>NC_138160.1:136482719-137089823 GCF_964165515.1 Mesoplodon bidens | reverse complement strand
CGTTCTCTGGATATGCTCATTTCAAGTGCTAATCGTGAATGCTAAATTTTTAAGGAAGCCAATGTCATAATACTGTTTATAGCAATTCCAAAATAAATATTAGTGAGATGCTTTAAAAGGACAGGGTGGTGAGAGAGAGAGAGAGAGAGAGAGAGAGAGAGAGAGAGAGAGAGAGAGAAAGAGAGATTTTTCTCTTCATAGAATTCTTCTGTTATTTAACATGGGCTCTGCCATAAGGCTCAGGCATTGCCTATATTCAAGAATAATAATATATAGGTGAGAGATTTATGTAAGAGATTAGAAATATCATTCTGTTTTATGCCCGCTTTACGTAATAGTCCAAGGAAACTAGTTAAGAGCTGGTCAAGGAACCAGTGGTATGTTTTGATTTCTAAATATAGCTGTTTTTGGTGGATGAGGAGAATGTATTCCTATGAAATAAATATAATGGGAAGAGGCTGGACTTTAGAGTCAGATGGTCTTGGGTTTGAATCCTGGCTACCACATGTACCTGGATGAGCTGATTAACTTATTTTGTTTCTTTAATTAGTACAGTGGGAGGAATAATACCTACCCTCACCGGGTTGTGAACTGAGGACTGAGGATTATAGGAGATGATTCTGGCACGTAATGTATGAATAAGTGGTAGTTGTACTACTACTGTTCTTTAGAAAATTAAGCAGGGATATTTGTTACTGGTCTTGGTGGAGATTCTAAACCTCAAACAATTACATATTCTAGAGCATTCCAGAATGTATTCACTAGGTAACCTAAAAGGAAAACACAGTTTGACATTCGGAAAAAAGAAATCTTTTTTTAACCATTAAAATTCCTTCAGAGAGGGGAGGAGTATGGCAGATTTTTAACTGCACCCACAAATATGGTGGTTTTGTTTTTTATTTTAACTAAAAGTGGCCAAGATTTCCCAACTGTTCTATTTTTACAAATTTTAAAAGTTTCATCGCTGGGTCAGATTTAGGGCCTGTGTGGGAAACGGCGCTCTCTGCCAGCAGCACTGCAAGATTCCTGCTGTGTTGTGGTTTCCATGTATTTTTACATTCCATGCATTGCTGAACTGTGTATAGAAGGGAGCTCTAAATCACTGGTGCCTTATGCGAGTTTGCAACCTCTTGATTTGAGCTTCAGAGTTAATGCATTATTTTAAAACTGGAGATTGTACACAAAGTGACTGTGCCCCAGATCACGCCTCCTCCCCTTCTCCCAGCTCCACCCTTCACTTCCCCAGTTGAGGTCGAAGGTAAACTTTATATAGCACAGGAAACATTTGGGGCTGCTAATAAACACATGTTACAAACGACGAGGCTTTAATTGTTGGCTGCGTGCATGCACACTTGGGCTTTGAAGGAAGCCTGGTTTCGATGGGGAAGGCGAGAAGGGAGTTACTATTTCCCTCTAAGGTACAGACTTCTTAAGGACAGATAAGGTGTCTTAGTGGATTCCAGGCATGTTGTTGGAGAGTTCAGCCCCCCATCTCCTGGGCCCTACTCTCTACACACTCCACATGTCCCGTCCACCGTGCACTAGCACTACAGCCCCTTTAGTCCCCATCGAGTCCAGGTCTGAACATGTCGCTTCCGCTCACAGACATTCACTGGAGCCCTCATCCTCCTAAGTCAAGTCTAAATTATTTGACCTGTGGGCTCAAACCACCTTTCAGCTGCATATTCCTCGACTGTCCTCCAGGTGCCTCACGCTTCTGCAACCCAGACTTCATTTTCCAGACCAGTCAGCTCTTGCCCATCTCCAAGTCCTGACTTCCCTTCTTCCTTCTTCTTCCTGCCTTTCCTACCTGGCCCTTCAGCCCTCCAGAAGGAATCTCTCCTGCCTCTCTTTACTGCTTTATTTGGAGTCAGATCAATTAAAAAAATCTATTTATTCAACCAATATTTGTGGAGTATCTCTTCTCTGCTAGCTCCTTTGCTTTATGCTGGTATGCAGATGATGATGATAATAATAATAACAATAATAATTTTAAAAACCCCAGTCCCCGGCCCATCAAGGTTATTTTAAAATATTTTTTCTTTAACAAGTTATAAAAGTAATTTAACTACATTTCAGAAAAATTAGGATAGAAATAAAAAGGAGAGATAGATTCCACAATTCTACAATACTCATCATATTGCATTTTTTTAGCATCTTTATTGGAGTATAATTTCTTTACAATGGTGTGTTAGTTTCTGTTTTATAACAAAGTGAATCAGTTATACATACACGTATGTCCCCATATCTCTTCCCTCTTGCATCTCCCTCCCTCCCACCCTCCCTATCCCACCCCTCTAGGTGGTCACAAAGCATCCATCGAGCTGATCTCCCTGTGCTATGCGGCTGCTTCCCGCTAGCTATCTATTTTACATTTGGTAGTGTATATATGTCCATGCCACTCTCTCACTTTGTCCCAGCTTACCCTTCCCCCTCTCCATATCCTCAAGTCCATTCTCTAGTAGGTCTGTGTCTTTATTCCCATCTTACCCCTAGGTTTTTCATGACCTTTTTTTTTCCTTAGATTCCATATATATGTGTTAGCATACGGTATTTGTTTTTCTCTTTCTGACTTACTTCACTCTGTATCATATTGCATTTTTAATTCATGTGTATTTTTAGAAAGTTATGATGGCATAACTACCATTTTGTATTCTCTGTTTTAAATTCCTATATATATAAATTCCAATTTATATATGTCTGTAAAATGATTATGATATATAAAAATATAAAATTGCCCATGTCTCTATCTATCCCATATTTCGTGCATAATAACTTGTTTTCCTATTCTTGAAAATTGAGGATTTAAAAAACATTTTTATTAATGTAAATAATACTGATGAACATATTTATAATTATATTTATAATTTGGTATTTCCTTAAGATAGTAGTTTCTTTAAAACAATTAAGTATCAAAAACTCCCTTTTTAAGTAAACTCTGTTACATATTCAAGAACCTGAAAATATAAACCAGAACTGTGCTGCTGTCATGGGGTGGGGTATCTAAAACCCTACCCGTTCTTTCCCTTTCAAAATCACCAGAGACCTTGAGGCACCTCTGCCGAAACCTAGGGCTTTGCAGGAAGTACTTTGAAAGGCTTGTGATAAATCTCATAAGAAGAATTACTTCTTCAGACCTTATAAACATTTTCATGGCTCTCAATGCATAATGGCAGATTGTCTCGCAACAACTTGAGTTTCCAGTGCTCAGCTTTATTGGTTATTTGTGAGAGTATCACTTTTCTAGATCTTTGTGAACATTGTACATTATCATTAAATTTACTTTTTTAATAACTTAATAGATGAAAATTGGATTTAATATAGGTATACACTTCTCTCATTACTAGTGTGGTTGGACATTTTTTCCATATGTGCATTTATTATTTTCAAGTTGGTTTTTGTGACTTCTTTATTTCCTTTTCATTGAGGGTTTCTTTATTGGAATCTTAGTATTTTGATTATCAATTGGTTTAAATCTTTATATGGTAAAGATAATAGCTATCTAGAAATAATGTCTTGTACATATTAGGGTTATGAAACACATGTGATTGATTCTTCCATTTTGTTTGCAAAATAAATACCTAAGATTTCATTCTTATAAAACTCTGGCTGAGGGGCTTCCCTGGTGGCGCAGTGGTTGGGAGTCTGCCTGCCGATGCAGGGGCCACAGGTTCGTGCCCCGGTCCGGGAAGATCCCACATGCCGCGGAGCGGCTGGGCCCGTGAGCCATGGCCGCTGGGCCTGCGCGTCCGGAGCCTGTGCTCCTCAGCGGGAGGGGCCAAAGCGGTGAGAGGCCCGCGTGTCGCAAAAAAAAACCACACACACACAAAAAAACAAACTCTGGCTGAGCGCACTGAGGTAAAGGAGACTTTGTATTTTCCATAGCAACCGGCATTGAGTCTTTTATGTATCAGAGATTCTGAAAGTGCTAGTTGGATGGATAAAGTTACTATCACAGCTACTTACTATTTTCCATCCTTAATCCTCATTATGATCCTACTCGTGTTCTCATCTCCAGTCCTGCCCCTGTCCCCATTGCCCTGAGCAACTTCTACCACACTCTGGCCTCACTGGCCGCCTTCTGACATGCCAAACCTGTTCATGCCTGAAGAACTTGCTGTTCTTTCTTTCTGGAACTTTTCCTGCTGAACATTCATAACTGCCTCTTTCTTGCTTTTCAGCTCAAATGTCACCTTCTCAGAGAAGTCTTTCTTGTTCACTTTTTCTCCCACCTTCCCTTCCCTCTTTCCGTTCAACCATCAAACCATCTATCCATCCAACCCTCCATTCATTCTTTAACAAATGATTATTGCATCCACATTATGGTGCTTGGTACAGGGAATATGGTAAACAAAACAGATGAAGTCCCTGCTCTCATTGGAATATCTTGTTTCCTTGTTACTTATATAATCCCTTCACTTCTTGCTATAGAATCCATGTGAAGAAGTACTTTATTCTTCTTCCTCACTATTACATCCTAGCCCTATATATGCTAAATAAATATCTGCTGAATAAATAAATATTTCAACCCCCTCCCCCCATGCCCCCAGTATGGTACCATTTCAATTGCTTGGAATGTTGATGGCATCTTTTCAGAGGCTTAGACTTTCATAGCCTAGAAGTCCATTTTAATTGGTTTCTCTCTTTCTGCCTTGTCACCACATTCCTGGATAGAATGAAATTAAGGGGTGTTCTACCTTTCCCCCACCCCAAGTCTTCCTGTTCCCATCCCGCCACCCACTGGGTTTGGCCCAGAGGATGTTTTCTTCCTTTAGTGCATGAGCCCAGCTCTCATTAGTGTTAATGAGGGGGATGCTCTCTCATCTAGAGCCTGCTGGGATTTTTCAAGCACTGGCCACACACTTAAAATAGAGACACTTCAGAAATTAGGAAGCAGTTGCACAGAGCCCCAACTTCAACCTGCTTTTAATAACAGAAACCCTTATTTGCCAAGTCCATGTCAGTTTTTCCCTTGCAACCTTTATTTGGAAAAGGAATGGGCTGAAGTTCATTCTTCCAAAAGAGAGTAAAGGAAAGGTTCCTATGAGCTGGGGAGCCCTGGGCTTAACAAGCCAGGGTTGAAAGTACTTTATACAACTCAGGAGCTACAAAGATCTGTGCAAGATTCAGCGCTGGTCCACTCTGCTGAACAACTGCCCTGTGAGGGTGGAAAATTAGGACTAGAGGAGTAGGAACCAGAATCAGAACGTCCTTGTTTTATAACATTATTTATTTATTTATTTATGGCTGCGTTGGGTCTTTGTTGCTGTGCGCGGGCTTGCTCTAGTTGCGGTGAGGAGGGGCTACTCTTCGTGGCGGTGCACAGGCTTCTCATTGCGGTGGCTTCTCTTGTTGCAGAACACAGGCTCTAGGCACGCGGGCTTCAGTAGTTGTGGCACACGGGCTCTGGAGTGCAGGCTCAGTAGTTGTGGCGAACGGGCTTAGTTGGTCCGCGGCATGTGGGATCTTCCCAGACCAGGGCTCGAACCCATGTCCCCTGCATTGGCAGGTGGATTCTTAACCACTGCGCCACCAGGGAAGCCCCATCCTTGTTTTAAATCAGTGTTTATCGAATGCCAGCTACATGCTGGGCACGGTGCTGAGTGGTGGGAAAATGACTGTGATTAAGACGTGGACTAGAGCCTCACAGTGTTAACATTTTGGGACAGTGCTATTTGAAGATCACCTGTGTGTGATTCACTTTGGTCAAATGAAGAGTCCAGAGCCTCTGCCAGAATCAGAATTTCTGGGAACAGACAACTGAGAATTTGCATTTTCAACAAGTTCCCCTTAGATCCTTTCACATGCTGAGGCCTGGAAAACAGGTCTGGTAGCGTAGGGAAGAACGACAGTGAATAAATATTAAGTGTTGGGTGTTAAGCCAGAGGAGGGTCTGTCAGGGCAGCCTAACCTGATGTGGGAATGAGCAGTGGTCTGGGAAGGCTTCCTGAAGAAGTGATATTTCTAGTGGTGACTTGGAGGAGTAGGGTTACCTGGGAGGGGCTAGGGGCTAGGACTGGTTTAGGTTAGACCATAGAGTAGAGGAGGAATTTAGTACCTCTCTGAGAAGTATTCAGGTTATCAGAGTGAATGGGCATAATGTCCATGTGTTTACCAAGAATAAGGAATGGGAGTAGTGTGCAAGTAGGAATTTCTTACTCATGAAAAAATCTGGCTACATAGACAGTGGCACTGCCCCTCCTGAAAGGCTGGGCATACCCTCTCCTGTT
Source organism: Mesoplodon bidens (assembly GCF_964165515.1). Taxonomy (NCBI): domain Eukaryota; kingdom Metazoa; phylum Chordata; class Mammalia; order Artiodactyla; family Ziphiidae; genus Mesoplodon; species Mesoplodon bidens. Next base: position 137,083,593 of record NC_138160.1, on the reverse strand, counting down.
ATCTAACGGAGGGACAGATGCATCCGGGATGGTCATCAAAATATGCCCTAATGGTACAGATAGATGTCTGAGGCCAGAAAAGCCAACTGGGTGGAGTTAAAGGAAATTAGGCAAGACCCAAACCAAATGCAATAGACCCTGTTTCTTTTTTCTCTTCACTTTTCATTTTGTTGGATCCCTCTCCCCACCCCCCCAACCTCCACTGCGGTGGGAGTTTGTGTGTGCTGTAGACAGATACCTATTTTCCTTCTTAGCTTAGAGACACAGGGAAGGTGTGGAAGATGAAGGCAGATAAAGGCAGATAAAGGAAGGCTTGATGGATAGAAAAAGAAGAAAGTGGCACTGACCCCATGCTTGTCTATCATGTCATTTTCTTCCTGGATAGAAATTCTAAAAGATATTTGCTGCTCTAATGTCATCAATGTCAATATCTAGAGTTGCATTAAGCTTTGGGAAAGAAAAGTTTGAGAATATGGATGGCTCCTAAGGCTTGCCGTTCTGACTTGTACAGTGCATGGAGAACTGTGAGTCAGCTTCCAAGTTTTTTTCTGTGCTGGGAAACAAGGCCTGGAGAATCCGTGGGAAGGCAGGAGCAATGGTGGCCAGACTGGGAGTGCACATTGATGGAGCACATGGGCGATGGATTCTGTTGGCTGCTGGCATAGGTTTTGCCATCTTTGCTGGTTGGAAATGTTATTTTTGCCCCCGTGGTTGTTAACTCTTACGTTTGCTTGGTTTGTAAGCACTGACTGGCTTCTCTCCATATCCTCTTCTTTCTCCTGTGGTCTCAAGTGTTCTTACACTGATCTGGCCACTTAAAAGTATGAATTTCCTGATTTGGGGTTATTTGTATTCATCCTGGAATTTTTCTTCCTTAAGTCTCAATTATAAGAAAACTAGTCTTCATTAACACAAGAGCCTGCTCACCGAAATACTTACTAAATCTGGCTGTAGAATTTGACTTCATGACCTTTTAGGGTGGTGAATGTCAAAGACTGAGCCCAGGGCAGTGTGAAATAATAAACAACTGGGCTGTAAGATCCAGCTTGACGGGCATCATCTGAAATCACCTCCCTGAATTTATTAGCGTTAATCAATCCAGGCTGAAAAACGGAGCTAGGAAATCTCACCCACCATGCTCTATTTCATTCACACTTACATCAGGTAATAGATGTTTCTGAGTTTGTTTCACTGGTGGATTTTCTCGAGGCAATCAAAGGTGTCCCCAGATGGACGTTCCTTGGATGTAACTTGAAAAGTGATAAAATGCCCAAGAAGAAAATCACCAAGTTGTTTCACTTGAATTGCTCAAGGCTTTTTTCCAAAGGTAAAACTTATTCCTCTTCTTCCAAGGTGTATGTTGGCAGTGACTAAAGTTAGCAGGAATCACATCTCATTTCAAACATCCTGACAGACCTGTAGAGATACATTAAGGAGATGACCCATTGAAAGAGAACTACCTATAGAAAAATCTTTCAGGGCTCAGGCTAGGGCAGCTGCTCGTGACCTCAAAGATTGGAAATGAAAAGGCCACTGTTAGTTCCATGTCGGTTCTCAGAGTGAGTGCTGCAGAGTGATGGAGGGTGTTAAGCTGTCAAATATGAGCAAGGGTTAATAAGGTTAAGGAAGAAATAAAAGCTGGTCAACAATAAAGCAGTACGGATAAATCAGGTCCAATAAATAAAGCATGTCACATCATGTATACACTGTGTGGGAAAAACAAAAATCATAACTCACATACTCGAGCAATAGATGTGGAATTCTTCACTGAGACATCCCAGATTATTTCCTTGGGCATCTGGCATACTCACTTGGAGACCTTAACAGCCCTCTTTCCTCTCTGGAAATCACTTAATCGCTTCCCTTGTGGGAGAATTCTCTAACATCAATCAGAGAGTGTAAATGTAAGAAGAGCAGATTCAGTGTAGCTTAGCACCTGATGTCAAGGAGAGACCTTCATAAACCACTACACCAAGGAAGTGATTCACTTTAGTCTCCTTTGACCTCAGCCCTGGAAAGGGAGGTCAGATAGATGCCTTCTATGTGGGCTGAGTTTGCCCAGCTGACTGGGGAAATAGCGTGGCTCAAGGATTTTGCCATGTCTTCTGTACGTTTCCTATAAGTAGTGCAAAGTCTTGAGGACTGTGTAGCCGAAATGCCTTCACACCCATAGACACTTGCCACTGACCACATCAAGGCTTCCAGAACAGAAATTTCAGAGGCAAGATGGCTCATTTTACCTAGGTTGGTAAGTGCCAGGTTCTGGCTCGGTTTTAAGTGGTTGATAACTGGGCATTCTAGCTGACCCCTCAGCCTCCATTTTATTACTTCCAGACCCATGGGCTATGGAGAATACTTCTGATTAGTAGTCAGTCTCACTTAGAGATGATTCTATAAACCATAAGTACAAAGAGTCATGTGATGTATTTATTTTTTAAAGAAGCATAACCCCACTTACACATCTAAGTGAATAATTGCCCTTTTGGGAAGCCATGGGCTTATTTCATCTCTTTAAACCTTGTTTGCCCCTCAGCTTGCAGCATTTTACTTGGAATATCCTTGAGAGAGTGATAAATCTTCATTTTGGGCAGCTGTGTTTGGAAAGAGCCAAATGTTAGAAGTCAAACAGGTGGTCAACTTGGATGAGTGTTCTTTGTTGCATTAGATTATAAAGTATGAGTACTGAGTTTTTTGGTCTGGTTTTGTGTGCAGTAGGACTGTGAAGGAATTTCTAAAAGAGAAATGCCAAAAAAGTGTCAAAGGCCATAAAATTGGAAAAACTGCCAAGTTACTCCAAGGTTTACGGTTCTGGTAGGCATGTTGGTTAAGCATCAGCCTTATTACCCTTTTACAGTCCCGGGTTGTCAACTGCCAGTAAAGTTTGTGAAAGGTGAGGTTTCTGTTCTCACGAAGCATCTTCCAGCAGGCAATTGGAAGTCTATGAAAAGTGACTTTAGTGGCTTCTCTGCTTGGATCTGTTGAGCCTTTGGAACTCCAGACATTGGCTGAGGAGTGTGTTGGTTTCTAGGATCTAGCATCAGGAGTGGCCCAAGTCACACAGATTTTGTCTGAATATTGTTGGCTTTTCCATTCTAGGAAATAAAATTTTTATTTTCAGCCACTATTTTCACCAATAATTCATCTTACCTTGCTTGAGTAATCCCAGTAGCAACCTACAGAAAGAATTTTGATTCCCCCAAAAAACTCATAAAGCTGTGGATTGTCAGGAAAACATGCATGTTTTTCATGTGCCCATCTCTTCTGTCTCCATTTTCCACTTTTTCCCCAATTCCACATTTAACCTTGGAAGGTTTTATTTAGGAAGCAAGACCTGATCATTTCTACATGGATTAATTTCCTATCATCTGTCGTACCTCATGCTATTTCATGGTAAGCAATATGTTTGTGACTGTTCTCTTAGGATGCTTCTGGCTTTCCCTATAAATTTGAACAGAGTGCTAGAATTTTGTTTTTGTGAGTACAAGGCAAAGTAATGTAAAAATTAAACAAATATAATCCTTTCCTATATCACTATCTGCATGTTCCACACCATACACATATGGAACTTTATAAATATAGTATGGTAGAGGAAGGGTTCCCTTGTTCCAAAGACTTAACTCCTTGAGGATATGTTTTCAGGACCCACAATGTAGTGAGCTTTATGGTTATCACTCTGAGGTAGAAGCACAATGGGAAGGCTGATGGAAAAAAGCATAACCTGGGCATCAGACAGACTGGATTTGAATTTCAGCATTTTCCTTACCAGTCAGAAGGCTTCACTTGGTTCAGTCTGAGTTTCATTTCCTTATCTGTACAACAGGCATAATTCTTGTTTCCTAGGGTTTTTTGTACTGTATCTATCATGTAACTATCTTATGATAAAATGAGCACTCAATGATCTCTTAATTCTCTTCTTTTGCGGAAAGTTATTCGCATAAAATGAATTGCACAAACTTAGTATAATTTTTTGGGGAGTGAGAAAATTCTGGCATTGATGTAGAACATAAATTAATATTTGCTTAAGAGTTCTCTTTTCTACAAGTGAAACATAGCTTTTTATTACAGCAAATAGCCCCAAGCTTTCATAATTCCCAAAGTGAGAAATAAGTCCAGGAACTTTGCTCTATTGAAGGAAGAGATGAGAAGGCAAGGGCCGAACTCCCGGCCCTTGGAAGTACAATGATTTCATTTCACAATTCCTTTTCATATTTTATTTAGTGAATTACAAAATATTTTTTAAAGTCACATGCTAAAAAAGAGAAACCTTTGAATATAAAAGTTCTTGCATGTTCTCATCTTTTAATCTGTCCCTCTGTTCAGCTGCATCTCATTGAATACCACTGAGGTGAGCAATCACTTTGAGAAAATGATGTTGCATTGACCAAGCAGCCTGTACCTTTAGCCCCCGTGGCCCGTCTTCAGAAAACAGAAAAGACTCTCCTTTCAGTCCCTTTCCTCCTTCATTATATACAAACTGCAAGGCAGAAAGCCTTTTTGCCTGTCCTCTAATTCCTCAGCCCATCCTTAATTAGCGTTTTTATGGTTAATCCCTACCATATATCTTTAAGAGTTTCACATGAGTCGGCTCTCTACAAGTTTTATTGCATTCAAAATAGAGGCAAGCTGGCAGTGTGTGATGGTGGGAATATATACAGTCACCAAGAGGGGGTTGGCTGTTACTTGTAATTGATTGCTCACTGAAGCCTGCCCGCGCACTTTACCCCGAGGCCTCACTTTCCTCCATATGCCTAGTGTCAGAACTTGGGAGCCAGCTGGTCAGTCAGCGCACATCCTGTGGGAAGCGGCAGACACAGGCGGCCGGGTAGCCATCAGCCTCCCTGAGCACATTTCCTCTGTGTTTTGATAATAGTTCTGTAAGCTTTAATTATGCTGTGTGACAACACATTCATGAACTATCAAAATAAATCCTTTGAGGAGATGGCTGCTAACAAGTTTTGAAGCAACAGTGCTCATTGCAGAGAAGTAAGGAGCGAGGCAGTCAGATTTTTCAGGATCCCCCCTTGACGTTGAAACCAGATGAAACGTTCTCTTGCCTCTTTTATCGGGCTGACAAATGCTCCTTTGAAAGCTGTGCCCTTAAGAAGTTAACTGAAGACACTTATTGCAACACTCGAGTGTATCTGACACAAGGGCTTTACAATTAGCAGCAGTAATGCGAGCATAAAAGCTGTGCCTCAGTATTGGTATATAATCTGAAGAAACTCTGCAGGGTCCATTAAGGCCATTTACAGTTGAGACGGAGACTAATGGTATTAAATTATTACAGCTATTGCTAAAGGGGCATTCTAAGCGAATCCCTTCCAGCTGGGTTGGTTGTATATGCTCTTTGTCAACAGCACAGTCTTTTAAGGATATCCTTATTGTTCACGATCATTTAGCCGTGATGCCGTGTGCTTTACTGAAGGTATAAATAACACCCAACAAAAAGACTGGGAATTAGTGTCTGATTAAACTTGGCTTAGAGTAAAGTGGAGCCGGGTTTTTCTTGGGCAAAGCCCTCTTGTCTTTATATACACATACATGGACTGTGGGCCCTCATATGGGATTGTGTGTGTTCATGAACTGAGTGTGAGAGCATCCTTTTCCCTAGCTGCACATGCACAGGTAGACCTGTAAGTCAGTTAGAGTGACTTGCATTGTTCTAATGCGATGGTTCTGTTTGGAACGCAGCAGATTTTAGGGAATTTGAGTGTCAGAAAAGAATTCTGTCTGAAACCCAAGTCCTTAAGAAATAAGGGCAATTTATAATCTTCAGCACACATTTATATCTTTTTTCCCCCTATGAATGTGATTGCCCTCTATTGGGGTGAGAGAATATATGAATTTCCTTCAAGATTGTTTCCTTCAACTGTTAAGATATTTTAGCTCCCCCAACACCCAATCAAACAAGGAGAATTATTTTATAGAATAGTTGAGCCCTAGTCTTTGGTTTCAATTTACTAAAGCAAGGAAGTTGCAAAGATAAATTTGGAAATAAATTCAAAGTTGCAACTGAGCTTGAGGAATGAACATAGCATGAATTAATAACACCAGAGGCACAAAAGAGAGAAGACTGAAGCACACAGAGTCACCCGCCTTCTCAGACAGGAGGCAAAGGTCATTGCAAATAAGATCAAATTGGTTGCCACATTCAGTCTATTCATATATATTACAGTTGTCCCTTGGTATCTGTGGGGGATTGGTTCCAGGACCACCCTCCCAATACCAGAATCTGAGGATACTCAAGTCTCTTCTATATTTGCATATATTCCATGCACATACTCCTAGGAATGGCTAGGTATACTTTAAATCATCTCTAGATTACTTATAATACCTAGTGTAGTCTAAATTCTATGTAAATAATTGTAAATATAATGTAAATGTTATGAAAATAGTTGCCTGTGTGTGCAGTGAATTCAAGTTTTGTTTTTTGGAATTTTCTGGAAAAATTTTTTTTTCCTGAATATTTTCAATCAACGGTTGGTTGAAACTGTGGTTGGGCTCTGAGAACACACATGGCTAAGATATCATCCTCCTCTTGGGGAACTTAGAGCCTAGTGCAGTAATTCTCAATCTGTGCATCTTTCCACTGAAATAAAAATTTGTTTGCAAGGAATTCAAGGAACTCACGATCTCTTTGAGGCCCATCATTTGATTTCTTGGTCTAAGGTTAAGAATTGCCACCTCATGGGAATTGTGGGCCCTAAGTTTGACTTTGGGTGTGCTTGGGACTTAAAATCCTGGCACAGGAGTTTGACTGACATGTAAGGCAACAAGGAGCCACTAAAGAGACCTCCAAAGAAGGTTAGAAATGGGCCATTGTCCATCCACCTCATTTTCAGGTGGGGAAGCTGAGAACCAGAGGTGGAGGTCACTGCCCAAGCTCCACCAGCCATTCCTCAGGGCTCTTTGTCATCCTCAGCTGATTGGGTACTGCCTGCCTGGCTCAGGGGCTTTGGGAACTATCAGGGTGGCAGCAAAGGATGCAAGATGAGGAACTGACCCTAGGTTAACATCTCCTTAGCAGAGATACACTGAGAAACAATCCGAGATGGTAAGAGAAAAGGAGACTTTAGGAGGAAGCTAAGAACAAAGGCTGGAGCCACTGGCATGAAAGAAGCTCAACCAAATACAGTTTTCATGCACATGGCTGTTGACACATGAGACACTTCCAGTGAGAAACTTCTTCTTGAACTTTGCAATAAAGTAGAGAATCTTTGCAATCTTTGAAACTTTTCACTTTGGAAATATCCACAAAACAAATGTGAGAAACAACCATTAATGAGGCAGATATAAAACGCTTTGGAGAAAAAATAATTTCGCATTTTTATAGTTGCTATAGAAACACCTCAGCCCCCACACTTGCTAATTAGTTGGATTTTACACATTTTATATTTGGAAATGCAAATCCGTTTTCATAAATTATTATTTTTTTGTTTATAGTACTGTTATGCAGATACACATAGAAAGTCTAGGATATTATTTAGTTATCTAGTGTGACATATGTAGTAACATGAGCCCGACGTTTATATCCACAAAACATTTCTTACTTTAAATAGTCTCCTCTTAAGTGTTGTGGGAAATTATACAGAGATTTACAATTTTTACAGAAGAAAATGAGAAAATGTGAATGGTGGGGTGTTTGACTAAAGTGTTTTCTCATGGTGTCTTTGGGGGGGGGTCTCTTCCCCAGTGGACTGTAAATAATAAACATTGAAAAACTTTTCTCTAGTCGTGGGAATTATGGTTGGTTTGGGTGTCTTCTGAACTTTTGGTACTAAACACTCGCCATCTGTAAACACTTACTGGACTCTCACTGATTGGAGAAGACACAGAAATGTTTGGAGAAACGAGAATGAAGGACAGCTCCAAGATCCGGAGTGGCTTGTAGTCTTGTGGAGAGGAGGTGAGTGAACACTCAGGTTCAGTCTGTGGGGACTATAGCTATATTACTGTGTTTTCAGGCTACAGTCAGAAGATAGGAGGAGTGAAGCTATAGATTTGGCTTTATTATTGAAAAGGGAGATTCTTGGACAGAGCTGGGTTCAACTCCTAGCCCTGCTATTTACTATCTGCAAGATTTGGGGCAGGTTATGTGACCACTCCAAGCCTGTTCCTATAAAGTGAGGAGAAAAAGAATGATTTCTACCTCATAGAGTTTTTGTGAAGATGATAATAGAATATTTATAGTGTTTCGTTTGAGCCCAGCCCATTACAAGTGCTAAGCCAGTAGTATCTATTATAAAATTATTATCACAATTGATTTTCATCATACATGCATTTATCCATTTTGTTCACCTATGTGTGGTTGAACAAAAAATAAAAAAGAATGCTGAAAGGAAAAGAACAGGGTCAATAGTATTCTCTTTTCCATTCACAGTGTACCTGCGTCTGATTGAGCTCTAGATGTAAATTTGTTGATAATCAGGCCTTTATATATATGGATATTAATGCATCAATATAAGGTTGTAAATGCATGTCTAACACCCTCTATGTGTAATTTGTGACTTTCAAGCCTTATTTTGACTTTATGTAATTTTTATCTTCTACACTGACTTTAGAAGCGAACTCCCCCATCACAGCTGAAGCCGCTGTATTATAATTGTGTTGTTAGTGTTATCATTGGCCTGAGGTGAAGGAATCAGTAGGGTAGCTGATAGGATGACTTGAACCTTCAGTTGAGACCTTGAAATAAATCCAGGTGTCCCTGGATGATTTTTGATAAGGAGAGAAAACAGGTAGCAGGGGAAAGAGGTAGGAGACTTAAATGTCGATCGAGTGTGAGGGAGAGAGAAAAAAAAGGGGGAGAGGCTGAGGTGAGACGTGTAGGGAGGGGCTGTGGCCTTTTGCCAGAGGTCTTGACAGGGCTGGTGGAGAGAGGAAATGAGTCTCAGAGAGGAGACCCAATGGGTGATTAGCCCCATGTGGGAAATAAGGAACACAGAGAATAATGTTTATCTATGCTAGTATTTTTAGAGAACAAGGTCCTTCTAGTGATGGATTTGAATAACATTAGGTGTTCTAATGCTTCTTAGCCTCTTCAGTCTTATGTCCTCAGTTATTTGAAAAACAGAGTAAACAGGATCACTTCCTTCCCTAGGCTGATTTCCGTCTTCTCCTGAATCAATAAGCAAGGATTTGTTTCTTCTTTGTGTATATGACCCTATTTAAATTCAAGGTTCATGGTAACATAAATGGCAAGTGGGAGGAAAACAAATAAAGTACAAATACATAAATATATTTCTTTTTCAAAATTCGCCACATTAAACAAGCCAGCGGTTTTGATGTTATCTCCATAGGTTGTGGCGGTGCTCTTTAGTATGCCGGCTGGGGTATGGCCAGGCAGGAAATGTAAGGAGCTGAAGCAGTAGGGAGTGACTGGGACTCTGGTAACTGGAAAGCCAATGCTCCTGTTAAAGGGAAGTGCTGTAGCTGCTTGTCAGCTCGACCTGCTTGCTGCTGTTGGAGCATCAGAACCCAGGGTTACCAGACAGGGCCTTTCAACAGAAGCCAGGAACTGGTATTTTAATGTGAAATCTGATTTTAAATGATGACAACCAATTAAAAAATTAAATCGCTGTCAAAGCCAAAACAAAATTATTCTGTGGGTAGCCTGTTAGTCACTTTTTTTTTTTTTTTTAGAGCTGCACTGTCCAATATGGTAGCCACTAACTAGATAATGGCTATTGAGCACGTGCAAAATGGCTAGTTCCAATTGAGACATGCAGTAAGTATAAAATAAGCACAGGATTTTGAAGATTGTAAAATATATTAGTATTTTAAAAATATTGATTATGTGTTGAAATGATAACGTTGTGGATATGTTGGATTAAATAAAACATTTATTTAAATTAATTTATCTTGTTATTTTAACTTAAAAAAATTTTAAATGACATATATGGTGTGTGTATGTGGCTTGCATTCGTTTCTAGTGGACAGGTTGTTCTAGAGAATTTGAGCTGGGTTTCCTTTCTGTAAGGCAGTCTCTAAGTCTGTTTGTGGTTTTCTGTGGGTAAAGGTCCACAGCTTTTTCCACTTGTGCAGTGCTTGCTTTCTTCTTAGATCAACCTAAAGGTCAACAAAAGGCTACTTTTTTGGTGAGTCCTCCAGCCAGGTCAGTTTTGATCCAAGGATAGAGCTAAAAGTGGATATTTTGTCTTAGCTTAGGTTTTGGCTAGCTGGCAGGTATGCACCCAGCTGTCCCCGCCTGAGCCCCAGAAGTGGTGACGCTGACATCTGGTGTCCCAGTCATGGGCACGGAGCCCTTGGTACCTGTGTTCTTCAGAAGCGTTGGTGAACGACTGGGAATCACACTTCTTTTGTTTGCCTTAGTGTTGCTTAAAAGCTTATTTTTATTGAAAAAAGAGCAAACACTTGAAATTTGCCCAAGGTGCCGATGAGCTGTCAGCATCCCCCTGGGAGTCACGTGATGCTCACATTTTAACTGATTCAAATGATTCAGTAACTAATCAAGGGTGGTGGCTGGTCAGTGGGGCCATAGCTAGAAACGCCAGCTTGGAAAGAGGGAAAGCTGCTGGTCAAGTCTTCTCTCCAGTTTTTCAGAGAACAGTGTGTTTGTGGATCTAATCAAGCAAAAGCACTAGGTTCAAATCCAGGAAATATTGATCCACCTGCTAGGTGCTAGGTTCTGTACGGAATGTCTTCACAGACCTTATCTCATTTAATTCTCACCTCACGAAACACATCTAGCAGCCTCTATTGAGCTTTTATATGCTTGATATCAGAGAGGAAAGTAGGAACATGTCAGAGTCTCTGCCCATCCCCAGACTTATGAGGGCTTTAATAATTTTCTGAAAGGCAGGATAGTTTGAATACCCAGATTTGAACATATAGACTTCTCCTTAACCTAGCTCAGTGGTTCTCAAATTTTAGTTGGTTGTAAGTACAAATCCACATATGTGGTACTTTATGAATGATGAAAGTGATTTTCAAGGGTGATTTTGACTATGTGTGATTTTTGCCTTCCATGCTAACTTTAGGGCTCGACTTCCTGCCTGAGATGTAATTCTTCTAAATGTGTAAGAGTTCTTAGTGTGTGATTCCAGGTGGCTAGACACAGAGATGTGGGGTAAATAGCCTCTGTTTCCAGAGCTTAGAGAATAATGTGTTCTTAATGTGAGGGTTGGTGGGGTGCAGAGAAAAGCCACGGAAGCTTAGGCAGTCTCAGTGTTCCTGAAGCTGGGGAGTGGAGGGCTGACCAGTCTAGGGGAGACACTGTTTGGGAGTAGAGAGGGCAGCAGAAGGCAGTCTGGAAGGGGAACCAGCTGGCTCCTACAGCTGCCTAGGTTCAGTGGCCCACAGACATTACAGTTCCCTCCAGGTGCTTTGGCTTCACTTAAGCCAAATTCATGTTATCTCTAGAAGGATGTTCAAGATCAGCTCCAAGATGAGCCCCTGCATCTTCCAATGGTGTCAGTTAGAGGGCCTACAGCTTAAAGCACAGCCACCTGGATGTTGGAGCTTGGGTGATTGTTATGGATACTTCAGTGAAATTCATCAACTGAGAATTTACCATGAGTTGTGTTGTGCAAGGAATTTGGTGGTGGTAAGATAACATTCTTTGAGGGCTTATCATTTGCCAGAGACTGTGCTAAACATTGCAGTTACAGCATAGCTCACCTAATTCACACAATCCTCTGAGGTAGGTATTACCCATCCTGTTTTATAGATTGCGAAATTGAGAGAGGTTAAATAATTTGCTCAAGTACCACACTTTTCTCTACGTGACTACATCAGCCATGGTTAGGTATAGCTGCAAGTAAGGGAAACGGCCTTGATCCTCCAAAAAAACAAAAAGAAGACAGTGACCTAACTAAGGCAGAAGTTTATTACTCTTACACAAATGAAGTCTGGAGGTAAGCAGTCCAAGGCCTCAGGGGAGGCTCTGCTTTATAAGCCCTCAAGCCAGGCTCCTTCTACCACATTCTTCCACCACCTGGAGGATGGTCTCATCCCTGCTGTCCAAGATGGAGCCATGGCTGTCACCATGGCATTCCTAGCAGCAGAATGGAAGAAGGAAGAGGGCGGGGTTGATAGTACATACAGCATTCTGTTTGCATCTCATTGGCCGGAACTTGGTCACATGGTTACCTAGCTAAAGGGACTTTGGGAAAGGCAGTTTTTATTCTGGGCAGTCATGTGCTCAGATAAAAATTGAAGATGTTATTACTTTAGATGAAGAAGAAAACAGATATTTGGGGTCAGCAGTAGACTTTGGCTACCACAGTGACCTTGGTCACATCACTAAGACTCCTCTTGATTTATCTGTAAAATCAAAATGGTGATGATAGTAGATTTTAACTCCAGGGATGTTATGTGGAATAAGTGAGGCTATTTGGAAAGCATTTAGTATAGTTTCCCATAGCTGGCATCGTTTGAAACATCATAGCTATTTTTAATTATAAGATGACCGATCTTTCCTTATTTCTGTTAGTTTTGTGTATATGGTAACATAGTTACTAGAGAAAGATGCTTATTTTCTACATTTTTTCCTTCATGTTCTATTATCACTCTTGAACAATACTTTTGAATCTTTTGGCTACCCTGTGACCTTAGTTCAATATCTATTTTCTTGTCAGGCTGAGGTGGTAAGATTCACTGATCATGAATTCTAAAAGATTTGGAAGAGAAATCATGAACACAATGTCAAGTTGGTTTTCCTTCTCTTTCTATTGATTCTCTCACAGATGGTTTCTTTTTCATATAGAACTTAATTTTACATTGTGTGCTTGGAAAGCTGAGTGTCAGTATAACCACAATTTAAAATAATTTTGGAATTTACTCGTTAAAGGAAGGGATTAATTGTGAAACTTTACATCCGGATCTGGATCTATCCTGGTTGTCACTATATTAGATTGGGCTTAAAAGATAGGCATACCTTTTAAACCCGAGGCTGCTATTTTTCGTCTTGGAACATGGAAGACTATCATTAAAATGCAACACCTTTGACTGGGAGGTTTGTGGGCTAGAGAGGTGTGCATGGGACAGAGTGTTACACCTTTAGTCTGGACCTAGTTAGATCTTGACAAGTTAATCAGGAGATAGGGATGCATTGGGTGCTAAGCTAAACTGCTTCAGTGGTGTCCCTCTGGATGAGTCTATCTGGATTCAGTCCGCAGTGGCAGTGGTCTGGCCCCTCTGACTCACTGGCCCTGCATTCTCAGCCCTCCAACCACACTCAAGCTCTCTGCTGCCTCAAGGCACTTCTGCAGTTTAATCCCTTTGCCTGGAGGGTCTACCTGCCCTCTGTGCCTACCTACCTGGTCCTCATCCTTCACAGCCCACTTCCAGGAAGCCTCTCTGAGCTCTCAGGTTGGGCAGGCTTCTTGGTATGCACTCATAACACTGGGCTGCCTTTTTTTCAGTGTGCCCATCTTGGGCTATAAAGATATTCTTCTTAGGTGACACTTGATGTGTGTCTGCCTTCCCCTTTAGCCTGTAAGCCCAGTGAAGGCAGGGGCGAGGTCTGCTTTGGCTCAGCACTAGGACCCCTGTGTTTGGCCTGGTGCTCAACAAATATTTGCAGAAGGAATGAATTTGGAAATCAATAAATTATCTGCGGGTCATCCTCTGGTAACTTATAAGACCTCTCTATAATCAACTTTTTTTTTTTTTATAAGCTTGGCAGTTGCTTGGTGAGCATCACGGATTCTAGCTAACATGGAAGTTTAATGTTCTTTGCATCACAAGTCAGCATTTTCTAAGCAGAGACTAGAGTCACTTCAGCCCAGCCTGGTCTGGTTAGAGCTAGGCTCCCCACCCCTGCCTGGTCTGGTTAGAGCGAGGCTAAGTTAGGAGGCTTCCGGATGACATAGAAAGAAAGGCAAAGAATTGGATCCCTAAGGTTATGCGGTCCACATTAAAGAGGAAGATTTATTTTCATTGTATTTCTTCTTAACTGAGGGCATCTTATCTAGTTAGACAGGCTTATTTAGAACCAAATTTTGCTCTTTGTGACATTTGGAATTAATATGAGGAAATATTCTTTGTATTGCCTGGTGTTGAAATTGTCAGTAAACAAACTCAGCAGTCAAAGAAGGGGGAGCCGGGTAACAAAAGACATTGTTTCTTGGTGCAGGAGGTAAACAAGAGAGTTTAGAACAAAGGTTTTCTCAAAATAGGCTTTTTAGCAAACTTTGGAGCCAGGCTCTTGAACTCCACCCGACTCTATTCTGCTGAAGCGGGGATGCTGATGATAATACTTGTTATTTTAACCAGCCCCCAAAACTTACCAACACAAACACTGTCTTAATGTCTGGGCTGACAGCAGGGCTGGGAAGGTCCTTATAGGATCACAAAACAACTCGGGCAGTTGAGGGCTTCCGGCAGCCAGCTAACAAAAATATACTCTCAGGATGCAGCTCAGGGAGGCGTGGGACCCGCACAGCAGTGAGCCTGAAAGCCAGCCTTTCCGTTTTTATAGAGCTTCACCCTTCACATCTGGTGGAGCTGTGACAATCAGCGTTAGACCATTTTAGAAATCAGATACCCTGGGTACCAGGAAGTTGATTTGCCTTGCACTTCCTTAAGAAAACACACATTAATATTTAAGCTGGGTTTTCATAAAAGAAGGGTTGTGTGTGAGATGCGAAATAAAGTCAGGGGGCTGGGAAAACGCCCTCAGATACAGTGACCCTGATGCAATTCAAATTGTCCTCCAGATTTGAAAAGGAAAAGGAGAGGGGCTCACCCACCCCCAAGGGCTCATGGCATTTGGTATCTACTATTTTATGGCATGGGTCTCTAATTTGGAAAGAAATGGATTTGAAGTTGTAACTTCCTACTCTGTAAACAGAAGTTGGAGATCCATGAAGGTTACCTTCTTAAGTGATCCCAAGAAACAGCGTTTATGATTTCTGCCTCAGTATTGTTTCTTGGCAGCTTTTTTCAATTAGAGGGCCGTGTGGCGCACATCTTCCCATTCCTGGGCTCATGGCGGCCCTAGCGCTCCTGGCTCAGCCTTATTCATCTTCCTGCCCTCCTTGGGGTCCGCTCTCTGTAGAGATGACTTTGAGATTGTGTCAGATAAATCGGGCGTGACAATCCTGCTAGTGCCATCTTGAATATAGAGTGTGATCTTGCTATGTCTCTAAAAGAGTTGTGGAGACAAATACAGTTCTTAAAGGGGAAAGGGGTTTTTCAAAGATCAGTGTAAATGGTTTACTTTAAAAATAAACATTTTAAATCACTTTGATCTTGGCTGTCCAAAAGATGCAAACTAGTCATGCTTCTGGGGAGTATTTTCGGGGGTTTTAAACCTAGCATAGACCATTTCCTCTTTGCTTGCAAGAAGATAAATAATTTTTCGAACAATAGAACACATGAAGAAACCGTTGTGCGAGTAATAGGCAGGTAGGATATTGAAGGTGTCGTAAGAGCAGAAGTTGGTTTTGCATTTGCAAAAAGAGATTTGCTAACTTCTCTACATAAGGTTATTCACCCAGATTTGAATCCTGCAAACTGCATTTCCTCTCTCTGTTTCTATCCACCCACCCTCTCCTATCCATTTCATCTGCAAGGATATCATGACATTTTTTGGGTCAGATACCTTACTTAAAATTTGCTCTCGCTTTGCCCTGGCATGTCTTCAATCTTTTGTTTCAAAAATTAAACTTTACTCTTTTGGACCATATACTTGCCTGCTCATCAGGGATCATCATTTAAATATGATTCCAGCATTAACTGAATATCTGAATGTATGTGTATTTAGTATTTTGGTACAATGCTTAATATTTTGAAGATTGCCTGAATTTTAGATTTTGATTAAGTAATACACAATTACAATGGGAGTAAGTTCTGATGTACTTTAAAAACCCAACCACAAATTATTTAAAGATAAAATGAAATGATTTTGAGGTTTTCCAGATATTTCTTTTGCATGGGAAAGCAAGTGTCAGCTGTACTAACATCACATACTATTTAATCCTTAAACTATTTTTTTTGCTAGTTTTATGTGTACTGTATAAAGTGGTTATCTCATGGATAACAGGAAGCTGTCCTCAATAGATCAGCCATCTTTTTCGTATTTATACTATGAATTTTGTTACTCTAAAGATTAAGGAGGCAAGTGATCTTTTTCAAGGAAGATGCTTTAAGACCAAGATTGACCTTTTCAACTGGCTTCCAATGGCATTTATTAAACAGGGCTTGCTTCTTTTTTTTAAGTATAGTCATGAGGTTTGGGGGATGGTGTTGCACAAGGAAATTTGGGTGGTTCTATGTGGGTCTCTTACCACTGTGAAGCAATTAGCTGAAAACATGTGCTCTTTCTTGTACAGACAGAACCACATCGTGGACAGAGGATAATCTGTATCAGGATATTTGAGTTCTAATCTGAGATCTTCCACTAACAAGCTATGTGATCCTAGGCAAGATGCTTAACTTTTCTGGGTGGTGGTTTCCTCACCTATAAATTGAAGAGGGTTTGACTTGACAGAAAATTAGAAACATCTAGAGAATAAATAAAGGCAAAGCTGCTGTACTCAAGGAGACTGAGCCTCGGGTAGCACTCCACTGGCTGGGTCTCCCCTCTCAGCTGCACAATGGTCCTGAGACCCCTGGAGCATCCTGGAACCCAGTGTGGAAATCACTTCTACTGCTAGCATTTTGCATTCCTTATGTCTAAAAGAGATCATGTTAGCTAGAGTTTAAACTGATAAAGGCCATTTTGATTTCTTTCAAGTGTCCTTTTGCTGATATTGCATGTTGTAGAAAATGTGGAATATATGGGAAAGTTTGAAAAGGAAACCAAAATAATTCATTTGTGTCACTACCCACAGATATACATTTGGAATACATTTCCTTTTTTTCTTTTCCTTTTCTTTTAAATTTCTTATCTGTCTCTCTCTCTTTCTGTTTCTTAATTAGAATAAAGTATGTATATATTATATAAAGTACATGTATGTTGTAAAATATATATTATAAAATACATATACTTTTGAAAAAGAATTCTAGTGATTATCATGTGTCATAAACTGACGAGTATGGTTAACTGCAAACAAATAAAACCTGACCATTTGTATATGCTGCTTTGAATCATATAACTTCTATTCATATGATGTCATAAGAATTTTTCTATGTCATCCAGGCATATTTGGAAAATATTTCAGTGGTGATTTACTATCTCATTAACCACCCCCTCGTTATTGGATATTTAGGTTATTTCCAGTTTTTCATGGCCATAAATGTCATCGTGATGAATATCTTTGACTGCCACTCTGATTTCCATCTTAGGATAGTTCCCCAGACAAAGAATTTCTGGGTCAAAACTTTAACTTCTTATGCATCTAGTGTATATTTATTTTATTTTTCGTCGGTCCTCCTTGTTTTGGTAGAAATAATCCCTTATTCTTAGATGCGGAAATCTGATGAATTGTTATGTGAAATAGTATTCTGTAAAGTAGTGAACATGAAGCAGTTTTTACAGATTACAGAATAAAATATGTCTCCTGTGTCATTATTAAATTGATCATTGTCCTCATTGAATGTTGTAGCAGAGAGTTGCTTTCCAATTTGGAGAACATGACCTGCAACATCAATGCCAACATTTGTCATATAACTGGGATCTATCTGATTGCTAAGATTTTTCTTTCCTTAACATCATATGATACTTACCATTGGCTTAAACAAACAGAACTTATGTTTTTTCCAACTCCCTCATTTCTGAACTTCTATTTTTGAAAAAAAAATTGGAACTGTGCATTTTGTGGGGAGTATAAATGCATATTTAAGGTATGAATGCTTCTTTCAAGAATCAATCTGCATCTTGTCTGGCAAACCTCTCAGGTGCACAAAGGGGCCCTGGCTACTTGGTCATTCATGGAGGAATATATTTTAAAACTACTTTCTTGACCTTCTTCTAACTTGGAGACAAGCACATTCCTCACTTTTTCCCAACCAAAGCGAACAAAATTTTCATGTGCAGAGAGTGTGTTTTCAGTGGATTAAACCCAAAGCTATGTTGTTCTAGAGGTCTTAGGACTGCTTATGTAGTGCACAATAAGCTTTGTAGCACAATTTAAATGTTGATTTTAACATATAAACAGTTATCTAGAAGCATTTTAGAAAAGCTCTTTTTAGGAATTGGCTTAAAAGTATATTGGATAATGATTTTCGAAGCATGTTTATTTTTTTTTGGTGTCTTTATTTAGGCATATAAAGTTTT
The DNA here is from genome assembly GCF_964165515.1 of Mesoplodon bidens. NCBI lineage: Eukaryota > Metazoa > Chordata > Mammalia > Artiodactyla > Ziphiidae > Mesoplodon > Mesoplodon bidens. The sequence continues at coordinate 137,065,409 of NC_138160.1, read as the reverse complement.
TCCTTTTACTTGGACTCCATAAAGAAGTTCTGGGTCCGCCTTCTCTTTCTCTCTCTGTGCTCCCTCCCTTCCTTTTCCAGCTGTTTCTTTTATTCATCTGAGACATTAGGCGACATTCTTTATTTTGCCGACAATGACTTATTTATACCTAATTGCTTGGATTCTGGGATTGTTACGAAATTGTATTGACAATGATGATTTTCAGTTGTATCACAATGAGGGCACATGAATTAACACAGATCCCAATCAAAACATGGCAAGCAAGAAACAAAGCCCCCACCAATGGCATGTTTCTCACATTGCCTTTGTTAAGTGTTGCATTAAATAAGAAGGTGACATTCTTTTGAGAAGTAAAGCATATGTAAATAGGAGTTTTTAAAAATAGAATTCTGCAAGTCAGACTCATTTTTATGGCTTCATAAGGCAGAGAACAAGTTAAACAGAAACCTTCTGTTTAATAGAGAATAGAAATTGGAGTTGTTTTCCTGCTTCATTTAGGAGCCAAACTTTCTTGGGCATAGCTGGGTATGGTTGGATATAAGTCTGACAAATCGATTCTGTGTTTGAAGTCATCACCATTGAGAACCCAAGATGGGCCTTTTTGGGCATGACTATGATTGTTTGTATGAGCTTGTGAAATTGCAAACCTAACTTCTGGGCAGCATTAAAAGTGGTATTATTTGGAATGGAGTCCCTGGTTGCTTTGTGATTTGATGATTATGGCTCTTGATGTATTTCTCTTTCTAAGAGGGGAATAAAAGTGCTATACCCACTAATGACTGAATTGGTTGGTTCCACTTATAAGCCCCATAGAGCCTCTTCGCCATTCAGCCTTTTCCAAGTTAATCTATTGTAAAATTAGATTGTAAAAATGGACACAGTTGCCACCACCCTGGGACAATAGTGAAGGACTCATGATGTCAGGCCCACTAAACCCCCTAGGGGAAATCATTACATAATTCATTTGTGGTGTCACCCAGCTCCCCAAAGAGCTTGGCTTCCTTTTCAGTCTCAGTTATCTCTTGGAAGTGTGACCCTTCCGGTTTGATTGCCCTGAGAATGCAGTGTTTTAATGCTGAAGCCACCTCTCTCAAGGTCTGCGTCTTAAGTGGCAGAGATGCAAAAGCAGCTCTCTCTACAGTGTTAATTTAATTCTCCTCTATGCTATCATGCATAAACTGAGTAACGCATCCAGTGGAGAAGACAGGAAGAGAGGGGTCAGAAGGTGTGGGTTCCAGTAAAATTTAAATAGCCACTGCACTCTCAATGTTAAATGGTGAACGCCATCCATGACTGTTAGGACACAGGACAAGTCAGTTAGATGAACTGATTTTTCATGGTGTTGGGGGTTGTAATTCAGGGGTTATTATCCTATAGGCAATTCAAGACTAGATTTTGAGGGGAGGCAGTGAAACTTTTAAAATGGATGGAACATTTTTTTATTAAGTAATTGATCTTTTCCTAGGGCTAGGCTTTTGTCAAAATCTCACAAGGGTCCACAGGCCAGAAAAGGTTAAGGAACTGGTGCCTTCCATCTTCATAATTTTTTAATGTTTTATTTTAAAAGTTGATGTTCTATTTCCTTTTATGCAGAAGAGACAAAAGCAGGCACAACTCTGATATGCCTTAATCTTTCATTTCTTCTCTCTCGTGGATGCCCAATAATAAATGTACAGGAAAGAAATATAAAACCCTATCCAAACTCAGCTAATGGCTCTGAGAAATGCACATTGAGAGTGCTTTAAAATCAGGTTACAAATATAATTTTCAATTTGCTGGGGAGAGAATAGGAAGGAAGAATCCTTTGGAATACAGAATAAATTCATTGTATGTACATTATTGGTGTGGGTTCATTATATTCCTTGTTGGCCTACAGCTCGACACGTCTTTAAGAAGCAAAAAGTGTGCACACTGTCCCTCTTGATAATATTTAGGGGAAGGCACACATGTTGTGAACTACTGTGAGTTGGGTTCTTGAAGTCAAAGAGGCAGTAGATGAAGTTTCATTCAAATTTTAAAGATGAGCAGTGTTATCAGTTAGGGACACTTAGGAGATTTGAGATATTTACTGCTCTTGTGGATTATTTCCTCCCTGGTGGAGTATTCTGAATGAGTGTCAAGGCCTTGCCCTGATAGATTCCAGAAAATGCATCCATCTTAATTTGCTGTGAAGCCTGGGAGCCCTTGTATTGCAGTCTCTGGTTCCCTGTGGCCTGTAAATCCTGGAGTTTGTAGGAGTGCGCTTTTCCCTTTTTCAAATCCCCCATTTCCCACAACTGATTTTTTATTATTTTGTGACATGCTGGAAGTGTTGTGGTGACTATTTAAGAAGTACAGGCAGATGTATTGCTGACTGGCTACTTACTGAAAGAGGTTCACATTATGTTGAGTCTGACTGTTGATTGTAAGCAGCTTTGCTAGTTTTACCTCAAACTTCTCAGGACTCTTAGCCTTCCCTCCTCCTGAAAAATCCAGGATCAACTGAAGCTGTTGAAATAATATGACAGTGTATCTGGAGAATTCCACAGCACTTGGTAGCTAGTAGGGAAACATTGTATTTATTATATAACAAGGTAAGCAGTTGCAAAATGAAATATGGCAGCAACAACTACCTTTCCACCAAGTGACTTTGTTACGCTTCAGTGATTTATTTTCTTTTTTCATTTTGCTACTTTGTAGCAAAAAATGGACAGGAAAGACCCAAATTCCAGTCCCAGCTCTTCCAGTCATGGCTGTTGTACCTCAAGACAGTGCTTTTGCTCCTCTGGACTTTCTTTTCCTCATCTGTAAAATGAGCATAATATTATCTGCTGACTTATGTGGTTAGAGTGAGGAGGAAATGAGAAATCAAATGGCTACCACTTTATAAAGCATCTTCAAGCCAAGTGGAGATTGCTCCTTCCTTGATAGAAACTCTCCCAACATTTCAGACTTAATCAGTAGACACGTATCTTAGTGGCTCACGGTTCTGGCTCTGGAGTCAGACAGGGCTGGGTGAGCATCCTGGCCATCCCACTTACTCATATGTGACCTTGAATAAGCTGTTCGCCTAATCCCTGCCCCCGTCTTCCTCACCATTAAAATGGGAGTAATGGTAGTTGAGACCTAACAGAGTTGGAAAGTGGATCGAAGAAGGTAACTGTGCCTAGTCCCATGTCTGGCATGTGGTGAGTACTCAATAACGGTGAGCTCTTGTTAGGGTTTGGGTACCTTTACCTACATCTTTAAGAATGAGAACTTCCTGAAAACAGAGCCCTGCACATGTGATTTAAGAATACATGATACACAGGCAAGCTGTCATCTTCAGAAGAAAAGTCATCCAGGGTCTGCTGGTTAGTCCTCAATAATCACCTTCTACTGTGATCAGAGTGGATCTCCAAGTGGTGGCAGAGGACCAGCTTTTCTACAGTTCTCAGTTCCCTATGCCTTCCAGTGGTATTCAAAATACTTCATGATTCAACTCAAGAAATTTAGCACATCTTCAGAAGAAATTATTATTGTCATTAGCACATTACCACCAAAGAAAATCTGTACAGGAACAGAATGCCCAGAGTGAAATGCTGCATGCTCATCAGCTTGTGAGCACCACATGTACGGGATGTTTTTGTTTCGGTTGTTGCTTTTGGTACACCAAAGCTAAAAGCAAGACACACCCGATGGTGTTTGTTGACCTTGTGCCTAACGGAGTTAGCAAAGATCCAGTTAGGACAGTTCAGACAGGCAGAAAGATAAGTATGCCAGTGCCGAGAAGAGTCACAGAGGCAATGCCTCCTGATAAAAGGGCAAAGGTGACCAAGAGGGAACCATCTTACCTTTCTTCAGCTTATACATGTAAATGTGTCTGGCAATGAAAGCATTCCTAGCCTGCATTATGAGTACAGAAATTGAAAGGAAAATCTCTTTTGGTAATTTCCAGGAGACTTCCTTTTGATGCGGATAGACGTTAATCAACTTTCCTATCCAGCTGTAAATTAATCCTCTAACTATCCATCCAGTTCACTGCTCTCTTTCCTGATTCTTGTCACATGTGGTTCAGCACCTGACATATCACTTTTACTTTACAGCTTTCCCGAGGTGATAATTTCTGGCGTTTTACATGACTATGTATACTAAAGATGACGTTTTGCTTTAAAGGAAGTATAGTTTTAGGCGCCCAAATTTCTTCATCCTTTTGAATAGCATTCCTTCCTCCTTTTTACATGTATATAAATATCAAGTATTTATGTATATATAAATATAAAGTATTTCAACCCTGAAACCAAACTAAAATTTCTTCCATTAAAGGATATGTTCATTATTTACTTTGAGACAAATGCCCTATGGATCCTTAAACCTAAGCCTGGAAAATAGGAAATAATTCACTCTGGCTTGAAAAGGGTGGGGATTTCTTTGTTTCTTTTTATATTTATTCAGGAAAAGCTGACAATCGTCCCACATTAATGAACTACACCATCAATCACGGTGTGGACAATGAGCGGAAAAGCGAGGTATATGTCAGGCTGACGGCATATTGCCTTTTTCAGTGAGGGCATGGCTGTTTATAGCACTTTCGTTGGCAATTCCTTTTGCACTGGCACAGGAATAGAAAGAAGAATTAGAAAGGCAGCCAGTGGAGAGAGCTTTATGTTTTCAAATTATGGAAAAAAAGTAGTAGGGGGAAAAATGGGAAATGATTATTTGTGTAGTTTGTGTACCTATCCCACAGAACTTAAAAGGTAAATGGAAAATGAGAAAAAAGGGGGTTTCTTTTATCTTTCATCTCATTCTATAGGGCTAGTTGTCTTTTCCTAAGTCCATGCCAAAAGGTTCAGAGATGGTGTATGTCAACTGCATTTGAACCCTGAAACTATCACAAAACTGAATTGGTTTTCTCCACCCTGAGCCTCCGTCTTGGGTTAAACACGCACGCACGCACGCACGCATGCACGCATGTATGTGTGTACGAGTTGGTGATTGATAATGAAAATGACTTTGGTGCCCTTAGGAAATGATAGAGTTTTCTCTCTTGCCTGGCTCCTTCTCTCCTAGCACCAGCTGGTAAGAAGAGAGCCGAGCCCTGGTGGAATCACTCTGTCAGGCAACATTGTGGTAACCTGTGGCTCAGACCTAACAGCCTTGTGGCCACATAATCCATGAGGGGAGGCCAGCTTCATCTCTCTTTTGAGGGGCAATTTCTCCTCTCTTTCAAAATCTGAACAGCTTTCTCCAGTGTCAACTTAATAAGTTGGCCAAAAGAGACAAGATGAAGGTGATATCGGCAGCTAGTAATTATTAATGCATAATGTGTTAGGGACAAATAGCCGTGACTTCATGGAATTCTCATAACAGCCCTGTGAGGGGGAGGAGCACTGTTATTGTTACAGATAGGAAACTGAGGTTCAGAGAGATTAAATGACTTTTGCAAGGGGCCATACAGTCAATGCATGGCTGAACTGTAATGTGTGGCCCTCTCTTAACTACAGATTCCAGTTTCTTCAAAGCTACACCAGTGCTTATCAAACTGTAAGGCCTACGGACCTTATACTCTTAAAAATTCTTGGGACTCCAGAGAACTTTTGTTTATGTGGCTTATACGTGTCCATATTGGCTGTATTATAAATGAAAGTGAGAACTTGAAAAAATGTTTATTTATTCATTTTAAAATGACAGTAGCAAACCCATGTTTGCTATTAACATAAGTTAATACATTTTAACCTAAGTTATGTTATCATAAGTAATATATTGTAAAATGGGTAAAACTCTATTTTCTGAAACAAAAATAGTGAGAAAACTGAAATTATTTTACATTTTACCAATCTTTTAAAAAATTTCTGGCTTAATAAAAGGCAGCATTCTCATATTTGCTTCTGCACTAGGTTGCTATATGTTATTTGGGTAGAGTATATGACGAAAATCCAGCTTTATCAATGCACGTAGTTGGGAAAAAGAGGACTGTTTTAATAGTTTAAAATAATTGTGAATATTCTTCTTGATATTATACCAAAATTTTGACAAGTGGTCATTTCTTAAAAGTTAGTTGTAGTGTTCAATCTGAAACCAAACCAATGAACTTTTTATACTCTTTATATTAAAGCCCATTTGTATATCTTTCACTTTGAAAGGATCTTTTATCCACCATGATTTTGTAACATCATGCATTGGTTATTTGGCAAATATTGGTCCCGTGAATTATGTTCATTGAGCTGAATGACATTTTATTGTACAGTATTGAAAATTCATATTCATATTCATTAATATCCAAGTCAGTCTCAACAGAGAAGTTATTAGGAAGCTTTCAAGCTCATAGTGGGGGATACAAGTTTCCCAAAATTCTAATTTTCACTTGAAAGCTTGAATTTTATCATTGGCAACATATGACTGTCAGTTGTTTTCCATGAAGTGACAATTCCCCTTTGCTCATTTTTAAGAAGACGTTTGCCAAGTACCCAGTGTGAATAACCATTGTTTGTCAGTTGTACTCACAAGTAAAAATGGTGTTCTGCCAAAAAAAAAAAAAAAAAAAAGACCTGTTTAGCTCACAATTCAAACAATTGCACAAGTAGTTTACCTGAATATTATACTTTGGCATGCAGCAGAAAGCTCTATTTGTATTTCCCATTTCATCTCACAGAATCTTAGGAAGATGTAACAAGGGTTGAGATTTAATTCAATTTAATATTTTAATAAAGTTCAAGAAAATTAATAATTTTTGCTACTTCATCAAGAACATTTTAAGTGAAATGTATTTTGTGTGTGTGCAAGTGTATGTGTTTACTGGATGGTGAAGGATACAATGACTGTTGAGTACGGTTTGGTGGCACTGCCTTGAGTCTCACTAAAGCATCGTCATTGCTTTATCCATCATTGCTTTTGCAATTCTGTACAAATGTCAGTACAGTGGTATTATGAGGAAAGTAGGTTTGACCTCCTAAAAGAGACTCAGAGACCTTCAGGGTTCCATGGGACCACCTTTGAGCTGCTTTACACAATGCTGTCTCTCAAAAATGCTGGTGATGTAAGAACAACTTTCTGTAGCAGGAAAAGAAAACAGTAGGACAGCAAAACAGAAACTAGTTGGATATTATTATTCTTATAATAAAATTTTAATGTGTATTTTCATACACATATGTTTCTATAATGGTAAATAAAATGTTGGTAAGTTTTTATTTGTTATTAAATCTTTGTGCTTCCTTTCAAATAAGGAAGAAAAAAATATTTACTACGGATCAGCAGAGAGCATACTTTTGAAGCTATCAGCCACTGCTGAACTGAGTTTTCACTTTTGCCATGTCAACATTGGAACTTACTGATTCTCTGTTTACAATTCTGAAGACTAGCTATTTGGAATAGATGTAAAATACTTGTGTATAGTTGTAGCATTTTAAGAGGCAAAAAACCACCAACTTCTCACAAATGCTTGGAAAATATTCTTCTCTGTAACCAAAAACACCTCATCTTAGCCAAGAGAGAGAAAGTCTGAAGACTGATCCTTTGACTAGATGTAAGGAATTTTCGAAAAAACTAAGCTTAGCAACTAATTTTAAAAGACTCTTAAAGAAGAGTCCTGACTTTGTTGAAGTGAAGAAAATTTGGAATTTTTATGAAAACTGATCATAATTACTACTATTTTCTTAAAATTATCTGTCCATTGTTTGGAATGACCATTGGCCATATTTCCTATTCTGGGGCATTACACAGACTCAGAAACTGTCTATGTCTCAGCCTGCAACATAGATAACTCTCAGAGTTGAGTCTTTGGGTAAGAGCTGTCAATATGGGTCTTTCATTCTGTTTCTTTTTCTGTGAGATTTTTTTTTTTCTTTCAGAGAGAAAATGAAACAGAAAAACTCTTGTGTGTGCTTGAGGTTCATTCACTGCAATCTGAGAAGCGTGGTATTTGGGCTGAGCCTTTGAAGCTTCCATGACAGAGAAATGCTTAGGGTATAGGCACTAAATTTTTCAGGTTGTGGATATTTTTCAGTAGTAGGTGAGGAGCACGCATAATATACTTTGCAATCTGGCACAATTCGGGAATCGAAGGTCTCTTTGATCAAGTCAACAGCATTTCCCAAAGTGTGGCAAGTTATCAGCCTATGTACCAGTGTTGGCCTGTAAGATAATTTTAGGAGACCCACAGACATTTTCCATTTAATCATTCTACACCTATTTTTATGATTATCTTCAATTAGCTGGTTTTCTATGTATAGTTTCCTTTGAAAATAATTTTACTTAAATGAAAGAGTGAATCATTTTAAAGTAAAATTATTAAGTAAATAATAATAACAGTGGTGGGTAGATTGGCAAAAGATATACAAATGATTGAAGTTTGAGGAAGCTGAGATAGTTCAGATGTGTTTAGTGCATTCATTTACTTATCCAACACTATTTATTGAATGCCTGCCTATTCTAGGTACTGTGGACTCAGCAGTCGTTAAAATAAACAAAGTCCCTGCCCTTGTGGAACTCACATCCTAAATGGGGAAGATAAATACATATCTAATATAATGTCAGGTAGTTAATGTTATAAAGAAAAACAAAGTAGGGCTAGGGACTAGAGCTTGGTATGGGGGCTATTTTAGAGAAAGTTGAGGGAAAGCCTTGTCGGGAAGGTTGCATATGACAAGAGACCACCGTGAGTTGAGTTTAATTCACTTTAGCAAGTATGTATTAGGTGTTTGGCTCTGTAATACAAATATAAATAACACTGGTCAGAAGAAGATCTGAATAGGGGGTGCAGAGCTAATAATTTAATAGAGCTAATAGTTTAATAAAATGGAATGCAATATAGGGACATAAGGCAGATACTTTGAGAGCACAGAGGAGGGGAATGGCTGTCCCCAAGCAATGGGAAATGAGGTCCCAGAAGGTATCCTAGAAGAGGTAGTTGCCCTGAATCAAATCTTTCAGAATGAAGATGAGTTAGCAAGGGAAGGAGATGGTGGGAGGGTGGGGCCATTTACAGCAGAGATAACAGCATATGGAAAGGTGGAAAGGTGAAAAACATTCCTAGTAGGTGGAATCTGGATTTGGGGGGGATTCAGAAGTAGATGGAGGGTGTGTAATTCTAGGAATATACATTTTCAATTTTTTGAAAATTGGAAACTGTAAACTACTTCGTCCTAAACTATGGAGAATGCCCAGTGTTTCCATTTATTCAGAGTGTGGTTGAATATCCTGTATCATTCTGAGGCCCAGTTAAGAGAGCCCTCTGCTCTTCAGAGGGCCCTGATTTGGCCCCCAGCCATAACCCTCCTATGGATGAGAGGTCCATGGGGCCATCGGGAACCTGCCCACCCTCTAGATCATGCTCAAAGTTTTGGGCACCCAGGAATTTGAACCCCCAAAGGCCCTGAGCCCAATTCCAAAGGGCCTCCTGGTTCTCTCATCCAGTTCTACCCTCCCAGGGTGTAAGCATCCTGGTCTTAAGCGGGGGACAGAGGGCTGCTTGTAGAGGATGGGGAGGGAGATTGGATGTGAGGGCTGGAGTATTCATATGGGTGCATGAAGCCCCTTGAGATGTGGATCTGGGCCAGAGGTGGAAGGAGAAGAGGGCTAATGTGATGGGCTGGTCTCTCTGTGTCACCAAGCGCTTGAGTGGAACTTTGAAGAGTTCAAGAATTCTAAAGTCAAACCTGGCCTTCTAGGTCATTATGAAGGAATATTCATCAAGAGAGGAGGTATAACATATTTCACTTAAAGTTTGTTTTATAGCTTTGAAATATTTAGTCATGCATTATGTGAGTCTCCTTTTATTAGGTATGGGCCTGAGTATCATAATTCTTTACATTTGTTGCCTTTAAGCTACAAATACAGTAATAATTGTTAGAGATGTCCAGTTCCCCTAAGACTACTTAAGCAGACTTTTACTAAACATGCAGTTTTTTTGAGAAATTATATTAAGTTTGCCTTACTTTCCATCATTTTTCCATGGCTTTGACCTTCTCATTACCTCATAAATTCACATCCAGAATTGAATTAAATAGTTAAAAATAAGCTCACATTTTAAAATCACTTTTAGAAAGCAGATTTGGAGAAAGTAAAAGAAACACCCCCCCCCCACACACACACACACTTTTTTTCGGTAAAAGACAGGAATCATAATGTTCCACATCCAATATCTAAACTATAATCTTTGTGATTAACCCATAGAGTGAAAGTTAATTGAAATGTTTCATAAAAATTAGGAAAAATTATGTCAAAGCCATCACTAATTTACCAAGAAAGTATATTAAGAAATTATATGCTTACAAGTTTTTAAATAAAATTCTTCCTTGATTTGATTAAAAATACTAAGTACTTCCAGAAAAATTCCTTTCTAGATAAAAAGATCCAAGAAATCAGCATGATCATCAGATTTATCCAATAAAAAAAAGGGCGTAGGAAACAGTGAATTCCAAATAAGTCCTGTGTAATGCTCCTGAAAGCCATGAGGTCACCAGTAAATTAAAGTTGGATTTGGGGCCCAGAATCTGTTAGAGCCATTTATTTTCTCGAAGGCTGGAGGCCAGGCTCCCAGAAGCAGGGCTGAGATCCTCAGGGAGGCTGAATCCTCTTTGTTGCAGAACTTGACCCATCATTGCACCCCTGGAATCAGTAGGTTTGAGCTAACACATTTTGGGAGTCTCTGTGCATCATGCAATAAAATTGCATTGCGTGTCTCTGACCAGAGATGAGATCATTTTTCTTAGCTCATAGTTTCAGGCCAGGACCACCCTACCCATAGGTGGAGTAGGACAGAATGTCTGTGCGCTGTGATGTGAAGCGGGGGGGACGGCAGATTTTATCATTCAGCTACCCTGTGCCAGGCAGGGTGCTGGGTTCTTTCTTTAACTGTTCAATTAATCCTCACAACAGCCCTGCAAGAAAGACAGAGGTTGAGGAATATATCCTAGCTCACAGAGCTTCACAAATGGCAGATCCTGGAGTCACAGTGCTGTTCATGTGATGCCTGATCTAGGCTCTTGCTCTGGCACCATGCTGAGGGATGTTGAAACTTCCTCTGCCCTGGGATATGGTTCTGCCTCCTAGACTTGCAGGCTCAGAGGGACTTGGAGTTTATACAGTCACAGGATTCTTTTGGTGCTTGCATGCCCACTGCCACAATCCCAGCAGGTCCAAGCCAAACCTATCTAGAGTCCTCTGATCATTGATCCACCACTCTGCCGAGAAATTTCCCCTTCAGTGACTATGCCACACTGAATCTTAGTCTCTTGTTAAATACAACATGACCCCAGGAAGATGCCATTAATAACTAGGTTAAGGTTATTTTACATCACTTGTATGCAAGTATCCGAAGAAGATAGAATATTGGGGAGAAGTAGGAGAGGGAAAATCTGGTCGCTGGGGAAGGCCCTGGCATATCCTTACTCTAATTTCATACCACTTTCTCCCATACCCCTGCTTCTCGCATCAAGGAAGAGAGGATTTCCAAGACAGAAGCTGACTTTTTTCCAAAGCTTAGCCAGGATAGGGCAGGGGGTGCCTGTCAGACAATGCAGAGGGGTAGCCAACTAGAATATCCTTACTTCTCTCAGTCCATGGCTATTCACGCATGAGAGGGCTCCGTCCACTCTTTGAGTGGAGACCAGAGCAGGCCTCTCATGTATATAATTGATGGTGTTTTTGAAATGTTAAATCCAGAATGCACTTCCAAAAATCAAAATATGCTGGAAGAACTCGCTTTCTAGTTAAAGATCTTTACATGATGAGGAAAAAAACCAACTGTAAATTTTCTGCATTGTTAGTTTGAATGTTCAAAAATCAGAATGAACTGGAAAACTTAATCATTTAATCTGGAGTGAAGAATTCTAACCTAATGAAAAAAGTCATTCATGAATTTTCTGCTTTACTAGTTTGAACAAAATTGTATGTGTGTCTGTTTTTGCCTTATTGAGTCTCTTAATGTAATGGTATATTTGAGATTTTGAGGTAGAAATGAATTTCTGATAAAATAACCATTCAAATGATGAAATGTAAAAATAGTAATGAAAGATCACTCATTCTCATTACGAGGCATCAAGTTAATATGATACAAGTGTTAAAGTTAGACAAAATTTTAGACTTAGAGTTCCAGAAAATAGAGTACTTTACTCAAAAGGAATTCAAGTGATGTTTCCAGAGTTGTCACTGGCAGAGTAGACCCCGATGTCAGGGGACGCACTTCACGCCACAGTTTGTGTTACTCTTTTGCCTGTGGTTATGTTAGCACAGCCCCCTGTAGGAAGGCACATTCACATTTTTTATGGTGGACTTTGTAAGTTGAAAGGTCCTTTGTCGCTAAGGGCAAGAGTTCAAAGAGGCTAACGCTGGCTTACTTGCTGGATTTGGGTGAAGCCACTCTACAACAGTAACCAAGGCATAGTGGGAATCAAATTGTTCATTATGCCCATGGAAAATTGGGTTGTGCTTTAGTCTATTCCTGTATTTAGAATTTCACCTTTGTCTCTCATTGTTGGGAAAGTTGAAGAGGAACTCACAGTCATTTAATTTGGTGGACCCAAGAGATGAGAGATGTCCCTCATGTTGTTCCCCTTCTAAGGGACACCCACCTGCAGGCTGGATACACCCGTCCCACAAAGGGTTTGAGGGGCTTTCCTAATGCCTGTTCTCTGCCCCTTTTTCCTGGGAAGTGAGAGAGCCAACATTAGAGTGAGAGATGAGAACCCAAGTAACTCACCCCACCTTCCCATCTTCCTTGACAGCAAACTGGGATCATTTGTCTCCAATGATGAAGGTGGAGGGAGATGTTCAGAGGCAGGTCTTTCATGTGTCTGCTGGTTGACCTACGTCAGCCTTATTTCCCTGATGGACTCTTTTCTCCCCATTGGGCCGGAATTTGAGATTTTCAGTCTGGTTTGTTTTGTCCCTTGCTTCTGACCACAATCTAAGTTTGTTCTTTGGTTTTACTTTTGCTGGTTTGTGATTGTGGTTCTCGACTTAGGCTTGATAGAATCAGAGAGAGGGACAATGACAGTTACTTTGCACATTGCAAGGCTTTCTCTCATTTCATTTTAAATTCAGAGCAATCTTTTGAGGCTCGTAGGATAAGTATTATTAGTCCCATTTTACAAATAAGAAAAAAAGGCTCAGAATGATTGAAGGCCTCGTCCAAGGCCATTCCGCTAGCTGGTGTCTGCCTCCAAATATTTATTCCACTGTTTTCCTCACTAACCATGGTACTTCTCCTTACAACTGTCATTTCTGTGAGTAGAATTTTTATTCCTACTTTTCAGCCAGAAAATACTGAGACTTTAAGAAATCTTTTCTTCCCCTTGATAATCCATCGATTCAATAGCTGAGCCAGATATCAAGCCCAGACCTTCTTGTAGGCCATGCTCACTCACTAACAGGTCTAAAGAAAATGCTCTTATTATACCCCTTAGTGGAGATAAATCCTATAAAATTACATTTCAGCAGCAAAATAAACAAGCACAGTAATCTTGGTGTGAAATGTGCAAAGTCTTATTTACAGAACATCTCATGATACTGTTCCCAGATGTCTTTTAAAAGAAATTTTTAGTTACATGCAAAGGAACTGAAAACCAGAAATATAATTGGTAAGAAACGTAAATCTGTCCAAAAAAAACAATTACAACAACTTGATGAGATATATATTTTCTCAGCATCAGCATAAAAGAAAGAACATTCTGATCCAGAAATGGTATGTAAGTAAATAAACTTTAATTGGTTTGACAATGCCCCTTTTCCTGGCAGTGCCAAGAATCCTAGCATTATAATTACACAGTTCTGGGCAGACATGTGGTTTCCATTAAGAAAGACTTGTGATTGACTGAGTTCATGAGGCATGTCAGAAAAAACACATCAATGTCTTTATAAGAAGGGAAGAGAAATGGATCTAAATGTATTTATAACTTCACAAGATACACATTCATAAATTGTTCTAAAAGGGCATACATTTCTTTAATTCTGATGACAAAAAAAATCATTAAGGAAAGCCATTGGGAGCATTTTGGCCCCTGCTTCTATATGAGCTCAACAGTTACTTGCATTGAGGCAAAAGGGCCACCTTTTGCCCTTACAAGGATTTATTAAAGGGTTCTGCAAGGAAAATGTTGAGGAAAGTCTTTGTTGAATAAGCTTTGGCTTTATGGGTCCTCGCTTTTTTCCCCCCCTTTATATGGCCTTACCATTAACAAAAATATTTTTCAGATCCATTCTCTCTTAGCCCCATGTGGGAAGCTGAGGAAGGGCTTGTATTCTCCCTCAACTCTACCCCCAACCCAAATTTTTAGAAGAGGAAACTGAGTCTTGGGAAGCTAGTTAAGTTGCTCAAGGTCTCAGAGCTAGTAAATGCCTTTAATTTAAAAAGTGTTGCAAAAACATTGGAGCGGGGGTGGATTGGGTAGGTGGTGAGGGGCATTTTTAGCCCTTGTGTTGTACAAATGCCAAAAACTCCACAGGTAACACAGAGGAAACTTTCGAAACAGTTTAAGTTTTATAGGCAGAAGGATAAAACTAGCTAGGTTGGAGAAGGGTGAATTTCCTGCAAGAACGTTTTAAACCAAAACCTAATGACTTTCCTGAATCACTTAAAGTGACTAAAATATTGAATAGTTTATTTTCTGCTTTTGCATAAATACTTTTAAGATGACAAACATTTTTAGGCTTGCCAAATACTGTCATCTTTTGGCAATGTTAATATCTCAGGCTTGATCTATTTTCTTGACAACAGAATAATTGTGTGCGTGCGTGTGTGCACCTTTTCTTGAAAAACATTTTGTCAAGAAGTGGCAAAACGTGGTAGTGTTTTTAAGAAGACTATTTCTACAAAGACATCTCTTACATAAAATATGAGATTTTTCAACTTATTTTAAATAAACCAGTGACTTATTCAATGGAATGTCTCAGACTGTTTTCATAAGCGATTCAGATATTTTTAAGCAGCCATCTGGTATGCTAGAGTGGATATGCAAAATGTTGTAGTTTGAAATTAATGAAACAATGCCTGTGATGTAAACAATAAAAAAATAACAATGAATAACAGCTACTATTTATCAAGTGCTTACTATGAGCCAGGCACTATGCTCTGTGATACATATTTATTTTACACTTTGCTTAGTATTAGGCGATAGAGATTATTAACCCTATTTTATAGATGGAGAAATTAAGGCTCAGTAATAAATTGCTCCAAGTTGCACAGACAGTAAACAGCAGGACTGAGATTTCCCGGTTCTCTCTCCCGCCCGACAGTATTTCTCTGTTGCTCTTTCTGTAGTGACTGGGACACTGAGGCATATAGCATGTCCTGTGGCTAAGGTTCAGTGTTAGGATCCATTAATGGAATTCTCATACATAAAATTGGCTCTTGTTATCACCTGGCTCACCAGTGCTCGCGAAAATGGAACGTGATGGGTTTCATTGATATTAGCCTGTGTCTAGAGTTGGATTATCTCTGACATAGAAGCCAGGAAAATACAAAGCCTTGAAGGACCACCTTATAGAAATAGTATAATTCTGTTATTAGCCTATGTTTTTATAATTGTTCCCCAAAAGTGAAAGAACATTCATATCTGCCCATCCTAGCCCTAATTCCCCTTAGGTGTGACTACAGAGGGTGACAGACAAGGAGACCAAGGCACAGGGAGGTGAAAGTCACACGGCTAGCTTTTGCTTGAGTTGAGGCTAGCAAACTTGAGCCCAGTTCTGGGTGGAATCACCTCTCAAAGCCAAGCCCCGTGGTTCATTTTCCAGGACTGAACTAGTGACACTTCAGTGAGAGCCAGTCTTCATGTGGCTACCCTTTGGTTTCACCACCATAGTTCAGGCCTGCCTCATTACACTTCTAACTTGTCTCCCTGCCTAGAAGTTTCCTCCTCTGATCTGTTCCTGCACACTGCAGCCAGGGAAGCCTTCTTTGTGTGCACTTCTGATTATGCCTCTTTCCAAGGAAGGGACTTCAGCTAGCTTCTCAGAGCCGTGACTGCTGAATGTTGGCTCACGGCCTTCCTGATATGAGCCCAAGGCCTGGTTTACCTGGGGTGTCCCCGCAACATGCTCCACTCCAGAAGAAGAGCACCGTCGTGCTGTCATGGTGGTATTTTTCCGAGTATGTACTTTATACTGTCCAACTTGCCCTTTGACCCTTACCACCCCCCACCCCACCCCCGACTCCCACTCCTGTGTTTTAAATCCTTCCCATCCTGTGCCAGGAGGTTCATGTTTTGCTTCCTCCTTGAAGCTTCCTCACCTGCTTCTTAATCACCCTCTCCAACGGCTCCTCGGCCATCTACTGTTTTATCTTGGGATCTCTCGTGTCACTTGTCACTTTCCACCTTGCATTCTAGTTGTTTTTTTTTTCATGTTAAATCTTCCTGCTAAAGCCATAAGCTCCTCACGGGCTGGGCCATCTAGAGCTTTGCCCAGAAATAATGTACCTTACAGCACTCAGCACGGCAACCCAGGTAGTCAACAGGTGTTGTCTCGAATGACGGAAGGAGTGAGTAGTAGCACGTCTTGGATGCCATTATAATCAAGTTAGTGTCTGGAACGAGCGAGCAGATGAATGAATGGCTGCGATGGACACTTGACCTCTCACAGGCCCTACCAGCATCTTGAGTGGAGGTTTTGAAATAGCTCTGCTGTCTTCTGTTCTTGGTGCTTACAGCCACTCTGCTCTCATGGTTATCAGCTGGGTTTGGAGCGGCACACTAAGAGAGGAAGACTTTTGTGAGCAGGGCTGCACCTTCACTGCACTTCAAGTTTCTGTCTCCATCGCAGGGATGCCTGCATTTGGTTTTAATTGGCGGTGGATTACAGTGATCGCCGTGACTAAGCACTTTGTCTAAGGGATTCCAAGAGCCTCACGGCCATTTGTGTACATCATTTGACATGAAGACATTTGTGTCTGCTCTCCAGTCTGATGAGAAATTGCCCATCCTTTGGCATCAGAGCAGTGATCTCCCATCCCAGTAGCCTGCATTCAGGCCCAGTTGAGCATTTTATTAAAAACCAAGAAGCCCAGATCTCTGACCTGGGGATTAAAGAGGAGGCTTTGCAGAAAGCCCTCCTTCCTCAATCTGTCCTTTCCAGTTTCTTGCTGGACCAGAGGGTGCAAACTACAGCTGTCCAGCTACTGTGATATTAGAGGCTTGTGGCTCGCTTAGGTGTTGGGGTGGGTGGGAGGATTTACTGGGTCTCAGAGAGTTGGGAAGTCAGCAGTCTCCTGCTGTGTCTCAGAGGCTGGCGAGCAGTGCTTGCATCACAAGTTGGACATGTCAACAATGTTTCCCCTGGGCAGAGGAGAGGACTTCAGCCTGTGGTGGGCAGGACCAGTGGCTGCCAGCTGGTTTTCTGTTGGAATTGTGTAGGAGCTGGTTCAACGGGAGACACCAGCTCTGAGTGAGGGGAAAGGAGAAGACCCCTTTGAGGGTTTTCTCCCCTTCTCTCTGTGTCACTCCGCTGGCTCCATTTTGCCTAATTCTGAGCCAGAACGAGAGAAATAGAGCAAAGTATTTAAAGCAGGTTTCTCTCCCCTGCATCAGCTAGGGGCAACCCTAACTGGCTGTGCCCTTCTCTATATTTATATTATTGATATGCTGCGGGAAACAGACTTGGGAAGAACAATGGGACCTATTTAAAGCCTCTTGGAATTGCATCAGCTGGTACAATAGCAATCCTGTCCACTCAACTGCTCCCTTCTAAAGCACATGATCTTTTGGTTACAAGCAGTAGAAGGGGACTCTTGACATCTTAAGCAAAGCAATAGGGATTCATTGGAGAAATAACTGGTAAGCTTAAAAGTCAGAAGAGTTGAGTAATTAGGTGTTGGGAAGATGAGTATGTAAGGTAGCCCTGGGGATTTGGGTCATAGGAAGTAATGATCTCCCAGGATGCCACCAGCCAAAGGCCTGGGCTCCTACCATTTCCTCCCCTGTGTTCTACTCTTCTCAAGATTCAGCATCTCAGGAGAGAGAAGGGGATTGGCCTGACTTGGTTATCAATTCCTCTAAGATCACAAAGAATGCACCACAGGCAGTTCACCAAAGGAAAAGTACAATTACAAAGAGATGATGGAGGGATTGGGCAGGTAAAATAACAAGACATCTGCCAGAATGGGCCAGGGCCACTGCAGATGGGCTCACAGCTTCTTCCATCTTTCTGGACAGAGATATTCATTCATTCATTCAATCAGTCAGTCAGTCCACCTACTATGAGCACCCACTATGGGGCAGATAAGGTGCTCCATTCTGGGAATACCGTATTTAATAATTCAGTTATCCAACATATACATGGAATCTAAAAAAAATTTTAAATGGTTCTGAAAAACCTAGGGGCAGGACAGGAATAAAGATGCGGACATAGAGAATGGACTTGAGGACATGGGAAAGAGGAAGGGGAAGCTGGGACGAAGTGAGAGAGTGGCATGGACATATATACACTACTAAATGTAAAATAGCTAGTGGGAAGCAGCCGCATAGCACAGGGAGATCAGCTCGGTGCTTTGTGACCACCTAGAGGGGTGGGATAGGGAGGGTGGGAGGGAGGTGCAAGAGGGAGGGGATATGGGGATATATGTATACATATAGCTGATTCACTTTGTTATAAAGCAGACACTAACACACCATTGTAAAGCAATTATACTCCAATAAAGATGTTTAAAAAAATAATTCAATTATCCAGAGTGTAAGATGTGCTCTAGAGACAGGAGTTGGGGAGATTGATGTGCCTTCCCTACAGTGCTGCTGCAGTCAGCCCATAGGACACCATTCCTAATTCTAGTAAGTTTGCAACATGAATAGAAGGGGCCCCAGGGCCCTTACTGTCCTCCAGGAAGTTCTTCATATATCCCTATTCCAGCTTCTTCTCATGTTAGTTATTTCTTCTAGTCATTTTTTTCTGTAAGTATTTATCCATATGATTTTCAGTATATTAACTCCAATTCATTTACTTTTCTTCAGAAGTGCTCTTATATTTTTTTCCTGGACAGTTAGTTATATTATAACCCCCATTAATCTTCCAGGCACCCAAAGACAAATATAACGTTTCTACTTTTAGGGGTCTTCCCTGCCTAGTTCCTTCTTATCCAGTAATTGAAGAAAGCTCAGGGTTATTATGGAGCCTATGTATAGCTGTGTGACTTTGGAAGTCTAATGAACCTCTCTGTGCCTTCTTCATTCTCTCATCTGCCATATGAGGTAATCCCTGTCTCACCTACCTCATTAGGCTCTTGGGAGGATAAAATGAAATAATGGATGTTAAAAGGCTTTAAAAAGTTAGAAGTGTTCTTAAAGCCCAAGGAAATATTAGGATTCTGTAACTTTAGGGTAGAAGGCTGAATATAAGGAGTGATGACTTATAGTAAAGAAAAGAAAAATAATAACAATAGTAGCCCAAATTTGTTCAGTGTTTATTATCCTCCAGGCACTATGCTCTAAGCCTTTACATGGATTATCTCATGTAATGCCCACCCAGCAGCCTATATGGGAAATACTAACGCTATCTCCATTTTACAGAAGAAATGGAGGCTCAGAAAAGTGGAGCAGTTTGCCCAAAGGCACGTAGTTAGTGAATATGGGAAGCCTGGATTTTACTAAAAATCTGTCTGCTTTATTGCCCCAACTAGACCAATGTTTCCCCTGATATTTCTTGAGATCTCTTAGTTCTAAAATGGGACTCTTCATTGTTAACCCAGGGTTAGAAATATGGGTGCTGGAATCAGACAGCCTCAGCTTTCAATGTATCTAACACTTCAGATGTGTGAGATCTTAGTTATTTAGTCTCTCTGAGCCTCAGCCTCCTTACTGTGAAATGGTGACGATAACATACCTTATTCATAGGGGTGTTTAGTAGAAGTACACACGAAAAGCTATAAAAAATAGTAATAATAATCATTATTAATTGGATGGTGAGTGATTGAATTGCTAAGCTGGGGTCCAGACAAGAGTCTTATAAGTCTGGCAAATCCAGTGAAATGAGAGAGATTAAATTCTTAGGAATTTGCTCTCTCCTTCCCCCCAGCCTCGTGGCTTGCAAAAGTCCCCAAATGTGTGGCTCCCTGACTGAATTCAGCCCTCAGATGCTTTTGGTTTGGTCTGCAGAATATTTTTAAATTTTGAATTTAAAACTTTTGAATTTAAAATTCTGAATTAGAAGCTAATATTATAAAATCAGAGGATTTCACATTCAAATCTGTATACCTGGCTTTTCTTATAAAATTGGAGAATATGTAACCAGGGGCTCACATGCCTGCCTGGAAACCACCACCCCTTTGCTGAGTATAGCTCCTCTCTTTACATGGGGGTGTACGCCTGTTGTGTGTTCCCATGGGCGCTTGAGGTTGAGCTCCCTGCCTGAGAAATATCTTGGGAAAGCTAGGGGATGAGATAGAAGTGACTCTTTTTAATAAAACTGAAAGAAAGAAAGAAAGAAAAAGAAAGAAATCTAGTCCTGAAATCATACCTGTTCCTAGTTTTTTTCATTATTTGTCATCGGGATTCTCTTGCACCTGTCATACCATGAAGTAGAGAGCAGCCAAGGAAGGGGAGACCAAGGAAGGGGAGATGAAAGGGAAAACCAGGGAGAGAGATTTCTTAACTAAGCTGGGGAAGGAGATAGGGGCTGGGAGAGACAGCATGGCTTGTGGCTCAGCATTTATCACGCCGTTGCCCCCTGAAACCGAGGGCTGTGCTGGACGGAAGAGCCAGGCTGCTCAGAATGGCTTTGCTGATATGCCATTCCTGGGGTAAGTAGTTATTGATGAAGGGGCTTAAGTGGCATATGGAGAAGGCCAGCCCTACAGCCGATGCTCCAGGCTTCTGCAGGATCCACATTTCCCAGGGGACTTGCCCACAGACCTACCTGCACTTGGATTCAGGAGCTGAACTTCATGGGTTCCTTGGCCTTCCTTCCTCTTACTTTCCTTCTCCCGGGTGCTGGACTGGGAGTTAGAAATCTGGATTGTTTTGTCCAGAATTCCTGAGTTTAACTCTGATGCCTCTGTTTTAATGGCTTTATTACTGATCTGAGAAACAGGAAAACAGCTCATCAGTAGCTTTTGTGGATAATGGTGGCTTGAGAGGTGTCACATCAGCAAAATTCAGAAAGCATATTTGGATCTAGAACTTTGAAAGAAAGAGGGAAGGTTTGAAAAAAAAGAGAAAGTAAAAGCAGGGAGAAAACAGACTTCTGCATTTCTTATACCCTTTTTAGTGGCTTATTAGGATTCAGAAGATTTTAGAAATTGTTTCTCTCAGTGTTTCTTAACCCTGGCCTGACATTAGAATTTCCTGGGACCCTTTAGAACAAATACTGATGTCTAGTCCCTGTCTCCAGACATTCTGAATTAACTTGTCTAGGGTAGAACCCAGGAAGCAGCATTTTATAAAAGATCCCCCAGCTGATTGTAGCGGACTGTCAGGTTAAAAACACTGATCTAACGCTTTCACTTTATGATCAAGGTAGGTCATGTTCAGTGACTTCCAAATGGTCGCAAAGCTGATTAGTGGAAGAACGTTCTATCATGAAAAGTATAGATTGTCAGTTTCTCAGCTCTGGGTGCTTTCTCTTATGCCAGGCTTTCCTTGCAAACCTCATTCTTATACCTCTTCCATGATTTTTACCATATCCTTGTACCATCTATACTATTTAAAAAAAATAAAATTTTTTACGTCAACTCACTCTTTAAACTTGAATTTATTTGAAAAGGAGACTTTATGCACTGCAGTAAGTGCTAGTTTGGCCTCACGTGCAGCAAATGGAAGGTAACCACAGAATACACGCAAGGGAAAGAAAGCAGCATTGTGATCTTCTGGCTGGACACTGCTGCCTGCCAGTGGCTCTGTTAAACGTGGAGGTTGGCAAGCGTTAGGTGTTCAAGAAATGCTAGCACCCAGCGGATACTTTCTCACTGACTTCAGAATAAAGAGAAAACTGAAAAGGGACAGACTTTCTCACTGTGTGATTCAGTGCTATTTAATGCTTATGTTCTTACATCACTAAAATCACCCCGAATACATTAGTAGTACCTCTTTCTTTGCCTTAAAAAGGTGATATTTAGAAAAGTACTCTAAAAAAGGGTCAAGTCCCCACAAAATAGAAAAGTGAAGTTTAAAATGAGGTCATCAGACAAGATACTTGAGAAGCCTAGAGAAGAGAAGTTAGAAAGCTGGAGTAAATCTTGGACAGTATCATAGAAATCAGTTTTCAAACCAGGTGAGAGTATTAACGTTTCTGACTTTGGCTACCAGGCTGTATCATTATTAGCACTCTTTGTAAGCAGTGGTCTCCACTAAAGTGATAAGCTGAATTCAGAGGAGCTCCAGGCCCTAAAGAGTTCCTTTAGATATTTCACTCCTTCTTTTGTGATTCCAAGTTTGATTTGGACACTTATGAGATTCATGGGAAATCAGCTACTAACTAAAGTGCCCAAATATCATAAGAGTAACCAGCAGTTTAATTCTACTTTATGTTACTGAATTTCCACTCTAAGAGACAATTCTCTCTATTTTACTTTATTTGGTCACACATACAAAGTTGTAGGATGAGGTTCTGCCCAGATAAAGTACTAAAATGCTCTCAGGTATTATTAAAATGACCTGTCCTCGGCTTGGAACCTGTTTATTCTAGGTTTTGGTTGAGTATATTACCTCTGGTTTGGTCATCACCTCCCCCTTCCATGCTCGCACACCCACCCATGTGGTAGCATTCACTTTCCAAACTGAAATATTTGCTTCTTATTCTCTTTGATTTCTCAAAGACATTAGAACCAAGAGGGAGCCTTAGTCATTCAGTCAATACTCTTTGATACATTTACCTAAGTGGCATGTTCTTCCCTGTGCTGTTGCAGCCACGCAATAATTAAATGTACCTTCAAACAGTATTGAAGGTAGGTAGTCTTTGAGCTTATTGCTTAATTAGTTCAGGTTTGTCCTATCATTTCCCATCACTGTGCAATCAATACTACTCTAGAGAACATTCCACCAACCTCGGAAAAAGATGCCTCCTGCGTCCACAAGTGGATGCAACAGAGTTCAGATCGGGCTGTAAATCAGTCGTATTGGAAATATCAAGTCAGTCATACTTTCAGTGAGCTTGCTGAGTGGATGTACCTCTTCAAAACAACTTATATACACAAAAAACCCCTACATGCTTCCTTGGGGCCCATTGTTTCTTCTTTCATGTTTTCAGGTTACTAAGAATTTCAACCAAATGAAAGATATGATTTTTTGAAGGCTTGCTGCCAAAGGAGAACCCTTGTGCTATTTTACCACCTTCTGGGCCATCACAGTAATTTGATTGAAATGAAAAGCTGGTATTTTCCTGACAAGAGCTCTGTCCTGGGACTCAGGGAGTCCGAGCCTCCATGATGTATGTCCAGGGCCTCTTATCAGATAAAGTGTGGATGACAGGTCCTGTGAAGGCTCAGCCTCACGAGGTGACAAAACAGTATTTCTGAGCATTTTTTGTGTTGAATTTCCTTCCAGGATAATTCTGGTTAAATCAAGGGCTTCATACGTAGGATGCTGGGTAGAAGTTTGGCCCTATTTAGATGACGATATCTATCTTTCCCCTTGAATATCAACTAGATTGTATTCTCCAAACCAAGGGATCACAGCTATTCCATTAAATTGCTTTTAGCAAGGGAGGAGCTTTCAAAAAGAGCCAGCTAGATTTGTGCTAGAAAAATCCAAGTATGGCAAAAGTAATTAGACTGTGAGTGCTTTGTCAACAGGGATTTTTGTTTGGTTATTAATTCATTTGTTCAAGAAATAGTTATCGAGTATCTGCAATGTGTCAGGCACTATGCTAGGAACTGGAGACACAGCAGTAAATAAGGCAGACAGAGTTATGGCCCTCAGGTAGCTTAGTCTTGTTAATCTTTGCATCCTCATTGTCTAACACAGTGTCTGACATACAAGAAATAGTCCCTCAATAAATGATGATTAACTTGAGTAGAAAGTGTGCCCAAGTGCATCTTCTCCATCTGGGTTTTTAAGCTTTGGTCAATCTGCACCTTTGATTGAGCCTTACTGTGCAAATAATACTATTAGTAACAACTGTAGTGGCTAATGGTTATTTAATAAATGTCAAGCGATTTGCATTCATTAGTTCCTTGTCTCAGGGCACTTATCTATTTGACCTAGGATTTCTAAAGGCATTTCTAGGCGTGTTCTAAAACCTATCTACCCTTTACTACAGAGTTTCAATTAGTTTGTGGTTGGTCTAGGCTGCTAGTAGCTTATTTTGAATCCTCTTCCCCAAGCCATACATTAACAATTAAATCCCACATGCATAGCTTATGTTAGGTGCATAGTAGGCACTCAAAGAGTCTGCTTGAGTGATTTGGATGCAATTTAACATGATGCAGTTAGGAGCCTTGCTGAGATAAATCTTCAGATCTTTACAATAATGACTTAAAGTTATTATTGAATCCTGTTTTGCTATAAATGTCTGGTGGACTCTTTTGTTTTTTTTTTTTGAAAGGTTCTAGCAACACTGTTTTGATGAAAAATTTTAAAACAAAACAATATCAATCTTTCTAAGTCCATCAGTGCAGTTCTGCAAAGTAATCTTAGCTTCTTGCACTGTTTTGCTGGGAGTTTAGGGATTACATCATATGTACAACAACCACATAAAACCTTTAAAAATACAGAACTCAGAGTACTTGAACGTTTGTAAAGTATTTTTAAATTAATATTTAATGAGTTTTAATATTTTAATATTGTACGGGATTTTAAGTAAGAAAGTTTTTCTCATATTAGATGGTGGTGTACAATATTACTTCATGGGATAACGTTTAATTAAAATACACTAATTTATGTATTTGTTTATTAGCTTTATCCCTAAAGCAGAGAGAACCCCTGCATGATTTTATGAAAAATGTTAATGAGGGTTTTGGCATCACTAATAACGTTGAATTAGCATAGGCAAAAATGTATGCTTTCACTTTCATAACTTTATAAATAGATCTTTAAGATGTTGATTTGACATATGATAGAGATCACTTTTCGGTGAAAAGATTAAACTCCCATGAAAACAACCTTCTATTTTTCTAATTTCCTTTTGGCTTTATTAGGTTTTACCTGATTTGTTCTTGTCTCAAAACACTTTCCCTCTTTTCTGTAATTGCAGGAGTCATTTTGTTGCAAGGATACTGTAGTAAGATTTTTTTTTTTTTAACATTTGGAAATAGTTAGCTACCCTCACTCAATATGGTCCACTTTGAGTATTGATGTAGCAAATGAGAAACACCTTACTGAATAGTATATATTCTTTGCTGATTTCGCTTACCCCTAACTTAGATTTTACGCTTCTCAAGATTGGGGCCAGGTTTTTGTGAACTTTTGCTGCGGTTTTGACATCCTTCATATTTTAGAAATAAGTAATTTTATTATAGCCGTAACTTTATAATTATGGAACTTATTAGCTTATTTTTCCTTTTTAAAAACATGTTTAAATCTCTTGATATAGACAAGGAGAAAAAAAATAAGACGAAATGGCATAGCCCAGTTTTTCTGAGTTTTATCTAAATGTTCTAGATATCAGTACACAAACCCCTATTGTTTTTACTGCCCTGGGTGCCATGGATATACCTTCAGTAGCGTCATGTTTCCAGCAGAAAAGAAAACAGATTCGAAATACATTAAAAGGGGACAGCCCTGAGATATTTTCTCTCCATTCTTCTTTTGTTAGTTATTTATATTCACACTTCTTCACTTCACTACATTCCTTAGTAAACAGCTTGCAGGGGGGTTGACATTTGTTAATGAACTGTCAATAAACACATGTTCTCCCCGACTTCTTAAAAAAGACTGTTTTGGGGGTGAGCATGCGGGTTTCCAATTCCTGTTCACGCCATGGAGACACAGAAGGAATCTTGGCTGAGGACCCGGCCTCAAAGCTGGGCACGGCTTGCTGTCACGTGGTGGGAGTGCAGCCTTTGTGCCTGGAGGAGAGCGGCAGATTTTGATAGAGAGTGTGGTAGCAGTTATAGGAAGAAGTGGGGAAGTGTTTGGAAACAGGGCTGCTAGCATTCCCAACAAAGCTGGAGAAGTCTCTCCAAAGAACAAAAGGCAAACACACACTCAGAGTGAGGACTTGCATCTCTGTTGACATTCGAGTGAGTCAGAGGCTGACCCGTGTTTGGAGAGAGAGGACAAATAATAACATCTTTGTCCAGGGAAATGGGTTCCAGTCATTTTCTCTTCTTTCTCCTGTTCTTATGCTCTCTTTGGCTCCTCTTTGCTCTCAAGAGCTAAAATCTCCACTGAAGTGTCTAATGAAGTCCTTATGACTATAAAATACCAACGGAGAGGAACCTCAGTCATTTGAAAAAATAACACTTTCTTGTCCGCCGTGGTCCACCCCAGTGACTTGTGGGCAGAAGGTGGGCAAAAGAATGATGCTGCAGCCGGAGGCTGGACTCGGTGGAGCGGGCAGAGAAGTACGCCCTTTCATTGCTGCACTACAGACTAAACGAAAGAAAGTTAGAACAGCCTTTAAAGAAACCTATTTATAATTTCGTTAGTATTATTACTGCCTTCTCTTCAATTTGAAATAAATTGTCCCACGAGCAACAGTTCTGGAAATCTGTGCTTTGGAAAAAAAAATGTTGTATTTCCCAGTATCCTTGTCTGGTTGGTGTGTGTGTGTGTGTGTGTGTGTGTGTGTGTGTGTGTGTGTGTGTGTGTGTGTGTGTGTGTGTGTGTGTGTGTGTGTGTGTGTGTGTGTGTGTGTGTGTGTGTGTGTGTGTGTGTGTGTGTGTGTGTGTGTGTGTGTTTTCCTTAAAAATTTCATGCATTGTTAGGGAAGAAAAGTGTAGTCTAACTCACAAATGCATCCTTATTCTCATGTATATTTGATACCGGCCCCAGTCTAATCTGATAAAGTGCACTTTGCCTGTGGTGTCTTACAATAAGCTGGCTGCATTAGTGCCGGGAAAAATCAATACCGATTTATAATTTACCATCGAAAAAACCTATCACTTTTTATGACCCTCCATCCTGGCTCATTAATATTACATTAAAACACACACACCCACTGCAACAGGGGGAAATTGTAGCTTGTCAGGTCTACAGCCATAAAGAAACCTTTAATTGGGCTTAGTTTGGGAATTCAGGCACAGATTTTGTTTATTTGTTTTCTTTTTAATATATGATGTTTACCTTGGTGGATTTTAAGATGATGCATAATGCACCTATTTTTCTGGGAAGAAAGAAGAAAAGCATGTCACAGAAATTCTGAAATACACTTGCACATAGCCCTCATAACACACATTTTAATTGTACCTAATAGAATCCTTCCCTATAGTCTCCAGACCCTTTTTACTTGCTTTTTTCTTTTTGTGTGAGTGTGGAATTTCTTTCCCCGTGTGGCTGCATTTCACCTGATGGTATTTCTCTTATCTTTTTAGCTTGTCAGAGTTGATATTTATCCCCCACCCCCAGATCACGAAGAAGCTAAATGCCATCTTTTGCATTGTCTGTCTCCCAAAGAAAGGATGCATATTTGGTATTTCTTCCACACTGAACGGAGAATATTACGCTGACCCTGCTCAGAAACTGAGCGATTCTTGCAGTGCTTGCTCTAGTTCCCCAACAGAGAACTATTGTGTGTGTGTGTGTGTGTGTGTGTGTGTACGTGTCCTCCATTCTTTCACCTTAAAGAAACCCCAAAAGAAAAATGAAACAATACTCTTCCCTTAACCAAGTCTATTAAGCAGCTTTGCCCTCATGTGTTTTTAGACTTAAAAGTCTTATATCTAAATTCTTTCCAGATAATGTAAAAAAAAAAAAATGATGTCACTGTTTATGTTGGCAGCCACAAGGGGCTCTATTTATTTCATACTATTCAAATAGTTTCCAGGGAATTTTTCCTGTTAATATCATGAAGAACCAACCTTACCACACGACTTGTTCCCTCTCCCTCACTGCCTGAAAGGTTAAGGTCTTTCTAACCCCCCTCCCCAAAAGAGGTAAGATGAAGTGTAAAGCAGAGCCAAATAAATAAATAAATAAGGGGAAGGGGAAATTCAGTGTGTTCTCAAGTGTGCAGTAGATCCACACCATGCAGCAAATACATGTCGTGATTGGGTTTTTAAAAGACGTCCGCCTCGCCCCTGACTGACAGGGCCTATTGATTTTTTAGGTTTCTGCCGTCATCGGTTTCCAGCCTCACAGCGGCCACGTGTCGGGGGTCAGGGCGCACCGGGGCACAGTGAGCCAGCCCTCGCCACTTCCCAAAGTGAAGGGCTGCTGAAAGAAAATCAATCATGTCATAAGTGAGAAGCATCAAAAATTTTCCCCCTGTATGGCCAAGACCCATCAGCCTGTCTCCACTCAGTAGCTAAGGTTAGGCATCTGTCAAGTTAGACTAGGTGAAAAGTATTAGAAATGCCAGTTAACCCATGGGTAGACTGTGTAGGTGTGATGCTGCTTCTTCCCTTTGGCTACCCCTGGATGACAAGTTTGGCGTTCTCACTTCATCCTGGAGCTGGGCACCCATTTTCCATCCCCTTCGCCTCTGTTCCTCTCTCTCCTCTCTGCTCTCTCTTCCCCAAGGAGGGGTGGCTCGGAGCCTGCTACCCTGTTTACTTAAGAACTGGGGAAGAGTCCTAATAGAGGCTTTCCCTCAGCAACCCATTGGGAGGGCAGCCATGCGGAGTTTTTACCAAGTCAGACTGTATATCCTTAAGTGAAACAGATTTTCTCCACCCGATTTGTATTTAGCTTTGGAAATGCACATTACACGGATAAGTTTAATTGTAAAATTAATTGTGCACATCACATGGTAGAAATTTTTATTTGACCACTGTACTGATGCTTCTGAACTGATAGGACTGTAAATTTTCCTCCTGTTCAACTGATTGGGAGAAAATATATTTTCACCTCTAAGAGAAATGATCAGGAATATGCCGTTCATTTTAAAACACCTTTTTGTATTTCTTACATTCCAAATCTACATAATTCGCTTGTACAGTTTGGAGAAAGAAACAATATTAAGTGTCTAGCTTAGAGAAATCCTTTTATATGTGCCTTCTAGTTCTGTGTTTGGTGATTGGCTAGAATGTAATGATAGATACCTTTCAAGATATAAATGATAGATGATGTATTCTGTGGGAAAAGGCTAGGTTTTGATTCACAGATTTTAGATTGCGTTTATTTTAATCAGTCAAGTTAAAATGAATAGTTTTGTTTGCTTGTCTGTTTAGCTGGACAGGAAGTGTGGGTGGGAGAACCGGC
Source organism: Mesoplodon bidens (assembly GCF_964165515.1). NCBI lineage: Eukaryota > Metazoa > Chordata > Mammalia > Artiodactyla > Ziphiidae > Mesoplodon > Mesoplodon bidens. The sequence continues at coordinate 137,036,232 of NC_138160.1, read as the reverse complement.
TGCTGTTAAGCTGGCCTCACTTCATGCTTTCCATCCACTGAATATGTCTCTTTTCAGGCTTGTCTCTGTTGGTTGACACTGGTCCACGACAGTCACTGTCAATTTGAGACCACTTTCAAAGCTCCCGAGAAGAGCTTCTCTTTGGAAAATCTGCAGAAGGAGCTCGTTCGGGTGGAGGGGCAGATTCTAAGATCTCCTCCTCTGCTTGGGATGACCACTCAAGGAGCACTAGAGGATCCTGAAAATGGATTGAATGGAGGGCTGTGTTGTAACTTTCCACCCCTAAATTGACATTCACTGCCTGAACCAAGATGTATACACACTAATAAATATTTTAGCTCTCTATGCTTCAGTGATTATGCTGGCCATTCCTTACAGATAAAAAGACAAAATGTTTCTTTAATCAGTACTGTGATGTGAGACCGTTAAGGTAATAGTGCTTGAAACTATTAGAATCAGGAAGATATTGACTGGCTTGTTTTTGGCATGGCAATTATAATTACATTTTTAGGTTACATTTTATGGGTTTATACTAGTTATTCTAACATAAAAGAAATTTGCTGTCCAGAATTTTAACAGAGGGGAGAATGATCTAGCTTGAAATCCTCAGCCATCCAGGCATCAGGGGCTGCTAATATATGATCTAATTGTGATCAATACTTTTCTTTTCTAGTTTCTGTAATGACAAGGCCTTTGCAATAAAAACACTACCATCTTTTTGAAATCTGCAGAATGATAAATGACCCAGGCCAACGTGGGGGGGAAAGTGTAGTGTATTTTACATTCCTAGTGATTTATTATGGGTTTGTGAACATAGCTGGTGTGAAATCAAGCTCAGGAAAAAAAAGAGGAAAAGTACCCGACAAAGCAATCCATCCTGTCTGAAATGTTAGGTTTAAGTCCCATTACCACTGATGAGAGCTAAGTACTCTCATCACAGGCTTAGGTGCCCTTGAGTATTTAGATTCCTTTTGTTACATTACAGGAAAGGGAATGAAACCAACACAATGAAGCAGTACTTTGCTGTATACGAATGGCTAGGTCAGCCTAACTCATGTGTTACATAAAAAGGACCAATTCGATTCTGTCTTGACAATAAATGAAAGCTTGGCTTTGAAGGTACTGTTAGCCGGGGCTATTTGCTTTCAGAGACAGTATATTGGGCAGACTCTGGAGGCAGGTTATTTCAGGTGTAAGAAGGGAAATCTGCTCCTTTCATTAACTATTAGGGACTGAACTTCTTTTGGTGTAAAGCCGAGTCCAATCATCCCTGACCTCGTTTTGCCCATACAGGGGTGCACTGCTGTCCTAATCAAACCCAGCTGGTCCTTCAGACCCAACAGGTAAGGTTTTTGAGGAAGCCCGGTAGAGATTTGTGAACTCTATAGTGTAAAAAGTGAAAAATGTGTCAACTCGAGCCCCCTGTCAGCCTCCACCCCAGTTGTTTATATCTAGTCTTGTTTCTCATGTGGTTCTGGTTAAGTTTCTCCATCTTTCCATTTTTGACTTCTGTTTATAGTTTACCTGTGATATTTCGCTTCAGGCCAGCACTTAGTATATAATATCACTGATGTCTTTCAGTCTTCCTTCCTTTTCTTTCTTGCTCTTTTTATCCCCTCTCTTTCGTTCCCTCCCCCAACTCTTTTTTTCTTACAAAAACGAAAACTCTTTTGTTAAAAAGAGTTGACGAAAAATATGAAGGCACTATATAGCATTCACAACTTTGGGGCCGATCCAATGTATTTTCTGCTGCTCACCGGACATACCCTTGCATCTCTTAAGTAAATTTCCAGTGGAGCATTGAAGTGAATGCTTTTTTTTCTTATTAACCAGAAAGTGTCCTGTTTTCCTGCCTTAGTAAACACAGCACACAGTCAGTACTAGGTACCGGGGCTAAGGGCTCTTAATCAAATGTGTTTTCCTTGCTCAGGACTGTGGACGGAGATATAGAAGGTATAGGAGACTAGATTTTTATATGTGATTATTAATCATCTCTTTTCTCTTGAATCAGGCTTGAGATGAAAGGGGTAAAGAGTGTTTTCTCCTCAAATACCCAATTCATCCTATCAGATTCCCCACAGTGACTTTCTCCACTAAGGTCTTAATGCACTACTGTTAGAACGTCTCATCAGTGACCAGAGCTGATGGGGTCTTTGAACATTAGACAGTACCCATTAGTCAAGGTCCCTGGGCTAACATCTTCTGGATGGCATTTTCTTCTAAGTGTGCCATTAGTTAGTATAATGGACTGGTGTCTGTCAGCCTTTGGGGCAGCACAGAGGAGCATCGAAGACCCTTTGTCAGCAGTATGGTCTGTATTTTTTCTCTAACCTGGAAACATGTTCCCAGCAACATTTTTAGCCCTTGAGAGACAAGAAATGTTAATGGCTTTAGTGAAGTCTTTATGATCTCCCAGGTCAGAAATCTTTTTTTTCCCCTTAAAGTCTCAAATAAGGATTTACAAAATACTCTTCAGAACCATTATAGTCTTTTGGGTCAATAGTTTTCATTTTGAAACATTTTTATAATACACACACTTTAAAAAGTGTTCTAAATATGTATTTTTACAATTGATCATGACAGCTCCTTAAAGAACCATTATTGCCTATCAGGGAGATAATGTGTGTGTGTGTTCAAGAAATTGTCTGCCAAAAAACCCCATATCAAAGCTGTGTATATTTCCAATGAGAATGTTTTTCTTACCAGTAAACTTGAAAAAAATAGGTAAAACAATTAAAATTTAGACAGATCATTACAGTGAGACAGTTCAGAATTGAGGATTTTTGAAACGCCTCTCAAATGGCAATTTAGATACTCCAGGCTGTGAAAGATCAGAACTGCTGGGTCCCCTTACTTGAGACAGTGAACATAGGTTACCAAAGATTTGGGTGATTTGCCAGACTTTCTTCCTCAAGCCTGCGTGTTTTTGAAAGTGAAGAGACAAGGGATTGATTTTGTTGGGGCTCTCTGAATCATAGGTTGTCATCTAATCACAGAGGACTTGAAATCAGTCAGAATAGAGTAACTGCTTGTTGGTTTCTTCAAACTTTTATTGAATATGTCACTGTGCTAGGAATTAGAGACAGAAAGAGAATAAGCTGCATTTATAACCTTGGGCAGCATGTAGACCTGTAGACACATTCAGAATGGTAAATTCGACAATGGAGGCGTGAATGAATGGGAGCACCTGCAAAGTGCATTAGAAATAAAGAGGGGGTTGCAGTTTGTAAAATCTGGGAGTCTGCAGGTTTCTTCAGGGTGCAAGGTGGGGCAAATGATTGAGGGTGCAGATCAGATGGGGCGAGATGGCAAGGATCAAAAGTGACATTGTATATGATAACAATAACAATGACCACGGCTGCTACTCCTACTACTGTTAAGAGTTATTAGGCTTTCATGGAGCTCTTAGCTAAGAATAGTATATGAATTAATGTTTACTTCAGAGGATAAACTTTTAGTTCATTCAGCCAACAAATAGAATTGCATGTCTTTCGGGTGCTAGTAATTTGAAGCATAATGATAATAGACAGGGTCCTGTTCTCATGAGACTGTGGGGCCTGGGGCTCAGACATTAATTTAAAAAATCACACACGTAAATGAGAAATCTGTAATGGGATAAGTTCACAAAAGGGAGGACACTCGGGAATTCCCTGGTGGTCCAAGTGGTTAGGACTTGGTGCTTTCACTGCCATGACCCGGATTTAAGACCTGGTTGGGGAACTAAGACCCCGCAAGCCAAGCGGGCACGGCCAGAAAAAAAAAAAGAGAGAGAGAGAGGACACTGAATATTTGGCTGCTTTGCTGGGTCGGCTTAGTGAAGATAGAGGAGTGTGTGTGTGGTGATTTGACATGGTTAGAGAGGCCAGGGAAAGGCTTGAGAAAGTGGTGAAAGAAGAGTGAGGGTTAAGCAGGTGAAGGAGGTGGGATTGGAGTGGCAGGGTGCAGAAGAATATTCTAGAGAAGGGAGGTGGGAGGGAAGAGGGAAAGAAATGAATGGCCGGAGGAGAAATGAAAGCTAAGTAAGCAATAACATCCTTCCTCTCTTCCTTTCCTGTCCTCCTTCATTCTTTTGTTCTTTCAACAAATATTTATTGAGTACCTCCTAGCATCCAGGCACTGGGGATTCAGCATGAATGAAAGAGTGAAAAAAAACATCCCTGCCCTCTTGGAGCTTATGTTTTAGCTGGGGGGAGACAGACAGACAGACAAAATACACCGGACGTCTAACGATGATAACTTCTGCTGAAGAAAGTAATTCAGGAAGTGGGGAAAGGGAACGTTTAGGGTGGGGTTAGAATTGTTATTGAAATCCAGTGGCCAGAAGAAGCCCCAGTGGATAAGTTGGTAATTGAGCAAAGCCCTAAAGGAGTCGAGGGTGTGATCCTGGCCAGGGGAAGGGAAGGCAGGGTGGACCAAGCGGTGTGAGGCGAGAGAAGAGTGTGCCTAATAGGTCTGATGAAGTGTCAGGAGGACAGTGTGGCTGGAACAGCACGAGCGAGGGAGAGAGTAGTAGGTGATGCTGCCAGAGGCATAATGGGGCCCTTTTGGTGGCCCTGTGGGCCATATGAAGGTCTTCGGCCTTTACTCTGCATGAGAAGGGAAGCCATTAAAGGTGGAGGACAGATAGATGGGAAGGTTTTCAGACAACAAGGGAGATGTCTACCCAGTCTTTAATAAGCATGTAAATCCTAAACTTAAGGGAAGCATTTCCAGCAATGGGCATTGAGTATTAGAGGTCTCCTGGTGTTTCCTGAGTGAAACCCTAAATAAAACTACTGCAACTTAAGATTCATTTTTTTTTTTTTTTTTAGAATGGCTTCTGTGTCAGGTACACTAACAGGATTTTTAAGCTGACCTTGTTTCATAAAGATGTATTTTGGAACATATACTTCGCCCCCATTAAAGATCTGCTTTGATAACCCCATTGCTAAACTTCTGTCTGAACTGTCTAGTGATGGGACAGTTGGGTACCCAAATATGCAGTGTGGATGCTATCTGGGTGACGTGAAGGAAACAAACTCAGCTGAGGCCTGAGTGACAGGGTGTTCGGCTGGGAAGGTGAAAGAGAGGGGAGGGAGAAAGCCCAGCTGGGAAGTTAGATTGAGGTGGACAGGCTAGACAGTGGCCTGTCCTGATAAAGCACCTTTCCACAAAGGTCATCAGTCAGTCATGAAGATGCAGCCTGGACGCCTTGGCTTTTGTGTAAACTGAAGTTTCATTCTCTAGAGGAAGCCGTGCAATCTCTGAAAAGAAGGTTAAAAATGACTGTGTCAATTTACAAGATGACCAAGAAAAAGAAATTCGTAGGTGTATCCAAATACTTGTTTACCTGTTCTGTTTCCCTTTTTTAGCTATATTCCTTTGATATTCATCTTTGATATTAATCTTGCAACACTAGGAAGGAATTCCAAAGTTACGACTTAGGGTTCTAGGCACTTTTCCAAGGTGGAGGAGAGAGAGCATGTCCAGAGCCTTATCTCTTGCATGCAATTCTGAATAGGTGTTGGGTCGCTGGTCTTTAGAGACTACAACAAAAATCTTCTGATGTTTATTATCTCCTCAGGCTTTGATACCATTTGTGATGTCTCTGTTTGTGGTCTTTTGGTCATCTTCTGTGGCGTTTGTTCTAGAAAACAAAAAAGTTCTTATTGAGGCTTGCAGCAAACTCTCCTTGATTTCCAATGAATATTCATCAGCACAGTCAGCCAGCTTCTTTATGCCTTGACCTGAGGTGGGGAGTGTGTGGCAGCCCACACAGAAGCCAAGAAGACCCTAAGAAGGGAACCACTGAGAGCTGGTAATCAGCCCACTGAGTCCATTCGGGTCCTGGGCTTGAGGCTGAAAAGTGATTCCATTGATGTTTGCTTGTTCAAGTCCACGTTTGCTTTTCTTACAGGTCCAGCTCCCAAATCTAGTTGACATTTTACAATTGCTCTTTTGGCCACAGGGAACCAGAATTCACAGGTCTCCTGGACAGGCAATTTTCTGGGACCAATGAGAATAAGAACAAATAACGCTCACTCAGTGATTTTTTATCATCAAAGTACTTTCTAAATATGAACGAATTCTTGCAAGAATCAGATTAAGCATTGTTATCCCCACTTTATAGATGGGTGTGCCCAGATTTTATTATTCTGAATAGATTTTGAGTCCATGATAAGTGTACTTAGGATTATAGTCAATCGAAGATGAAAAGCCCTATTAGGTCCCAGGATTGCCCCTCCCTCTCCACCTCCACACAACCAGAGCAGGAAGCTCCCTGCAATCTACTTTCTAGTGCTTTGGCCAGGCTTGGTTTAAACGTCCCAGGGGAACCTCCCTATAAGTCTAACCTTGGAGAAAGAATCTCTTTCTAAAAGCTGCTTTTGTGTTCTCAGTGCTGTGACCACCCCCCTCTGATGAAAGGCTCTTGGAAAGTGAGAGGAATATGGTTGGAAGTCTTTTTTCCTTTTTCTTTTAGGAGAACTACAAATTCCAAGAGTCACATGGGTATCTTTTCAGAGCAGATTTTTATATGCCTTTCTAGGTTTGCTAACAGACATAAAGGATTTTGAGTTACGGTTGGGACATGAGCTCATGAAATTAGTATTAACTGCTTTAACCCGTGGGTGCTCGTGTTTATAGAATAAGCAAGTCATAATCGCTGACCACAGCCATTAAAATCTGATGTGAGCCAACTTTGAGTACAAAGCCTTTCTATAAGCCAACCCTCTTAAAGCAGAAATGATCACAATTTAATATAACGAGAATAATTAATAAGGAGTGTTCCAGTGACCTTGAATATTAATATTGTTTCCTTTTTCTGTAAACAAGCCGGGCTATTTTATTATTATTTTAGTGTGTAATTTGGCATAAACACTCCTTTTCACATAATTTCCCCAGGTGACTTTTGTCTCCTTGGCAATTTCCGGCTTTAATAAAGAAAACCTAATTAAGAAGGAGCTGTTGATTGGTTTGCTAGTGTAATTAACACAGGTGATGCTAATGAGTTTCTATGAAACTGGTGGCTTATGGGAAAAATAAACAGACTGCTGTTGCATATGGTCCAACTGATAGCTGCACTCTGGAAGAAACGATGATTTCCCAGTCTCCTGTGAGGGGTTTGTGGGCATGGAATAGGCAGATAAAATATTTTATAAGATTCATTAGTGGAACTAGACCAAATTAGGAGCAAAAGTCTCCATGTTAGGCAATATTAAAAAATCTGATCTCTGGTTGTACTTGTTAGGGCTGTCGTTCATGTGCCTAAAAGGGGCAGATTCTTTTGTTTGAGTTGTGTTTCTGCCTTTTAATGTAGGCATTTGAAGTTGGCAAAGCCCCCAGAAGACTTTCTAGAAACACCTTAGTGTTCATTCTCTTCTCCCTGACTTTGCCCATTAACCCTTGAGGAGGAGTTGACCAGGAGAGCACATGGAATTCCTGCAAAAATTAAGACTGCTGAAAGCCTCCTTTCCTGGCCTACAACTGCTTCCTGAGGAACTCTTGATATTTATATTTTCAGTGGCATCCATGCTAGCCTGGTCCACGCACAGTTACTTAGAAGAAGGTGATTTTTTCTTTTTTTCCTTTCTTTGTTGGGCTGGGAGGGGAGGTGGGGACTGTGGTTCAGGTTTCATTTAACAACTTTATAAGCTGAACAAGATTCATGGCATCAGTGCAAATTTTCTCATTGTAAATTCTACTCAGCATACCTGGCAGTTATTTTGATAATTTATGAATACCTGGCTCAGTTTCAAAATAGATTTTTGATGTCATTGACATAAAAGACCAGTATATAATAAGACCTTTTATGTTTATATAGTTTTTCTGGACCTCTTCCCTTTTTCATTGGTGTGTCGTCTTCAAACTGGTTTTTGAAACATGTGTTTTCTCTTAATTTTCATCTCATTTTGATCATCAGCTAGATAATTCTTTCTTTTTGTTCTCCTGCCTCCAGAAATGCCTGTTCTACTTTGTCTCTCGTCTATTGCTATGTGACAGAAAAGCCAGAGACATTCTGTGTCTAGCAGTGCACCTCCAGGGACATCTTTTGAACTCTCATAATTTGTATTTATTGCCACCCACTTTGTAAGTTCACAGTTTAATTTGCCAGCAGTGGCAGTGTTAGGCCGACACGGTAAAACAAGATAACGTTAAAATGTCAGAATGAGAGGGGGCATGAATGATGCATTACCCCTACTAGGACTTGCACTTGTCATTCCTTTCCACCAAAGTGATGTTAACTACCTTTTGAGAGCTTTATCTGACTGGTATTACTCAGAAATAAGATCATTAGTTCACTGTTCTGATGAGGAAGCAGCTATGCTTGATTAACTCTTCTTGGACTAGGATCTCAGTGGAAGCATTAAATGAATCGTACTGACTTAGACATCTAGAACTAATTTATAATTATTTTTTTGCAGTGATCGGTAGTTGTTGACATGTGTTTTTCCATGATGTGGTACTTAACAGGGACGAGTTAAACCTCCCGGAGAACAGACAAGCATGTTTGAGTTGCACTTAAAATCCACGTTTCAGGGAGGGTCTTCTAGATTTTTCAGTATTTTCCCTCAAGGACAGATGTTAAGCTATCCTTCTTAAGAGTATCCATGTACAGTTCGTTCACAAAACTTTTAAAATTCCTGAGTTTTGGAAATTGGCCCTTTTGGAGTTTTCTCAGAATCATTGTCCTAGGAAGAAACTGGGTGAATTCATGTTTATTCATGGTGGTGACTTCATGTGCAAGAAGCAGGGTTAATGTGTGTCTTGAGGAAGCTTCCCAAGTGGTAAATCTAAGGTATTGGGACAGGAAACACCTTTTCCCTTTCTCATTCCCCCAAACCAGAGCACCTTTCTTTCCCTACCTAAATTATTTTTCCCAGTCTTGCTGCTGTCTGAAATTCTAGCATATTGATTTTTTGAATTCTGACCAAATACATAGCTCTCTTTCCCCTTCCAAACACACACTTGACACTTGCACTTTAGTGTAAGAATCTTTTCAGAGCAGGTCTTGATAGGGAAAGTACTGAAACGCTAGGAGGTGGATATGGGCATGACACTGAAGAAGAGATTTGTCCTAGAACAAGGATCTTGATGGTAGTGAGGCCTCAATTTGTGTCTCATAGAAAAGGGCTTCATTTTACAATAAGATATGTATTTATTATGGTCCACAATTCAAGATAGTTGTATTTTAATTCAGACTTTTTGAAATAAGATTGTTTTTCCTTCTTGTATTTCCCAACAGAGTTAGAACTATACGGACCGGCCTGAGAGGGATCTGCGTATCTCTTGCACCTCTGTGTACACAGTGCCTCGTTCTTCTAGGGGCTCAATGTGCATCTGTTAAATTGAATGGGTGAAGCTATCACTAAAGAGCAGTCCTCCCCAACTCCCCTCAAGTATTGCTCTCTGAATGTCTTATTTCCTGAAAGGGCTTTTTATCTGTGAAGATCCAGAAACTTGGGTTGTTATTGCAGATGCTGCTGATGAACCTGGGGTTACCCTGAGCATATTAACAGCACCATCCCATTATGTTCCTTTATCATATACTTTACATCTGCCCTAAGTTACTATCCTTCACTATCTCCTCAAGTCAGCGTATGTTCTCTTTGGAGATTTCTTGGCAGCTAACCCTTGCTGTAGGTACAAATGAATTGGCTTTCGGCTATTTGTATAAAAATGTAACTATGACTTGCTCTAAGAAGATGATTCAGCACTTGTTTTCAAGACCAAGCCAGGTGACTGTCTTTGGGGGAACAAGTTTCACTGGGTATCAGTGTAAGAATTCAGAGGAGGGCTTGGTTTCAGGGTAATGATGATAAAACCCTAAGAAGTACAGAAAAGAGAGTATGTATGTGTTTGGTTTGCATTTCTTGGGTTTATTAATTGCCTTGTAAGAGTATACTTTTCGTCAGGGTGAATCACTTACGGTGAATTCCGGTTTGTTGATATTTTGCTCTGTGAGCCTATTTTTCAGTGGCTTTGCCCTGTATTTTCCAGAGAACTGATGCTCTCTGAGATTTGGCTATAATGCTGCTTTTGTAGAGAGGAAAAATGAAGGCAGAGAAAAATAAGTAGTTTTCTATAAGCTTATGTGAAAAGGTGGTCATCAAGTTGGAAAGACATTTTTTCCCCTCTCATACCTCTCTGGAGGGACCTTTTGATCAATATGGGTCAGGCTTGACCAAAATTAACGTTATTTTAAAACTGCTCTCATTTGGAAGTCCCCTTCCTAATAGCCTTTCTTAGAAGGGGAAGTTGGGAATGCAGTGCTAAAAGAGATGTTTGGCCAAGAAAACATGAAAAATATTCCCCATATCAAAGTTGAACATATGAGCATGTGCTTCAAGGAATCAACAAATATGACTTCCCCTAGAAATAATTGTTGTAACTGAATTATGATTACTTTCCTAAATCTGCCCCTCTGCATTATTCAAGGTTTCCTGTGTCCTGCACTGTCCCAAATAGAGAACAAAATGAAACTCTCACCAATTTCGTCTACGTTTTTTGCTCTAAGCCAAGGCTTTGCAGCACCATTAGGATGTAGATTATTATATTTAAAACCTGTGATGACACCGCTGTACCCATCTGAATGATTAATCTGCTCATTAAAAGAGCGCCGATGGGTTAGTCTAATTGGAACATGGATCTTCTTAAAGGACGTTACAGGGTCGGGAATAGGAAATATTACTCATGACATAAAGTAGGGATTAATTATGCTACCAAATGCTACCATGTGAAATTTACATATGGGTCTGGTTAGAGACAAGGATTAGAAAAAGTGTAACATCCCATTTTATAACTTTTATGTCAACTTTAAGACAGGTGGTGTGTTCCTACTTTAATCCCAAATCTTAAATCAACATTTGCAAAAGCTGTTATAAACTCAAATGCCACAGAAGGCTTAGAGGTTGGGATAAACACAGAATTTGCATCTGTGAATCACTGATTTAACTGTATGGATTTTTAAAACAATTGCTAAGATCCAAAGCTGCAGAGCAATCTTTACTCTCTGTTAAACCCTAACTTCTGGATGATATTAATCTTCCTAGAGGAGAATGAGAGATGAACTGGGATCTTTAAGAAAATATGCAAATCCATTGAGCACAAGTTTACAAAGTTTTTTTTAATAACCTTCCTTTAAACAAATAATATGTATAAAATACGTAAGAGGATTGCTGTAGTTGCAAAGGGGACTGGAGATTCAAAGCTCCACTTCAGAGCTTCTCTCTGTCATAGGGATCTTGCGGCTGCACAAGTTAAAATACCTTGTAAGATGGAGGTGATCCTAGGATCTTTGAGCTGAAAAGAATCTTGAAGGTTTTTTTTCCTAACTTCCTCATTTTAAGGCAAAGAAGCACAAAGCTTACACAGCTAGTGACAAGCCAGAGCTGAAAACCAACGTTTCTGACTCTAGTTAGAATAGTCCAGTGCTATTTTTGGTAAACGACACGGCACCTCTAGTCTGGTTACGAAGTATCTTGACACATCAGATTATTTGTTTGATGCATCATGTCTTAACATATCTCTGTTTACTGAAGTCAGTCGGTTTGACAAATGTGAAATACACTCTTACACATCTTGAGGATTTGTTGCGTTTCCATGACTTGAAAATTCATATTCCTTTTTACCTGTAGGCAGGTGTCATGTCATATGTATAGTAAAAATGGAAAGTTGCTGCTCCAGTGTAAACACTCTACCACACTGGCTGGGCTAGCCGAAAAAAAAGTGACAGTCACTGCACTTGGTTGTCAGTTGGTCCCCACCTGTTTGAAGGACTGAAAGGACTGCATATAGTTTTTAGGCTGTTGCCAAGCTTAGAGAACTTCTTTGGGCGTCAGTGACCATGTGATATTGATGTTTCTGGGACTGGGGTAGCCTTAAGCTGGGAATGCTGAGCTTAAAAAGGTACCCTCACAGGTTATCAGTTCAAGAGCCTTCATGCTTCTGGACCCTCTTAGCCACCTCTCACGTTTGTTCTCCCCTCTCCATCCCATTGCACTTGTCTGATGGAATTGACTTCACCATCATCTCTCACCCAGATCACTATCAGAACTTCCTGGCTACCTCTCAGCCTCCAGTCTAGACTCTTCTCCATCTGTTGTCTACACAGCAGCTAGAAGGATCCTTCTAAAACCCTTCTGAATCACTCTCTTGCTTAAAACTGGCCATCACTTGGATGGTCTGCCTCCTCATTGTCCCAGAGAGCAAAGTCCAAGCTTCTTAGCTCTGCATACAGCATCCCTCTTGGCCTCATTTCTCGCCACTCTCCTCCTTATGCTGGACCACCTTGTGCTGACACAAACTCGCCATGCACTCTGAGGTGGCTTTTGTCTTGGCACCTGTTCTTTTCCGATAACTGGTATGTCTTTCTTGGCTTTCTCCTTGCCTCAGTTTTCATCTGGCTGTCTTTGACTAACCTCAGGGCTAAATTCAGCACTAGCTGCTCAAATAGGCCTTCTCAGACCCATTGATTTAGGATAGTGTGCACCCCGTCCTCTCTCCTAGCACTTTCTCACCGTGTGGTAATGCCTTACCATACGGCTCCCCCGACCAGTGGGCCCCCTGAAGGTAGGGAACATGTAGTGTTGTTTATTGTATTCCTAAGTACTGTGTCTGATTCAGAGGAGGAAATCAATAAACGCTGAAGGAAGGAAAGAAAGAAAGAAACTCTGACAAGAGTTTTCAGTCTTGTAAGTTGTGCAGAGGGAAGTGTTCTAATGTTCTTTGGTTCCCTATTCCATCATATACCTTCTTTCGTTAATAGCAGGATAGTGCCTTTTTACATCAAGCTATAATGTCTTGGTTCAATAGCTTTGTTTTTTTTTTTTTAAATCAAAGTTACCTGGATACAGTAGAAATCAGTTGGCCACCACCTTTAATAACACTGTTTCTCTGGGGTTGTCCATGGTGATTTCACTTCTTTGTAGTATGTTTCGCATGTAGGCAGAAGCCTGTAATCAAAAGAATTTGGAGAGTTGTTTTCAGTTGGAGAGAAAAGCCTTTGTCATGGGTTTTGGAGTATTCTTTAAGCTTGAGTTGTGGCTTGTCTTGGCGGTCAGTTCTAAAGATATTCTTGCTGTAATCTGATGTAAGAGAAAAAATTTCAAAGAAGCCTGTATTGCCATTCTGTGAAAGTTAACAGTGAAGTATCATTGCAGATCTGTTGGAAAATGTTTGTTTTCTGCGGTCAACCTCTGAACATTTTTAAGACTCAAAAGTGGTGTTCAGAGAACCTTTCTTTACAAATTCAAATCTGGTGGAGTACCATAATTGTCCAGTGGTGGAACAGACATTTGAGTATAATATTCTTCAGTGAATATCATTCATTCCTGGACCTCCACAGTCTGCAAGTGAAAATACAAACTATAGGCCACCAAGAATTTAGAGACACATTATTATAGTCAAACCTTGTTGGCCAGAATGCCAGGAAAATGGAGCAGTTTGTGAATTTTTTTCCAACCTTGCTGGTGGAAAAGTAATTCCATGTCTTCCTTAGTAAATAATGGGCTGGCTGGAGAGATGTGATGTAAGAGGCACAGGAAGTTAGGTTGGATGTGAACTAACTCTTGGTATCACTGACTTGTTTTGCTAAGTTACAGAATTGTGGGCCTTCTGAGTCAGCAGGGAACTTACCAACAATCTGATAAAACCTCATCCTTAAAGAAGTGGAAACACAGGGCGCAGAGATGAAGGAACTGGCCCAAAGTCCCAGAACTAGGTGATCCCACAGATGGATTCATACCTGGTCCTCAGACTTCTAATTCATTGTTCTTTGCCCTTCAGTGTGAGTCCCTTCGTGGTCTTTAAAAAAGGCTTGCTTTTTTGTTTGTTTGTTTTTCCTGATTATGAACTCATTACAGAAAGCAATGCTAGTTAACTGAGGAGAGTGAATAGGATGTGGTAAGTTATAGTCTGATGAAACAACACTTTACTATAGTGACACTCTGGTTTATAGCACTGAGGTCTTCGTGATTCTATAAAGTCATAACAAAACATTTTCCCAGGGAGTGTGCAGACTCCAAGTTGCAGACGGGCAGCTGTAATCATATTTGGCTTGGGGAAGCATTTTGTCTGGGAGGTGCAGTGCTATTGCCTTTTAGATGGGGTGTACGGTCTGCGGGTTGCCCCAATCCCCACTGCTCCCAGCAGCTTCTCTCTGTTAGATTATTGGCCTGGTCTCAGACGCTTGAGTTTAGTGTGACGGCTTGTTTTGTTTGGGGCTTACAGGATGGTAAGCTGGAGATGCCCATTTTATTTTCAGAATATCTGAGAAGGGGGCTCCATGTATGGGATGGGCTGGTTGTTGACAATGTTGGTCACATATTTGGGAGCATACCGCCCCTCAAGCTGCCGGTGGCTTTATCAAATCACCTACACCAAGTCCCGCGCTCCCATCAACATTAGTCCAAATCTGTCACAGCTGGCAACCTTCAGCATTTGTCGGTGCATCAGCACAGATGCAAGGCATAAGCAGGTAAGATTAGTGCATTTGTGCCACTGGTCAAGTTTATACAAAAGATTTCCAGGTATCAAGGATTTCCTGTTTTTTTTTTTTTTTTTTCTTTTTGCGGTATGCGGGCCTCTCACTGTTGTGGCCTCTCCCGTTGCGGAGCACAGGCTCCGGACGCGCAGGCCCAGCGGCCATGGCTCACGGGCCCAGCCGCTCCGCGGCATATGGGATCCTCCCAGACCGGGGCACGAACCCGTATCCCCTGCATCGGCAGGCGGACTCTCAACCACTGCGCCACCAGGGAGGCCCCAAGGATTTCCTGTTTTATCTGGAAAAAGACTTTCTAGGATTTAGGATTTCCATTTTTCTCTCTTCTTGAAAATGTCTTCTCTCTCTTTCTCTCTCTCTCAGAAACTTAGACAAAAAAAAAAAAAAATTTTTTTTTTTAAATAGAAATGACTTCCACACATTTGAGTTGTACTGGTTGGTGGGTGGTAAGCGTGTCATTTATCTCTTGCTTCTAAAATAATTTTAAATTAAAAAAAACCTTTTTAATTAAAAGAAGAACATGTTCTTTGTAAAAATTTTGAGAGAATACGGACAAGTAAACGAAAATTATTTTTTATCCAAAGACTTGAAAAAAATCTCTCTTAACAGTTTCTACAGTTTGTTTCAGAATATTTTTTATGTGTTGATAAAATTGAATTACATATACTGTTTTGTATCTTGCTTTTTTCATTTAATACGTTGTGACATTGTGAATATTTTAATGTATCTCATAATTTAAAAAAATAATTGCACAGCATTACCTCCTATAGATATAACTTATTTAACCATCCCCCTTTTGTGGAATATTTAGGCTGTTTTCAGTTTTTTGAGATTGTTAAAATGGGGCAGCCTTGTGTATAAATCTTCAGGTTGTAATCTGTTTTCTTTAGGTTTGATTCCTTGAAATGTAATCTTTGAATTAAAGAATATGGATAATTTTAAGCCTTCTGGTACGTTACTAAATTCCCCTCAAGAAAGACTATACCTATTTACACTTCCACCATCATTTTTTAAAAATTTTTATTTATTTATTTTTGGCTGCACTGGGTCTTCGTTGCTGCGTGAGGGCTTTCTCTAGATGCGGTGAGCGGGGGCTACTCTTCGTTGTGGTGCGCAGCCTTCTCATTGCAGTGGCTTCTCTTGTTGCGGAGCACAGGCTCTAGGCGCGTGGGCTTCAGGAGTTGTGGCACACTGGCTCAGTAGTTGTGGCTCGCAGGTTCTAGAGCGCAGGCTCAGTTGTTGTGGCACGCGGGCTTAGTTGCTCCACGGCATGTGGGATCTTCCCGGACCAGGGCTCAAAGCTGTGTCCCCTGCATTGGCAGGCGGATTCTTAACCACTGAGCCACCAGGGAAGCCCTCCCACCATCATTTTAAGAGATTTCGCTTTACTGGCATCTTCAACGGACCTCCCTCACTTAAAAGCCTCTGCCAACTTAGTAAGTTGAAATATGTTATTTACTCCTATTTTAATTGGCATCTTGTACTTATGCCTGAGGTTGAATATTTTTCTTTGTGTTTTTTTCGTTTATCTATTTTATTTTTTGTGAATGGACTATTCATTTTCTTTTTTTTTCTTTCTTTTTTCTCATGGATTTTTAGTTAAGTTTAAAGCAATAAACATTTATTATTCACATGAATTCAAGACCAACTGTAGTCATCTGAAGGCTTGACTGGGACTGGGGGAACTGCTTCCAAGATGACACACTCACAAGGCTGTTGGCAGGAGGCCTCAGTTTCTTATTACGTGGGCTTCCTAGGGCTGCTTGAATGTCCTCATGGCATGGTGACTGGCGTCCCCAAATTGACTGACCTGAAAAAGAGCAAACAGGAAACTTTAATGCCTTTTATGATCTGGTCTTGGAAGTCACACATTGCACTTCTGCCATATTCTGTTTGTTAGAAACAAATCACTGACTTTAGCCTACATTCAGGGTAGGAGAGCTGAATCCCATCTCTTGAAGCAGCACCTCTTAAAGAATTGGAGGACATATTTTAAAACCACCACAGAGCCTATATTTCAAAAATATTTTTGCAATGTTTAAGTATTTTCCTCTGGTTTGTTATTGGTCTTCCTTTTTTTCACATTCAGAGATTTAAAGTTGTAATGAACTTAAGTCTAGTAATCATTTCCTTATCAAAATCTTAAAATTGTTCCATGCTGGTTGGTCAATAGCTGCTGCTCTGAGCCTCCCATCCCTTCCTCACCCCTCAGTTCAGACCCTTCTTTATCAATTAAAAGGGTCTCTGCTGGCACTTTGAAGTGGGTGGATGTGATGCCTCCCAGACTGAACCGCTGGTGTCAATGCAGGTGTTAGTCCTGCTGTTTTGAATATCAGCCCTCACTAAGGACATGTAGGCACGTGGCTTCTTATTCTGTTCCATTGAGTGGTCTGTTCAGTCTGATTTCATTACTGTACAATTTTAATTTCTGTAGCTATATAATATTTTTTAATATTAGAATTCCTTTCCATTTTCATAACTATTACTGCTTATTTATTCTTGTATATAAACTATCGAATCATTTTTTAGGTTAAAATAATTCCTTTAGGATATTGAGCAAAATTTCATTGAAATCTGGGGAAGTTGACATCTATACTATATCTGGTCTACCAACCTCGAATGAATATGTACACTCATTTATTCAAGTCTTTAATATCCTTAAGTAGAATTATTCTGATATTTTTGGTTGGGCTTATTCCTGTTTATTTGGACATTTTTTTTCTTGCTTTTGGGAGTAACATTTTTTCTGAAATACAGGCAAAATGGTTTTTATGGTTATTTATTGTTCATATATACTTATCATTCTGGGGTTCTTGAAGACAGCAATTTTCCAAGTTTCAGAAAATGAAAATTTGCTCAAGTCCTTTAAATACCTCCTTCTCCCCCTCGGATGTGATTCACACAAATTCTGGTCGCTGACATTGTATAACCAGTTCAGAATGACTTCAGGACAGCTTGAGTGACATGGGAATCACACAGGCCAGATTAAGGCTGATATTCAATATACCAGCCTTTGAATTTCCTGTTTCTGAATGTTTCTGCTTGAAATTACTCCTGGTTTAAAATGCAAATGGCGCACGACATTGAACCTGGGGAATGTTGGTAAGTTTTGAATGGTTTGAAAACCGCTTTTCTGGTTTTATATGTAAGATTCTTTCATCTGGATGGGAAGCTTGTTCCAGGGAATACCAGGCCTTTACCCCCCAATATTATAAAAATGATTAGGTGACTGTTAGCAAAGCAGTAATGCCAGTGGGATGTGTATATTAACCTGTCTGTGGGGGGAGAATGCTGAGAGCAACAGGCCTATAATTTAGGTAATAGCGTTAGTCTATGAAAAACATGCTGCTTTTGCCTTGATGCTAATCAGGAAACCATCATACAGTCTTCCCTCACTGAGCAAGGGCAGGACTTAAAGGAAGTCAGCTGTCGTCATGTTTTTGAAGAAGAAAAAAATGAGAGGTGAACTGAACTCTGTGATAGGAACCTCACTCTAAAGCTGCTTCCTGAATTTAAAGGTGTGGTAGTCCAATCAGTAGCACAAATTGGAGGCATCTGATTTGCATGGATTAACAGGAGTGGGTCACAACCTTCTGATAGGTCAATGGCACCACTGGGGATTTGAAGAAAACTTTGATTCTTCCCCTTTTCCCCCTCTACCATGAAGCAATCATGCTGTTCTATTGTAAAAGAGGATCCCTTACTTATAAAGCCAAGCTTGTCATTTAAATTCACCCAAGTTAGGACACCACGGAGCTCTGTCAGATGTCAGTCTCAATACAGCAGGAGAATGTTTTTCAACAGCTTTCTAACCCCTTTGCCAGGGAAACACAGAGGCCTGGATAAAGGGGGAGGGGCAACTGACTGGGGCTTGGAGGGTTTTTACAAAGGCAAGATTGGAATTTTTCATTTAAGGCAGGTTTTCTTTTTCTTTGCTGCTGCTTCTTATTTTTCCCTTTTTTCTTTAAGCCTTGTGTAAAAGATATTTCCACAAAAGGGGAGTGAAAAAAATCAGATTGGTTGTAAAGACTCCTTCATTCCAGGGTCTCCTTGAAGGCATTGAAGCCTGGGAGTGAGGTTGGTACTTTTCTGCATCAGCGGTGCTGGCTGTTTGCCAGTCACTTCCCTTGCAAGATATTGTTTGGCTTGAAGGTAACTATGAAATGTTTGGCAGAGGAGCCGTCCATGGCAGAATATGGACAAAGAGAAATGGAGATTTTTCTGATTAAGCCTTCAAGGGCCTTGGTGCCCAAATCTGACCAAAATAATAGGCACATGTCATCAAATTGGGGCTCAAGCTGCACTGAAACACCTTGGGTCAGGAGACTTCAAAATGGTAGTTGCAGAATCAGGAGCATTTTTCCTTAACCATATTTAACTAAATTCTCAGGAACTAGGTTTCAGGAATTCTAAAATACTTGTTTGACACTATTTTCTATATTTATTAATAATTTTTTACTCAGCATGTCCTATAGGTCAGATACTGTGCCAGGCCATTGGGACCCAACTTGTTACAAGATAGACTTGGCTTTTGCCCTCTTGGGACTTCCTCTTCAGGCCTGCCTCATCAGTTTGCTTTTCTTATGTGTCTTGGTCTTTGCAGTTTGAATTCCTGGCCCTTGATGAAAAGGATCCATATTTCATACTTTCTTGCCTCCACCACCGTGCTTAGCTTTGCAGTACCTTACAGATGGGCTTGGTAAATAGTTCTCCTATTGTTTGATTGGTTATTTGTGTAATGTTTAAACTTTTGAAGCCTCAGTTTTCTCCTCTGTAAAACAGGATAATACTACCTATCCTAGAGGGTGCTTGTGAAGAATAAATGATATAATGCATGTAAAACACTCAGCAGAGAGCACGGCAGAGGGTGCTCAGGCAGTAATTGGGAGCTATGGGTGTTTTCATTAGTGTAGAAGCAGTGAAGGTATTAGAGGGAATGGTAGTGGTAGTGCCTGCTTAACACCTAGAACCTCTGTTCTTGTTAATTTCATTGGAATCTTTCTACAAGATTTTGCACTTCTTTTAGTAAGCATTGTCAATTTCAAAGAATCAGTGATTATTTGGATGCCTGGAAATAACTTGGAAGACTCTAAAGTCATGATCTGAAGCAAGTTCTTAATGGTTGTTGTAGACAGAATGACTGGAAGATATGTGTGTGTGTGTGTATGGATTTTACGATAAGTCCTGCAGTTAAGCTTCCAGTTAAATTTCCAGTTTTGGATTCCAGTAGCCAAATGCCTCTTGAACTTTCTCATTTCTTCTCTCCTTTTAATGGCACAGTTGTCCCTTCAGAGGTGATGTTGTCATTCTCCTCCTGGTGAATGTTCAGAGACCATTAGGCTGCATCTCAGTGAAAGGAAACTGCCGCATAGGATTTCACCTGTGAAGGCTTTTGACATGACAGTGACGTGTCCCTGCAAAGTCGCAGTTTTGTTGGAATAATAGTATTGTGGATTGGATTGTGTGTACTGGAGTTCCACTTGGGTTCAAATCTTGGCTTTGTCATTTATTATCTTTGTGACTTGGGGCATGCTTCTAAATCTCAAAAACACACAAACACAAATCCACATGTATTTATATTTTTATTAACTTAATGCAGTGTCTGGCACATTCAAGCAGGAGCTTGTAAGAAATCAATATTTGTGGCATAAATGAACGAATAACCACTGTGACTACATTGGCTCTTCCTTTCTAATGTCATTGCCAAATGTGTTTTTGCAGGTCGTCTTCCTCTCAGGTGCTTGTTGAACCTGCAGCACCCTCTTAGGACTGTCCTCAGTAGTAGCACTCTTCCACTCTTTGAGGGTTGATTCGAGTTTTGGAAACAGTTTTGGTGCCATGGCCGGTGTAAAACATCAGCCTGTTACAGACCATTTTGGATCGGAAATGCTGTGTGCCTGTAAGGGAGCTCCAGTGAGGTGTATTCAGAGCTCTAAGCTGCAGATGCTCTCCAGCACAGCCTCTTAGAGAAACAGGTTGGGATGGGGTCAAATTCATCTTGATGTACAGTTCAAGTTTGTTTAAAGAGCAGTCACACTTAAAGTCTCACTCTGGCCTCTGTGCTTTGGAAAGAGGGGGAATGAGATCTGGCTCTTGGTGAAATGAAAAGCAGAGGGCTAAGATCCCAGGCTGTCAAGCTGGTCCTGGGTTTGAATCCTGCCTCTGTCATGTACTAGCTATAAAACCCAAGCCTTCTTATACTTAAATCATCTACTCTATAGTTACTTCTTTGTAAATTTTTATCCCTTAGGATTGCAGGAAAAAAATGTGCTTGGCCCCTAATACTCCATGTTAAGATTCAGGATAATTGGCCCTTTTACGTTATTTCAGTTTCCTTTTCACATATGTACAACGCTCTAATGTTCCTTGGCTCCTGAAGTCCTAGAAAATAAATTCACGTGAAGCATTACTGCCTTGGTGCCTTACTGTTTTGATCTTAAAAACAGTACTTAAAAGATGCTGTCTAGACGGGAATAAAGAAGCAGACCTACTGGAGAATGGACTTGAGGATACGGGGAAGGGGAAGGGTAAGCTGGGACAAAGTGAGAGAGTGGCATGGGCATATATACACTACCAAAGGTGAAATAGATAGCTAGTGGGAAGCAGCCACATGGCCCAGAGAGATCAGCTCGGTGCTTTGTGACCACCTAGACGGGTGGGATAGGGAGGGTGGGAGGGAGACACAAGAGGGAGGAGATATGGGGATATATGTATATGTATAGCTGATTCACTTTGTTATAAAGCAGAAACTAACACACCATTGCAAAGCAATTATACTCCAATAAAGATGTTAAAAAAAAAAAAAGGATGGTCTCTAGAAAGGGCAGTGCCTCATTTAGAGGACTATGTTTCTAATTTTAGCATCTCAGGGATAGTGAGACTGTCATTTGAGGTCAGAGAGGCCACGGAACCACACCACCTACCACACTGCTACCAGATTCCACTAGGTTGACAGAAAGGTTAAGCTTCCTGGAATCTGTTCTCCACTGCTCACCCCCTAAATAAGTTAGGTTAGCAGCGAGTACCAATGGCACTTCTGTCAGAGGCGTTATTAAGTAGGGGTGCCCCTAAGAACATTTCATTGCAAACGGATGGCACATTTGTTCTCATGACATGACTTTCAAAAGCAAATTAATTATAAACTGGTTGAGGTTAATTCGGTCTGTCTGGATTGTGTGTTTGCAAGGCCTGGGAGTACATTTGGCACCGCTGCTGGCCCATTTGGATTTTAATGTCTTTGACAAGCCACAGCTTCCTTGGCCTGGGTAAATTGCGTACTGCCACACTTTCGTTTTACTAGATTGTGCCAGAGCGACTCTTTAGCTTCCGGGAGGGTCTGCAGCTTGCAGTCCTCACCCCCGCCCCCATTAGCCGCGTATCGATCTGAACGTTTACTGAGAAGCTGGAAACTGCAAGCTGTGCGAGGACACCCTGAGAAAATGATGGTTAATCACCTAGAAAAGTTTAACTATTTTGCATCAGTACAATAATACATAGGCACATAAGACTTTCAGTTCCCCAAACCCAAGAGGTGGTTTAACAATGTTGTGTGAAATTTAACATCCTGCTATACATATACGTGTAAAAGGCAGGTTGGGAAAAATACAGTAAAATCCCCCCTCTTGGGCAGAACACTGTGCATATTTTTTTCCCTAATTATGGAAAGTGCGTTTTTTTTTCTTTTTTCTTTTTAAGCCCATGCTTTTAGCACGCTTATGAAATTCAGTTGTAAAACCAGGGGTTGAAAATCCGGAAAGACCACGGGCTACACTCTCCTTTGACTTTTGAGCTTCTCGATACTTCTAAGCCTCTGCCACTGGCTCATCCACTCCCCCACCACCGTGGAACTCCTCACCCCATAAGTCTCAAATTGTGGTGGACTCAACTGGCAGAGTGGCAGAAGACTAATTAAGGGAAAAGAAGGAAGGAAACCTCTGGGTGGCATCTCATCTTCCCAAACTCCCCCACCCCCCACCCCCCGCCCCGCCGCCCCAAATCTCCCTCTCCCTCTTCTTCTAAAACAATCTGTATAGTTGGCAGTTTTCTGAGCTCGGGAGATAGCCTTCCTGAGATTTGAACTTGTGACTCAAGGCACTGACGTTTGTGCAAGAGGCCCAAGCTTTTCAGACCAGGCAGGTTAAAGCCCTCTCAGTCTCTGTGTTTCTGCTGCCTCTTCCTGAGCAGGATGATCTCTGACATGTATTTATCTATGAGGCTTGCAAAATCATGGTCTGTCATAATGGTAAATAAAATATGTTGGAGTTAATATGAAGAAGAAAGGAGCAATTACAACTGCTTAAAACAGTCTTAAAATATACTTAAGCGGAGGTTTGCCACGTAAACACACAATTAAAGCAGGAATTTGTGATGGATGCAAGGATATGACGGTCCTAGACATACTGTTTACTGGTATAGTTAACAGATGGATAAGTCAACTGATCCCAGCTGTGCAACTTACAAATATAAACTCATGTCTTACTAGTGATGTATGTCTGCAAGTAGCAACATATTACTTTCTCTTTAACTCTTGACTATTTGCTGGGGGTGACTCTGTAATATCCACTAGCTTAAAAAATAAAACAAAAGGATTTTTAACAGGTTTCCTCTTTCAGAAGTGGTAACCAAATATCTAGAAAAGGGTACTTTTGTGTAGGAGTTCTTCTAAAGGACAAGTTTAAATCGGTTTACTTTTTTCTTTTAGGTTCGGTTATCTAAGCCTTATATCCCAAGCCACAGTTTTCAGATATTTGCAGCTAATTAATTCTTAGGGAATCTAATCTGAATTGAATTAATTTTCCCTTTTAGGGCACATGAAGTAACTTTTAGGTAAGAAAAAAAGGAAAGAACAGCTTTGGTTGAGCAAAATTCTTGCAACTAATGCAAAGTGATATTGCTGTTCCTTTCAAATAATGCAATAACAAAACACCGAATGAAAGCATTGCATTGTATTGTTATATTTGCTGTTTAAATAATTTAGCTGCAAAAATCTGAAGGCTGCTTTAGCTGTAATTAATTATTCATTAATGACATGCTAATTGCACAATACCTTTGAATATTTAACAAAATGCAAAAGCCAGGCTCTGAAGTTATGTTTTTAGTGCAAGGGGGGGGGGGAATCCTTTAGTCCATCACTGCATCAGGAGGACAAAAAAAGTCCTTTTTCAGATGTGAGGTAAAGTAGTAGTAGTGGCCTACTTTCCATTCTCCATCTCAGTCCCCCTTTGTGCAGGGGAATATAATGTCCTTATCTAGACTTAACAATTGACAGGGTGGTAAATCCCTTGACTTTTGTCCAAATGATTTCTCTACAAAAATGGGTTAATTATCGCCTTTCCCTAGCTTTTTGACTAACAAAAGGCCCTGGATCTCTTTTTTCCTTTCTTTCCTATTTACTGTAAGGAGCCCTTTGAAATGTGATAGTTTAATCGGCAACACCTTCTACAGGGGGAACACTGAGAAGCCGTCCTGGCTCTTGCCTGGAGCTCAGGTTGCTGTGTGAACATTACCGTGGTTAGGAGATATGACCTTTATTATGCCAAAGCCATCCTGGACTTTCAGGATGAAAAACTCCTGAGTGCTCGGTAGTCGACTTCATTTGTTTCTGCTAATAAAAGCTGGCGGGTTTTTAACAGTGTCTTTTAGTGGGTGGGATGACTAAAGGGCACTGGTGTTGAACTGGCTGAGTTGTGTTTCATTAATTCCCGTGCAAGGCCGGGAGCTTGCATCTTTCTGCACCCTGTCTCTGTTTCCAGGCTTCAAAGCTCCTCATTGTCTCTGACCTGTAAGTCAAGGATAGTCTTGGTAGTGGATAAGCAGGGAACAGGGACTGGCTTTTTTCTTTTTACTTGTCATTATCACCATCTTGGTCCCAATCAGAGAATCCCCGGCCCCCAATTCAGTACAAGGCAGTGAGCTGTGTGACAGCTTGTCCTTGTGGTTGAGCATATATTTCATGCACTAGGGCCTACTTACTCAGTGATATTTTGCATTTGACTCCCATTACTATTAATGGCATTTATGAACGCACATTGACGGGAAGGAGACCCCATTGAATCTGTGCATTATCAGAGAAATGGGGAATTAGCATAGTCCCCTCTCTGGTCCTTGATGAATTTTACTCTGCCTTGGAAATACTTAGCAATTAAATGAGAAATCACCATTGCAAACATTCACCTGCTAGGAAGAAAAAAGAATGGAGAAAAGAAGGAGGAGCATTCACTCAAGTTGATACCAAGTTCCTTCTTTTGCTTTGCATTCTCTCCTTTCAGAAATGTTACATCTGCTAGAAGCCATTGTTCAACATGGCAGTATATAATAGAGTCACTGTTTAGTAAATGCATGGCATTGTAGACCCACCCAACCAAAAGTGTGTCAGGGTCAAAAGTGTTTATGGTCTATTTGGGAAGTCACAGCCTGCTAAGTGAAAAGTGAAATAATGCAAAAGGGTGTATGATTCAGCACCACATGAATCAAAGAGTCCAGGGATTGCAAAATGGTAAACTGTGCATTGAGTCCAGCCCACAGTCAGATGTGTTTTATTTGACTTATATCTCTTTTTAAGTTTGAACTAATATTTTAAATTGAGAGATTTATATAAAAATCCAAATTTCCATCTTCTCTTGAAAAGTCGGAAGGTCTAGCAACACAGGGCTTCCATTCCCACAAGGCAGCAGGTGGCTGGAGCTATGTACCCTGACCTTGCTCTCCTCAACTGGACACCACCTGTGCCTGGTTTCTACTTTGGGATAGGGGGATTCAAGGTGGGAGTGAGGTTGGGTTAGAGTGGTCAGGGATGTCTCACTTTTGGATAAACTTGATCAAATTAACCCTACACACTCTCACAGTATTCAGCCATGATGAGACTTCAGATGGTTCACAGCACTCATTTGTAGCATTTTCCTTTCTTGTATTCAAAGATGTCACACCTGAATGGTATCTGCCAGGTCACTGAGGAAATACCTCTGTTGCTTTCTGCATGGTCCTCAGATCAATGCCTATTTCACCAACATCTGAATTTCTTAGGATATCTTGTATTTCCTTTTAGATTTCAAAATAACTTTCACTAAGCATCTCCTTTTTGCGAGACACAGGGCTGGGCACTTTTCACATGAATCAGCTCCTTTTTGGTTCCATAAAAACTGGACTACAGCAGATGTTAACGGAAAATATTGGACCGCTGTGGTGGAATATTTGCCTGGACTGAAGTTTTGTTGGGAGATGGCAGTGTGAAGAACAGATTGCTATTCTTCACTGACTCTGGACCTTTCGTCTGCCCCAAGTACCTTTTCTTGAGTGTAGGAGTGCCAGGAGAAGCCAATTGCATGAATGTTAATTAGAGCCTTTTGGGCCCGAAAATAGAAAAGCAGCGGTAATCCATTTCTCCTTAGTCTACTGCCTCTGTGAAAGTTAGCCTGAAACCTTTCATTTTATTTAGCAGTATTAGGGAAACATCTGTGACCAGGCACCACCATACACCTCTGGGAATTGCTTTAAAGTGATACAACATTAATCTGTCGAGTGAGAAATACTGCTGTGGGGAGCATGACTTATAAACCATGTGAATACATGAACCCTTTTTCCTCGAGGTTTGGATTGAGCTGGGGAAGGGTGGCTACCAGAAGAGAATTTGTTCTTAGTGTGAACTAGGGGATGAGTATTCAACATGTGACAACTAGAGCATGGGGGTTCTTGGTTAAATACGGGTAGGGTGCATTTGAGTTTGAGCACGTTCGTGGTTGGGAGACTCATTCAGTGAACAATTTATTGAACACACACGACGGGGAAAGCCTGTATTTGTTGCATACACAGCCATCTGAACCAGTGTCCCACAGTGGCCAGCTGTGTCCAGATTGGGCACGAGTCATGTTTTGTCCTCTGCAAAATTATCTCGTTGAAATGGCCTCTTTCGGGAAAAGCCAGAATATAATTTCTCTCTTGTGATCTATGCTGTTACTGATGAAAATGCTTGAAAAGAGCAAGAAGAATGCTAAATGGGCACACCATCACGGTATAGGAACTATGGTAAAACAAAAATTAAATCTGCTCAAATGCTTCTGTGGATTAATAAGAGACAAGTGATTATGGATCAAGATATTAATATTCATCCACAAATTGAGGAAGAGTAGGAAAAGGTATAAGAGAGGAGATGTAACTTACTATTCTCCTAATCACACAGATGAAATCACAAATGTCTAGTATAAAAAAAGGAGGGGCCTTGAAATCCATTGGCATTTCCAGAAAATATTCCATGACCTACTCCTGTTGCAAATGTGCCTTTTACCATTGCAGGGTGATAAAATGCCACGATCCAGCTCCGGAGTACAATTAGGGGCTTGTGTGATACAGCAGGCAGCCATTCCATACTTGAGAGTTTTCACTGTATAATTAAAATAAACTGAGGGCAGGAGACAAGAAATGAAGTGAGGGAGGAAGGTCCAGCTGAAGCATATTCAGACATGACATTTTCTGATGTCGATAACCATCAAAGCTTGGCTTCTCTGTCCAGGAAGACAAGAATGTCACTTGTCAGTCAAAGGCAGAGCCGCCAAGCGAGCTTGAGACTGAAGGAAGCCACGTAGGGTCCATCTGGCTCTGGCAGAGGTCAGACTGGCCTCCTCTCAGGCTTTAATTGTGCTTTCTTTGTGTCAAGGGTATCCACATCCAGATTTCTTTTTTTTTTTTAAAACATCTTTATTGGAGTATAATTGCTTTACAATGGTGTGTTAGTTTTTGCTGTATAACAAAGTGAATCAGCTATACATATACATATATCCCCATATCCTCTCCCTCTTGCGTCTCCCTCCCACCCTCCCTATCCCATCCCTCTAGGTGCACATCCAGATTTCTGATGAGTACTGATGAATACGGAGAGATAGCAGGTAGTGCAAAATTTGCTCTTCCCTTTCAAGCTGGGATTCTAGGCCATGCTTAATCCCAGTGGAATAGATAAAAATAACACACCCGAGAAGCAATCTCAGAAAGACTTACATTTTTAGGAGCCATTTTAAGCAGTTTTGGCCCTTATTCAGTATACCTGTGTAATGCCCCTGCTCCAATTGCATACTTCTTTTTTTTAAAGCATTCCAATGTACATTCCTCCATGGGGGGCTTTGTTGCTCTCTTTATATCTTGTAGTAAAACCAACATCCTATTCTTTGACTGAGCAGAAGCTGCCCTTGGTCTGCCCTCAGGCCTCTCCTGACATCACAGAGACAAGCAGACGTGTGAGAAGAACCCAGATCACCTGGAGCAAAGAAGGGAGTGAGTGTCCCACCCTGGAGAATGTTGAGGATGTTTTGACACCACCCTGCATCCTTCATCCTGCCCTCAGCACAGGAAAAACTGGAACGTCTGTTCCCCATGGCAGTCTGTCACTTTTGGCTCCTGAATAGTGCTTAGGAATACACCTACCCTCTAGGAATGAAGGATTTATTCTTTTATGGATCATTACAAGTTCTTCAGCATATGCTAATATTTTTCATGTTTCAGTTTTAGAGAAAAATATGGAGAGGATTAGTGTTTTACAGGCCAAGGTTGGATTTTAATGGAGTGAGGATGCCTAGCTCTTTAGTGAGGAACTGTTAAAACAAGCTGCTCTACATTGCTACTGTTCACCCCTCCTTTCTACCTATGAGGGAAATGATTCTCATCCCAAGTCTATTTCAGGTATAGCTTTGCTCTGACATGATTACTCATCCTTACAATTTCTGTTGGCTGCAATCCTTCTGCTTAACCTCCCAAACTCTGGAGTTACTGGTTGCCATGACATAGATTAGAAAGGACCTTAGTAACTGATGAATTTAAAATACATTTATCTCTCCTCCTTACACAATTCCATTGCTTAGTGGCTGCCTGGAGTGCTTTTTTGAGGAGACTAGCAAGGAAAGAGTGCTATGATAAAGCAGTGACGTCTTTCCCTTTACAACAATACAGCAGAGTGGACTGACTGTCAGGTACTTTTTTTTATCATTGATTTTACCTAATCTTCTTATTTTCTATAGATCATGAGAGAGGTGATTCTAAGTGACTTGATGGGCCATGACTTATAGCAGTTATGCTGTGTAGAATATTCCATTGCTTGCCGCTCCCCGCTCCCCCACCGCCCCATTCCAGGCTGTCTTCTGTCTTCCCTTTCTGCTTTCCGTTTCAGCTGAGATTTCAGGGATGGTTCAGAGTTCTCCCAGGCATACAGGCTGCTGCTTAGAACAGGCATGAGCACGCTCTTAGTAAAATCTACTCAGCTTGCCTCTCCTGATTCTAGAAGCCACATTGATTCTGAAAGTTAGGTAGGAGCTTTTATATTCGGATTCAGTAAAGGACCTGTCCTGTTTAGAAGCCTTTCCATAGGGACAGATCTGATCAGGGTGCCACTTATAACACATAGCACAATTGGAATTAATGACTTATTTCTGAATTTAACTGTTTTATAGCTATCTATACATAGATCATAGGCTCCAAAAGAGCAGTTGTGTTGTCTTTCTTCATTTCAGTGTCCTCAGAGCCTAGCACAGTGCCTTGTACATAGTGGGTACCCAATAAATACTTGCTCAATGAATTGAACGAAGGGCCATCAGGAAACTTTTGGACTTTGGAGGCCAGCCCTGAAGGATCCCTAAAGACTGTCTAGTTAGGATGATGACTGGCCTGTGTGTCATTCTGGCCACCCTTTGCATTAATGTCATAGGACAGGAGATGCAGTTTGTTCAGATGACTGCCCTCGATTCATCTCTGACTCATGATTAGTCATTCTAGTCAGTCACCTAGAACAGTGTTTTCTCCTTCCCTCCCTCCCTCCCTCCCTCCCTCCCTCTCTCCCTCCCTCCCTCCCTCTCTCTCTGTGTGTCTCCCTCCCCCTCTCTTTTCTCCTCTTTCCTCCCCTCCCTCCCTCTTCCTCCTCTTCCTTCTTTAAAAATATTCTGGCCCTTTCCTTGCCTTTGCCTTTTCTAACATTCTGATCCAGAGATGTATGGCGTTAGGCTTAGATCATTGCAGAGACTTTCTAGACAGCCACTGCGCTCAGCATTTCTCCCTTATAGTATATTAAACCACATGGGCGTGTGCTTCCTTAAAGACCTCCTTATCATAACACTCCTCCTTCAGAAACCTTCACTGGTTCCCTATTTCCTTGTATGTGAAATTAAAACCCCTGTTTGAAATTCATGATAATTGGTAATCTGTTCCCATTCACCCAATCCTAGTGTCCACTGAAGCTTAAGAACCACGCTCATTTACTGAGGGCTAACTATGTCTCAGACTCCGTGATAAGTGCCTTTCCCCTGTGGGGTTCTAGGTATTGCTGTTATTCCCAATTCATAAATGAAGTTACTGAGGTTTAAAGACTTTGACTATAGGTGATTCTGTTTCATTAGTCGATTGCCCAAGGTACCACGACTAGTCAGTGGTAGAGCCAGCATTTGAATGCAGGTGGTCTAATTCCGGAGCTAGAGCCCCTGACAGCTAGTTCACGATTTTATGCTTTCTGTACCTTGTATATTACCAGATAGGGGTTTCATAAGTACAGTGACATGTGCTAAATCTGGTGATATCTAAGGACACTGCTTCACAATGGTAAGAAAGCATTTTACATAGCACAGTATATTTATTTTTTATTTTACAGAGCAGAGTTTCTCAGTGCAATCCCTTAAATGATTTATGTGTTAATATCTGAATTTTTACCCACTTCTTCCTTTCTTGTTTTCAATATTGGTAGTAAAACCATATTCCATATTTACAAAATGCATCTTTTCTCTAATAGTCACATGCTTTTTGTTACCTCAGAAAGTACTAAAGAAAATATCAGCTGGAAACTATTTTCAAATATACCAAGGTTCCCAGACTCTTAAGGTATCTTTGGATACATGGGAGGAGAAGCTGAGTTTGAATAACTCAGTGGAAACCCCGGATGATGTATGTGTGCATGAGTGTGTTTCTGTCCACATAGTATGTGTATGCGTGTGCCAGGAAGAGGAAGAGGACAGAGAGACAAGATGGATGAACAATAATTATTAAGCTTTGACTGTAGGGGATTGCTTCAGTGGTTGCTTTGTCTTGGAATAGCCAAATTCCTGCCTCAAGAAGTCATTTTTCTAGAAGAGGTTCAGTGCATTTGGACACGTTCCTGATATGACCTATCCAGTCTTGATTGCATGGATCCAACCCCTCACAAATGTGTGTGTCTGGAATGAGTATCTCCTTCACTCACAGCAAACCTGAGGATTTGGTGCTTGAATGGCTCACAAAACCCCCATGGGCCATATGCTCATCCTGTTCATTTACTGTCCACCCCAGTACAGCTGGTTATAAGCAGCAACAGATGATTGTTTTCACTTTTGTCTTTTCCTGAGGCCAAGAGCTTTACCCTAATGATCTTCAAGGTGGTTGACATTTTCAAACAAATTCTGCTCAGACAGACATAACTTCTCACAAGAAACTGTCAGGAGCTATCTCCTGCCCAAACGTTACACAGATAATGATTATAATAATAATCAGTTTCAACTCATCCACAGGCCATTCTTTCATCTGGAGTGGTTTTAGACCAAGGATAGTCTACAGGGAAGAACCCTGGACTGGGGATTCGCTTCCTATTAAAGCTCATCCCCTACTTGACCAGTGGGGGGCAGAAGACTAGCTGTGCGAGGAGAGCCCATTCTATCTCCTGCCCTTCTAAAAGGCTGGAAAGAGGGTGCCTTGTTAATAAACAGCCTGTCTTCTTTGTCGCCACAAGAATATTCCAAGAAATACAGCAACCAAATAGCTTAGCAAAATTGTTGAGATCCTGGGCTCTGGAGTTAGACGAACCTAGGTTCACATCTCAGCTCTACCACTTGCCAGCTGTCTGGCCTTGGGGAAGCCATTTTACCTGTCTAAGCTATGGTTTCTTGGTCTCTCACCTTGGGCTAATTACACTAGTGTGCTTAAATGGCCTAGCAACCTATAGTTCTGCAAATGGCAGTAGATGCTGTTGTACTTAATACTGCTCTCTAAACTCACCCTCATCTGATGTGGGACCTCTCATTCTCTGGCAAATCCTACCTTTTTGGTTTCAGCAGGTGTGTGGGCTGAGTAAACATCCTCCTTGGGCACAGTCTCCAAGTCATTGTCTCCTCTCCCAGGTGAAGCAGGTTGCAGGTGCCATCGCTATACCACTCTTTAGCTAGTTGCTTTGTGGTTCTCTCGCCAGCAGAGGCTGAGGCTGACAATTCTGCTAAATAGAAGTGGGAGCAAAGGAAGCCCTCCAGGATGCACCAGGGCTAGCTCAGCCATGCAGCTGCCCACCAGCTAAATGAAACAGCAGGGCTGGGGTTGGAAGGGGCTTAACAAAACCCTTGGGCACAGCCCTTAGTGAGGAGAGCCATAAGAGGGCATGCAAGTCTCTTTCCTGTGACTATTTCAGAATTCTGAAGTAGAATATTCAGACTCCATAATCCAGGGCTTTTGTTAGTTTGGTCGCTGTATTCCTGTATGGGATCCTGGAGTTCATAGATCTAAGAAGGATGGATTTCCTCAGTGGCAGTTGGGTAGACAAGTTCTGAGGCAAGGGGCCATTTCATAGCCTCCCAGCTCCCCTGGGGAAGGCAGATGTAGTTGGCCCTCCGAGAATACTGACTGCTCACACTGGTAGGTTTCTTAAAAAATGGCAGACTACAGGTTTCCTTACAAATTATAGCTCAAATGTCCACTTCCTACCAAGTCATACCACAGAGAAAGTCTGATTGTGTCACTCCCTTGTGTATGTAATAAAGTCTAAACCTGATATTCAAGAGACTTTGTGATCTAGATAGCTTCCTTACAGTTGAATTTCAGTTTAATTCTCTTCTTGAGCCAATGGTGCTAGAGATTTTCAGCTTCTGCGCCTTTGCTTACTCTGGTCTTTCTATCTAGTATTACCCGCTTTTTGGGTCATCTCCACATCTCATGGTCTACCAGCCTGTTCTAGGAAGTCTTCCCAACTCCTTTTCCCCAACCCAGCTGGAAATGTGTGTCCTGCCTCTGAATTTCCATAGCACTAAGTCTGACAGCCACTTTTACCTTTGTACCTTGGATATAGGTTATTTATATGTGTGTCTTCTCTCCCTGCCTAGTCCGTAAGTCCTTGAGGATGAGTTTCTATTCATCTTTGCATTTTCCAGAAGACCCAGCCCTTGTCCTATGTATGTTAAACACTCAGGTATGCACTGAATCTGTGAGGAGCACAAAGTACCCATGGACCCCTTTTAATGTGAGGCTTCTTGATTCATTTACTCTGTGTGCCAGGTCTCAAAGTTACAGCAGAGTATGATATGGCCACAGCTCCTGTCCTCTTGTGGACTGGTGGGCAAATAGGACAAGTTAACACACGTTGTATTAAGTGATTCCACAGAGATAAGTCTGGCATGCCTCAGATGCTGATTGGAGGGACCCTAGCCCACCCTGTGCCAGATCAGGAAAGACTTCCCAAGGTTAACATTTAAGGCTACGTCCTGAAGGAAGAGGATCAGAGCAATGATGTGGATTGAATGTCCCCCTCCCCAATTTGTATGTTGAAGCCTTAACTCCCAGTGTGATCGTATTAGAAAGTGAGACCTTTGGGAGGTGACTGGGTTGAGATGAGGTCATGAGGATAGAGCCCCCATGATGGGATTAGTGCCTTTATAAAAAGGGGACAAGGGACCAGAGTGTGCTCTTCTCCTACGTGAGGATAAACAAGAATGAAGCTAGCCAGTCTGCAAACCAGGAAGGGGGCTCTCGCCCGGACCTGACCATGCCGCACCCTGATCTTGGCCTTCCCAGCCTCCAGAACTATGAGGAATACATTTCTGTTGTTTAAGCCCCCTTAAACTGTGGTATTGTGTTATGGCAGCCTGAGCACATGAATATAGTAATGAAAGTGGGGAGAGCATGAGAGTGTTTGGGACGCAGGGAGCAGCAGGGACAAGTCCTAGAGGAGGAGGGGACACAGGTAGTTTGAGAAACCCTAACAGGGGTACGATGCTGGAGTGGAGGGGCGTGAAAAGTGAGTCTGCAGAGGTCGTTGTGGGCACTACAATCCATGTTAGAAATATTGGACTCTCCTCTGAGAGCGAAAGGGAACCATTTAATCGATTCAGAGAATATATTAAAATATCTCAATTTTATATTGGCCACTCAGGATCCCACAGTAGGGATCAAGAGTGTCTTTTGAGTTGAAAGGGTCTCATACAAAATAAAAGAAAAATATCCCAGTTCCAGGAGCCAAGGCTAAGGCACTTGAGCCAGAGAGAAAATTCCTCCTGCAAAGCTACGTTTTGCCTTCAAGTGGGAACACGCCGAGTCCACGGCGAGACATTATCCTCACGGCTCTCGCTGGCAGCAAGGAGCCATGGAGGGTCTCTTGAAGTGAATGGGAATGTTTCTTGAGTGGCGTATTGAGAAAGCACAATGGCCGAGGGGGGCGGTGGGCGGTGGCAGTGCTCTCAGCTTTCGCCGGTGGGTGCCTGATGAAATACATCTTGACGTGTCATTGAAGTGCAGAGCCTGCGGCCCCGTGAGGTCACCTGTCCCACCCCCTGCGTGGGCAGATTGTTCCTCACTGTCTTTCTCTGCTCTTTGTCCAGCGGCTTTATGCACCTCAAGCGATGGGGCTTCCACCGCCTCCCTTGGGAAGCTGTTCCGCACTCGGATTGAGCCTGCTTGTAAGAAGGTTGCCCTGATCTGCAGCCCAAGTTTTCCTTTCTGTAATTACATCCCATCCCTCTCTGCTTTACCCCTCCGCGTGACCCCGAGCAATTCTTTCTCTTCATCGGTGTGCCTACACCCTTGCTCGGGAGAGTATTTGATCCTTGGTCCTTTGTGTCCTCCCTGAGCTTTGCTTATTCCTGGCTGGTGCTGCGGGAACCCTTATAAGTAGCTCCTGCTGCTGTTCTCTTTAATCCTTGTGGCTTCCCTGCTTTTATTTCTGTCCAATTTGCCTATTTCTTTCAGGGTACGGAAGAGCCCAGAATGAATCCTAGGCTTCCTAACCATAGTATTTATTAATCTTTTATATGGCAGATTTTCTCAATGATGCTAAACTGGGCTGGGTGGAATGTAAAAATCATTTAGAAAGACAGAGCTGATGTGAACCCCCTATGATAGGACTCCGGGCACTTCAAAGAAAAATGAATTTGACTCTAGGGACCAACCCCCCACCCAAACCTCAGTCCTCTGATATTCATGCACCTGCACTTCATTGTACTATTGAGGGCAGAGAGGGTGTGAATTTAAGCCACGGAGGGATGGGAATGACCCTCCCCAACAAGTCTCACTAAATCCAGCCTATTCTCTAAGGCCAAGCTTTTGGGTTCGCTACTCTACCACCCCTTCTTTGATCACACTGACCCCCACTTGGTACGACCAGATAACAGTAATCAGTCCTTCCTATGAATTTCTGTGGCACTTTTGTAATGCTTACGTTTGTGGTACTTTCTGTTCTCTGTTTTGTTCATATATCCATTCAGCAAACATTTGTCTAGCACATTCTCTGTTCTTGCTGTTATGGCTCATGCTGGGGGAAATGGAAGGCCAACAAGGTTAAAACCCGAGACAGAATTCTTGCCCTCAGGGAGCTTCCCATGCAAAGGAGGAAGCCAGTGCACAGCCACAGACAGATGCTGGATGGAGTTGGGCTCAGAGGACTGTGGAGCGGGAGGGATGCGGAATAGATTTCCCTTCCCATCGTGGATCGTGAGTTCATGCATGTCTGGGAAGGATCACTGTCCAATGCATCTGGGTGCCCTTCACGATGCCCAGCACGTGCCTTCAATGTAGTAGGTGGCAATGTAGTAGGTGGCTAGGAATACCTGTGTGGAGCACTGAGACATGCCAGGCAGTGTGCTAAGCAGTTTTTTGTTTGTTTGTTTTTGTTTTTGTTTTTGCGGTACGCGGGCCTCTCACTGTTGTGGCCTCTCCCGTTGTGGAGCACAGGCTCTGGATGCGCAGCCTCAGCGGCCATGGCTCACGGGCCCAGCCGCTCCGCGGCACGTGGGATCTTCCTGGACCGGGGCACGAACCCGTGTCCCCTGCATCGGCAGGTGGACTCTCAACCACTGCGCCACCAGGGAAGCCCGGCAGGCAGATTCTTAAGCACTGCGCCACCAGGGAAGCCCCCGCTAAGCACTTTTTATGTGTATCTCATGAACTCATAAACAACTTTAGATACTTTTATGATTTCCATTTACCAAGGAGGAAACCAAGTCTCAAGGATATAAAGCAACTCACCTGAAGTCCCACAGGTGGTGAGTAGTGGAGCTGAGGTTGCACTGAGATGCTTCATCTCCAGTGTTCATTCTCCTGTCTGCTGTGCTGTGTATACTGATCAGCCATTCATGCCTGGCTGAGATGGGAAACCGAGGCAGGAAAGATGTTCATGAGGGAGGGAATACAAAACCATTTTCCTTTTATGCCTGACATCATCCCCATGCTGGTGCTGACAAACAGCAAGAATGGGATCAGCCAGGCATTTTGCACGGTCAGGCACCTTGGGAGCACACACAGATATTTATTTATCATTGGCGGTGTCAGGCAGAGGATGGAAAACCAAGCTTCTCCCTTTTTTTTTTTTTTTTTTTAAGAATCCAGTAGTATCATGTACATTCAGCTGGTCCATCTACTAGACCAAATACTACTAGGGGGCAGAGGAAAATGGCCGTCGAGTGCAAAGATAGCTGAATAAAAATGGAACATGAGTCATCTGCATATTTGGAAAATCTCTGGGTATTTAGCAGATTTTTGGTATCATGTTGATATTGTCTGTGTACTCAGCACATAGTAGGTGTTCATTACACATTTGTTTAAATGAATACATGGCCACCACTTCTGTTCTGGTATATTTTATACTTTCTGGGGTGAGAGTTATTCTGTTGTTTAAGTGTGATCCAACCAAGCAATGGCTAATTATAGTGATGGGATAGCGTGGCCATTTTTTTTTTAAATTAATTAATTTATTTATTTATGGCTGTGTTGGGTCTTTGTTTCTGTGCGAGGTCTTTCTCTAGTTGTGGCAAGCGGGGGCCACTCCTCATCGCAGTGCGCGGGCCTCTCACTATCACGGCCTCTCTTGTTGCAGAGCACAGGCTCCAGACGCGCAGGCTCAGTAATTGTGGCTCACAGACCCAGTTGCTCTGCGGCATGTGGGATCTTCCCAGACCAGGGCTCGAACCCGTGTCCCCTGCATTGGCAGGCAGATTCTCAAGCACTGCGCCACCAGGGAAGCCCCAGCGTGGCCATGTTTAATGGAGTCGCTAAAGGGAAGAAAATCATAGTGTTACTTTGCCTTTTTGTATATGCTGCCCCCTTATTAAAAGACTTTTAGGGGGATAGATCTAGTTTTTCTCCTGCTTACTCTTTTTTGTCTAACTGTCTCTGTGTGTGTGTGTGTGTGTGTGTGTGTGTGTGTGTGTGTGTCTGGGTGCAGCAAGAACCTGCAGCAGTGAATGTTGGTTGTTCTACCAGCTGGCCTGTCCTGGGTTCACTAATGCTAATCGGGGAGTGGACAGCAACCCCTGTGCCTGTGGTTCTTGGGAGGCTCAGTGGGCAAGTGGGGTGGCCGTGCTGCAGCAAGCACATTGGTGTCACGTCTCCGGAATGTTCCTCAGCTCCCTGGTGCCCATGGCCTGTGTTCTCTGAGTTCACCTTAACTGCGCCCTTGGAGCACAGCCTCTGACCAGCTGCTGCCTCCAAGATCCCTCTGGCAAATCCCTCCTTCTCATCTTCTCTTGGTCAGAGGAGTAGGATTAGGGTCAGGGAGCCAGATGAAGGGCATGTGCCTGCCCATCACCTCCCTAGAGGCCGGGCAAAAACTGGGCCCATCATTTATCAAGATGAACACAAGTGTCCACTTTCCTTTTTAACAGACTTTCAACCGTTATAGATTAAAAATATATAGTGTAGCCATTAGTAGCTCAATCTGGAGCCAGGCTTCCGGGGTTTCACCTTAGTTCTATCACTTTCTTGATGAGTCTTGGCCAAATTAACCTCTGTGAGTCTGCTTCCTCTTCTGTAAAATGGGGATAATAATAGCATCTACCTTGTAGACTTGTGAATGCAGTCATATACATAATGCATTTAGCGCAGACCAGGGTATAAGTGTTACTTCTGCTTCTTTGGCAATGACATTTAGTGGATACTGTGTGCCAGGCACTGCGCTAAACCCTCCACACGCATTATGTCCTTTGATCTTCATAACAGCCTACTAAGGACACTGGGGCTCTGAGAGATTAAATAACTGGCAGGGGTTCGAATTCAAGTATGACGCCTAAATCTGCTTTCTTGCCGAGTGTTTGACACTGCCCATTGCAAGGCCTGGGCATTTGAATGGCTTGGTTGAACTGTGGAAGACCTTTGAACTTGAGAGTTGGGGAAAGTGGAAGAGAGAGTCCCAGATTTTTCACCCCAGAAGCTTCTATTTTCCTCCGTCTTCCGAATAACCTCCCCTCCTAACTCTACAGAGTAACATGTCATCTATCTTCCAGGTAACTTTGAGGATCTAATCCAGTCTGGCAATGGGGAGGTTGCTCTTGTGTGTGAGCGTGTGCGTGTGTGTGTGCGTGTGTGCGTGTGTGTGTGTGTGTAGTAGTGCGCTGCATCACAGAGGTTGAATGAAGGAAGGAAGGAGCCAGCGTGCACGTAAATGACACACGGCTCTAAAGTGTGAGTCATCTTCCATGAGCATTCAGGAGGGTCTGTGTCATCGCCACTGCTTGGTAATTATACGGCACATGCGCTCATACTCCCAGCTCACATGCATTCTCATTTACTTATATGTGCGTGGGACGTGGTGAAGATGTCCTGTGACTCCATAGTCTGTTTTCATCTGTAGTTTAGACACTAAACAAGGGCGAGGTTTGTTTTTCTGTGATCCAATAAAAGAGCAAAACACGAAAAGAGTCATTAAAATGTTGTGATGTTACTACAGATCGTTATGCTATGTCAGTGTAAAGCAGAGGAGGTGCTTGTTAAAAGGTCTGTTCTTCAAATGTATTCACTCAAGTTCTTTCCTTTCGGGGTATGAGCAGATCCAATTTATTTGTTTTGGTGTGTTTAATTCAAAGTGATCCAAAAACACCCAAAAAGATGTCAAACACCTACTGTTTCTCCAGCTCTATGTTAGGTTACTTAACTTTTCAACCCCCTTTGAGAAAAGCCATGAAGAGTTTAGAATTCATTTGCTCAGAGAGGTTCCGTCACTTTCTGAAAGTAATGGGTAAGCAACAGGATAAAGATGCAAACCTGGGTCTCTTTATTCTCAGCTCTCTTTCCTCTTCCTCACGGCTCTGAAAAGGTTAAAACAAACAACAAACAAACAATCCATGAATCCTTTGATGAAGAGTTTAAATTTATTTTATTTACTCTCCAGTTGGGAGAAATCTGTATTATTTTCTGAGCATCTCCCAAACACACATAAATCCAGTTGGGTTAAGAATGTGATTGGGAAATGTTCGGCAAACAATATATTGATCTCCTCATCTCCAGCTGACAAGGTAGCTTGTTGTGCACTTCTTTCCCTGTCTTCATTTTTGTTGTAATTATGTTATCCTTCAGAAGGATGATGCTTCCCTATTGTGGTAAAATTTCACCTTGTAGCAGGATTCTCCCCTCTTTTCTCTAGTGGAAAACATTTTCAAACATTCCTTTGGGAAAAAATCTCAGTAAAAAAACTTATCTGGACATCAAAACATTTTCCCTTCTGTGGCTTGAATTTTTATTTTTCAAAATTTAAATAATATACATGTGTATTGATATATATATATATATATATATAGACAGTTTCTCACTGATTTAGGTAAACAACAACAACAGCACAGCCAAAAAATAAACCTTGGCCACATGTGTCCTTAGCCCAGTACAAACTTCTTTAACCTAACTGGAGAGTGGCTTCAGAAGTTCCGAGGAATCAGAGACAAGAGTGTCCATCATCGGTAATAACGTATAATGGAAAAGAATCTGAAAAAAAGTGTGTGTGTGTGTGTGTGTTTGTGTGTGTATGTATATATATATATACGCATATACTTTAAGATATATATATATCTGAATCACTTCGTTGTACACTTGAAACTAACACGACATTGTAAATCAATTCTACCTCAATTAAAAAAAAAGGAAAAAAAAAAAGTGTCCATCACTGTAAGAGGAGTAAATGAAACCTTTAAGGAAAATATCTGCTCATGAGGATCCCAGATGGTTCTGTCAAAGAATTTAGGACTTCAAATGTTGCAGTCTTCCCCCGTACAAATCTGTAGGACACTTTATACAAATGGAGATTACTACTCTGGTTATAAAATGTGAAGGCATCTTTTAAAGGCCTGTTCTGGGAGTGCTGTACTGAGAGTCTCATAATAGTAGTTCCCAGCATTTCAATATTCTCTGAGCTTCCTGGGGCTGAACAGTTATGCAGTTAATAGAGAAAAAAGTGTTTAGACTGATTGTGTCATAAATTATATAAAGCTATAATTTATAATTTATATAATAAACTATATAAAATTCCTAATACCATGGGTGCATTCTGAAAAAGATTATCGAATTCTACTTTTAATAGTTTTAAATGACTAATTTTTTACAAAGTATACAAAGTATAAAGACAAACATTCAAATTGCTTTTCATTCTGTTTTCCAGAGTTAACTGTTGTTTGCACTTCGGTATTTATTTTCTACCCATTTTTTTTTTTTTTTTTTTTTTTTGCGGTAGGCGGGCCTCTCACTGTTGTGGCCTCTCCCCCTGCAGAGCACAGGCTCCGGACGCGCAGGCCCAGCAGCCATGGCTCACGGGCCCAGCCGCTCCGCGGCATGTGGGATCCTCCCAGACCGGGGCACGAACCCGTGTCCCCTGCATCGGCAGGCGGACTCTCAACCACTACGCCACCAGGGAAGCCCATTCTACCCATTTTTAATGCTTATATAAATAAATGTATTGAAATCTGTAAATATGAGCACATACCATATATATAATGCCTAATACCTTTAGCCCTTTTCTTTGTTGTTGTTATATTTATTAAGATGTGTTCCTTGAACATGTTTTTTAATGACTGCATAGTATTACATCATGTGGATATATCAGCATTTATTTAACCAATCTGCCAAAGTTAGACATTTAAGATTTTAATTTTTCATTATTATAAATAGTGCTTTGATGAGCATCTCTGATTTCCTTATGATAGATTCCTAGGAGTGCGATTATGGGATCAAGGGATGTGAATGTTTTTAAACTCTAGATGCGATACCAAAGTGCTTTCCAGAGAGGCCTTGCTGGCTGATACTGCCCCCCACCCGGCCTGGGAGAAAGTGCTCACCCACCATACCCTCACTGGTGCTGAATACTAACATTTATTTACATCTTTGCTGTTCTTTTGAGGAGCATCTGGGTGATTGCTAAAGTTAAGGTGGAGAAACCACAAAGAGAAACACAAGTTTAAATTCCAGACAATAAACCCAAGTTGGCAAAGGCGTTCTGGTTCTTCTAGAAACATCCTTCCCTTAATTCAAAGATGAGGATCTCCTGCTTCTAAGAAGCTGCCTCAACACTTCCCAGTCTCCTGGAGTATTAGGTGCCCCTCAGCCTCTCGCTGTATGTTCTCGTGTTTCATTAATGCACAGTAGATAGGGATTTAGAGCTTTTACCACCTTGTTAATACTTCTGAGCCATTCTAATGTTTTTCCTATGCTCAACCCTCCAATAAAAAGCTGCTGACCTCTTGTACTTTCGTGTCATACAGAGCATTTTGAGCTTCCTCTGCAGCTACCTGGTTGAAAAATGGCAAATTAAGTCAAAGTTTGATTTGCTCCACAGTACTGAATATTTAATTTTCCTGAGATGTTTTAGGGAATTGGTTAATAATTTTGGTGGAGACAGTCTTTGAGACATTCCATGAGGTCACCTAATCCAGGCTCCTGCCCCAGAATCAAACCAGCCCAAACCAGGGATACAGTGAGGAAGGAAAAAGCAAATTTAATTTCTCAGTCACAGTAGTTAAAAAGTATCTTGAAAAAGTCCACCAAACTTCTCTTTGTCCTGATCTGTGGCTGGGCAGCCAGTTTAAAAAAAAAAAGGGGGGGGCAGAGTCTGTTTAGTTTGCTGTGAATTAGCAGCATTGTTGTGAAAGAATCGTTACTGCTCTAAGTTAGGAAACTTGGTGGGTCAGAATGGGCTTCCTTTGGCATTAAAAAACTCTAGACATGGAGAGCTTTGTGTAGGAGATAATCACTGTTGTCTAAATCTACGTAAGATGTGAAACTTGCTACCTTGATGAAGGGTTTGTCATTAGTGCCAATCTCATTAAAAGAGAAACAGAAACCTTGTAGCACTTTTAAATTTGTGCAAGATATGAAAATGGGCTATTAATTGAGTAACCTAAGAAAATCAAGAGTGAATATTTGGAACTGCAGAGGTGGTATAGCTTGGTGAGAAGAAGAGGAACAGGGATTATGCCTGCCTGCCTGCTCTTCCTCTGACCTGGGCTGAGTTACTTTGCTAGTGTTCCCTATCTGTAGAATGGAGTCATTTTATTGCTTCCCCCTTTAGACCTCTCAGAAATGTGAAAAATCATTTTCAGTTCTTAGGAAGCATGGAAATTCACAACGTGATCATTAATTTCCCGAAGTGTGTCGTACAACCAAATTATACTTGGGAGGCTGAAACCATTTTAGAGGAAGAAGTCTCCAAAACGTCCTCATTCTTTTTCAAATCAAATGCTGAATGACACAGCGGCGCAGCCTCTGCTGTGGGTGGTGGGGCTACTGAGGCAGCCAGCCACGAGGCGGGCAGCTCCGTGCTGGTAGAGCAGCAGCATCAGTGACACAGTGGCCAGACTCAGAGGAACATCTTTTCACCCCTCATCACTCCCTTTGATTCCAGCTTTCCTTGATTAGTCATTTGCATGCTCATTTTTGTTCTGTTTCTCCCTGGCGGGGTCCGTTAATGACTAAAGAGGGGAGACTTTAAAAAAAGAAAACAAGTCAGAGTGAGTCTTGCTTGCTAAAGTTTTGTTTTTGGTCCAGTAATTTTAATTGGCAGCAAAAGAGAAAAAACATGCAACAGATACACCTAACTTGCGTTTCTAACACTCAAAAGTACAGTGCTTATGGTAATGAATTTTATCTATTAGGAGGGAAAACA
The DNA here is from genome assembly GCF_964165515.1 of Mesoplodon bidens. Classification (NCBI taxonomy): domain Eukaryota; kingdom Metazoa; phylum Chordata; class Mammalia; order Artiodactyla; family Ziphiidae; genus Mesoplodon; species Mesoplodon bidens. Next base: position 136,993,651 of record NC_138160.1, on the reverse strand, counting down.
ATCACCTTTGATGACATTATAGAGTAAACACATTTAACAGCATGCTGAATTGCTGAAGTATCATTTTCAACGACCTCATTAGTGTCACTTAATTAAAACTTCCTGCTCTTGACTTTGATGCTGGTACAGGCAAAAACACAGAGGGAATTGAACAAACAACAACAAAAAAAGGTGGGGGGTGCATTTTCTAATGATAAATCGCAGAGGTTGCTAATGAAAGCAAATTATGTACCTTTTTCCTGCAACTCCGATAAAATAATATGAAACACACAGCAACTTTGCATCAAACAAATTAATCAGCTGTCAGCAGATTTGCCTTATAATAATCTCTTGCACTTATTGATCATTTAAAAAAAGGGGGGGCTTTTTTTCTCTGTACACAAGCATTAGGTTGGTGATAATTAAAGCTTCAGCTTCAGAAATGCCATAATAACCGTTAATTAGCAGGATGCTATTTTCAACATAATTTGCTAATTAGGCAGTGAGCTGGTATAGTGTATATACCTAATTATGAAGGGTCTTGTGCTGTAGACACATGTGACTGGAGTGTAAATGACACCATTATAGGGGTCCTAGCGAATTTTTTGAAAATATAGTTTGTTCAGAGTGCTTAGTTCTTTGGAGACTTCTTAGTACAGGGAATATTACCCTTGGCTGTTCTGCAGATTTAGAAGAAGAAACATTATAAAGAAATATACCATCTCTTTTATCTAGACAGTGGACAGACAGGATTACTAATTCTAAAGGGGCTTTGTTGCCTAGTGCCTAATGCAAGGGCTGATAATTTAGGCACTGAAGTTGTGCTTTCTCTACCAGTAGAGAATTATTCTCTATTTGTCTGCCATACACAATTCATCTGTGCACCAACATGCTGTAAATCTTTTAATAATACTATATGCCTACTGTACCTTGATTTTTCTGCCACAGGCTGATAACCTAAAACATGTATTTCTCTGCCTCTTGGTCTCCTCTCCCTCCTGTGTTTCCCTCTGTCATAAAGAAAACCTAGACTTTTCAAAAATGTATTTTTTTTTCTACCTGGATTTTCTCCAGCCCATTTCCTAATGCTCTTGGATTAAAAAAAATTATTTTTAAAGAGAGGAATGATAAAGTATGAAAAGTGGGGATGAGCTAGGAGGCAAATTATATTCATATTAGTTATATTTATGAGTTTAAATTTGGCTTTTTAGCAGAGCATAAGCAGAGTGAGATCATTTGTAGATATATAAACTGGATTCCTGGATCATAATAGCCGATTTCTTTTAAATGTTTTACCTTGTTTCAAATAAAACTATATTTCTTAATTCCCTTTAAACAAAATGAATGCTTAATTCAATAATAAATGAGCTTCAGAGCAGCACGAGAGTCACTTAACTTAAATCTTTTTGTAGAGGTTCCCACTTAAGCAGCTTGAAAGACAGTAAATCATTCTGGAGAACGGACATCCCAATTTCATTGCCGCGCTGTAGAGAGCTGAATTAATGGCCTTTTCTTTAGAATGTATGGATGCGCTTTCCAGCTGCTGAGCCTGACAGTGTTATAGCTCAATTAATGTGATTTTGATGTAATTGCAGATAGGGAACGTCGTGCCAAAAAAATTATCCTTTTTCCTAAGAATTACATTTTATCATCCAGATGTGAAGAGGAGAGCTTTGAGTCTGAATATATGTAACCGGGACTCTATTTTTATTTTTAAATAATAGATCTCTGAAGGATGGAGAGAATAATGTCAACAGAGTTATTTGTTGAGCACTTACTATGTGTCCTGCAGTGTGCTAAAGACTTTACTCCAACATATCATTTAACTTCCTGTGAGGCAGGCCCTATTGTCATCCCCATTTTACAGATGAGAAAAGTGAGTCAAAGAGAGATTAAGCTAGTAAGGGGCAGACCTGGGGTTTCAACCCCTGTATGTCAACATCCTGAGATCTTAATTAACCACTATGTGGGTTGCCTCTGTAAACTGTCATCAGAGGCCTCTGGCAGAATATGGCGGGAATCTATGAATGTTGCAATGCTTAGACTCACTTCACAGAACATCACAATAGTGTGTGAGAAATAGGTTTTAGTCAGGCTGCCTGGGTACGAAGCCAAGATCTGCAATTTTCTAGTTGTGTTTGACTTTAGGCAAGCTATTCAAATCCTCTGAGCCTGAGTTTCCACAACTGTAAAGAGAGAATAATAATGGAGAGACTCTCATATAATTTGTCAGAAGAATTAAATGAGAGACTGTGTACAAAGTGCTTAGAACTGTGCCTGGAACATAGTAAGTGATCAGTAAGTGATAGCCGTGCTGACTGTTAGCTCAATGCAAGCCAGCAGGGTCATCTGTCTCGTCCAGTGCAATTTGCTTTGCCTCATCTTATCTATTGGGTGCAGGCTGCCTCTGGGAACTTGGCTGCTGCCAGTGTTTTCTGGGAAGAACCCAGAATGGCATTTAGCTTAATATGGGCTGTGCCTGTTATTGAGGTAAGAAGCCATTGCTTTCTTGTTTGGAAGCCATTTTAATTCCTGTGTTATTAGAATGGATAGTGATGCTAACTCAGAAAATGATTAGCTGGGTACCAGTTGGTGTATATAGCGTTACTCTTCAGCCCAAGCTGAGCTGACATCCATGAGGAAAGCACTGCTTCAAGACACCATTTGGGACTCTAGGAGACAGAAAGAAGAACAAAATGACGGATTTGTGAACTAAAACAAATTCAGGAAACCTGTTGAGTTCACTATAGGAAATCCAGTTAAGAAAATAGCACCGAGAATGACGATGACGATGATAATGTCATTGATGGTAACTGACATGTTATGAGTACTTACTATTTGCCAGACACTGCAAAATTATCCCATTCACTGCTCCCAGTATCTCTACAGATAAGAACTAGTGGATCCCTATTTACAGTGGACGAGGATGAAAGATCAAAGAAGTTAAGTAACTTGCCCAAGGTAATGTAGCTGTAAATCTTTGTCTCCATTCTCTCATCTCAGCCACTGACCTCTACCGCATAGATGGAGAGTAGCCTCCTGAAATCAACCCCGAGGTCTGGGTGGAGGGAGGCATGAAGAGATCTGGATTACTTTTAATCCAGATTACTTCTCATTGTTTCTTGCATCAACAAAGAAGGCCCGCTTACCCACTAGCTCATCTCTTTGTAAATAATAATGTCCTCTATTTGTGGTTATACTGATTGAGTTGCAATTAATAAATTACTGAAGTCTCTGTGGCCGGATTTGTTAAACAATCTATTATACACAAATAATGTACAATAAATTCTGGGCATTTTCATTGCTATGGGTCAATAATTTAACTATGATTAGCTATTTCTAATAATACACAAGATTGGAGCATTTTCATATAATAATCCTAATTTGTATGGTGATGTCATTATTTCTTATTGTTACCTTCAGAATCAACATGTAAAAATTAATATTAAATTTTGACAGCACATAGATGCATTTATGTAACAAAAAACACCATCATTTGCTCATAGGTGGACCTGAATAAAAATGAGTTGAGTCCTTGGTATAATTGTCAAAATACAGACAATATGCATAGGTAGGCTTCATTAATTTTGCTGAAAGATAGTTCTGGAAAGGATTTTTTTTTCATTGTTGGAAATGTAACTCATATATTAGAGGTACATTTTAATGGTGGAAGTGTAAATACAATGTATCAAATAAGTACTATTTAATTTCATGATTTCGCTTTCTAGTAAGCCTCCAAGTTGGAGGCTTATTGAGTGAAATTCCTATTGTACCATGTGGATCCGTTTTCTTATTTCTCTATCTCACCAAACTTAGTTCCTGGACAGGTGAGTACTGGGAACAGCATCTTGGACTGTGCCTGCTCACATGTATTAACATATTGATTCCCTTCTAGGAGCACCATCATCTCCTACTTTGCAAACAGTGGGATAATTAATTAGTAATGAAGTTGCAAGTAATACCCTCTCATCTCCACCCACCACACCCTCATCAAATAACAATAGTTTAAGGTAGAAGTTTTTTTTTTTTTTCTCCTAAGAAGTCTGGTGATAGTTTAGGGGTGAGTGGTGCTCCATTGTGTTGGGTCCCTGGCTTCTATTTTGTTGCTCTGCTGTGCGTGGCTTCAATTCTCAAGCTCACCTACTGGTCAAAATTAGCTGCTGGAGCTCCAGGCTTTGTCTCCACATCATAGCCAGAGGAAGGGGAGAAGAAGGGCAGGACCCTTCCCTTATAGGATACTTGAGGAAGTTATGCTTATCGCTTCTCCACACATGCCACTGGTCAGAATTAGTCATATGGCTACACAGGGGGTCAGGAAAGAAAGGGAAGCTCTGTGATCAACTAAAAATTAGGGTTCCTATTACTAATAGGCTCTGCCACACTATGTCTTATCTTTCAGGAGTCATAAAGCCTTTGGGAATCTGATGAAAACTGAAACCTCTCACCTGAAAAATATACATAGTGGATTTTACAAATAATTTGAGGGTGTTCAAGGACTTCTTAGAGCCCAGGTGCCCATGAACCCCAGTTAAGAACCCCTTGTTTCAAAACACTTTTAAACGCTTTCATTAATTTATTCAATTATGCATCATTTATTAACAGATATTTATTGTGTACTCACTATATGTTTGCTTTATTCCTGGCAATAGAGAGCTGAACAAGCTCTGCAAGTTCCCTGTTCTGATAGCTCTTGCGTTCCAGTGGGAGCTAGACATTGAACAAGATAAAAGTGATACATGCTTTAAGGAAAACAAAGCATATTGATGTAATAGAGAGTTGAGTAATGGCCCAGGGTGGCAGTTACTTTGGATTGATGCAGTCAAAGTTATCTTTTCTGGAAAGGCGACCTTTGAGCTGAATGAAATCTGCCTGATGAGACGGAACTGGCCATGTGGTGAGCTAGGGGACGAGAGGAGTTCTCGCATGCAGTGAGAACAGCATGTGCAAAGGCCCTGAGGTGGGAAGGAGTTTAGTATATTTCAGGAACAGAAGGAAAGCTAGGCAAGAATGGCATGAGATAGGCTTAGAGAAGTAGGCAGGGACTAGGCAATGGTGAGGGCTTTGTATTTTATTCTAAGGGCAGTGGAAACCATTTGGAGGGGAAGGGAGGATGGGTGTGTGTGTGATTAGGTTGGTCATTTTTTAATAGATCATTCTGGTTGCTACAAGGAGAATGGCAAATGAAACAGACCATAGCACTGGACCATTCTGTTGCAGCGGATGTAAGGAGAGAGGGATTTACCCTCAGCTTCTCTTGTCTGTGTTGAACGAATGAAGGAGATTTTTCTGCCCAGTGACATCCAGGGATTCGTCTTCTGCCAGGGCTTTCTGATGTGGCTTTAGCAGAACCTGAAAGGCTTGCATATTTAGGGACACAGGCAAACCACATTTAAAACCACCTTTGTTCTGCAGCGCCCCTACGTGAGGGATGGAGAGAGTTCACAGTGAAAAGGCAAGAAAACCACTGGCAAAATGAAGCTATGGTTTATCAGATAAGCTGTCTTCTCCACCAATTGTTTATTCACCCATCATGGGGCAGAGCAGATGTTAGCAGGCTACTGGGGACCAGGGTGAACTCAGTAGGAGGATGTTGGAGGATAAAAAGTTAGATAACTAAGAACATATGATTTTATCTTGTAAATCTCACAAGGGACAGTGTTTCTGTGAATGACACATCTGGGCTGTAGGGAAAGTCTCCAGTGTTTAAAACAACAAGCGATTAAACAGCACAAATCTGTGTGAACTTAGTTTCAAGTATGATCATTAAAGTGATGCTGAAGCCAAAAGGGCTAAAAGAAAGGGGCGAGGATGATAAGCCATGCCCTGGTTTGGCTTTGTGCTCAGAGGCAGTGGCTTTTCAATCTTCCTTAACTAGCCAGAAGCCAAGGCTTGAGTGGTTTATCACCAGTTCATGGTTCATGAAGTGTGTTTAAGATTCAGAATCATGGGCATTTGGATCTGAAAGGGACCTGAACTAGTCCAGTCCTTGGTTTTATACATGGGGAAAATCTGAAGCCCAAGAAAGGTGTGACTTGTGTACTGTTTCTTGATTTAATGCTATTTCCTCTAGAGCTGACTTAAAGGAGCTAGTAATCTATCCCTTTGGTATAATGTGGCTATTTTCAAATCCTGCCCCCTTCCCCAAACACTTTTATTTCTTGCCCAGGATTGCAGAAGCTCAGCAGAGTTACACAGTTTAATCAAAATGAAATTTCCTGTTTTGAAATCAAATTGGCTGAGTGATCTGAGATCCACCCTCCAAAGCAAGGGAAATTTCCTTAAAATATTTTGAAAGCTGCAATATTTTCTCTCAGCAATAACTGAAAGATGGATTCATTTTCAGCTATAAATATGGGCTGAAAATTTAATCTCTAATTTTATGAGAAAAAAAAAGAGGAGGAGGAGATTTTTATGGATAAGGCAAGGTTGGACATTTACTTCATTTAGAATGTGAAGGTTTACAGGTGCCTGTTAAAATCTTTTTAAAAATTTCCCCCTTTGGGAGGGTGATGCAGTGCTTATTACCTGGAACTGGAGAATTTTAGAGCTATAGGAAAAAACTGACAAAAAGAATTTTCTGAATCTGAGCAGCCTGGCTCTGCTTTGATGGAGAGGCTCCTAACCCTCTTCCTGGGGTTCCTCCAGTCTGTTGGAAAGGCCTCGGCTCATGCCTTGGAGAGGCTTTCTGCATTCAAATCGTCCCTCCCCCAATGGACAACCTAATTGGTTAATTGTAGGCTCAGCCATTCACTTGGGCTGCAATTAGCCACTTATTTCTTACTTTGCAAATATAAGTGGGCACTTGAACCCTCAAAAAGTCCACTGTGAATTCAGTTGTGTCCAATTTCACCTGGACAGAGAGTAGTTAGGGAAAAAAGTGAAATAAAATAAATAATAGTCCTTGAAATAAAATCCCTCTGAAATCTGCCTCAGGCTTTCTCACTCCTGAAGAGACAATAACAGAAACAGATAGTTCCCTTTAAAAAAAAAATGTATATGAAACATAACACACACAAATATCTCATTAACTGGAGACTTTATTTTTCTCCCAGTGTCCCTAATGTAGAACAGGGTGTACCCACCTGCTGGTTTTCAGCTTCATAACTTTCTGTAAGTCTACTTTTCCAATCCCCTTGATCTACTGTGTATAACTTAATTGGCTACTGTACCTTTCTGTGGAAAGTGAATGTGCTAACTTCTAGAGTGATGCGTTAATTCTCTTTGTTATCCTCAAAATGCGGAAGAACTGGAAGATCCATTTCAAATGTCTGCCCCTCACTGACTCTGTCTTAAAGCAAATTGGAAGAACTGTTGTTTTTCTACATCCTTTTGATGTGGTTGGTTATTGTTATGTTGGGTCCAAGAGACCTACCTGGGAGATGACGGGATGCAGACACTTTGCCCCCAGTTTTCCTTAGAAGTGCACAATAGCATTGAGAGGATTCTGGGTTGCAAGTTGCATTTGGGGGGAATTCCAGAAAAGAGAAGACTGTGACCTCTGTGACTGCACAGTGTCAAGGACAGATGGGAAGAAGGTATAAATCAATATATGTCAACTGCACAGATGGTATAGCCATACAGTGTCCACATCCTGATTTTCCATCCCCTGAAACTGAAATTAATAATGCCTTCATTATAGGCAGTAGCTGCCAAGCAGTTGAGAGGACCCAGTGCACCTCAGGGCACTGCTCTGAGCAAAGTGTTTGAAACAAGAGTCTCTCTTTCTCTGTCTCTGTCTGTCTGTCTGTCTGTCTGTTTCTCTCTCAAGGTTAGCAATGCTCTGGATCATAAAGGGCAGGAAGAATCATCTTTTGATACTGAGTTATAGATTAAACAAACCAAAGACAGGGAGACTGTGGTTGCTTCCTGCTTTGTAATATTTTTATACCAGTGCATCTTTTCCTAGGTCCTGGCAGTGCCGTAGTGAGAGGGTTAATTTTAGTGTGCCAATTATTGAGCCTGGGGTGTTGAAGATCTCAGACAAGGGTTGGAAGTGGAGTGTAAAAGAAAAATAAGCAACCACAAACGGCCAAAACAAGTATTGGCACACCTCTACAAGCTCCGGCTAGTAATGATGAATTCAGTATTCATCACATGGACTAATTAATGCACGCTAACACATCCCAGTGCAATTTGCAAGTCACAGATTGCATTAGGTGATACAAATGACTCATTTGTGAACCTGAAGGATGACCTTTGACAGGACTATCTGCTGACCTCAAAAATATTAAAGAAAGGTTATTTCACCTTGCCATTGTCTCCAAATGCCAAAATAGCCCAATTAAAAACCTTGACTTGGAACCATAGGAGCAGATGCAAGTCCTAAAGGGCATTAATTATTTTCAGTGTCAGCTGGTTGTATAACTGAGGCCAAATGAGAGTTTGGAAACCTATTAAGGCACTGTATTACATGCACTGGGTCTCAGATTTGAATTCAGAATAAGGCTCGATTTCGTCTATTTAGGCAAGCTGTATAGAATTTGTGCTGGCTGTCCTGTTAAGAATTAAGGGCTAACGTAGGTGAAACGAATCTCATCACCCTCGTTTGGGGTTCTCCCCTCTGCAATCACCCATTTATTTTCCCAAGTCTGTTTGCAGAAGCATTGTCAGTTACCATATTGTGAGGTCAAAAGCATAAACGTGTTCAGTATTAGTTTGCTTCCAAGTGGACTTTTTTCCCTCTACAAGCTTAAACACTACAATGATTCTGCAGTGTTTTCCCCCCAAATGTGGTGACAGATGAAGATATGTATCCAAGCTAGGTTCCCAGATGGCTAATTTCTACATTTGTTTTAACAACACACAGATTTCTAGGCAAACTGAAACACAAGGACCTCAGTATTCATGCCACTCTCTCTGATTCTGTCATTTCTCTCTCCACGTAGGTGTTAGTCAGACCGGTGGAATAGCCTGCATTCAAAGGAGAAGGGGCAAGTCCATGAGATGGAATTGGCTCGCAGGGGTTCCACTGGCTTTGGGAAAGAGTTTGCCTGGTGCTCGTGGCTTTCACATCACCAGTTTTCACAGTGAACATTGACGGTCCAGGCCCACCATGTGTGCAGGTGGCACAAAATGCAAGTGCTTGAAGGAGTAACACATTCCTTTTAGTCTCTTTATAGTTGAAGTTTAAGATTCTGGTTTACCATCATCTACAGTTGAAAGGAATGGAAAAGGAAGATTTCACTCCTAGGAAAAGACAGAATAATGTGGTCGAAAGCCCAGGGGATGGGGGATCAGACAGATCTGGGTTAAGATCCCAGTTTGGTTAGGCGTTGTGTAAACTTGAGCTTGTGATTGAACTCCTCTTGGTTTCAGCGTCCTCACCTGTGACTTAAGAATAATACCTGATGCGATGGTTGAGGAGATCAAATGAAGTCATGTATGTATGGCATAAGAGGTGCTAGGAAATTGTAGCTATCATTATTTTCATTGTGGGGAATTTAGGAGCATGTTTTCAAAGCTCTAGATTTTCCTTTCTGCACTTCTGTGGGGCTGTGTGCAATGTACTGATAACACGGCTGAGATATCTTAGTCCGGTTTGCAAATGCCTCTGCTGTTGGGAATTTGCTAAATCTTGATACATTTCACACGCCTATCTATAAACTGAGATAATAATGCCTACCGCAGTGTGGTTTTGTGAGGATTAAATTGGATGATGGATGCATGTAGTGCTTAGCATTTGGTAGGTGTTTGATATATGAATGAAACCCTACTACCCACGCTTCCAGGACATTCCTGTCCTTTGTCCCCACATATGCTACCAATGAGCCTTTGGTTGAGAGAAGATGTAGTTCTGTTTCAAGTCTTCTTCCCAGGCCAGTTCACTGTTGTTTTATTCTGAAAATGAGCACAGTTGTTGGAATACATCTCTAAGCATTAGAGTAATTTCTCATTCTCAAGGTTGAGGGAAGATCTGCTTCCCCATTTGGTGTCTGTGTTTCTCCATTGTTTGCCAGCACATTGTTTGGCGATGTCCCCTGTTACAGATCCAAGAACAGCAGGCACTGAGGTTGTTCTCACTGGCCCCTCAAGTGTGGCTGATCTTATCCATGGGATGAGAACCCTCTCAGGGGTTCCGCCTCAGGCTACTTAGACCACATGTTACCCAAGTAACATGACTATCATTTTCCCCTACAAGATTGCTATTATTCTGAACTGCCATTAAAAAAATTCTAATTTTATTATAAGAACCTCATAAATGCCAGCAGTTAATGAAAGCGGGTTTATTCCTTGCTCTATGGGAGGTGACCACCCATGCCAGCCTTGGAGGGTGTCTGCACATCCTTGCAGGCCCAACAAGTGGTAAACAGATGGAGTGTGAATGCAGATTATTTTTTACCAAGAAAAAAATTCTTTCTTTCACCAAATAAGATGTTTAACATCCATTTGCAGAGAGCTCTAGGCCATGGTATATTGGGAGTGTTGGCTCCATTGATAATGAATGCATGAGCTGAAAGGCCACACAGACTCTATCAGTAGCTAATTTGTATATACAAGCCCACCCTTAACTTAAGTTTGGAGAAAACATGCATTTTCAAATGCATGTGCTGCCTTTGTACCAGAGTGAAACTTGCTGTTGAGAAGCGGCTTATCTTTATTTTGGTATACATGCCTCACCCAGCACACAGGATGCTCCCTTGGATATCTGGTGATTAAGTCATAAATTCATGGTTACACCATTCTCTTCAGAAAGGAACTCAGTTTAAAGGACACGCTAAGTGTCAGGGTGGGGATACATGGGTGAGAGATTGCTTTAGTTACAGAAGTACTAAGATAACTTTATCATAAGGTGGCTTAACCATAAAGGCAGTATTCCACTGAAGGATCAGAAAATTATTAAATCTCAGCTTCTCTTTCTCCCTTGGTCACAATCTCTTTTTCTTTCACTAATGTTTTTTCTTTCAATCTCTCTCTCTTAGCCCTGCTGGTAATCCATCATCCCATCTTACTGGTTCTTAGGTCTTAGCTCAGGGTATGATCACCTAGGAAGCTACTTAAACATGCAAATTATGGGACTTCACTCCCAGAAAGTTTATTTTTATAAACAGACTGGATAGCATCCAGGAATTTGCCTTTTAACAGATTACCCCTCCCCACCCCCAGGATATTCTAGCATAACTAGTCCTTGAGCCATATTTTGGGAGCAGCTGGACCATGCTGATGGAGACCAGTTTGTTTCCCCATGAGCAAGGTTGAATGGTACGGCAAGTCTGAATATAGGAGCTTCCAATAGTTTGAAGATTTTTTATCATTGCGTCAGTGGAATCCTTTTAAAAATCGTATGTAAAACTTTTTCTTCAAATGAAATCAGACACGGAGCTCCCAAATTAAACCTGACCCAAGTGGAGGTGCTCTGGCTGAAGAAGTAGACTGGAGGACACTGCTGCTTGCTCTCTGTCCTCTCATCTTCAAGTGCCCCAGGGCAGCTCTGCAGCCTTCTTGGGGTTCACTTTCCCCTTTCTTCCCAAGTGAACCAAATGAAGGCCTGGCTCCCTGGGTCGAGGAAAGAGCACCTCCCTAGGACATCCAAGTTCCAGCTCCAGCCTTGCCTCTACTTTGCTGCATGGCCTGAGCTCCAGGAAAAAGAGGGGTTTGAGCCAGATCAGTTTTTCTGGAAGTTCTATGGTTCACAGAGTACCCTTGTGACGTTTGCTGTAGATGAGTAGCACCTAGAGTATTATTTACTCCATATTTGTGTTTATAATAAAAAAAAAAATCTCTTCACCACTTCTTACCTAAATATTCACTTAGGTTTGGAGCTAGGCAGTGCTGTCTGTGAAAGCAGAAGTTTGATGTCTGTTTATGGTTTTTCTTTGCTAACACACTTAAAAATAATGGTATAACCACAAAAAAAAAAGTGTAAATCTAAAACCAGTGGTGGCATATAAACCTTGAGAAACATTGAGCTGGAAGATCTCTAAATGACCTCCCTGCTCTAATATTCAGAGGGGTTAGTATCTAGATAGGTCTCTCTTGTTATTATATTGGGAATTTGCAGATGGGGTAAGTTATAGGGAAAAACAAAGAAATCCTCTGGGTACTGGAAACATGTGAAAGACTAGCAGGGGTGGAGAGGAAAAAAAATTGCTTGTACTGCTGGGAAGAATGAGGGCACTTGAGGCTTGGAGTGTGTGTACAAAGGATTTAAGTGGCTCAAAGAGAGTTTTTAATATTAATTTTGTGGAGACATAGGGCCACCAGCTGCTTAATTTTATTTGGGTCTAATAGGGAGCTTAATAACCAAGAACATCACTGGTTTCATGTTTGTTTCTTTTATTGAGTGTCAAAGAGCTAACAGCTTTTACTACAGATCTCCCAGGGCCGAAGTTGGCTAGTTAGGACAGTGGCAACACAGGCCTCTAGGGCAGAGTCCAAGGAATGAGCCTTACCTTGTGCCTGTCATGCTTTGAAAACTGAGCTCTAAATATATGGATTCCAAGAGACACTTTGTGGGAGGCAGTGGATGCTAAAGGGTTGCTTTCAGCCCACATCGTAGAACGAAAGACAATGTTAATGACCTGCTTGTTCCATGCGAGGCGGGACAATGACTCCAAATGTATACTGGCTGAGCTGGCTTGGAAATGGCACAGGCAACTTAGCAGTCATGGTGGTCCATGACTGGTCATTTCCAGCAAGGAAATGAAAATGTGATTGTAAAGTGAGGGGAACTATAGCATGATTCAATATGTCCAGCATCCAAGCACAGTGTTATGAAATGGAAATCGGCCTAGGATATTAGGATATTAGGATAACAGCTTAGGCTCCAAAAGACAGGCAGAGCCAGAGTTCAAATCCTGACTCTGCCAAGTCCTGGTGGTGATTCATTCGTTTTGCAAGGCACCTAATCTGTCTGAGCCTTGGTTTATTCACCTGTCAAATGGATGTAATATGTACTGCCAGGGTCACCTTAAGTGTTTAATGACTTAAACAACTTTGCACAATGTCTGGCATTTAGAATATTTTAAAAGTAGATTGTAAGTGTTTTTTTAAAAAAGTCACCATCATCGTTATTATGTGATGGGTTTATTTTATTTATTTTTTATATCAAATCAAATGACTAGTATTATTATGACTAGTCTTATTCTTTTTTTTTTTACATCTTTATTGGAGTATAATTGCTTTGCAATGGTGTGTTAGTTTCTGCTTTATAACAGAGTGAACCAGCTATACATATACATATATCCCCATATCTCCTCCCTCTTGCATCTCCCTCCCACCCTCCCTATCCCACCCCTCTAGGTGGTCACAAAGCACTGAGCTGATCTCCTGTGCTATGTGGCTGCTTCCCACTAGCTATCTATTTTACATTTGGTAGTGTATATATGTCCATGCCACTCTCTCACTTTGTCCCAGCTTACCCTTCCCCTTCCTCAGGTCCTCAAGTCCATTATCTACGTCTGCATCTTTATTCCTGTCCTACCCCTAGGTTCTTCAGAACCTTTTTGTTTTGTTTTGTTTTTAGATTCCATATATATGTTAACATACAGTGTTTGTTTTTCTCTTTCTGATTTACTTCACTCTGTATGACAGACTCTAGGTCCATCCACCTCACTACAAATAACTCAGTTTCGTTTCTTTTTATGGCTGAGTAATATTCCATTGTATATATGTGCCACATCTTCTTTATCCATTCATCTGTTGATGGACATTTAGGTTGCTTCCATGTCCTGGCTATTGTAAATAGAGCTGCAATGAACATTGTGATACATGACTCTTTTTGAATTATGGTTTTCTCAGGGTATATGCCCAGTAGTGGGATTGCTGGGTCAGATGGTAGTTCTATTTTTAGTTTTTTAATGAACCTCCATATTGTTCTCCCTAGTGGCTGTATCGATTTACATTCCCACCAACAGTGCAAGAGGGTTCACTTTTCTCCACACCCTCTCCAGCACTTACTGTTTGTAGATTTTTTGATGATGGCCCTTCTGACTGGTGTGAGGTGATACCTCATTGTAGTTTTAATTTGTATTTCTCTAATGATTAGTGATGTTGAGCATCCTTTCATGTGTTTGGTGGAATCTGTATATCTTCTTTGGAGAAATGTCTATTTAGGTCTTCTGCCCATTTTTGGATTGGGTTGTTTGTTTTTTTGATACTGAGCTGCATGAGCTGCTTGTAAATTTTGGAGATTAATCCTTTGTCCGTTGCTTCATTTGCAAATATTTTCTCCCATTCTGAGGGTTGACTTTTGGTCTTGTTTATGGTTTCCTTTGCTGTGCAAAAGCTTTTAAGTTTCATTAGGTCCCATTTGTATATTTTTGTTTTTATCTCCATTTCTCTAGGAGGTGGGTCAAAAGGGATCTTGCTGTGATTTATGTCATAAAGTGTTCTGCCTATGTCTTCCTCTAAGAGTTTGATAGTGTTGGGCCTTACATTTAGGTCTTTAATCCATTTTGAGTTTACTTTTGTGTAAGGTGTTAGGGAGTTTTCTACTTTCATTCTTTTACAGGTAGCTGTCCAGTTTTCCCAGCATCACTTATTGAAAAGGCTGTCTTTTCTCCATTGTATATTCTTGATCCCTCTATCAAAAATAAAGATCATATTGCGTGAGTTTATCTCTGGGCTTTCTATCCTATTCCATTGATCTATATTTCTGTTTTTGTGCCAGTACCATACTGTCTTGATTACTGTAGCTTTGTAGTATAGTCCGAAGTCAGAGAGCCTGATTCCTCCAGCTCCGTTTTTCTTTCTGAAGATTGCTTTGGCTATTCGGTGTCTTTTGTGTTTCCATGCAAATTGTGAAATTTTTTGTCCTAGTTCTGTGAAAAATGCCATTGGTAGTTTGATAGGGATTGCATTGAATCTGTCGTTTGCTTTGGGTAGTATAGCCATTTTCACAATATTGATTCTTCCAATCTAAGAACATGGTATATTTCTCCATCTGTTTGTATCATCTTTAATTTCTTTCATCAGTGTCTTATAGTTTTCTGCATACAGGTGTTTTGTCTCCTTAGGTAGGTTTATTCCTAGGTATTTTATTCCTTTTGTTGCGCTGGTAAATGGGAGTGTTTCCTTAATATCTCTTTCAGATTTTTCATCATTAGTGTATAGGAATGCAGGAGATTTCTGTGCATTAATTTTGTATCCTGCTACTTTATCAAATTCATTGATTAACTCTAGTAGTTTTCTGGTAGCCTCTTTAGGATTCTCTATGTATAGTGTCATGTCATCTGCAAACAGTGACAGCTTTACTTCTTCTTTTCTGATTTGGATTCCATTTATTTTTTTTTTCTTCTCTGATTGCTGAGACTAAAACTTCCATAACTATGTTGAATAATAGTGGTGAGAGTGGACAACATTGTCTTGTTCCTGATCTTAGAGGAAATGGTTTCAGTTATTCACCATTGAGAACGATGTTGGCTGTGGGTTTGTCATATACGACCTTTATTATGTTGAGGTAAGTTCCCTCTATGCCTACCTTCTGGAGGGTTTTTATCATTTATGGGTGTTGAGTTTTGTTGAAAGCTTTCTCTGCATCTATTGAGATGATCATATTGTTTTTCTCCTTCAATTTGTTAGTATGGTTTTTCGCATTGATTGACTTGCATATATTGAAGAATCCTTGCATTCCTGGGATAAACCCCACTTGATCATGGTGTATGATCCTTTTAATGTGCAGTTGGATTCTGTTTGCTAGTATTTTATTCAGAATTTTTGCATCTCTGTTCATCAGTGATAGTGGCCTGTAGTTTTCTTTTTTTGTGACGTCTTTGTCTGGTTTTGGTATCAAGGTGATGGTGGCCTCGTAGAATGAGTTGGGGAGTGCTCCTCCCTCTGCTATTTTTTTTTTTTTTTTTTTGCGGTACGCGGGCCTCTCACTGTTGTGGCCTCTCCCGTTGCGGAGCGCAGGCTCCGGACGCGCAGGCTCAGCGGCCATGGCTCATGGGCCCAGCTGCTCCGTGGCATGTGGGATCCTCCCGGACTGGGGCACGAACCCGTGTCCCCTGCATCGGCAGGTGGACTCTCAACCACTGCGCCACCAGGGAAGCCCTCCTCTGCTATATTTTGGAAGAGTTTGAGAAGGATAGGAGTTAGCTCTTCTCCAAATATTTGATAGAATTCACCTGTGAAGCCACCTGGTCCTGGGCTTTTGTTTGTTGGAAGATTTTTAAACACAGTCTCAATTTCAGTGCTTGTGATTGTTCTACTTATATTTTCTTTTTCTTCCTGGTTCAGTCTCAGAAGTTTGTGCTTTTCTAAGAATTTGTCCATTTCTTCCAGGTTGTCCATTTTATTGGCATAGAGTTGCTTGTAGTAATCTCTCATGATCCTTTGTATTTCTGCAGTGTCAGTTGTTACTTCTCCTTTTTCATTTCTAATTCTATTGATTTGAGTCTTCTCCCTTTTTTTCTTGATGAGTCTGGCTAATGGTTTATCAATTTTGTTTATCTTCTCAAAGAACCAGCTTTTAGTTTTATTGATCTTTGCTATTGTTTCCTGCATTTCTTTTTCATTTATTTCTGATCTGATCTTTATGATTTTTTTCCTTCTGCTAACTTTGGGGGGGGTTTCTTCTTTCTCTAATTGCTTTAGGTGTAAGGTTAGGTTTATTTGAGATGTTTCTTGTTTCTTGAGGTAGGATGGTATTGCTATAAACTTCCCTTTGAACTGCTTTTGCTGAATCCCATAGGTTTTGGGCCATTATGTTTTCATTGTCATTTGTTTCTCGGTATTTTTTGATTTCCTCTTTGATTTCTTCAGTGATCTCTTGGTTATTTAGTAGTACATTGTTTAATCTCCATGTGTTTGTATGTTTTTTACAGATTTTTTCCTGTAATTGATATCTAGTCTCATCGCGTTGTGGTTGGAAAAGACACTTGATATGATTTCAGTTTTCTTAAATTTACCAAGGCTTGATTTGTGACCCAAGATATGATCTATCCTGGAGAATGTTCCATGAGCACTTGAGAAGAAAGTGTAATTTGTTGTTTTTGGATTGAATGTCCTATAAATATGTGTTAAGTCCATCTTGTTTAATGTATCATTTAAAGCTTTTGTTTCCTTATTTATTTTCATTTTAGATGATCTGTCCATTGGTGAAAGTGGGGTGTTAACGTCCCCTACTATGATTGTGTTATTGTCAATTTCCCCATTTATGGCTCTTAGCATTTGCCTTATGTATTGAGGTGCTCCTATGTTGGGTGCATGAGTATTTACAATTGTTATATCTTCTTCTTGGATTGATCCCTTGATCATTATGTAGTGTCCTTCTTTGTCTCCTGTAATAGTCTTTATTTTACAGTCTATTTTATCTGAAATGAGAATTGCTACTTGAGCTTTCTTTTGATTTCCACTTGCAGGAATATCTTTTTCCATCCTCTCACTTTCAGTCTGTGTGTGTCCCTAGGTCTGAAGTGGGTCTCTTGTAGACAGCATGTATACAGGTCTTGTTTTTGAATCCATTCAGCCAGTCTATGTCTTTTGGTGGGAGCATTTAATCCATTTACATTTAAGGTAATTATCGATATGTATGCTCCTATTACCATCTTGTTAATTCTTTTGGGTTTGTTATTGTAGGTCTTTTCCTTCTCTTGTGTTTCCTGCCTAGAGAAGTTCCTTTTGTATTTGTTGTACAGCTGGTTTGGTGGTGCTGAATTCTCTTAGCTTTTGCTTGTCTGTAAAGGTTTTAATTTCTCCGTTGAATCTGAATGAGATCCTTGCTGGGTAGAGTAATCTTGGATGTAGTTTTTTCCCTTTAATCACTTTAATTATGTCCTGCCACTCCCTTCTGGCTTGCAGAGTTTCTGCTGAAAGATCAGCTGTTAAGCTTATGGGGCTTCCCTTGTATGTTATTTGTTATTTTTCCCTTGCTGGTTTTAATATTTTTTCTTTGTATTTAATTTTTGATAGTTTGATTAGTATGTGTCTTGGCCTGTTTCTCCTTGGATTTACCCTTTATGGGATTCTCTGTGCTTCCTGGAATTGATTGACTCTTTCTTTACCCATATGAGGGAAGTTTTCAACTATAATTTCTTCAAATATTTTCTCAGTCCCTTTCTTTTTCTCTTCTTCTTCAGGGACCACTATTATTCGAATGCTGATGGGTTTAATGTTGTCCCAGAGGTCTCTGAGACTGTCCTCAATTCTTTTCATTCTTTTTTCTTTATTCTGCTCTGTGGTAGTTATTTCCACTATTTTATCTTCCAGGTCACTTCTCCCTTCTTTTGCCTGTTATTCTGCTATTGATTCCTTCTAGAGAATTTTTAATTTCATTTATTGTGTTGTTCATCACTGTTTGTTTGCTCTTTAGTTCTTCGAGGTCCTTGTTAAACATTTCTTGTGTTTTCTCCATTCTATTTCCAAGATTTTAGATCACCTTTACTATCATTACTCTGAATTCTTTTTCATGTAGACTGCCTATTTCCTCCTCATTTGTCTGGTGTGGTGAGTTTTTACCTTGCTCCTTCATCTGCTGTGTGTTTCTCTGTCTTCTCATTTTGCTTAACTTACTGTGTTTGGGGTCTCCTTTTTGCAGGCTGCAGGTTCATAGTTCCCATTGTTTTTGGTGTCTGCCTCCAGTGGGTAAGGTTGGTTCACTGGGTTGTGTAGGTTTCCTGGTGGAGGGGACTGGTGCCTGTGTTCTGGTGGATGAGGCTGGATCTTGTCTTTTTGGTGGGCAGGACCACATCTGGTGGTGTTTTTGGGTGTCTGTGACCTTATTGTGATTTTAGGTAGCCTCCCTGCTAATGAGTGGGGTTGTGTTCCTGTCTTGCTAGTTGTTTGGCATAGGGTGTCCAGCACTGTAGCTTGCTGGTCATTGAGTGGATCTGGGTCTTAGCGTTGAGATGGAGATCTCTGGGAGAGCTTTCGCCGTTTGATATCACGTGGAGCCAGGAGGTCTCTGGTGGACCAATGTCCTGAACTCGGCTCTCCCACCTCAGAGGCCCAGGCCTGGCACCCAGCCAGAGCACCAAGACCCTGTCAGCCACATGCTCATATAAATGGACTTAAATTTCTCTGGGAAAACAATGGGGAAATCCATGCTCTATATATTTGCTGTCACACTGTGTAGCCCTCAAGTAGATCCAGCTACTCCTTCAGTCAGTGCTTTGGGTCTGAAGACTGGCCTGAATCTCTTCTTGTGGGCTTAGTCTAGTTTTGTTTGCCTGTAGTGAGCTGTGTGCAGAAGCCTCGCACCTAATATGTGGGATTAGTGTTCCCAGTGAGTAACCGCAGTGAGGAACATGACAGTTTGGCCCGTAGCCCTGTGGAGAAGTGCTGCCCAGGACACCTCAATTCAAGATGGCGACAGCAGGCGCTATGCACAGATGCTGCTCCTCACCCCAGCCTGAAGCTCCGGGAGCCAACTAATCTTATTCTTGAAAAATTATTCCTTAATGGTCTTGAGTTACCATGACAGGGTTATCCCCACATGAATTCTGATTAATTTTTCAGGGACAAAAAGTCTTTTGGATAGATAACTCCCGTCCTTGGAATTAAGGCACTTCTCAATGGGTGTAGGAGAACTAGATAGAAGTAAAGAACTATGACTCGCCTCTATTCTGCCAACATCAACCAAATTTGGAGCCCCCTTTGTCAGCAAGGAGGTCACCAGTAGTTGTCAGGGGCTATAGGTGTGGAAGGCATGAAAGAGCAAGGTCTGACAGGAGGCTGGGAATCAAGAAAACCAGACCCTAGCTCTCCCGAGACTCCCAGGAGGAGGTTCTTAATATACTTTCTCACCTGCCAGTGAGTGTGAAAGCCCCCAAATGCAGACCCAGTCTTGATACCAGTGGCACTTTTGCTTTGAGTTTTGGGATCAATTTCTGGAAAAGGTAAAGTAAGTTTTTTTTATAGCTCCTTTTCTTGTTTTTACTTATTCTGTCTTCATGTTAATTACCAACAACAATAAAAGAATGCTCGCATTCTCTTGTAACGTTAACCCTCTTCCCTACCTCCTTTCCTCCTCATTGAGAATGCGATGGGCATCTATTTCTTTAGGGTCCTTCCGTGCCCTTATTGTTCGTTTCGTAACTAAGAGTTGTGTGTGCCTCCAAGGAGTCCCCCTCCCCGAGTTGTTTCATATAAATGTCCAGTTAATACTGGTTAAAAAGTTCTTGTTCTTGGTCTATCTGAAGAAAGAAACAGTGAAGGGAAATTGAGACGGCCCCACTGCTATGGCTATATCCTTCGCCTGTGATGCATTACCATAAACTTCATTCCACATGTTTTTGGATTGTCTCTTCTTACATTTATCCTCTGAATATTGTTTCCTTTTGTTACAGCAACAGCTGGAAACGGTAAATTTGTGTTTTAAGCCAATGTTTTCTTTTGCCCTGGCATTTCTAAACATTTACTTTCCTATGAGCCAAAAATACCAGCAAAGACGCATTCTGAAAGATCTTCATCTCACGCTGCCCATCAACCTCCGATGCTGTCCCTTTAAATGAGGCCCCCAGAGTTCACTTTCTGAAGTTCATTAGCTTGTGTTATCAATAATTTAGGATAATACTCCAGTGGAGCCTGAGTGCCTGGCCCGCCCCATTTTCACTGTCAGTTTTCTCATACCCTAGCAGTCCAGTGAACTTGATAAGTGTCCCATCATCCTGTTAATCAAATTACTTATGAACTAAAATTGACAGTTTTCATTAATTATAAAGGATTATTCTAATTGCAATTCAAATTTATTCATTTAGAACAGACGGCATTCAGTAATATTTCAGGAAATTTGCATATTAAATGGAGAGGGTCGTCTATTAAGTATGGTAATGTATGCATATTTCCTTATTTTTAACTTCTAGGCCATATGCACTGCTGCTACTTCAGCAGGTGAAAAAGCAGAACGTGCTTAATTTGTTCAACAAACACAGGGGCCAGAGCACATCTTTTGGCACTCGTCTCTGGCCACCTTCTACCTTTACTCCTTCTGCTCTTCCTTTCCCCACCTCCCACATCCCTGCTCACAGCCCAAACCACGGGTGATCTTTCGAAGAAACTTTTTTGATAAACCTGGGCATTCCCCCCCTCCCTTTTCTTTTTCTTAAATGTAGGCACAGCTGGTAAGGGTTGATTGAAATGTTTTGCCATAGAAGCTGTGTTCATTAATTTCTTCAAGATGCTGAAGTAGGCATTAAGGTTGCCGGCTGGAGTCCTTCCCTGTGACATGTGGAACAGCAAGGGGCCTAATAGTCAGCCTTGTAACATCAACTGGTTACCCCCCTCGTGCGGCATGAACCTTTCCCCTCCAGTGAAAAATGAACCTGTCTGAGACAAAAGCACAAACCACGCATGCAATGAGACAGTGTCATTATTCACACCCATATAGGCTGTTTTCAGAGATCATTAAAAATCATATCTCCATGATATTAATAAGCACCTTCCCTGATCCAGGTCTCGGCTAACAGGGAGGTATATTTAGAGCCAGCCCACCACCTACCTAATCTGAGATCATGAATCTGGTAGGAAAAAAAAAAAATGCATGTAAGATAAAGGCTAACAAGCTGGTGTGCTAGGAGCCACTTGGCTTTTTAAACAGCTGGTGTGTCCCAGTGTTCCTTGCACCAGTCCTAGTGGGGAAAGAAAGGCTGTGGGGCCCTGGCCACATTAAGTTGTTGCTGGTGAGTGTTGCCTCCATTCCTTAGGAATTACTGATATCTGGTCTTAATGATTTGACTAAAGCATCTGCCAGCTCATTCATCTCCAAAAACTCCCATTGAATAACTGGTTGCTCATTTAGCCTGGTTTTAAGTAGACTTGTTTTTCATTTTCTGCAGTTAAACTAAAAGCTTTGTTGTTTCACATACAGATATTTTATTTGCTGAGCATATTTATTTCAGTCTGTTTGTATATAGCACTAGCGCTTTCGTGGCCATATGTTATTGATTGAAAAGCCTCCATGAACTCGAATTCTGAATAGGCGCTGTGTCCTTGGGAGGCGACCAAGAGGCAGAGATGGAGGGCCTGCTCACTGCCTTGCCAAACCCATCCCGAGCTCCTTCTCCGCCGCTCTCCCTCCTCCCAGGCAATACATAAACCAGAACTGGTGGAGGGTCTGATTCTCATTCTTCAGATGTTCACACAACCTCTCCCCACATCTCAGTGGGAGCACACAGAACCATGTTTCCTCTTTTTGGGGTACAGCCACTCCTGCTAGAATTACTAGGAATGACACTGAGAGAACAGACCACCAAAGGCTACTTGAGAAAACACTGATGGAAAATTCTCAGAAATCATTCAAGCCCACTGGCGTGTGTTGAGTCAAGGGAAATTTCCCCCCCGTGTAACATCTTTTCCTCCACTTAGTTCAGCTTTAGAACCATGAAAGGCCTGGTCTTAATCCTTCTTCTGATGAGAGTTAATTTTCAATGCAAAGTTTAAAAAATTTAATTGTCACTGATTACTGACATGCAATAGTAAAATAATATAAAAGAATGCCACAAATGATTAAAGTAAAACTTAACAACGTATGCATTAAGAAAATCCCATAACTCTACTTTTGTTATGGGAAATATTAAGTTGCATAATGTGACCCAGTGGTATAGGATAATTGCTTAAGAGGCTGTATTATACAGATATTTTGTATATTATATCCTCATGTGCAGTATTTCTGGTGATTAATTCCTCAGCAGAGGGAGGCTCTGTTGAACGGATGTTGATTATATAAGAATGTGGACCAAAAGTGGTGCCAGGAATCGAGAGTGGGCACAGGTATGCCAGGCATCCTCTGGAAATATTGCGAGAGAATTGCCCGGGAATTGCTGTGCAGTCAGTGTCCCTACTATCTGCAAGAATAACTATTAGGTCACCTACAGAGTGCTACGTATTATTTGATGGAGGCTGAAAGAGAGAGGGAAGGATAGGAATGCTCCTTTTTTTTTTTTTTTTTTTTTGCGGTTCGCGGGCCTCTCGCTGTGTGGCCTCTCCCGTTGCGGAGCACAGGCTCCGGATGCGCAGGCTCAGCGGCCACGGCTCACGGGCCCAGCCGCTCCGCGGCATGTGGGACCTTCCCGGACCGGGGCACGAACCCGTGTCCCCTGCATCGGCAGGCGGACTCTCAACCACTACGCCACAAGGGAAGCCCTCCATTTTTTAATATCTTTAAAATAGAGCTAAAATTTGCTCTGCCTTTTTCATGGGGCTGTTGTGTGAATCCCCTGAGATCCGTCTGTTTCCCAAACTCTCCTGTTCATCAGAATCACCTGAGAGTAGTCAAAAATACACATTTCCAGGCCCTTCTATCAAGAGGTTCCAGTTCTTTAGGTCTGGGATGAGGCTTGAGGATCTGAATACTTAGATATTTTCTGGTGATTTTTTTTATGATCCAGCCAATTTGGAAGGTATATACTGTGTGTTAAGTGCTCTCTAAAATACAGTACTCTGAAGGAGACAAGACTTGCAAAGTAATTAAAAAGTAGTTCAAGACTGTACCTGTACATAGCATGAAACTTTAATGGGAAAAACTCTAGATTGTAGGAATTCCAAGCATTACCTACATTCTGGAATTTGAATTCTGGACAGGGAAGTCACTGGGACCTGCTGATAAAAAGAATGGCTGTCTGAAATTTGCAGTGTTTGTGCAGGAATGGGCTCTCTATGTGTCCATCCAGAAGGATCCATGAGGACGAGCACTTATTCTCCCTGCCCCCCAATAAGACACGTACAGCCCAGACTAGTGAGAGGAGCCCTCAGTCAACAGCAGGTGCTTTTGAACCCAATATCTAGGTCATTCTGTGAATGTTCTTTATAGTCGAATAGAATCTGGAGGTGAACTTGGAGAAATGGAAGAGAGAGCTGTTTCCTCTCTGTGAAAGCATATGGAAATGGTGATAGCATTCAGGGACGGCTGTATTTGTTAACCATTATTGACACGGAACCACTTTGTACCATGTCAGAGTAGAATAAATTGGATAACAATGGGATGACAACATCATCTCATCTTTTATCAGTGTTGCTTAATGGTTACATTTTAACTGCCACGTGGGGCTCATGGAGTGGGTGCTGAGAATCTTAGCTCCCAGTGGTCCTGGCTAAGGCTTAAAGCATGACTAGTAGGTATCCTGTCCTACTTGAGGCACTCGCAGACCTGGGCAAGGTGGGATGGGCTGAGTGACGTGATTTGCTCATCCACTATGCTATCTTAGCTGGAAATGCCTGTTCTTTTAGGTTGCAGTAGTTATAGATTTTAGATTGGTTTGAGGAGAGATGGAAAAGAAGATGGGTCTTCTTTCCCTTTCCGCCCCGGGGATTATGGCAGTTTAATAAAACCCCTATCTTCATCAAGCACTTTCTGTTCATCATCCAGTTGTAACTAGTGGACTGCCATGCTGGTTAGAGAAAGAATTAAATGGTTGCGTCTCTGACCTCTGGGAGCTGACAGCTTTAGTTAGTCATACTGAGTTAGGCATGAAACATAGAAAGATAGATGAGCAAGGTTGAACACTAAAAGAGTAAATAAAAAGGTCCAGGCATTTTGTATAAAATGGATGTTACATTTTCGTATTCAATACTTCAATGAAAGGGAGGAGATTTGTTGAGTCTCCCTGTTCAGATCGGTGACTCACTGGGGAAAGTTTTCTGGCACTTGCTGCAATTTCAGGATGCACTTTTGGTGACAGAAGATAGAAAGGAGCCTATAATACTTAGGAGAAGGAAATTTTCTCTGCTGAGCTGTAAGCACCTGTTCCAGCTTCCCCAGAAGCAGAAGCTAATTGGAAATAGAATTTTGTAGATTACATAAGGACAGCAGTGCTTCCTTCTGGGGCTACACCTTGGACTTCACAATTTCCTACTGAATCATTGCAGCAAGCTTCAGCAAGCCTTTGTTTGGGGGCATTCCAGTACTTTTCAAGATCCTGCACAAATTGCTGGGGTGTGCATCTAGAAAAGAGGGGGCTCACTGCCTCCAGGCCTTGCCATAAACCGTAAAGGCCATTTGTTTTGAGAAATATTTGAAGATTGGAAAAAAGATTACCAGGTATTTATGAGATTAGTCTGAGGGCATGCATCAATTAATTTTTCACTGAGCAAAGGAAATCACATCTAAATAAAATATATGGTTTAAAAAAATCATCTTTGCTGCAGAGATTAAACATACTGTTTCTTTAGTACAGGATCTAATGTCACCAAAGTAACCGAAGCTCACAGGTCTCCTTGAAGAACATTTTCCAAGCAAGAGGTGTGTTTAAGATTTAATGGTGCTCCACCTCCCTCCACATATCCCTATGCTCGTTTAGTTCCATGAATTTCTAAGTACTATTAATGGAAATGAGATGTGTCTCTTTCTAAGAGAAATATTGACAGAAGATTATGCTTGTGTGAAAGATAGGAGGATAGGTCAACATGTAAAAGGCAATTTTATTAAACTGTTATTATACTAGATGCCAGAATAGTCCTTTTCATCTTTGGGAGGACCGCTGCTTGGTGGGTGGCCTGTTTCTGCTTGGAATGGTGAATATTTATTTCCATTTTACAGATTAGGACACTGAGACCAAAGAAGGACAGATTGTTTCTGGCTAGTGCTAAGAGTCGGTAATAAAATGTCAGACTTATTCACAGCTCAATCTTTTTTCCAATCTTCAAATATTTCTCAAAACAAATGGCCTTGGCCGTTTATGGAAAGGCCTGGAGACTGTGAGCCCCCTCTTTTCAAGATGCACAACCCAGGCATTAGGATAGTAAGGCCTCTTCATTTCAAACATATGCACTTGGGAAATCAGGAAACATACATCTGATTATATTAGAAACCCTCAAGCTTGCTCTTCTGGTTTGGGCTCTGGTCTTTCCCCTGCTTCTTAGCTGGTCTGTAACTGCAAAACCCCTCATAATGACTAGTGCCACTCATCCTGAAGAACAGGGTACCAGAAGAGGGGTGAATTCTTCCTGACCCTACCAATGATCAGAGTGTGCCCTGAAGCATGAGTTTTGATTACTCTTAATTTAGTATGCATAACTTCAAATGGTCCTAATGGTCATAAAATTATCTGGTCCTCTTTAATATGCAACCAGAGTTCTTGGTGCTCTAGTAAGCTGGGGTATTTTTTCACATAAGCCCTTGTTTGGCATTTATTTCTAAAAACACAAAAAAGCAAACAAATATTTAAAATTAAAGAAAAAACAACAACACTACAACCCTAACCTGAGCCTATTTTCAGGCTCCATCAGAGAGGAAACTCAAATATTTGGTGTAGTTTGTGACACGTCCATACATTTCCCATCTCACATTTCCGTTCTTTTTTGCTGCTGCCTATGAGTTTCATTTCCCCGTGTGCCATAATATTAATGTCTTTCCCTGCTGGCTTCCCAGTCCGGGGGTCACAGCTCATGTTTCACAGCACGAGACACCCAGCCATAAATCTCCTTTAAATAATACAGACGGCAGGAGGGTCACTGTCAGGCGAGCCAGTCAGTCTGAACAAAGTGGCATTGATGCATGGCAAGCGGAACAGCTTGACCACGGCCCCGCTGGACAGGTAGAGTATGGAGCAGCCTTTAGTTAAGGGGAGGGAGGCAAGCACTCTGCACGGTTCCGAAGAGCCAACCAGTTCTGGTTCTCAGTAGGAGTTGGCTGCCAATGATGGAGGCTTCCTGAAAATAATCACACCTCCTCTTCCTGGCTCTGGCTGGACCACCTGATTAGCATAATTTGTGTTTGGAGGTGCAAACACATCTCTTTGGGTATAAATCTGCATTGCTTGAGGCCTCTTAGCCATACTTAAATTAAAACGAAGTTGGGAACTGCCAAGGTGGAAGTAACAACGCACACCTGATTGGAATACATGCTGTGCTTGTGGGGAAGCTGTTTCCCTATTGCAGGACTCAGCATGGTTAATTTAAGGGGACCAGAAACGGCTCGGTGAAACTCAAACCTCATAGCTGGGGTTGAGTTAATGGAAACCTCAACTTTCAGAGGAGCTCGATAAGATGGGGAAGGAAAGAGCTGAGGGTTTAGCCAGGGATTTGGTTTGTAGACAAAAGTTATAATGTATGGACACACGGACCAAGGTATCATGTTAGGATAATATATCTGTGACTACGTCTTTTGTGAGCAAAGATAATACACGTGCAAATCTGTATAGACACACATAGAGGGAATATGGATAATGTGTACGAAGATAATTCGTTTGTGCATAAAGATATGTAGTGCATGTATCACACCCCAGTAGTTTGGGAAATAATTGGCAAGCATACAAGGTAATGTGTGTTACAAGTAAAGATGGGGCTAGTGAGAAGAGCCACAAAGTTCCCCCTGACATGATTTTTCAGGATTTATGTGTTGCTCATTAGTTGCCAAACTCCAGCTCAGTAATTTTCATCTGCCAAAACTTCCTGGTGGGCTGTTGGGGGGGAGATTAGCATCTCATATGTTTTTTTTTTTTTTTTTTTTTTGTGGTACGCGGGCCTCTCACTGTTGTGGCCTCTCCCGTTGCGGAGCACAGACTCCGGACGCGCAGGCTCAGCGGCCATGGCTCACGGGCCCAGCCGCTCCGCGGCATGTGGGATCTTCCCGGACCGGGGCACGAACCCGTGTCCCCTGCATCGGCGGGCGGACTCTTAACCACTGCGCCATCAGGGAAGCCCTCATATGTTTTTTTAGCCTCCTTTTTCTGCAACTATTTAGTCACACTTTTGAAAAAAGTCAGTGTGACTTCAAATTCTTCAATTACTTAACTCATTGTAGTGGTATGGGGTGAGTTTTCCATAGATGTGATTTCTAGAATCTACCGCCTACCTGATAAATGCACTGAGAACAAAAGAGTATACATCCATTCAGGGGATGATTATGCTGGTTTTGGTTGGTTACATCCCTGAGCATTTGTTATTTTTTATATTGTTGACATTAATTGCTACTGTGATGTCATAATTGCTCAAAAAGGACATTTTGTGTGTTGGTAGTGGTGGTGGAGTAGAACTGATTCTCTTACTCATTTAAAATGACAAATGATATTGATTACTCAACAATTCATCTAATGGAACCAGGAGACACATGAAAATGGAAAGGTTTTGGTAACATTAACATGAACTCTTGCTTATGTTCAGAAAATTTTGCTTTTTCAATTTCCTCAGTTTTACACAGGACATCTCAGAGATGAGTAAATATGTTACAAAATGACTCTAAATATCAACTGACCATTTAGTAAGTCTAAAATACATAAGCATTTTCTAATATTTGTAAGCAGTGTGCATAATTTCAGCCTCATCTTTTAAAGTTCATTAATAAACGTATATTTGCAATTCTTTGAAAAAGCCACATTTTTTTTGTTTGTTTCTGATTTTATTTGTTTGGAAGACTTTTTAGACCTAAGAGCAGTGTACTGACAACATCCTGTGTGTCTGTGCTGTTGCCGGGCACCATACTCCCCTCCTGGTCTCATTTACCTTACTCTGTAACTGTCTGAATCCCCCTTAGACTGACTGCTGGCTGAAGGCAGGGCTGACAGCTGTCTAGTTCACTATTGTACCTCTGGTTTCTAGCCACAGTTACTTTTAGGGTGACCTGCCCTGATTGCCTGGGGCTTTCTTGGTTTTCTCACCAAGAGTCCCGACTCCAGGGAGGCCCCTCGTCCCGGGCAATCTTGGCCCTTAGGTGCTCATCAGTATCTGAATAAATGAGATATCTGTAGGAATAAATCATCCTCCAGAGGTTACAGAGTTATGTGAGAGAAAAGTACACTCAGCTCCTGTTTAAAAGTAGCATGATATATCTATACATCATCTCCCCTGATGATGGATAGGGATAGGAGGGCAGGGACTGTGTCTCTTCTATTTCTTTGAATTTCCCACGGTGCTCTGGAAACCCTTCAAGTTATAACTTAATCAGGTGCTAAACAAAACATGATCAAATAGCAAATTGTTCTGTAGTGTCAACTCAGACTCTGTTCCTTCCTGGCTCTAGGAAGTTGGGCAAGCTACTTGCTCTATCATCTTTCTCTATTCTCCTCACTTGTAAAATGGGGATGGATGATAACAGTACTTTCCTCACAGGGCTGGTGCCAGAATTCACTGAGACAAAGGCCAGAGCACAGCGTCTGCTCTAACAGCAGGTCTGTGGTGTGTGCAGACTCTTTCTCCTCCTCCAATACATGACGAATACTGAGTGTATTCAGGTAGGTGACAGAGTCTTTATGGTGGCACGTCTTGTTAGACTGAATTTGGAGTTATTTCTGTGTACAATGGTTTGCCTGGAAAAAGAATACTTTTCTGTGTGTATGACCGGTTTCTAAAATGCCGCATCTATTTTACCCAGAGTCTACGTGACTTCTTTCCACATGGCCGGGGTTAGAAAGACAGGCAGCTAGGCAAGCGAGCTGTTACAGGTGGGACAGGATAAACAGGAAACAACACCCAGACTGGCCAAGAGGGAAGCTTTGGGTGGAGCCATATTGATTCTACCTTTACCCCTCTCTCCTCACCGAATCACCCTCCCCATGGTGGCAAAGCTGGGACCTGGTATGTCGGTGGTAAAGTTTATGTGCAGCTATCCTTAAAGGGACTAAAAGTATACTTGAATGAAATGAAAAAGTAAATCAAGAGTGATTTATAAATAGCTCCTGTTAATGAAGGTATGTGTTTCGTTACATAATGAAGGTATGTATGTAATCTCATAAAAATGACTGCTTTATTTTTCTCCCTTCCTCTGTGTACCCATATCCTTCCTGCTACCCAATAAATGGAGAAAGGGCAAAGGTTTCCTTACAGGTTCCTTGTTTTCTTAATTTTTCCGGTGACACACAGTAGAACGGAGAGGAAGTGTCACTGGAACGCCTTTAGAACTTGAGTCATTAAATCCCCTTCGCCCCAGCCCTGGCGACATGACACATATTTCAATAATGAGCAAGAAAAATTGTTTTATGATAGTTTAATAACAGCAGAAGACAAATGTTGCCCCTGTGCAAGGGAACTGAATTACACACTTCATGAACCAAATTAGTACGACAACATTTGGCTTTGTTCGAAAGGTGATACGCGTTTACAGGCCCATTTTTTCAGCAAGTTAAATATGACACATGCCAAGATTTCCCTGAAGTAAATATTGTAAATAATAAAGACTCTGCCAAGGAAAGCTGAGAAATGACTTCATCCTCACCCCGTTACGCTGTGGTGCCAAGATGCCACTGTCCGAACTCTCCAACAAACTGCCCGTTTAATTGACTCATCTCACGATTAAGAGAGCGCAACGCCCTTTAATTTTCCAATAAGAGTCAATATTCCTCAATTCTGGCTTAACTAAAATATTCACATAGGAGCTAGGGCGTTTTATGGCATAAGCAAATTTGATTACCAAGTAACAAAATATATTTTGAGGACAGTTTGGAGTCACACAGCAGAAATCTTCATGTGAATAGGCGCAAATTGGGAGATTTTTACAGAACGTAAAAGCTGTCACTCTAGGCCTAACTCTTGTGATCCTCATTTAGTTTCAGCTTTTTCTGGCTTGACTCCAGTTAAAGTTTTCTGCTCACAAAATGGGCTGAATGTATTTCTTCCCTCCTTTCAGATTTGCTTGTGAGAAGCTGGGGTGATAAAGAGGATGCATTGAAATGCCCGAGTTAATATGAGAATTCACAGTGCCGGCAAGTGCAAGTCATCCATCTAGCTCTCGGCCATAGCAGTTCCTGTAGCAGGGCCCTCTCTTGTCTTAATGCTGGAGAAGAGACAAATGCAATTGCTGCCTGAGCCAGGCAGTAATACAAATGACTTGAGTATTGAGGTTTGAAACATGCATGAGGGAGTGGTGGGGACTGGGGTGAACTGGTGAGCATGCGCACTCTCTAAAGGTGGAGTCCCTGCTGAGTCCCAGCTAACTGTTGCCATGCGGGAATGCAGACCTAGTATTGCTAGAACATCTCATTTTCCAGGAAATTTGAGAAACCTTGATTTTTCTATGAAATCTCCCAATTTTCAAATGCTGATCAATAAAAAAGGGAAAATAGGAAAGTTCTCTGTCCCAAATAAAATGAAGGTCATGGGGTCAGAGTCTGTGACTTTTGCTTCTTTGCAGTTTAGGACCTGTAGCGGGACAAAATAAACATGCTGTGATGGACAGCGTGATGTGGCTGAGATGAAGAGGGCAGCTTGTGTGGTTGAGGCTGAGCTGTTTGCCAGGCTCTGTCCTCAGCAGTGCATGCTTCACCTCATTGTTTCCTCCTACCCCCTCAAGTAGGTGCTATGAGTAGGTGCTATTACCTCTCCTGTTTTACAGATACGGAAACTGGAGCCCCAAGAGACAGAGGTGGGATTTGAACTCAGACCAGCTCTGTGAGCTCCTGAGCACCACACTGCAGTTCCCCCACCTTGATTTGTTGGTGTGACCCAACAGGAAGGAAAATGGGATGGGAGTCAGGCACTTGGGTTTTGGTGTTGCGGTGGCCCCCTTCCTGTGAGAGTGGGTCGTTTTCTGACATTCATTCTGAGCTTGCACGTCTCACCTTAGCAGGTGGAGGTAATATCACCTGCCCAATTTGCCTCACAGGCTGTGGGGAATGATTAGACCAGGAATAAGTGCAGAAGAGCATGGAAAATTATGAAGTGCCCTGTCAACACGAGCGGGGGTAATAGTGCTCATAATTAATCAGAGGATGCAGAGAGGTGAGATTGTAAAGCCGCTCATTGTCTTTGGATCAAACACAATTAAAAAACAATCCCTTCTTGACTCTTCAACTCAATAAAGTGTCTATTTGTAGAAGTGGCTTAAAACTGAACTCACTTTGAAAATTAATCAGCCACGCTAATGGCTAGAAAGTGAGCAGACTGCATTTATTTTAAGTGGAAAAGAGCAAGAGAGAAAGAGATCCACCAGCTGAACAGTAGTGAACAGCCCAAACCTTGCCCGTTGTCTGCCAGGCTCGTGACAGGGAGGACAGAGGCTGAAGCCCCCCCCCCCCGACTGCCAGCACCTTCTGCGTTCCCCAATCAAGGGACTCCCCTTCAGAGAAGTCAGGGAGAGAGACCATTGCTGGCCCAACTTGGAATGGTTAATTGATGCTGGCTGGTAGGGAAAACTCATCATGACCCAGACACGGTGAACATTTAAAGAGGAAAACAGAAAAGAGACATACATGCAGGAAAGGTGCAGGGAAAATACCCCAAGGATGATGCAGAAAGATGTTGATGCATGTAAGCAGTGAGTAATCTTCTTATTTATAAATGAATGAGCTGGCCTGGGGAAGGGGGGTTTTGCGGATTATCATCACAGTCCCATGTGACAGGCTCCCTCACTGAAGGGGCTCTCTCCTCACTGACAGCCAAGTCCATGCAGTGTTTTCCTCTTCATCTTGGGGTTTCAACCTAATGGTGGTGCTACTTTGTCCCCTGAGCTTTCGTTAACTGAAGATCCCAGCTCTTTGAACTTACAAGATCTACTTTGTTTCAAGAAGATTTCTTCTGTGAATTCTAGGTGTCCATGTTTTTCCTCTCCTCTCCTCTTTCCCCTTTTGCTCCAGCCTGGCAGAATCTCCCACTACCCTCCCATAGAATCTCTCCCATCTCTGGGATTTGGGTCAGAATATCGGCCCTCCCCCCACATTTGGAACACTTGCCTGCTCTTCTCCAGAACAACTGTGTCTTTGGGGACCATGTTGAAATCTTCTCTGCTCCTACGAGAAGCTTTTTTTGGCCTCACCCTACTCTGATCACTCCGTTACTCAAGTATGCTTAGGATATGGGCACAGAGTCCCATCAATACCTTTGCCCTGTGATTGATCTGTGCTTCTTTTAGAGGTGGAGTTTTGATTGCATTGTGTGATTGTCTCTCTAATTTGTGAGAGGCCTTCATGTTAGCTTCCTAAGAATTTTTTCTCCTTTCCTATAGCAAAACAAGCAAACAAACAAATAAGCCCACATAGACAAGCACTCCTTTATTGCCAGTCAATGGAGGGCCCTATATTGTAGGGGTAAGGGCATGGATTTTAGTATCAGAAAACTTGGTTTTGAGTTACCTCTTTACTACTTAATGTTGGTGTAAACCTGGCAAGTTACTACCCTCTTTAAACCTGCATTTTCATATCTCTAAAAAGGAAGTTACGAGAATACCTGCATCATATCCCTAGCATATATCTTGGTAAAGTACCCAACATATACCTTGGTAAGCTCTTAATAAATGTTAGCTGTTTTTATTATTATAATAGTAAGTTCTTGTTGACTGACTGAATCTATCACCTAACACTTTTCCTGGCACACAATTGGTGGATATGCTCAGTGCTAGATGTTGAATGAATGAACAGAAGAACAAATGATTGAGTGGATTCGTGAGTTTACTTGAGCTGGAAGACACAGATGTAGTCACCCATTTATTGTTGACTACTTATCTAGTGGCAGCTGGGAGTATAGCCGTGACTAAGGCAAACAATATCCCTGCTCTCATGGGCTTAAATCCTAGCAGGGACAGACAGATAATAAGCAAGTTGAATAAATAACCAAGGTAATTTTTCAGACAGTTAATTTTAGTGGTCATAGGTGAATATGAGGAACATTAGCGAGAGCTAGTTGACTATAGCCAACCTAGTGGAGACCAGAGAATGGGTTCAACTGTGGGTCCAGTGAGGTGTGTGAGAGAGAAATTATTCTGTGTTACTGCCAAGAGCAAGAACCAGATCCACATGGTGGAGGTGAACAAAGAAGTTGAACTTGGCTCTGATTAATTGAGACACTTCTGGTTCAGTAGTCTAGGAGTGGCATGGACTGCCTAGAGGGCAGCGAGAATATCATTAGAAGAGGAGTACAAGCAGAATCTAAGGGACATTCTAGCACCATTTGTAGCACTCTTTTGGATAATCTCTAAGGTTCTGTCCAGTGTAAATATTCTTGGCTTTTCCACTATCCAGTTGACAGATGAGGATGTCTCTTAACTTCTTTTTGATAAACTCTAAGTGGTATCTGGGGGGAGATGGTTGTAGTAGAAGGAAAAGAACACAAGCCCTGGGGTCAGATGGAGCATAGTTCAAATCCCAGGTCTTCTACTTACTCTTTGTAGGACCTTACTTCTCTCAACTTTACTTTCCTCCTCTGTAGAATGGGTAGATTTATAGGAATGATGTGAGGATTAAATTAACTAAGGCATGTAAAGTACCTTGCATAGTACCTGGTGTCTAACAAATGGCAATTGCTGTTACAATTGATATTTCTATGGTTATTGTGATTATCACCAAAACTTGGGAGCAGTCACCTTAGTCCTGCCAAGGCAGTGACTGGGGAATAAGTCAAGGGAGTAGCTCGAGGTAGGTGGGGAACAGGTGTTAGCTGTCATGTTGAAAACATTAAGGGTCGGATACGTGCTACCAGTTCCCAAGCCCAGTGCTCATATTATCATCAAATCAGACCTACCCAGAGAGCTCTCTCTCATCCCAGGTGACAGACAGTTCGTTTCTCAATTTTTCCCCTTCTGAGCTGCCCTTAGTGTTAATTAAAATTTGATTTGAGTAGGAAAGAAAACGTTGGGGTAGGAGGTGATGGAGGAGTTAGGGCACAGTATGATTTGTTTCTGCAGCCGCCCCACCCCACCCCCCAGCTCAGCACTCAGGCCTCCAGGGAGATGGCTCTGATACTATATTCATATATGCCATTGGATCCAGACGTCTTTGAGCAAAATATAACCCCAGTGGGAAAAACATAAGATCCGCTTCCCAGATAAGAACCTGCCAGTTCTTCTGGTCTAAAATGACTTTGTGTAAAAATGCCCTGCAGGGGAGGGAGGACACTCACAAACAGAAGAAGCATGAGACACATCTGGAGGAAACCCAAGCTGGGAACCTGAGGGCCTGACCATCTGCCAGAGGGCCAGATGCTGCTGCTGGAAGCCTCTCGCCTCCCGGCTTGTCATCTGGGTCCGATGATGCCATCCAAAAGGACCACAGAGTGGGAGGGCAATGAGCAATCCATCTTCTCCCACCCACAGTTTTGTATTGTGTGACATGGCCCGGGGGGCATGGGGAAGGGGATTAAAACATTTGCCCACAAAACTGCACCTTCCTCGTGGAAAAGGCTGTCCTAAAACACATGGCTCTGACCACCCAGAATGTATTAATTATTCCATTAAGTATCCCTTTCTTATTCTTTAGTCTAAATAGAATGGACAGAGAGGTTTAGCTGTGTAGTTGTCAGTGAGAAGTGCCATCTTCTGTCAACTTGGGGCTGTATTGAGAGTGTCTAACCGACTGCATTGGCCCTTACATTATGGGATTTCCCGGATTGCAAGTGTTCTTCCTATTAACAGCTTTGGTGTCTGATTTTGGCCAAAGCAGATCATTGGAATTCAGAGGGACATCCTCTTCTTTTTCCACTGCAGAAGCAATCAAGAGTCTGTGCATACGGCCCTCATAAAAGGAGAGTGATCAAAATCACACACACACACAAAGGACTCTTAAACTGCAGATGAGATTACTGCTTCATGTGATTCCCACCATTTGGGAATGTCTTTCTGCCTCATAATTGCTCACTGATAGATAGACGACCCCCTCAGACAGTCTATCACTGCTCTGCAAATGTGGGTCCTGCCTCAGGCTTCACTGTCTTCGTGTGTAGCAACTTCTGCTGATTAGAGTTGCTTCTGGAACCGAAAAGCTAGGTTCCTGAGAGATAAAAAAGATAATCCACTGCTTAATGTGGGGATTCGGCCTCAACTGAATGCAGTGAGACTAGTGGAAAGTCTGAGGTTTTGAAAATAGCAGAAGTGGGGAAAATGAAAATGTGATGTCAATTTATATTCAACATTGTCCTCTATCCTTTTAAAGCTGACAAATGTCCCAGTTAGAAAAACCTCAGGTATCGGGTTGTATGAAAAAATGAAAGCTACGTTGTGAAAATTAAAAGAAACATCTCACTCTAAGACTGGGCAAATGCCTTAAGGCTCCGTGGTGGGAAGAACTTCTGGTTGGTGATTCACCTCATGTGCTTCAAGGCCTCGGGCACATTTGACTACAATGAGTAATTTCTGAGAAAGTATAGTGAGGGGCAGGAACTTTTCTGCCAGTGTCAGAAATTCTTAAGTCTGATGTCAAATGTTTAGTAATGATGTGGAACCGTTGCCAATGCAAATAGTGGTAAAAGGAGAGCACCTAGAGATATCAAAAAAGACCAGGGGCCGATCGGACCCAAGATGGACGTCTCTGGTGTTTAGTAGCTGATGACATACTTTCTATAATAATAACACCATTTTTTAATATAGTTTTAATGTTTCGAAGACCAAGGGTGAACTTAAAAGTCATGGTCCTTAAATAGCAAGAGGTTAGAGTCTTCTGGGGAACTGGACTCTGGCAAAACATTTCCTTTCACATGGTTTCGGAATTGACAATGACCTTACAATGGCAAATTGTAGTGGGTAGTGTTTGTCAATTGCTCTAGACACCTTGTCTGTCGACTTTTGTATATCGTCTCATTTCCTCCTTCCTGCAGCCCAGTGGAGGTACTATTAATGTCCCCAGTTTCCATTGCTGAAGCTCACACCACTTCACTGGTTGAGATGAGACATTTTTCTACTTTCCCAAGCTCATCATCTTGATCTTGTAAGAGGAAGGTGAAAGTGATTTGGCCAAAATAGCCCTGGAGACGGGGACAGAACTTGCGGATGCAAAGCTAAGTATTGTGGCTCTAGGCCAGTGCCATTTCCATCTTTTCATGATGGCTCTTCTGAAGTTTTGTTGCATGTGATTAGTATTGTCAACTTGAGGAGTTCATTTATTGATTTCATGTGTCTAAGAGCTCTCCTCTTGAACTAGATGAGAATAAGAGCATTTTTAGTTG
The DNA here is from genome assembly GCF_964165515.1 of Mesoplodon bidens. Classification (NCBI taxonomy): domain Eukaryota; kingdom Metazoa; phylum Chordata; class Mammalia; order Artiodactyla; family Ziphiidae; genus Mesoplodon; species Mesoplodon bidens. The sequence goes on along the minus strand of NC_138160.1, from coordinate 136,957,000 downwards.
TCATACAGTAATACCGAGTGGCTAGTAGATCCTTAATAAATACAAACCGACTGCTCAGAATGTCTCTTGAGTTAAATGTGCATTGGGCTGAAGTCAAGGGACACAAATTCTAGCCTGACCGCCATTATTGTCTGACTGTATGACCTTGGGCACATCTCTGACCCTCTCATTGAGCCACCTGGTTAGGCTGGGTAGAGGGGAAACATCCAGGTTTCTCCTGATTCCCCAAGGAGAAAGATGAGATATCAAAAAGTCTTTGGGTTTTGTCTACAAAAGATTTTTAAAGGCTTATTAGAGTTATTTTGGCTATAGTTTTGATGGTGTCATGAAAGAAGGTGACGAGATGATGGAAAACAAAGCAACCATCCATGTGACTGTACCCTATGTGTGTAAATATGTACAACACATATGCACAACATCAGAGAAGCAAGAACTTTGAAATCATACACTTAAAGTCCCAGTTTCTGCCACTTAGCTGTGTGGTCTTAAGCAAATTACTCAAGCTTCTTAAGCTTTGGTTTCTTCGTCAGGAAATTGTGGATAATAACACTCCCTTTAAACAAGACTAAATGAGAGAATTAAGAAAAACAGTCAGCACATGGGACATTATGAGTCAACAGAAACGGTAGCTATGACTACTATTATTGAATGAAATGTTTATTGGGTATTTAGTCTTTCAGAAATTTGTATAAAAACTAAGGCGATACAATAAAGTATGGGGTAGAGCTGCTGCCCTCTGGATACTTACTACCTAATCTGTAATAGATAAAGAAAAAAACCAAACCTACTTAACTATCAGTGTAGCAAATAGTATTGTACAGTAGATAAATGAATAATATAATCCTACACATAGAATCATACCATAGTCCTCAAAAGCTCTTTATCCTCAAGTGATTAAGGAACATTTTATTTTGATTGCAAGTGATTTGAAACTTGCCGTCTGTGAAGGGTAAACAATTCATATTATTTTCTCCTTTTATTGTCTTCATGTCTAAAGGATCTTTCCTTGTTCAGCCTACCTTTGCCCTTAATTTTTCTTTCATTTGTTATCTGTTGTGTAGAATACTTGGAATTTCTCTCTTCTTTCTCATCTTCTTTGAATCTCCTCCTCTTCCTTGTACGTATTTCAGGAGAGGAAATGCTTATATGTGTCCATAGTTCCAAAAGTATAATGTGGCTGATCTCGGGAGTTTTATTTTTAGAACTTGGAAGTTGCATGTCAGCAGCTGGTTGGGGAACTCAAACTTCAGATACGTTTACAACTGGGAGAGGTTTCCACCTCTGCCTCAAGGGATCCAGGTTACAGGTTGGGTAGCTCTGGCTATAATAGACTTCAGAACCTCCCTTGGTTAGGTCCTTCCTTCCCATTCGAATTGCTTACCCTTATGCTCTCAGAAAGTATCTTATTTATTGGTGGTCCACCACTAGAATGATCGCGTTGTCTTCAGTCCCTGACCTGGGCATTTGACTTCCCTTCTTTAAGCCTCAGTCTCCCCATCTGCAGGGTGGGCACAACACTCACGATAGTTGTGAGTGTTAAATGAGGTAACGCATGTAAAATGCTTAGGATCCGTAGTAAGCACTCAGTAAATGTTAATTGAAGTTATCATATCATCCTCCAAATATTATTTTTTCTGCTTCTGTATACTTTCAAAATGCTGCACAGAGTATTTTGCTCATAGTGAATACTCAGTGAATAATGGTGATGATCAACATTTCCTACTGGCATCTGACTTATTACTGATGTTTTGAGTCCTGTAAAAGAAAATGAGAATCCATTTTCTTCCATTGGCAAATGAGGAAATTTGGACAAGATTCTTATAGGCAGAAATACATTTTGGTACTCATGATTTTATTACATTTAATGTTCATATTCATACATTTCACTGATGGAGTGTTACATACTATACAGTATGTATAGTATATGCGCTGTATTACCTTTCTAAAATCTAAAGAATTCTGAATTGTGAAACATATGTGGCTCCTTAAAGGGGTTCAGATGGGGGATTGTGGATGTAGAGATGCGGAGGAACTTGTTCTTTATAATGCTTTTGTGTACATTAGCCCATCTGATTGTTACAAAAGTCTATTGAAATAGGTAGGGTTGGCATGAGCTCTGTTTTACATGAGGGAATGAAAATTTAGGGAAGTTATATGACCTGCCCCTCTGACACAGTAAATGGCTGAGTTCCCATGTTCTTTCTACAACATTCTCTGCTCCTCTCTGTGAAGCTGAAAGAACAACTAATCCTGCCAGTAAGACCATGGAGGAGGTGATATCAGGTTTGAGCTTTAAAGGATGGATCACTCTCTAGATCCACAAATAACTAGAAAGGGATGGACTGATGATTCTCGCTTTGGGACCTTCTTCATGTCACAGAGAATAATCTGCCTCTTGACTTAACCCAGGATAGTTTTAAGAGATATGAGCAAAAAAAAGGGGAGAAAAAAAATCAGAAAGGGATAAAGTTGTATTTAGGTGTTAGGAGAATTTTACTTTTTTTTACTTCTCTGCCCTCTGTCCTATGTTTTCTCATGTTTGTGAATATAGATGATTTTAAAAAACCAAAGGAAAAGACCCTCAATACCCTTTTCCCTAACTCAAGCTTGGAAAAAGAACAGAAATCAGACTTGATTTGATTCAACTAATACCTATTCTCCCAGCATTATATTTTTGCATCAGAATTGTACGGGGACGTTTAAAGGTTGTTTCATTATACAATAAATGGTCTGTGAATCCTATCACTCTTGCCTGGAACTTGGAAGTGGCATTTTAGAAGCATGTTAATTTTTTAGTAGTGACTTTATGCCTTTGGTCATTTGCAGGACTTTTAATATTTTGGCCAGAACTGCTTAAAATACATTTTAAATGAAGCTTCTCAATCCTTCCGCCTTTTTTAAATGACATAAGCTTCGATTATTTTAAATGTTTTAACAGAGCTCTTTGAAGAACACCACATCTCTGCCACATTTCTCAGATAATATTGTCCTACACCTGGAACATGAGCCCCATTTTAAAACGGTAATTTGGTCCCTGAAGGGCCCTTCAGGCTCTGTCCTGCTGCCTGCCCTGGCTGCACTGTCTAGGAGTAAAGCCCAAGACAAATAGGACTGGATTTATGCAGAGTAATTTAAAGCCTCCTGCCTATTCTTGCCTTTCTTTAGAGAATATACTTGGAAATTCATTTTAAGTCTGAAGCATTCTTTGGACACCTGATTTTGTGATTCTGTTTTCTTCCTTCCTCCTCATAGAACCTTTATTAGAATGCTGACGAACCTTGGCCTCAGCAAAGGATTAAGTGAGCAGATTCTTTGAGCAATAAATCTAAAGACATATTAAAAGCAAGGAAAAGGGATTTCCCCAGTGTTTGGGGGGGATTTATAAGTGCCAAAGGCTAAACAACTTACAAGAGAAGTAAGATTGTCCCTTTTTCCAACCTGGACATGTTCTAATATTGTGACACAGGGTAGAATTAAGCTGGCTTACTAAGTAGAAACATGTAACATAATTGAAAATGCACAATACAGAGAGGAATTCTCAATACAGCGATGTCCTGTTGTAAAGATTACACTGATTTATAAGGAATGCCTTAACTCCTAATTCCAGCCATGCAAGACCACTGAGTCGAGTCTTTTACAACCAGGGAAAGGGGGAAAAAGGCTTAATAATATATATTCACCAAATTGAATATAAATTTGGAATTGGTGGTTGAGCAGGCCATTCATTTTTTCTAAAACAATGTAGCAATGAAAACATTTTTTATTATGTTTTGACATGTGGATTTTCAAAGAAGTTCAGGCATTCTCTATTTCAGAAATGACGGGTATAGCCAAATCATGGAAGAGTAATGAAAATGAATGGTGTGCGCAGGAGAAGAATAAATATTGTGGGATATGAACTGTTTAGAAAAGATCAGCAAAGAAGAAAAGTGTCAGGCTGGTGAAGTAAAACCTAAGGAATAACCTTATGTATAAGGTAAGGGTTAGAAAAAATTGAGGTAAAAGGGGACCTCGGAATTCATGCTGACAGAACAAAATCATTATAGCTTGAAATAAAGGATAATAAAGAATAGAAATTTAGTGCCCCATTTCTTTTCCTTTTTTCTTTTTCTTTTTGTAAATCATGATATCAGGAAAAGTCATATCATAAGCTCTGATCAATATGGGGAATTTTGAGAGCTGTTTATGCACCAAAGAAACAGATTCCAACCTTGGCCAAGTTCTGAGAGGTCTGTTGATCCTTCCACCATAACTTTTTTCCTTCTTACCTGTGAAGTGGGAAAATAATATTCATCACTCATGCTGAATTAGATGGTATATAGGTGGAAGAAGGAAATAATATTGAACAGAATATTAAATGTATCAGGCAGAACTGTAGGTGTGTGTGTGTGTGTGTGTGTGTGTGTGTGTGTGTGTGTAGGAAGAAAATGGGGGGGTTCTTTGGAAGATAATATACCCTGATATGTTGCACAATCACAGTAATGGTGAATAAAATCAATAAAGGCCAGGTTGACTGTATATACACAATGAGGGGAGCTTTTGATTGAATAGTCACCAGTTGGCAAAAATAAACAAATGAATAAACAAACAAACAAATATTTCAAAGTAAAATAAAAATAAAGCCACTATTGCCCTTTGCTTCATTTGTTTTTCAGTGAGGCAAGAAGAATGGAAAATAAAATCCCCCCACATATTCCTAGTCCATAAGAATTAGAAAGCTATAGAGTAAGAGAGAGTTGAATATTCAGGACATTACCAAGGAGAATTTACTGAGCCAAGAATAGCAAATTACTGTGTAAAAGCAAATGTACAGTGTATACATACATACACATAAACACACACATATAAGTACACGTATATACATGTGTATTCATACATGGACACATATATAAATGCACGTATACACAAACACACAAAAATGCACAATTTAGCTGGCCCTAAGAAGGAAAAATACCAGTGAAAAAGATTAGCCCAAAGATGAGACTTGGGAAAGAGTGGTGGCTCTGACAATGGCAAGGCTTTAGCACTGAGTCCACTTTGATTCCAAAGAAAAAATAACAGGGGAGAGCTGCTGGGGAGATTTATTTTTTGTTTGCAGAGAATGAGCATTAGGGGGAAAATACACACATGTGTATCGATAAGAAAGGAAGGGGATTTTGCTCCCACAGGGGAAGGTTGAGCTCCTTCCCACAGTTATGAGTATGTAATTCCTATTGAAATCAATTTTCATTGTACTGAGTTTTCTAACTTCAGAAGTTGGCAACACACAGGAGTGGGGTCTTAAAAAGCCAAAATAAAGCAGTGGCAAGAGGGAGACATGGGGTTTAAAAAATGCCACTCCACTCCCCCCAAATCAGAAACCATCGTTGTGTTCAAACAAAGACAAGCACAAACCCAAAACTGAGTGTGAACAGTGGGAAATGATGAACTTTAATGTCCCCTGACTTCAGAGTAGTTTGTGATTCTTTTGTGGAAAAGAGACTACAATGTACTAGTTTGTTTTGGGGATTAGCTTGCTGAATGGACAGAAAGTCTGTCTTGTACTCCAAATTTGAGGTATTTTATTTGTCTTTAACATTTTAACATTTCAGTCAGGGGGAGGAAACGAATAGTGGCCCTTTGAATGCCCGTAATGAGATACACACAGGCCCAGGTTGCAGAGAAACGGCAGTGATGCTAAGTGGCACTAAATCATGTCATGAAGACTTGGCCAAAAGGAGGGCAGAGCTAATGCCATCAAAGCTGATCAAGTTTTATTTAAAAATGTTAAACATAAAACCTACACCTTCAAGAGGGATCCATCCCCAAGTCAAGAGAAAATGGCATAATTTCAGCTGCAGAATATAAAACTCTCATCTGTTTGACACCAGACTCAATAGCAGGTTGGTAGGGGCAGGAGGAGGGACCAAAAACAAAGGCAGCAGACAAAATGAGAAGTATAAATAGAAGTATTGAATATACAGTAACCTGGAGGAAACTACTATAATGCTGCTTTCAGTACTTGTCTCCATTTGTAACAATGAGAAAGAAATGACTGAGGTATGTAACATAATTCTAGAGGAGTCCCAGGCTTAGACAGGAAAAAGGCCCGTGTCTTTTTTTTTTAAATCACTTTTTACTTCATATTGGAGTCCAGCTGATTAACAATGCTGTGTTAGTTTCAGGTGTACAGCAAAGTGACTCTTTTTCAAATTCTTTCCCATTTAGGTTTTTACATAATATTGAGCAGCGTTCTCTGAGCCGTACAGTAGGTCCTTGTTGGTTATCCATTTTAAACATAACAGTGTGTACATGTCAATCGCAAACTCCCTAACTATCCCTCTCTCCCACCCTCCCCACTGGTAACCATGAGTTTATTCTCTAAGTCTGTGAGTCTGTTTTTGTTTTGTAAATAAGTTCATTTTTATCATTTTTTAAGACTCTGCATATAAGTGATATCATGTGATGTTTCTCTTTCTCTGTCTGACTTACTTCACTCAGTATGACAATCTCTAGGTCCATCCATGTTGCTGCAAATGGCATTATTTCATTCTTTTTATGGCTGAGTAATATTCCATTGTATATATGTGCCATATCTTCTTTATCCATTCCTCTGTCAGTGGACATTTAGGTGGCTTTCATGTCTCAGCTATTGTAAACAGTGCTGCAGTGAATGTTGGGGTGCATGTATTCTTTCAGACCATGTTCTTCTCTGGATATATGCCCAGGAGTGGGGTATGCTATCCCTTTTTCCTGTGTCTTTAGAAAAGAAAAAAAACTAATATGGGCTTGTTGGGAAGTTTGCACAGTTCTGAGAAACACAAAGAAGTGGCTTTTGGCTATTTGTTTTGGTGTCAAATGTGGGATAAGGGTTTTTAAATGAATGAGCAAATGGAGATGATCTTTGACTTTCTTTGTAGGAAAAGAGTAATTATTATTACAAAGAGTAAAGGCTTTGTGCCCTGAAAAACAGGGATTAAACAATTTTAAAATTATATAAGTACATCATTTAGGGAAAAATCCAATGTTGTTTGACCTCTTATAATATTCCTTGGGTGAAAGTTTTTGCTTTGCAACGTTCTTTTGTATCTAGCATATATATTTTCTTTCTACTCATTCTCACAACAACCTGGGGGGTTAGAAGGGTGAATATATTGTATCCAATTAACAGAAGAAGAAGAGTAGCAAAAGTGAGTAGAGAAGACCTAGATTTTGGTTTGGCTGTGCCAGTAGGTCACTCTGTGTCTTTTCACGAATTCTCTTTATCCGTCAGCATCTTGGACCTACAAAATGGGAGCGTTTGAGCAAGTAATTGATGAGGCCGTTCAGGTCTAAATTCTAGGAATCACTGGATGCCTTCTATCCCTAATGAATTAGGGATAGCAGGGGTTAAATTTCTCTTTTGCTTCAGCATCATAATTGCCTTAGATGCATTTATTCTCAAGGTTTCTACTCATCTTTGTCAACATTTCTGAGGGTTCGCTCCCCTCTTTGGGTATACAACGTTTGGCAATAGAACAATTACTGAGACTTGAACAAATTCACTTTAAAAATTTAACCTTAAGAAATCAGAGTAGAAATACCATGTGAATACCTTCAGCTGTTCCAACTGAAAAGCTAAGCTTAAATATTATCTTTGGCAGAATTTTCCAGCGTCCTTCCTTTCAGCCATTTTCTGCTTGCAAATCCAACCCCCCCCCCCCCCCCCCCCGCCACCACCGCTGCCATCTATTGATTTGGGTACTAGTGGTTCATTCAGCAAGTATTTACTGAATGCCTTGCATGGGCAGGAAGGCTTATCGTATTAAGCGTTTGAATTAGCATTACAGAATGCCGGTCACTTTCTAAAAGGTGAGGTTTGAGGTCCTGGGAGATCAGGGTAGTTTTTGGTAGTGACGCGATCAGATCTTGCTCAGTAAGGTACACGCTTGGAGAAAGGCTCTAACACAGTCATTGGGAATTTGATGACTTGAGACATTGGTGAGATGAGGGCAGCAAAGGAAGAGAATTATTCAATGTATTGGTGGGAGAAATAGAAGAAAGAAAATTCTACTTGTGTTGACTAGGAGAAGGACACATCTATGCAGGGTAGGGCAGCAGGAGGAAAATCTGGGGGGAAACTGGAGAGGAAGAGAATCTTAGGTTCATAGGTGGAGGTGGTGGTGCTTAGTTCTGGGGTGGGTGAGGCCTGAGGAGAGTTTGTGGGAGAGGTGAAGGAGGACTAGCAGAAATACACTGAAGCAAATTCATATAGAGACAGAAATCAAACCTTTTTGGTGACTATTTTTTTTTCCAATTGCAAACTTTTCTATTCAGAGACGTATCAGTACCAGTTCCATGGTCTTTAATATAATTTGTCAATTTTTATTGGGATCCGGCGGAGATATAAATTTTAAATTGAGAAGATATAGTCATAGAAAATGTTTTCTGCCAACTCACCGAACACATTTAGCACATTGGGTGTGAACACTTTCTGTAGCTATGCAGATTTATTAGCTTCACATCTCTAGACTTGGTGCACAGTCTTGCCCCTTAGGAATGTACAGAACTTTTTATGAGAACAATTAGGCCCACTTACGTTTTATTTGCCATGTTACATGCGAGCCATAGACAATACTATGATATTTTGATTTTAACTCAGACATCGATTCCACACTCTACATACACAACATGCACACATACACTGAAGAAAAAAAAGAGTGAATTTTAAGAGCCTCTTTTATTTCTTCAACCAAGAGAGAAAAATGGAAAAAAATAAACACTCAGAAGTAGGAACTGTTAATATATGTTGTCTTTGTGGCTCTCTTTCGATCAAATAAATAATCTGTAAGGTTCTGAGGGCAAAGGGATGTGACTTCTGCTGAGCCCTCACCTGCCAGCACCCCTCCATGCAGTCCGATTTAGACATATAAGCGGAGAAATCATTCTCCCCTTTCCCCAGTAGTAAGGTTAATCATTTGCATTTTGCAGTTCATATTGAGGCAAAACAGAAATAATTCTTCACCTTGGACCTTGGAAATTTGTTGACAAACATTTTAGAGCTCAAGATTAGACTTTTCTTCCCCTTTGAATCATAAATATGAAAAGCTTTAAATATATCATAACTTGATCTCCCACCAAAGTGAATCCCACTAGACGATATAAAATGAAGTGAAAAATCACTTCTAGAGTACCAGGTTAGAGTGAAAATAAACAGAGGAGTGTAAAAGGAGGCTCCACAGAGAAGCTGGTTGGGATGATGGTAGAATCTGCCCATGAAGGTGGTTATTCAAAGAGGTAATTTCCCCATAAGCTTTTCTTCAGAGTTGTCTCAAAAAATTTATAAAGATATTGATCTAAGTTACTACATATGAAAATTAGGTTAAAACCATTTCTGATCAACAGGACATTCCAAAGACGAGCCTGACCATAAAGCTCACTAATTCTACAACATTACAGGTATACTTTAATAGGTACAATGGCTGGTTCTGAGAGAACTGTGTATAAATTGAAACCTCTTTTATTTTTTTAAATCTAGGGAAATTAAACTATGGTAAATTTTGGTAAATTTCGATTTGTACATGATTAATAAAGGCTGTATCATTGGCCTGACTGTTATCACTTAGCAGAAATCCATGCACCTGCTAATTTTGTTGATCATAGTGATCACATCAAAATGGGGACGTGTGGTCTTATAAATCCACGAAAAGTTATTAGGAGAACAGAACAGAAGACATTCACTTGCTCAGTCATTGAAAACAAATGTTTATTAAGTACCAACTTGTTTTTGCCAGCCAGTATACCAGAAAGAGGCTATTTGAAATTGGGATCTTTGAAAAATCTAGGTTTGTACATTGATGGTGTCTCCTTCTGAAATGCAAAGTCTTCTTTTGTGAAGAGAATATTCCATCCTCTCTATATTTTGGAATTCAAACAAATATTCATTTCCCCAAAGTGGCTATAATTAATCTCCTAGTGGTTAAGCAACACTACCTTATGAAGATGTTGGGTGAGGGTTAAATTTTTTTTTTGGTTTGAAAGAGAAACAGAAACATCATTTACTTGAATTTAGTTTCAGATAGACATAGGCTCTGGGATTGGATTTCCCCATGGCAAACACCCTCCTTTATCCCCAAATCGGAACAGAAATACTTGAATTTGAGGAATGTGTTTGTGAATCTTTTGGACTTGAAAGCCCCAATGCAAAGCAAATGCCCATCCGTCTAACTTGGAATGTTATACTTCAGAAAATAGCATGGAATTTGTCAGTTATTGATGGGTATTGCTGGAAGACACAGAGCGCCTGGCTTTAGACCAGCACTTGATTTGCCAATGCAACACACGTCTGTTGGGTTTCTAAAGTGTATGGTTTTGCTACTGGTCCCTACTGCTTTTCCAGTGCCACATGCTGATGACAGAAATACCTCAGATTATGACTTTTCTTCTAAGAGACTGCACAGATAACAGCTATATCCTTGCAGATAATCTGGAAAGCAAGTTTGATGGGTCCCATTTAAGGATCAGGACGGGAGAGCTGGGCACCGGCGGCAGCACACTTTTCCGTTCCCACTGAGCGCTGCGTAAGGCCAGCTTCTTAGGCATGTTTCCTCTCTTCCTCCTGCCTTAGAACGACCTCCTTCAAACTGTGCGTGGAGTTGTGGCTGTGGAGTCCTGGGGATGGCACAGGGGGAGAAGTACTACAATAAGTACTTTGCATAGTAGACCCGCTGGATGCAAGCACACATTTGCTGACATTTTACTATGCTAGGAAGAGAAAAATAAAAAAGATATAGAACATCATGGCAGCAGAGAATAATGATTAAGAACATAGACTTTGGAGCTTGGCACACCTGGGTTCAAGTCCCAGTGCTGCCACTCAGTAGTGTAGCACGTAAGGGACTTGCCCAGACTTTGTGGGTCTTGTTTCCTTGTCTGTAAAGGAGCCGGTATCTTGCCCACAGAAGAGTTAGAAGGGCTTTATGAGCAGATATGGGCAAAATGCTAGCTGAGCATCTGGCCCATAACACATGCTCAGTAAACCTCCGATAACATGGCGGTAGTAATTATTATGTGTGCCATTTCTGCTCTGCCAACTCCCCTGAAGCCTGGGTGTTATTAGCTGATTTTCTCCCTATCACAGACCCAAGAGAACCACTATCCACCAGCTTGATCAGCCCCAAATGTGGATGTCACCTCACTTACCATATTTGCCTAGGTTGACTCCTAATAATTGAAATGGATGAGACTTGATTTAATATCACTGCAGCTATTCTATTCCATGAGCCAAATGCTTCTGAAAATACTGGAGCAGTGACTTAAGCATTCAGGAGAGAAAATGTTAACAAATGACAGTGTTGTACCAGACACTTTCAGAGGCACAGGGCATTTGTATACCTGTTGTGGCAGGTTTGTCCTAGAGGAAGGTGGGGTGTGTGTACGTGCTGGAGCGCACAGTCTCCAGGAAGGTCCCTCTGCTCCCAGTCAGTACTGAGCTACCCCGTACATTTTTGCCCCGCTGAAATGAAGCTGGTTGGTTTCCACCTTGTTAGTTCATGGTGTATGTGGCTTTTCTGCCAGACTGTGAGCTCCTCCAGGACAGGGGCCACATCTTCTTTATTGTAGTGTCCTCCCTGATTCCTTACACAATGCCACAGGGGTTACCAGGTTTTGGATGCAGGCAGAACTCGGGCTCTGCAGCTTATCAGCTGTGTGGTTTGGGCAAGCTACGTCACCTACCCAGCCTTAGCCTCCCCATTCGTAAAATGGGGCTAATTACTCTTGTAGGATTGTTACGAGGATCGAATACAGTAATGTTTTAAGATACTGAGCACAGTTCCTAGTACTGATTCAAGGCTACCGTTGATGGAGTACATATCACGTGGCCGAACGCAGTACCTTTTCTATAGGAGGGGCTCAGTAGGGCTTGCTGAATGTTTTTTAACTACCCATATAGCTTGAGCATGTTTATCTACACTGATGTGTGTGTGTGTGTATAAGTATAAAAGTGAAGGGAGGATGTATACATGTATGTACATATATATACACATACATGTATACCTACCATAAATGAGTGTCCCTCTATTTTGCGATGGCCTACCTTCACTTTTTCCAACATCACATTTTTTGAAGAAAAAAAAGATTGATAGGATCAGTGTTAGTGGTTGCAGGCATTTTATGAGCTTGTCGATTGTCTTCTCCATAAAGAAATAATAAAACAAAAAGAATGAAGGAGAAAACAAATAGAAAAGATTGAGGAATGGAAACAGAGTCATTTTGCCCACCTCCTTTTTTTTTTCAAGGGCTGTGTCCTTACCCACAGATAAGTAAATTACTAATACCGTGCAGATTCAAGCATGAACAGCAAGGCTATGTGACACCTTGGGGTGTACATGTAGTGCTGGGTACAGTGTGTGACAGTGCTGGACAGTGTGTGACACGATCATGTGTATTGCTCCATGAATATCCCTGTGTTAGTGAAACCTCCTATTGGAGAAGATACATCAGAAGACCACTATCTTTGTAGTCCAAAATCAATTGCATCTCTATGAATTATTGAGTTGTTTGTCACCACTTTCCTGTCCTTTTTTATTGTAAGGACTCTTTGCTGTGATAAAGTTGGATAAGAATTTTTTTCATTTAAGACACTTGGTATATCTTTGTGTATTGTCACAAAATAATTAGGAGTGTCCACCTTTCTTCACACCTCTCTTTCCAGCTTGAGCATTTAAATGTTCCAATACTTGGATTTAGCCCTTTGCTGGTTGAGCACCAAGCTTCTAGCACATGGCAACCCAGAAGATGTGGCAGGCTCTGGGGACTCCAACTCATCTTAAGGAGAAGACACTCATTTTTCCTGTAACAATGAGCATGACATTCACATGCTTGCATCCAGTAGTACCATCTTGCAGCTTTTATACCAAACGGAGAGACGTTACTAAATGAACATTTCTTGCTCTTATGTAAATAGATAGATTAATGGTGTTAAGTGAAAGCCAAGGCTGACTGAAATGTTAACTTCCTTATGGGGTTTTGAGTTTCTCTTATTTTTGATAAATGGACCAATCTGGCAATAAAATCCTTGCACAGTAGGTTAATAATGTCATAGCTGAACTGTGAAATAGTAATGTGTGTATCATCTCTCAGCAAACAATAATCCTTGAAGCCTGATAAATCTATTTCCAACCCAATTGCTGTTCATTGTTACCCACGACTCCTTCTTTGCAAATACAAAGCAGTTTTGTCACGTGGATTTTTAAGTAGAGGCAACTGGGAAGGCAAGGGCACATAGGCCTGTGAAGGCAGGGGGGACAGATTCCTTTTCAGCTCTCCTGGGCCTCTGCTGCCCTCAATGTCTAAAGACCCTCCTCAGGATTCCTGCATTGCTGGTACGGGGGTGCTGTATAACCTTCCCATCCTTCCGGTGCCCAAAGCACTGATGTGGTGCTAGAGGCAGAGAAGGATTGGGACCTAGGAAGCAAAAGTCCCCCCAGGCCCTTCAGTGTTCATTGATCACTTAGTAGCAGGCAAGGTTTGGTGCTGTTTACCCCAAATCCCTGATGACAAGAGAGGCGATGGAGACACTTCTCTACACTGACTTCCTGTAGAGCTGGGAATACAGAATCTGGCAAATGTCTGCCGGCTTCAGACAGCCCGCAGCACACACACACTCTGTGCGGAACACTTCAGTGCTGCGGATTCTAAACAAAAGACAGCCAAGTGCCCTCCTGCTACTAAAACGAGGGAGAATTGCGCCCCCTCCCCCATCTTTAGCCAGTGGCGGTCAACTCCAAGGTAAAATTTATACTGTGCTGGTAAAAAAAAGAGAACTGTATCCAAAATCATAGCCGATTTTGAGGGAATTATTTAAGCGTCAGAATCTAAGTAGCTTGGGGCAGTGCACATAAACTTGACAAACAGGCTACTTTAGTCCTGTCTGACTGTATCAGCATAATAGGGCAATGAAGCTTTTATTCATTCAAAGAAAGGTTGAGTTTGATTGGCAGGGCAGGCTGCCTGCGTGCAAGTGGCTCTTTTCCCCAACACTTCACTGCTATCAATTACCGTTTTGAATACGAAGTGTTTCTAATGTAAAATAATGCCAACCTCTGCCTCTATCCTCAGGCCAGAAAGCTTCTTTGTGTTATTTATTCCTAGTATGTGACTGCTCTGAACCTTCCTCTCTCTGTTGTTTTGTTTTCCCCCTCTTCTTTCCTTTAAGTATCTAAACGATGTAACATTGCCGGCAGAAGTGAGGTTCTTGCAGAAAACATTCCTGTTCTTTATTTTAATCAATAATCTCCTGGGTGAATGACATTTCTACCTTAGTGATTTAAAATCAGTAGACCTGGGGAATGTCCGTGCTTGTGAATCACCCCAGGTTCCAGGAACAAAGGAGGCATTTTTGTTTTTTGTAATTTCCCCTTCGTACTACAAGCAACTGGGCTCTGAAGTTGATTTCATTTAGCAGTCAACTTCTGTCTAGAAAAATGTGCGCAACTGAACCGAATGCTGCTCTTATTTAAATTGGCAAGTGATTTGCTTTAGCTGCCATCTGTTGGCCAGTTACCTATTTTAATTTGATGCCGGGGACATTACCTGACTTTGTATATTGCATTTTGATCTGCATCATGTTTGAGAAATGTCTGAAAGTGACTCTAGGGGAGAGGACTTTGAAGGATTCTGTTGAACAAATATGTACATATGTTAATACAGCGCTGGGCATACAAGCGTGGCAATATACAAGTGTGTATATTTACAGACAGCATGCGTTACATCTTACCTAATTGTCTTGATGACCAGATTGATAATAAATCCTTCGAACTTTTCTTTCCTCCACATTTCCAAGTAGCCCTCCTCATTTAAAGATCGTTAACTTTGAGCTTTCACGGTATCCTTACCCATTTTTCCAAAGCTGCAGTTTCTCTTGTTTGAAACCCTGTTGAGCAAGGCTTGGATGGCAGGGACAGGGTGGTGGAGGACCTCTGTACTCCTGAGGTACACCAGACCCTCTCTTCTGTCCTTTCTCAGAGCCCCCAGAGCTTGGGAGTGTTTATCAAGGCAGTAGGGCAGTCTGAAAAATGTACAGGGTAAGGAGTCAACAGGCCTGGATTCTTGTTGGTGGCTGAGCTTCCTGTCACTAGCTAGTTATGTGATTTGGGGACAGTCACTGAATCCATCCGCACCCCCATATCCTCGTGTGTAAAACGAGGTGATTGTACTGTGGAATCTCTAACTGCCTTTCCAGGGAGCCTCGTTCAGGAGAGAGAAAAGAAGGCACGTGGCCCAGTCTTTGCCCTCAAGTTTCTCACAATCTTATTGAGACCGTAGGAATTATTCATATTCGCAACTCATTGTAGAACCACTGGCGCTGATCAAGTGCTAGATTGTCCTTCTCTCTGTTTTTTTCTCTCTTCATTAATAAAGTCAAACTTCCTGCAACTTTTGAATGTAATTTTATTTTTCTCAGCCTCGCCTTTCATGTGATGTGCTTTTCTACATAAGCTTCTTCCTGTTGGGTCTCTGTAATATTTGCTCTCTGTCTTTCTTTTCTCCCACTCATTAACACTCAGGTAGAAGTACACAAGGGCATTTCCACTTGAACTTGCCTCTCTCGGGACAGCTTCTTTGCCAAACTCACCTTGATGCATGCAATTCTCCCTTGGGTGTGTGTACTAACAAGCGCTATGTAAGACTGAATGTTTTTTGACCACATTGAAGACATATGAGGTGCCTCAAGTTTATATGTTCACCATTATGACGATTGATATCATTTAAGTGCCTGGTTTCATACTGTACAGACCGACCATCCTAGTCAGATATTTACACACAAAACATTCAGGCAACAGAAGGGGCATATCTCATCATAACAAGGCAGAAAGGATGGTAGAAATCCAGAAAGAGTGAATCATGGAATTTAGACTGGCCAGAAAAAACTGTGTTTTAGTTTCAGATTTGGAATGATGGGAATCTATGTTTTTCTTCCATTTATTGGATTCTTGGAGTATGGGAAGAAATTTAGGCTGGTTAATAGTAGAAATGGGTGCTCTTGGGCAAATTATTTAACTTGTCTGAGCTTCAGCTTCCTCACTGAAAAATGAAGGCAATAATAGTATATACCTACAGTATAGGGTTGTTGTGGGGATGAAATGACATAATGAGACAAAATGAGATAAAGCATATGTAGCAGGACACCTGGCCCACAGTATGCATGCAGTAAATATTTTCTCTTGTGGCTATTGTTATGTGGAAGTCATAATACCAGAAACTAGTGCCTTAATTGGAGATATTCTCGTAGAGGATTGGGGCACCAGCTAAGACTTTGGGAGGCTCTGTAGTCAGAAATCACTCCAATCTATCCAGTAAACCTCGCTCTCTCACCTCTCTGACTCCCCATGTCAGTCTCTCACGCTCATTTACAGTTTTTTTTTTTTTGCTGATAGTTATACATACAAATCTGTCCCCACCTGATAGCAGGTCAATATGCTACTCCTTTTAGTTGGAAAATTGCAGGTGATTTATTACTAGTGAAAATACTTTTGGAATTCCGCATTTGCGTACTCCATTTATTAGTATTTTCTGGGTCGTTTTCTGCTTGCACATTTGTTTAAACTTCTTCCAGGAGCAGCAGCAAGCTCCCTCTGGAAGGGAGAGCTGCCTGACAGAGTTGCACTTGGTTTGGGTTCCATACAGCAGCCACGTGGGGTTATGTTCTTTTCCACTGTGACTCAGGGGTTGGCATTTGAGTTCTATTTCTTGTTGGTTTTACGGGCATCTTAAGCTATTATTTCCATAGCAAGATATGACAAACGGAAATGACTTCTAATTATTCTAATGAGGCTTCCTGAGCATTACTGGAAAGGGAATCCATGGAAAGAGTGTATCATCACCAAACTTTGTACTTGCAGCATAGACTTAGGTCTAAATAGGTCTTCGAAATAAAGTATCAATTAAAAAGGGGGTGTGTGCACATGTGTTTGTAGTATTTGGTTATCGTCATAACTCAGGGTCACCAAAATGTCTCTTTAAAGGGAGAACAGCCTAATCGGAATGAAATTATTTAGTCTCTATTTCTTATGAAGCTATAATAATATTTTTGAACAGTCAGCTGAATGCCTCCTAAGTTGCCTGGGTGACTAAAGGGCTTAAAAAGTTCTTCCATGGAGATAAATAAGCTGTCAATTCATGATGAAGAAAATCAAACTCATGGTGTTGATCTTGGCGGAGGTGGCTGTACAAGTATGAAAGAAATTTTTGCCGAGATGCAGCACAGCCCATGTGTTAGCAGTTAGCACTGCAGTGCCACACTGCGCCTCTGCTAGCCTTTTCGAAAGATAAACATGGTTGTCAAAATAAAGAAAAGAAAAGATTAACCCATTCAGGTGCATGTAAATAATAAATGACAGTCCAGCTGCTGAGAGTCTATAGGAAGAAAAGAGGCAAGGGTCCAGAGAGTGGTTTTTAGTCAGTTACTTGGGTTTCCTTTTCAGAACATCTTCTCAGGCTTGGGCTGGGAAGTGCAGGATGGAAGCTCTGAAGTGAAATCTGGGCGCAGTGGGAAAAGGAGGTGGCACAGGGAGAGGCTTAAAGGAAGTACGTGCCAAAAGCCAATGGTTTACTTTATTCCTTACACTCTTACAACATCACAGTGTATTTCTCTGAACTGTTGTCTAGAGCCAGGCATATTTTGGAGTGAGAACCTAAAAGAAAATAGCAAACAGGATAATTCTGTTTATACCAGATTAGTGCACTAGTGTAAAAAGATGTGCGGGTGTTATCCTCCTGATACTAAAATCCAGAACTGGGCATGAGCAGGGAGAGAGGGAGAATCATACTACCTTTATTTCCTTTGTGTTAATAAAACCCAAAGAGGGCTATTAAAATACAATACTAGCCTGCCTATCGGCTGCTGTGGTAGCTGGTGTCTCAATTTATAGCTTTGGGCTTTATAGTTATGCCTCAAATCCAACACGAGGGGCACACCCAGTGGAGCAGTGGCTCAGACCTTTAACACTGAATAATAGGGGAATGCCAAATATTTTATGGAAAGGTATTGTTTTTCTTGACATTCTTGTGGCGCAGGTTATAGCAACTTCCTTTTTGTTTTTTGCCCTCGGAGGTCCTACAAAGCAGCAGGTACAGTAAGATGGAACACGTTGTGTCTCACACTTAGGAAGTCTCTGGTAAAAATCAATGGTTTTATGTCCTAAAGGTTCTCATAGCTGAGGCTTAAGGAGAGAATTCAGCAGTAGTTTGCTGAAGAGTACGGCCGATGGGAAGGGTCATGGGATTGAGGGTGGAAGATACTCTTAACCTGTTGAAGCCTCTGTCTCCTCATCTTTAAATGGCGACAGTAATGGTACTTAGCTGTTGGAGGTATTGAGAGGCTAAAGGAAACAGAGCCTGCAAAGCACAGTGCCTGTGTTTTTGCAAGCTTTCTGTAAATACCTGACATTGTTACTGATTCTTTTTGTTGCTACTATTCTTATATCTTATTATTGGTCCTAGTGTTTCAACTAGTCATGTGATACTGAAGATGCTCTAGAACAGGGGTCCCCAAGCCCGGGCCATTGACCAGTACCAGCCTGTTAGGAACAGGGCCGCACAGCAGGAGGTGAGCTGCGGGCCAGCAAGCAAAGCTTCATCTGCCGCTCCCCAGTGCTCCCCATCACCCACGTTACCGCCTGAACCATTGACCCCCCAACCCCGTCCTTGGAAAAATTGTCTTCCACGAAACTGGTCCCTGGTGCCAAAAAGGTTGGGGACCGCTGCTCTGGAACATTTTTTAGCTGCTAAACTTTTCTCATCTGCAAAGTGAAGGGGTTGGGCCAGATGGCCTCTGAGGTCCTAGAGTTCTCAAGGTCCATTGTTTTTGTTGTAATCAGGTGAAAAACGCCCTCATTCATACCAAAAGTATCAGAAATCTAGAGCTCTTGTATGAAGGAACTGGGAAAAGCCTGAAAAGTTTTAGGTTGTAATTAAGAAAGTGGATTATGCAAAATTGACTCAAGGTAGGCAGTAGTGCTTCTCTAACCACATGGATATTATCTGGGTATGTGTAAATAAGAGACGGGTGAAAAAGATGAATACTAATCTCTGCAAAATTCAAATGAATATTAACTCTTATTCAGATAGTGCAAGTACGTTGCATAGAGAAATCAGGACAGGACATGAATTCTTATGATTTCATTTTTTGCAGCTGTGCACATCCTTTGGTTACAGAAGCAGCACAGGACTTGTGGTTTTGCTCATTTCCTAGTAAAGTATGACATCTGGGCTTCTTCTTTAAATATAGTACCTTGTTTGCTCAGGCTTATGGCTCAGTAATATTTGTTTTGTTTTATAAATGTAGTGAAAGCAGGGATTACAGGTATTCCTCAAGGAATAATTAGAAATAAAAGCTTATTTATACCAGGGAAGTTTTCGTGTAGTATGTGTTCTTGCTTGAGTCACAAAGAAGTGATACTGGTTTCAGTTTCAATTTTGATGCATTGGAACTCTATGGTTTTTGTAGAGTCCATTTGGAGAGGTTAAAAAAAAATCACTCAGAATTCTCTGCACAAGTTCAGGTTAAAAATGGCTTGTCCTTCCTCTACTTCAAGTTCTTCTACCCTATTGGCAAGTCTGCTCCTCCATTCCTCTGTGTTTGGATTTTAAGAAATAAATTCGAGAAAGGAAAAATATATAACTATGGGCACTGTTTCTGTAAAATAAAGGTGTGCCAGGGATCAAAGAGAAGCCTTGTCTTGGAATACAATTTGGCCACAACTGCCTGGTGTGTGTGTGTGTGTGTGCGCATGTGCGCATGTGCATGTGTGTGTCTGTGTGTCTGTGTTCATCTCTCCATGATTCATTCTGAGGGCTGTTTTAGCCTTCATAAAATATTCATGCTAGTTGTGCATGGTTCTATAATTGCCATCTCAGGCCTTGAATTATTTATAGGTTGTACTGTTCACATAGTCTCATTTACTGATAGAGAAGATAACACCATACGAGAGGATCCCAAACACTCTGAGGCCTGTTACTTTGCATTAAGTAGTGGAATTATATTACTGTAGGTGTAAAACGCTGGCCTTTTTTTCCTCCTCTCCCTTTAATATATCATTTTTGTATTTATAATATGCTAATTGTCAGGATGCTGTTAAGCCTCATAATTCCTGCCAACTTTTGCAGAAATCAAGATGTGGCTGAAATGATTTAGCTTTTGATCCCAGAATGATTGTTCTAAAAAAAACCCTGTCTTTACACACAGCATAATTTATTGAAATGATGTATTACTCTACATGCGTACCTGAGCCCTTTTGTTTTGTGCTATTGATCAGTTTGTATGTCTCAGTGTTAACCAACATGTGGTTGGTTTAGGTAGACATTTACAAGGAGGCTTTCAAGCTTGCTGTCCCTAATTAAATACTGATTCTCAATTTGGTTGTGTGACAGTTTCTCTGCACCTATTTATTTTACCTTCCTAATGCTCCTTTCCCTTTTCTGCCAACTTGATCTCTATTCCACATACATCATACTGTTTTGAAATTTATTCTAGGGTGGGAAGATATGGTGGTTGTATCTCTTCTCTCTTTCTTTCTGTGTGTAATTTAGTTTCAAAAGTACATGCTAATGTTAATCAATATCAAAAGCCAGATTTACCACAGAATGTACTTTTCGAGTATTTCAGTATCATTTTCCATGTTTAAAGATAAAAAACAGAGAAACTCATGGCAGCTCATAACCTACTGCTGATATGTTTTTGTTCTCTCCTCCACCAGGGAAAACTCATGAATTTTCTGCTGGTTTAGGAACTTCCAACCCTTTACAAGTCATGTAGCAAACCTTCCTCCATCTCCTCTCCCACAACTGATCAATCTTCTCCCTCCAGCCTTCTTTCCATCGCACAGGTTGCCCTCCTTTCTGTGTGTGATGTGCATTTCCCACACCTGTATCAGCTAACTCACTATTTCTCAAGTATACCTGCAGGCTGCTGCTGGTACACGGGATGATTTTAAGTGGGCAGCCAGACGATGTTTAAGTGGTACCCAAACTTAGCTTTTAATAACACTACATCAAGTAAGGAGGAAATAATTCCACGTAAAATTTCTTTTAGTCCTTCTCACTGGGCCAAGGTATCCGTTTGGTGCTAGTCTGTCTTTAACACCTCTCTCACACTTGCTTCATCTCCCTATTGAATAAATATGCTTTGGCAGGAAACAGGATCTAGCCAAAGTTTAGCTAATATATTTGGTTTTGTTTTTATTGACTTTTATTTGTATGACTTCCCTTTATCTAAGGCAAGTGGCATTGGTTCTCATTCATAATGGTAATAGGAAAGTGTCATTTAAAAATAAATCTATTGGGAGTAAAAAAGAGGTGAGTCAATATCCATAAAGTATTAAATAAATACTATTATAGGTAATATGTAAAAATGGCAAAAAATATGAAAGTGCTTTTATGAATGATTGAAGTTTAGAGGATAGTAGGATCACGCCAAGGCAGTGATGAATCGTTCCAGAGAGCTAGGGACTCAGTAGAGCCAAAGAGAAGGATAAGACTGAGTGATGGGCAAAAAGAGAGATTGATATGATGGTGAGATGAAGGCTTTTTTTTTTTTTTTTTTTTTTTTGCAATTCAGCCATCTTTGTTTTTAGACAGTAGAAGTTCTACTAACTAAATAGGGTGCTATTCAATTTTTTCTTTGTTACTGAGGATCCACCTTTATGGATAAAAATGTTTTCTAATGGTGCAGGAGTCCCCTTTCCACCATAGTAAGACAGTGCCGGGGTGAAATTGACTATCATTAATGAATGAAGGCTTTTAGGGCTCAGAGAGGTTGTCGTAAACCACAGCGGATCTTATAGATTAATGTTGAGAGGAGTGTAGGAAATCAGTGTAATTTTTTATAGAAGAGCCCTTGGACAAGCTACATTTCTCAATAAAGCCAGAATATTAGCTTGTTTTGTTATCTAAAGAGAATGTGCTCTGGAAGATTTCTGGCCTGTGCCCAGGGACAGCGCCTGGCATGTCTAGTGGCTTAGCACGTCTCCATTGTGCTTGAATTAGTGCTAGATAGCAGGGCTCTGATTAACTAATATTTCCCTAAAATTTACACACAGAAAAGTGACGTATGATTGAAGATGAAATTAGATTACTGTTTCATCTGCTCAGTGTATCCTGTGGAGTAAATGCCTATGTCTGTACACTGAGGGGTGGCTGAGGAATAAATTATATAGTTCTTTAGGAGCTCATGGCAATTGACTTGACAAGACTGAATTGTATGCTAAGCAGGTTTTAAAATTAATTTTTAAAATTCAGATGTGAATGTCTTCTAATTTCTTAGAATCAGAAAAGACCGAAACCTTTCTATTTGGGTAGATAGGGGAGTCTTGTCTAAAGGCAGAAGAGGCTTAAGACTATCTTGAGGCTGAGATGACTGTCCCTCCTGGCTACTGGTTAGTGTTTTGGCAAGAGAATTGAGTGGTGAAGCATTTTTAAAATTTTCTCAGCCAAGGTTTTGTGTTTTGGAAAGCCACGGCTGCAATTCCACCAAGCACCTCTGCACCTGCTCCGGTAACTGCCTTTCTTCTTTTAGGCTTTTATCCCATTGGTTCTGACTATTCCAAGCTGGGGCCTTGTGATTCCTTGAAGTTCAGTTTTTGTGGTTTTTTTTTTTTCAATGTTATTTTTTTTTTTTTTTTTTTTTTTTTGCTGTACGCGGGCCTCTCACTGCTGTGGCCTCTCCCGTTGCGGAGCACAGGCTCCGGACACACAGGCTCCGCGGCCATGGCTCGCGGGCCCAGCCGCTCCGCGGCATGTGGGATCTTCCAGGATAGGGGCACGAACCCGTGTCCCCTGCATCGGCAGGCGGACTCTCAACCACTGCGCCACCAGGGAAGCCCCAATGTTATTTTTTAACATCTTTATTGGAGTATAATTGCTTTACAGTGGTATGTTAGTTTCTGCTTTATAACAAAGTGAATCAGCTATATGTATACATATATCCCCGTATCTCCTCCTTCTTGAGTTCAGTTTTAAAAGGATGAATTTGGTGCATTGTTGTAGAAAAATGTCCTGTACTTCAAGGCCAGGTCTGAGGAAGTTTGTGGCCGCAACTCTGCTGCCAGTGAGCCATGTGTCATTCAGTAAGTCCACCAAGCAATCTGTTCTAATTTTTTCTGGTTCTGTCATTCACTGTTCATGTCTATGGTGATGGAATTCAGATCCTTGGCCCCCTTAGGAAGTCAGAACATCATCTGTCATAACTTAAACAAGACTGCTCGTTGAACACTTAATTTCTACCTCCATATACATGTGACCGTATGTAGGAAGGACTCTCTCGCTATTTCCTCCCTCTTCTGATTGTTCTGTATATTCTGTTCCGTTATGTAAATATATCTGTTAGCAACAGTTTGGTTAATGCAGTTGAATGGCATTTTTCCAAGATAGTCAAAGTATATCTAGAACATTATTTAATCAAAAAGGGGAGGAAGGTCGTGAAGAATTGTAGAACTTTGTTCCTTCAAAGTCTCTGATATTTGACTCTGATATCTTAATCTGTTTTCAGCAGCCATCTGCATGTCACAGGTTAAAACTCTCCAAGCTTCTGCTGGTCTTAGACTCATATGACTTGAAGTGAAATGAAAGACCAGCTCGATGGGCCCCTCACTTCCCTGGTATTTCTGCCAAGTGGTGTCTGGTCTTTTCTTGAACATGTACAGTGATGGGGAACCCACCATCTCATAAGGCAGCCCATCTCACCCTTAGAGCATTCTTTCCTTCTGTCGAAGAGAAATCTGCTTGATGAAATGTTCGCTCTTTGGTCCTTGTTCTGTCTTATGGACTTTTAAAGAATAGATCTGCTACTTTGGCCACAGAGCAAATGGTTCACATATTTAGAAACAGCTTTCTTGTCTCATCAAGGCTTCTCTCTTTTATTTATTTATTTATTTATTTGCCTTTGGGTGATTTTTATTATTTTTCGAGTATTTTTTAATTTGCATTAACGAGCTTATATTACCTTTATAAAGAAAAATAGACTTTTGAAATTTAATGATAATGCTTCTCTCTTTTTAGACTAAGTGTCTAATATCTTTCAGATTTTCTCCCTGTGACATTGAATTGAGTCCTCTGACCTCTTGACCACTCTATGCTAAACATACATGAGTGCAAAGAGCTAGACCATTAGGTCAATCAGATGTCAGTTTAGATTCCAGATGAGCTACTTACCTTGCTGTGGGGTCATGGCTCTGTGGTTAAGCCTCAGATTTCTCATAATTAAAATGGTAATAATATTTGAAAATATCTACCATCATCCAGGGTCTGTAATAGGTACTAAATGAAATTTTATTGCTTCTCATTGTTAAACTTTTCTCTTTGTCTATATCTTAAATTATGACATCCAGAAATGATATGGGACTCCAGGTGTACTGAGCGCTTTGGAGAGTCGAGCAGAATCTTCATATCACCTCGGTTCTGAACACCATATTTCTAGTAATATGGCTAAATGTTACTTCATCTTTATTTTATTTATTTATTTTTAAAATGTATTTATTTTATTTTTAATTTATTTTTGGCTATGTTGGGTCTTTGTTGCTGCTCGCGGGCTTTCCCTAGTTGCGGCGAGCAGGGGCTACTCTTCGTTGTGGTGCGCAGGCTTCGCATTGCGGTGACTTCCCTCGTTGCGGAGCACGGGCTCTAGGCATGCGGGCTTCAGTAGTTATGGCGCACGGGCTCAGTAGTTGTGGCTTGCGTGCTCTAGAATGCAGGCTCAGTAGTTGTGGTGCATGGGCTTAGATGCTCTGCGGCATGTGGGATCTTCCCGGACCAGGGCTCTAACCCGTGTCGCCTGCATTGGCAGGTGGATTCTCAACCACTGCACCACCAGGGAAGCCCCTACTTCATCTTTAGTTGGAGTGGAGGACATGTGCTTTTCTCTTTCAGGCCCTCTATATCTAGCCCTTGCCAAGGTGCTTTGGCAAAAAAACTTTGTGTTGACACCGGGTGGACTGCTTGTTGGTAAACAGTAGCAGCTTTGGAGCATGAAATCCTGCTCTTTATGAGTATTTGGCATTTTGTGGAATTAGAGTTTTGCATTCTCTGGATTTTCTTGGCTTTCTTCAACAGCCTCCCTACCTGGTTCCCCAAACAAGACAGCAGGAATAAATATCACCCTGAAACATGCCTCTTTCAAATTCAAAAGAATAGCAAGCAAACTGGTGTGCCCTAGAGCAGCAGAGAATGGACCCTCCACTCATCTTCATGAAAGAATAAAGATAATCTTCCCAAGCTCACAAGATGGAGAACTGAATTTCTTATGCACCAGTCCAAGTCACTGGCCTGGATGAAAAGGCAGGATAGTGAAGCAAAAAGGGAATGGGGAAACTTTGGAGTTAGGTGGGTCCCCAAAGATAAAAACAAAACAAACAACAGAAGTTAGTAGGAGAAGGGAGTATGGGAAGTGCCTATGAGGACCTGTACCAAAGCTGGAGAAAGAAAAAGGACACCACCCACTACCAATATAGAAAAGCAAATGCTTTGGAGAAGAGGAAACATGAGGGTCCCATTGATTTCCTGTGACAAAGTGATGCTGAAGGGGGGGTCCTCCCTCCTCTGCATCCACAAACTGAACACCAATGTCCATCTCTACAATGGGCTGGACTCAGAACTGTGGATTTTCCTCTATGAGGATCCGATTCCTTGGGTCCCCAGATAAGCAACAGCATATTGTTATGCAAATTGTCCCTATTCCCTGCGGGATTTTGCTGCCCCTTGTGAAGAAGACCTCTGCTGGGAAAAGCGCTTTTCAGCTGTCTCCTCCTGGGTTGATATCTTTATAGAGCGGCCAGAGCAGACGGCGTTCTGCATTTCTTTCCACACAGTGCCTAAAATTCTAGTGTCTTCTATTTCTGCCTCATTTCTACACATACACACACCCAAACACCCAAGTACCTTTTCATTCTGACACACCCCAGAAGACACCAGCCCTGGAAGGAGAAATAGTTGAATGCCTCACTCTTTTGGCTTCCCAAGGAAGAGCACACATCATCCTTCTTTTCTTTCCCCAACTCTCTTTGTCGAGGGAACATAAAACCTCTTTGGGTCACTTTGAGTTGGTTTTATGAAGTAATTTTGAATCTTTTCAAGAGTAGGTTACAAGTGAATTCTTTCAACACCACACATGTTGCAAATGTCTCCAGCTTTGCTTATGCCATCCCCACCCCTTACCCCCAACAAGGTATTGCCATGGCTCTTGTCTGCTGTGCAGCATTTTTACCATCTTTACTGCCCAAAAGTTGTGCAAACATCAGGAAACTGGGGACACCAAGTCATCACACAACTTTGTGCACTAGTCCTTCCAGTTGGCTGTGTTGTATGTGACCCCAGACCGTACTTTGAAACCATTTTCTTGAGCACCAGACATTGCCCAATTTAAAAATAACAAAAGAGCAATGCCCTTGCATCATTGTCACTTTCTCTCCACTCGTTTAGGGTGTGTGAAGGGTGTTAAAACTTGAACTAGACAGTCCCAGACCCCAGGGAAACAAATTGGCCAATGTGGTCCCCAGCAGACCAAGTGCAACTCTCTTTTGTAATAAACATGTAATGAGGACATTTTTGCTGTGCTTATCTTAGTTTCCTTTACATTTCTGAGTGATATTTTTAAGAAAAAAAAAAAAGGCATCATGTTTAACTCTCTAATGTTCCTTGGATCCAGATGAGAAGGACTAAACTCTCAGCCACACCCAAAATTAAAGTCTTTATAAACTTTGAGTTTATAAAATATGAATCTTTGTCTAGACGTTCAAGTTAAAGCTCTTATTCATTACTATTAATTTAATGGTAGAATGGGGGAATATGACAAAACATTTATGGAAGCCTTTTTTGTTGTCATTGTTGTTTGCTTGCTTCTTGAACAACTATACTGTAAATGTTGGCCACTGTATTTGAGCTAAATCCTTGGGACAAAAACCACATAGAGAATTCCCAGATATAAATGTACACATATAACTGTGCCTTCAAGGGGAAATTTTAAAAAAAGTTTTCATAGGCTTTGTATAGTCAGGTATAATGGTATCTTCTGAATCTTGTAAACAAGTAGAAAAAATAAGTGGAAATGGGTTCTGAGAGATAATGGTTTGGAAACATGTCAAAGAGGAGGCATAATGAGGACCATGTAGGATCCATTACAAATTATGCAAGTACATAATTTTTCCAGTTTTGTTCATTTTAATGTCTATTATAACAATTAGTTTCTGAGGCTTAGATAGGATGTCATGGAGAAAGAAAAAAATAAAAAATCTAACCATATGCAAGTTGTAGTACTCGTCAAAAAATGGAGAGTTACATTTTTCCAAAATCAAGGCAGGTGGAGAGAGATGTCATCTACACGAAGGACTCAGCTCTCAAAGCTGCAGTCTTGAATGTAGACTGACTCCCACGGAAACCCCTGGTCTTCTTTGCCCCGGACTTTTATCATTGTGTATAGTGCTCAACCCACATGTATGAGGATCTGGCTCTTCCCTCATTGCCGGAGCTGCCTTGGACATGGGCAAAGTAATGAAAAAGGGACACCAGTTAAAGAAACATCGTCTCTCTTCTTGAATCTTGAATTAGATGACAAATATGAAGGTCAAGGTACACCCAAATTATATACTAACGATTTTGAAGTATGAAGTCATGGCTTAGAAGGCTATTATAAATTATTCAGGTCTGTTTAGAAGCAAATAAGTACCTTCCCCCACCCAAACACCAAATGACCATCAGTTTTACCATAAAAATGCGGACCCTGCCTCTAACTGTTGGTATTTTTGGCATCACATTGACCCTCCCCTTTTCATCAACACCACTGGGGTTTCATTATGAGTTAGGATGTCAGGTTGTCTTGAAACCTGGCCAGGAGTGATAGACCAGAACTTACAACAAATTTGAAGTTGACATTGACCACATTTATGGGACTGTCATGGTTCCCAGTGCTGCATGTTTAATATTTGGAGAAGAAAGAGCAGGGGTTATTACTCAGCTCCTCGCCACAAATTATGCCTCACATTTATTCCACCTTTGTGCTTGTGTGTGTGTCTGTGTGCCTTGTTAGTTTGTGTGGGTAGTCTGTGTGTGTTTAGATGTATGTAATATGTAGCTATATATATATATGTATTACTGGTGTCCCCAGCGTATAGTTTATAGTTTGGAAAGAAATCATCTTCCATCATTCGTCACTGCCTAGCTGTTGTAGACTGGCCCAGAACATCATTTGTTAACTGCGACAAAGCCGCACTCATAAACGCCGACATGTTACATTAATTTATAGGCACTGAGTGACTTATTAAAAGTGACGTGTGAAATATAACAGGGCCCGGTATGGATGATTAGGTTTCGGGCTTTGAATTGTTGACAAGGCAGGGGTAATGAATTGCGGGACACCAGCTCCTGCGTTTCCCCCTCATTAGTCAGTATTAGCTGCATTAATAGCAATAATTGGATATATTCATCATTAAAAATGTTTTAATAAATGTTTGGACAGTACCCTATCGGAGCTGTCAAATATTAGGCTGGAAGCATTGTGACAAGAGAAAACTGATGATGTTCCTTAGGTGAGAGAGATGTGCAGCTTTGGAGGATGCCAGCCTTGACTTTCTACTCCCTAAGGAACTCTGAGTTCAGATGAGCTAGGGATACACACCATGGAAATGGGGAAACCCAACTCTCTCTGCCTCACAGGACATTTCTGCTGGAAGGCTTTGAAGGAGGACAGAGGACCTGTCCAGGATTCAGGTCTGTGACTGGTTTGCTCAGGATGCTTTTCTGGGAAGAGATTAATTAAGAGTCCCATTGTTGAGCCAAGGTGGCTGTGCGGCTCTAGGCCAGTCCCTTCACCTTTCTGAGCCTCTGTTTCTGTGCTGATGATATGTTTCATTTGGGTTCCTTTGAGAGCTTTGAGAGCAAATGTGATCCTTTGAGTCTACGTAGACCTTTAATTGACTTCCCCCTTCCTTCACACTTAGCAGTATCTATTGAGGACTCATGTGTGGGCTCTGATGAAGACTGAAAAGATGGATGAGACTTTTCTCTAGTCCCGAGAAGGTGATCCCCAAACACTGTTCAGTATATGCAGCATGATTTGAGTCATATGGACAGGGTTATATTTCCTGTAGTAACTGGAATCTAGAAGCATCCCAGTTTCATGGTTTAGCTCTTTATGGATCTTTCTTTGTTACTGTGATCAGATTAGGGCTATTGTATTATATGCAAAAGATGTAGGGGGAAAAGGTCCAGTCTACATTCACATGGCTCCTAATCCCCAGCCCATTCCCTGGATCCCTAATGCAAACACAACAAAACAAAGCAAAAAGAGAACAAATGTATATTTAACTTGCATTTGAACAAATACAGATTTTAGACCAAGATGGAGAATGACTGAGGTCCCATAATAATAATCATCATCATCATCATCATAAGTAATAATAGTAATAGTAATAGTAAACTTTATTGAGCATTTGCTACATGCCATTTATGGCCCTTTGAACTTTACATATATATATATTCTCTTATTTAATCCTCACAATAATCCTCCCAGGTAGCTATATTAATTCCCATTTCATGCATGAGAAGACAGGGGCTTAGAGAGATTAAAAGATTTGCTCAAAGTCACACAGCTGATAAGTGGTAGAGCCCAGATTGGAACCTTGTTTGTCTGACTTCATATCTTTGCCAACCTGCTCACTGCCCCTAACATTTTGGGGGCCTGCTCAGTTCTGATGGCATAATTCAGGAGGGATGTCATCTAATGAGAGAGTATTTGGAAAAGGATGAACAGGATGATGAAGCATTTGGAATCTTGTCCTAAGTTGGTAGAAGAATAAGGTTTATTTATTTGGAAAAGAGGCCTGGGATGATAGAGTGGCCACGTGAAATTATTTAAGGGTTATCCTGAGGAAGAAAGTTGGGTGTTGTTCTCTGGGCCCAAGCTACAACTGAAATTCCTGAAAGTGAATGACAGGAGAATTCAGTTCTCAGGAAGAGGGGTCCTCCTCACAGAGCTGTCCAGCATGGATGTGAAGGCCAGCCTCCCCCTAACGGGTGCTTTCTGTCACAGCTTGAAAGATCTTGCTCCCTCTGGGACATTTCTTATCACTTTCTTCCTCGCTTACTATTCTTCAGTGGCCTTTGCACTTGCAAGAATGCTCTTCACCTAGAATTTGGCATGGCTTATCCTCATCCTTCAGGTCTCAGCCAAAATATCATTTCTGAAACCTTCCCTGACCACCTTCTTTAAAGTTCCCCCCTTTCTACCAGCAATCACTTCTCATCTTTTCTCTTCCAATAGCTCTAATCACTAACTGACATTATCTTGTTTACTTGTGGGTTTTTTAAATAACTTGCTTTTTGTCTCTCTTCTACACTAGAATGTCAAATCCATGAGGGGAGGGAGCCTTCCCCTCTCTGCAGTCCATCTCCAGCTCGCAGGA
Organism: Mesoplodon bidens; assembly: GCF_964165515.1. NCBI lineage: Eukaryota > Metazoa > Chordata > Mammalia > Artiodactyla > Ziphiidae > Mesoplodon > Mesoplodon bidens. The sequence goes on along the minus strand of NC_138160.1, from coordinate 136,926,593 downwards.
CAGCCATAGAACTGCCAGAGCATCATTTGGCTGGGACATTGGAGAAGGGATTCCTTCTTTGGGCTGGAAGCTGTACTAGATAACGCCTATATTTCTTGCTCATTCTTGCAGCCTGTGAGCATCTCAGTGTTACAGTAGTTCCCCTTGTTTCTTTGCCTTATCAGAAAGACAAGAGAGTGTTTGAGATTTTATAAGACCTCAGTATCAGCTCTTGGTCGGTTTATAACCAGTACTCTCTTCATATCTAAGATAACCCCCAAGTTAATGGGTTTAATTTGCTCCCTCAGTAACTCTGTGGGAATTCTCTACATTTACTGCCAGTGAACTTCAGGTTCACGAGTATCAGCATGACATTTTGGCATCACTTATGTAAAATATGTTTAGAATGCACCAAAGAAAAAGTTTGGATTATACCAATGACACTTTACAGAATTGGTGTTTATTACAGATGATATTCCCCATTTCATGAATATTAAGATTATTGCCACATAGTATGAAACTATGGATGTTTTTCATTAGTACAATTTGATTTTGCAAACATTCCAGCATATGGTTCTTTACAATAAGTCAAGATGCTCTGTACACAAAGGTCACGGCTAGAATGTTCTGGTGTCCTCAGCTCATTTACTCTGGTCTTAGTTCTTTCTCAGGTGTAGGTAGCATTTTATCATGCTACCTCCATTATTTTATCATGCTACCTACATGCTTGTTGTTCTTTCAGAATTAAGCAGCTATTTATAAACTCTATCCCAGGTTCTGAGGATACAGAGATGAAAAAACATGATTCTTATCTTCCAGGATATTTACTGTGTAGTTGGGGAGGTCAGCAAGTAAGTAGAGAGTCACAGAGTCATGTGATAGACATAGTTCTGGAGGAATGTGCTAGGGGAGCCCTGCGGTGGGAGATTGCATATCTGCCTGGAGGAACTTGGGAAGGCTTCTCAGACAGAGAGGTAGTGTTTGTGGTAATTCTTGAGCTACAAAGGATTCTTCTAGATCAGGAGTGGGCTGGAAGGGGTGGGAGGTCCATGTCAGGAGGAAGAAAGAGCATTTAAGGAGGCCTGAGAGAGTTCAGAGGGTTTTGTAGCATAGGGAAACATAAGGGACAAGGAATGAGATGGAGCTGACCACGTTGCTGGAGGCCAGGTCATACATTGTAGCTTTTGTTCCATGAGACAGTGAGAAGGCATCATAATATCAGTTATGTTTAAGGCTGATGTCTCAGATAAACAAGATAGCTCCAGAAATCAGAGGCAGGGTCTTGGAGAAAGTCACTTGTTGCAGAACATTAGTCTAACAAATGACTGCTGTTCCTGATGGGATGGTCTTGTTGAACAGTTTCCAGGTATGATTTTAAGAAAATGATAACCATATTGTAGGTCACTTGCTTTGACTTTTTCCAAAAGCCTTAACTCACAATAGGATGTCTACTCTACAAAGGGTGCAATTTCTCCCAGAGCATGTGACTCCATTCAGTTTTTAAGCAGAGATCTTTTAACATGGGCTTTCTCTCACCCTCCTCTTGGATATGGCGTCTCGGTGGGAGCATGGGCCTGGTGGAAACGCTGACCTTGTTCAGTATGTGACTTGCTTTGCTCTAGTTGAATCCTTTTCTCAGCCCTGCAGCAGGCTCAGTGAGACCAGCATGAGCACTGGTGGCAGATAGACAGCTTCTCTTTGGCCGCCTCCATTCGTGGTTAATTATAACTCCAGATGTTGACTATGTTGTCCTGAGTCCACACGTTCTATGACTGCAGGTGAAACGGGTTGGACCTGTGGATATGCAATATATTCACTGTGTTTAGTTAGTTAGTTTGTTATGAACATGGATGCCTGGAGACCTCTGGACCACTGGGCACAGCAAGGGCCACTGTTTAGAGTTTCTCCAACCTGGTTTGGCTGAATCTAGATTTACCTTGACTCATGTCAACGTTGTCAAATGAAACCACTTTATACTTGCTTTCAAACAATATGCCACTTTGACTTGGCAGTTCTTGTCCTAGGAAACTATAAGCAAATATCCAAATATGTGGGCAAAATTTTATGTACAAGGATGTTTACCAAAGTATATTTATAATAACAAAAACTTGAAAGTAATCAAATAATAGGAGACTTGTTGAATATCTACTATATATGATGAAATATTATAGAGTGAAAAAAATCACATTTTGAAGATTATTTGACACCAGAAAAAGATATAAAATCTATATAGCATTGTAAAAGTTGTATATACATGAAAAGATTGGGAGAAGATGAGATAGAGGTGGTTTTAATTTATTATTTTGAGTATTTAAACTTTTTTTCTTAGCAATAACTTAATTTTTATCATCAGGAAAAAGCTAGATACTATTTTAAAATATATTAAACTGGAATTTTTAAGAGGAATCTACATTTCAGATGCCATATAACCAAAACAACAAAAAAAAAGATAGTGCGATGCATGATGGCAAGACAGTGGGAATTTCTAAGGTCAAACTAAAACTGCTTTGGCCCTAGCATCTTGTTAAGCACCAGAGCAGCATTTATTTAAGGCAGCATTTGACTAAGCTAATTCCAGACATTTCTCCCCACTCCTGTGCAGTTGGTTTTAAGTTGCAGAGGAGATTTCTGACTCAGGCCAATTGAGGGAGTATACATAAACATGGGGTTTATTTTGTCAGGGATGTTCTTGAGAGACTCAATTTTTTACTGATCTTTTTTGTTCTTTGTGGCCATTTATTTACTTTTGAAAATACCCCCGCAGATCCTCACTTGAGTGAAAAGGAGATCTGTTCTCACGCTAGGGCTCAGTCACCAATCAACAAGGCTCTAAGAATTGACTCTAAATTCGGTTACTGCTGTTTTTAACATTCCAGCAGGTTGGCTTGCTTTCTGTAAATGAATGATGTTGCTTCACATATTTTCAGAAAATCCCACCCATGTTTCATATTCTGTGCTTACCGTGTAAAAGAAGGCATTAATAATGTTTCTCCCCACCCTCCAGTTTCTTTTTTTCTTGTTTCTTTTTTGGCTTGCCTTTAACTGAAGTTCACGATGATGAAAGTTCTTACCTGCTACCTTGAATCCTCCAGGAAACATAAGAGACAAGTGACTAGAAAAGGTCTGAGTTGACTCTACTCATCCCTTTAGTGAGTGCATGAGAAGAGAGGAGATTTACAGTTAAGGTCCTAAATCAGAGCTGGCTGTTAAAGTTTTTGTTGAGGATTTAGGGAGGCTAAAGCTAAAACTGAATGTCATCTTGGAGGTTAATCCACCCGGCTCTGGAATGCGTGTCCCGCTGCCTGTGATACTGACATGGTGGAACAGCTGAGGGTGAGAGGCCCCGAGTTTGCCTGTGTGCGGGGCGTTGGAGGTAGATGTAATGATGGCAATACCAGGGTTCTGAGGCCAAGCTGTTTATTCCCTGAGACAGAAGATGCTCCATGGGCTAGGGCTGAAGGGGAGTAGTAACAGGTGAGTCTGAGCGGTCATAAATGTCACACGTCTGTCTTGCAAAGCATTAAGCGATAGCCCTTTTAAAGTTCAAGTTGACCACGTGGACTGAGGAAAGTATGGCAGTGAGGGAGTCAAGAGGCTGAGAGGGCTTTCTTGTCCTTCTAAAAACCGAAAAGCACACAGTTGCACCAAAGAGAACCATGCAAAGATGGTGCCCAAGTCCATTGCCGGTGGATACCACCTTCCACATGATGGCACCTTGTCTCCAAACTCTGAATGGGACCACTTTTATGCTCCAAACCCTCATTCCTATACCTGAGAGCCAGGGTGAGTAGGCAGGCAGAGTAAAAGTACCCTTCACAAGCATCCTGAGTACGCTCCAAATAGTGATAAGCTGGATACAAATTGTAAAGTAAGCAAGAACATGATTTTTGACCTTAGCCAGACCTGGATTTGAACCCAGGCTCTCTCACTTACTATATTTGTGACCTCAGACAAATGGACTATTAATACCATCTACCTTAATAGTTGCTACCTTAGGGTTGTTGTGGGAATTAAATGAGATAATATTAGTAACGTGCTCAGCAAATTACCTTGCACATAGCAAGCACTCAAATAATAGTAATTCTAATAAGAACACAGATAATAGTAATCACGGTATTATCATGGTAGTAGCAGAAGTAGAAGTATTATTGCCAGTACTGTAGTAGTTTATTTATCAATACTTGTATTATTTCTATGGAGATCCTGAAGTAAATATTCAATCAATGTCTGTTCACTCACTGTACAGTGGATGTTTGTGATGCACAAACAAGATTCTACTGAGCACTATGGAGGATAAGGGATTGTATAAAACATGATCCCTCCACTTAGATGCTTATGATCTAGTTGGGTAGATAAAAATGTAAATGCAGGTAAGCTAAGGGACCAGTGTAGTATAAACAAAGGCTGTGGTAACTTAGTGCTATTTGGGCCAATGTGATTAAGGAGTCTTTGGCATTGGCCTTGAAGGATGGATTTGATTTCCTTTCAGTAGACAGAATTCCATGCAATGGGAACAGTATGTGCAGAGGCTTGCAGGTGGGAAATAACAACCTTTCCGGGAATGTTGAGACGCTTAACCAAAGGTTAAGTGAAGGGCAACTTTGGCTGAATTCGTTTCAGCCAGGCATGGCCCCAAACGTGGTCACTGAGGTTAGGCAGAGTCTCAACACTCATAACCCTCCTGGATGTTCACAGCCAAGTGAACCAATCAGATTCATGCATAGATAACCTATATATAAAATGACCTTGGGAAGAGACCTGAGAAAGACACTTACAGATGTTGGATGCCTTAGGTGTATGGTGAAGTGAGACATTAACTCCAAATTGGGAGAATCTGGGCAGTCTTATTGGAAGGGGAAGAATCTTAACAAGACCTGGAAAGATGGTGGGACTTGAAGAGGGAGAGAAAGACATTACAGATCAGAGGAACAACGGAGCTAAAGCTTGGAGGTTGGAGAGTACTCTTTTCTTTCCCAGTGAACATGGTCTATCATGTTTGTGGGTTCACAAGGTTATTCTACTTTGGGATAAAGACCACTATAGTTTCCGCGTGTCACTTGGCTAAAATGGAAGGCAGATGAGGAAGACCTCTCATCTGCTATTTCTTCACAGTCCAACCACGATGGGTGTCTTGTTGGGAAAATGAATTGGGGCTGATTCTTCCCTTGATAAACAAACAAGAGGGAAGATGATTGCTATGGACGTCCCAAGTTACCGATGTGTCCCAGGCAGAAGTCTGTCTGTATTCTCTATGTCTGGAACTCACTGTCCAAGGAACCAGGACAACTGTCCATTTTATCCATTGTCTCCCATCACTTACCCAGCCCCACTCTGACCTCATCAGGAAGGGGTTACCTTCCATTAGAAGTGAACCAACTACTGTAACACCGAAAGGTCTATTCAAGGCAAAGATCCTCTCCTTCCCTCTGAGCCCCCATCTTCCTGACAAGGCTGTAGACCATCTCAATATGAAATACAGAGGCACAATTTTTTATCTGTGTTTCAGAAAAAAGGGAGCAGGAGTTCAGCCTCTACTAAATGTCATTTAAACCTTGATTTCTCTACTACTTTGCTGCATAAAAGAACAAAATCAGGAGAGAGAAAGAGCAAGCTCAGTGTCTTGCAGATTTGTTATTTGATGATGACTTTGTTATCTAATGGTGACTTTATGTTGATGTGTGTGTGTGTGTGTGTTGTGTGTTTTCCTCCCATCCTCTTCATTCTCTTGAGCCAACAGGTCTTGAAGAAGGCAGCATGTGACAGGCAGGTCTGCTGTTCTCTTTAAAGAATTGTGGTGTCTCAGCTTCTGAATTTCTTAGGCACCTGAACTAATGCTAGTTTACCACTAGAAAGCACTGAGTATAATGCGAGTGTCATATTACAATTAACAGTAACTCTGGTGGCTGTCATCACTTACTCTGAACATAGGATCTCCACACAAGTATGACACCGTTATGGCTGCTAATTCAAAGGCATCGTGTGAACTATGACAGACCCTGGTGCACCTTTTATGCTTATTCAAATGAATGAAGTCTAGCAGTTTAAATGGCGTAGAGGGAAAGTTTTAACACATTTCTGTAGATAAGCCCAGGAAAGGTCAACTTGGAAAAAGAAGTTGTGTTAAGGAAAGTAATTAAACAGAGCCAGAGAGATTGAATATTAGTGTTTTAAGGAGTAAATGAGGATAAATTCTGTTAATTATGTGACTTTTTCCAGTACTAACATGATAATAAAGTACTCTAATTCTGGAGAGCCTTGTCACAATCCCAGCTAAAGCAGTGACCCTTCTACTAGGTGAGACCAAGCAGCGACTTATAAAACTTTCTAGCAAAAAGCAAGAAATCAGAGTTAAATGGATTTTTTTCTTCACTCTCTGTGTTTAGTATAGAAAACCACTACCCAACACCGACCCGAGACTGTTGGTGAATGAACTGTCTTACTTGAGACACAAAGCACTTGTACTTGCTTTTATGTTTAGTTCCTAAGGGAAGAAATGTGAGCAATTCAGAGTATAAATAGCCCAGTGCAGGATTCTAGTTCAATGATTAACAGCACCAAAAAGATTATACTTAGGATGTTGGTGAAATTTCAGTCTTCAAGACTTGAACCTTATAAAAATTGATGTCATGGTGAATGAGTGGGAACTTGTGTTAGGGCAGCAGAGAAATGAAACTTGATTGTTTGCAACATTATAATTATGGTAGGAGCACAAAGGAGAGAGTTTGGGGATATTGCTTTGGGAGGGTCAGGGCAGTGCCCTAATACATGTACTGTTTGAACTTGGTCTTGACTGATGATGACTAGTTGCTCAGGTGAGAAAGGATGGGAGAGGGAAAGAGGAAGTGTGCTAGGAGGAGCCATAGCACGTGCAAAGGTGCAGAATTAGCAAAGCAGAGAGAGTGATGAATGGAAGGAGAAGTGGTCCACATAAGCTTGAAGGTGCAAAATCGGAGGAAGAAGATTACAGGGGTAAGTTTGGTCCAGATCGCAAAGGAGAGGGGATGCTTCAACAGCAGAAGGAAGCTTAAAAATTTTCAAAAACAGATAGGCATTTGCACATATTTTAGCACATAGTGTCTATGGACAGAGAGAAATACAGTAGCTGTCAGTGCATGTTGACTGCTATGTCCTCCAGGAGCGCAGAGAAACTATGTGCCTGGAGATCTCTGTTCCAGCTCTTAGAGCACAGGCTGCCTAGTGAGCCCCTGTGTTCAAATCTTGTCTATACTTGCCAGGAGCTGTCTGTTGGTAGACAAGTTAATCTCTTTGTCATTCAGCTGTTTTCTTCCCTGGAGAGTTGGGGCAAGGATGGAGGGTGAGTGGGTGGATGGAGGAGTGTCCGGTTGCTGTGAGGATTAAAATAAAGTGTGTACTCCCCTATGTTCATAGCAGCACTATTCACAATAGCCAAGACATGGAAACAACTTAAATGTCCATCAACAGATGAATGGATAAAGAAGATGGGGTGTATATGTACAATGGAATATTACTCAGCCATAAAAAAGAATGAAATTATGCCATTTGCAGCAACATGGATGGACCTAAAGATTATCATACTAAAGTGAAGTAAGTCAGAAAGAGAAAGACAAATACCATATGATATCACTTACATGTGGAATCTAAAATATGACACAAATGAACTTATCTGCAAAGTAGAAACAGACTCACAGACATAGCGAACAGACCTGTGGTTGCCAAGGGGGAGGGAAGGATTGGGAGTGTGGGATTAGCAAATGCCAACTATTATATATCGGATGGATAAACAATAAGGTCCTCTTGTATAGCACAGGCAACTATATTCAATATCCTGTGATAAGCCATAATGGAAAAGAGCATGAAAAGAATATATATATATATATATATATATATATATATATATATATATATATATATATATATATATATATAACTGAATCACTTTGCTGTACAGCAGAAATTAACATGTTGTAAATTCAACTATACTTCAATCAAATTTTAAAATAAATAAAGTATGTACTAAGCACAGTATCTGGCACATAGTAAGTACTCAATAAGTATCAGCTATGCTTTTGCCCACTACTATTTTTCTAAAGCCCAGCATTTGGTAAAATATTAAGTTAGGCTACTTTGGAGCACTCTTTCCCTTAAAAAAAAATCAACCATTATCAGAAGGAAATTGGTATTCTGAGGCATGGTTAAGAATCATCGCAGTAGAGAGTGCATGCACACTTGATCCTGTAATTCAAGGAAGAATACAGGAAATCCCATATTTTCCCAGACTGTTCCCTTTGAGAACAACTTATCATCATCACTATCTTTGTAAGGGAAGAGCCATCTTTTTTAAAAAAAAGAAAACTCAAAACTCTCTATGGGTTCAGAGAAATGTTCTGGAAGTGGACTGTTTGGTTGGGAGAGAACACATATGGGGTTCAAGCAGACCCACTGCCCTCCACAGCTCCTAGACTGAGTTGGGGTGGGGGGATTGTCAGGTTTCAGTTAGGGGTCTCTTTGTTACACATGGTAGCCATCTGAGGAGCACCCCAGAAGGAGATGAAAACTCAGGGAGGATTAGGGATCTCAACTGTAGCCTTTCTCACCCACCTGCAACTTCTCTGCTTAACTCTGAGGATGCTGTACTTTCCATTAGTAAGGAAAACTATTCATTTATCACCATTTTTCTTATCTCCACCATGTTGTGTGGGTCTTCCCACCAGAATTAAGAAGCTAGCCTTGAGTCAACTGGGAAAGACATTTAAGATCAAGTGTGTGCATTTGGGGGTGGGGTGGGGGGGGTCACATCATGGTGGCCTTTCAGCAGATGACCCTTAAATATCTCTGGGGCAGGATTCATTTTTGTCTGTCACCCTCCAAGGGGTTCTAACTGGAAGTGATGGGGAGAAAATCCTTTGTTTAGTCACTATTTTTTTTAAATTTTTACTTTGTATTGGAGTATAGTTGATTAACAATGTGGTGTTAGTTTCAGACATACAGCAAAGTGATTCAGTTATACATATACATATATCTATTCTTTTTCAAATTCTTTTCCCATTTAGGTTATTACAGAATATTGAGTAGAATTCCCTGTGCTGTACAGTAGGTCCTTGTTGGTTACCTGCTTTAAATATAGTAGTGTGTACATGTCAGTCCCAAACTCCCAATCTATCCCTATTAAAAATTAGGAGAATCAGAAAATTGGGAATTCCCCCAGGCATTTATTCATTCACTTACTTGTTCATTCATTTCCCAAATATTTTAGTGCCCGATGTCAAGCCCTATCCTAAGCTCTGGGTAAAAAAGACAGTGATGGGGACTGAAGGGAACCACAGAGGTAGGATGCAGGAAAGTCATCCCTGGGGAGGCGATGTCTAAGGGAGATCTAAAGGATGAGAAAGAACCGGGCCAGGTCATTCCAGGGCCCAGAGTGAGGAAGAGCTTGGCATGTTTGTGGAAGTAAAAGGAAGACCCCAAGGCTGGAGTCGAAATAGAGGCTGCCACTAAGCAACTGAGTGACTTTGGCCATACCACTTGACCTCTTTGAGCCTCAATAGACTAATCCATCAAATGGGGGCAAATCTACCCATCCCCTAACACATCTTTCAAGAGTTTTTTTGAAGAGCAATTCAAGAAAAGTTAGAAAATTGATGATTTTTCAAGTGAAGCATAGTTTAAAAAGTATACCATTATTTTTTATTATTAATTTAGCAAAGATTTATTGCTAGTAGACCTTAGCACAAGTTTGAATACCTGTTTTTCATCTAAGGAGATTTATCCCTGGAAATAACAGAAGCCCACTCTTATCATATAGTTTCACTTTTAACTTGGTCCAAGGGTAGGCAGTGAGCCCTACACTATAGTCTTGCTCTCTCTTATGAACTATAACCTGGTCTCAGGTCCTGGTTCTGCTACTTACAGCCTGGATGAGATGTTGTGCTCTTTTACCAACCTCTATGGCCTCAGTATATTCACCTGTGAAATGGGGCCATTAATAAGACATAACTGTCTGGGAGTGTCAGGATTCATTGGAATGATCCCTGTAAATGCCCAGTGCCTGGCACCTGCTGAGTGAAATGGGGGATCTAGGTGAAATCACGAGTGATTCCCATGCTACTGAGGCCGCCCAGACTCATGTGTCCTCCCATTAAATGTAAGAAGGGAGAAAACTTGCTTGTACCGGGTTGGTAATATCTTCTTCCATAGACATTGTTCCAAATTGCTGACTTTCCAGGCCACAGACTCTTCAGAAGCCAGGAGGAAGGCACCGAGTCAGGTGTTTTGTTTCCTGCATGGTTAATTGGTTGTGAAATGCTAATAAAACTTACTGCTTCTGATTGAATTAAGTGCCCTAAGAAATCCAGCTCTGAACAGGTGGGCGTGGACGGTTTTCCCTGTGTCTGTATTCATGTCTATGGGCAGCCTCATGCTGGTAAATGGGCTTCTGGGTGCAGATGTTTTTCCTAACTTTTCCCATCACCCAACATGTCAGCTGCCAAAAGTCTGGGGGAAAATCAAGCTTGAGTACATCTGGATTTCAGGTGACAAGGATTCTCAAAAATAACAAAACAAAACATGCCATTACCTCAAACGCAAAAACTACTTTTTTTTTTTTTATTATGAGAGGAGTCCCATTTAGTGGAACCACAGGGCTCCTTATTTTTAATTACTTTTTTAAATTAAAAAATGGGCCCAAAGAAGCCCTGCCCTAGCCTCACAGACAAATGACCTGCTGCTAATTTGGTTGTTACACTTTAGAGCAAGAGATGCAAACTGGGACTCCACTCCCAGATCTGTTATATCTGGCCCTTATATTGTCTGGAAGATTGGCAGACTTCACACCTAATATGTATTTCCAGCTTCTCTCGAAATGCGAAGCTCTGGCAACACTGTCCCCAAGTTTCCCCGTGGAGTCAGTTAGCTGGAGAAGAGTGAGGCTGCCCCACGTGGACCAGACATCCTCTCTTCAGTTACTACAGTTCCTGGTACTGTCTGAGGTGTTACATGTAGCCTAGTTCACTCATTGTAGTTACCTACCTGGAGAGATCTATCTATCTATCTGTCTGTCTATCTATCTATCTATCTATCTATCTATCTGGACAGAGAGTTGAGAGGGGGCCATAGCATATTGAGATTGTACAGCCTGAAAGTTACCAGGGCTCAATAGAGTAGAATATTCTCTGTCTTTCACATACACTTTTTTGGGGGATCCTTCCTTTTGCTACCTTCTCAGCTTCATCATTCTGTCAACATCTCCATCTCCACTTTCCTTCTCCTTTCCTGGAGGGCATCGGATAATGTGAACTCCTCTATGTTCTCTCCTCCCCACCTAGCAGAGTTTCCTTGTCCTGTGATCTCTATTAGGTGGGATACTAGTGGATTTTATTCTATTATGGTTTCATCTCGAAGAATAGAATTTTCCAGCACACACAGCCTCACATTTTTCCAGGTTCAACTCTAAGAAGAATGGAGCCCATCTCTGTTTTGAGCCACTTGGGCAAAAGTCCTCCAGCTAGCTTGGATTGGGCCTGATTGGCTTGACTTGGATCACATGCTCATCTCTAAAGCAGTCATATAGTTGGGGGAGTGATGCCATGACTGGTCAGGCCTGGATTACAGGCACTGCTGTGGCCCAGGTGTGGAATGACTTCATAATGATGAAATACAAGGACTCCTGGGTGAGAACAAGGAAGTTTTTCAAAAGCAGCATGGAGGACTGTTATCAAAAATAGGGGAAAATGGATTCTGGGCAATCAACTCACTGATTCCTTCCACAATCTGGACCCATTCTACAGAAAAAAAGTATGGATAAAACTCTGGATACAACATTCAGGTATTCAAGAGCCGTATGTAGACCATCCATTGACTCTAGATTAAGAATATCTGGACTAGATAATTTCTAAGTTCTTGTCCCATTTTACTAAATGATCAACCAATTTTTGTGATAAAAGCTTCTTTGGAGTTTTGTTTCCAGTGTTTCTGGTTTAAACTGAAGCTGTTTAAGAGTGACTTGTTGGGAGGGGAGGGCAAGGGAGTGTGACCTGTGAGCTGCAAAGCACCCTCAGAAAGTCTCAGTTATGTCATTGTTCATCTACAATATTGCTTTAGCTTCATATTCCATCAGCATCCTTATGATATCATGAGAAATAGTGCTTAATAACATGTCAGAGTCTATTTTGCATTACAATTTTAAAATGATAAATTTCTTCTTATATTTTTATGAACTAGAACACACAGACTTATTGGATCGCCCATAATATAAACTGGAATAATTTGGAGCTCATGAGATTATTGTCAGTGCTCTGTGGGCATGGTGCCCACTGGTCATTTTTATTTGGAGACTGATCCTGAGCTTTAAATCCAAATTAAGGAGTCACTTGTTTTTGTCTGAACTTCACTTGTGTGACATGTTGGAATGCAGTGATTTTTTTCAGTGAAAGCCATTGCTCAAATTAAATTCATTATCCCCAGTGGTGTGTGAGTCTGGAGGATGGGAGGCAACACAGAATGATGCTGAGTTTGGGACGAGGAAGGATGTGTCCAGAAAAGTGAACAGACAAGGGGAGTGAGATTTTTAAAAAAGGGATGTTGATGGTTTAAATAGGCTTCGAAATAATTTTCATCCTAGCAAGACCTCTTGCTTCTCTCTTGGGGAACAGCTTCTTCAGCTGATGCCTTTATCTTTTCTTTCCTTTTTGGTAGAAAAATGAGCTTATTTCTTTTCCTTGAAGCAAAAACTTGTCAAGTATCAGCTTTCCCTGGCAACCAGGAACTCCTTTCTTTCTCTGTGGCTTATATTGGACGGGAGGTGGGGTGGGTGAATGAATTTAATTTTTCTTTTTACTCAGAGGTGATTTGACATAAGTTTTTACACCTGGTTTCAATGACACATGATTAGATGTCCATCCCTTCTGTGCAGTTCACTATTTCTGGTGTATAACTTTGCATTTGTCACATGGTATTGACATGACTTTTGACTTTAAAAAATAAATTAGATATCAAGGCTCAACATTCAGTGTACATCCGAATTATCTGAGTATCTTATCCCCTAGCTTACTCCCACCAGGGCAAGTTTCCCAGATAATTCTGACATAGGTGGCCTGCACTTTGATGAGCTTCTATAAGGGCAGGGGTGAAGTTGTCTTCTGTGCTTGAGCTTGGCACGTAGTAGGTGCTTAGTTAATACTTAATGAAGGAGGGACTGAATAATTTAATGGATAACTTAAAGAAATAGGCTGAACCAAGAAATAGCAAATCACCAAGAGCTTTAACCACTGGGTTTCAATGAAGTCGTCAGAAGGGTATGTAGAATTTTGAAGAGAGGTGATCCATTTCATACTATTAGTTACATGACATTTTGTCCCTTTGGGTTATGCTTAAATGCTTTAATACAAATGGCAAGTTTAACTTAAATAAAATATTTTAAACTTTTATGTTGAGGAATTTTAAAGTAGGAAATTGAGGATACCAATGGTGTGGAATCTGCCCAGTTGATACTCTTTTATGAATTATGCATATGAGAAACTAATAAATTATCTACATTTTACAGAGTATGAGATGGACTGCTCTTAGGTGTTCCCATTTGAATTAACTGGCATATCTTAGAGCATAAAGACTTTGGCAAAGACACTCATCATTTTTAGTTCCTAATTTATCCATTGCAAAATGGGGGCATCATTCCCTAGGTTCTATTCTGAATGATATTCACTTCAATTTTTACAAAAATTAAGTTGTTTGTCTTTTCTTAAAGTAATGCCTATTCAGAAGAAATTCAGAAAACCGAGAAAAAAGTGGAAAAAAGAAAGATGTCATCTTTGTGCTGTAATTTAAAGTTAACTGCCATTAATACTAACGGTCAATCAAGTCGGATATTTACTTACTGTTTTCCAAATACAGCTGTACCTGGTGCTGTGGGGAAGACAGAGGCACTCTAAAGGTGTCTGCAGTGCTATGGAGCGGGCAGATGATTACTCAAGTGACTGGAGTACAGAATGTGAAGACCGAGTGTGACCAGAGCTGTAGCAGAGTGGAGGAGGAAATGATTAATTCTAGCTGAGGTTCTTGGGTTCAGTGCATTTAAACTGCACCTGGAAGATAAGCCGGATTATGGGAGGGTGAGATGGTGTGGGGTTGGGGAAGGCATTTGAGACCCAGGAATCCAGCCTTTGGGGAAGGCAGGAAGGAAACTTCATGTTCAGGGCGCAGGGTGTATCTCAACATGACTGAAGCGAAGAATGCAGGAAGGTAAAGAGTAGGGGACCAATGTGCCTGAAAAGGTAAAATCTTGACATTATTAGGGACTTTGACCAATCCCCTGATCCAGCCATGGCCGGAACACTAACAACAGATTAATACTTTATGAGTATTCAAACTTTCTTGGTAATTACTCAAAAACCCTATCACCTGCAGAGTCCATTTTTTCTCCCCTGGAAATTCTATTTTTAAGTGGTTTTGAAAAACAATAGTGACTTGGGTGTTCAAAAAACCCTCATGTTTCAGTTACTGTGGATTTGAACTTCTTGATCTTTCTCTGGTGTCAGTCACCTCCACAGGGGAAATTAATATCGAAACTCTTAGAGTCTTTAGGAGGAAAAGTGAAATTGTAACATCAGATTCTAAATGAGTCTGCTTTAAAATTTTATACACATAGGTATTAAACAGAGGGGTACTAAAAGCCTTTTATTTTCAACCTGTGGCTTTCTGTCTGCAAGAAAGACATTCAAAGAGAGTGACTTGTGGAACTGGTAACCACAGATAGTATAACTACACCCTTAAGGTGATGTTCACTGACTCCTCCCAAGAGACCCAGGTTACACTGATTTTGCTTTGGCCATCATTCTCTGAACTTGGTTTGACTCTATTACCAGACCCACTGGTCATTAATTGTGGTTAAAATGCATTTGAAATAGGCGAGGGTGTTCATAAGCAAAATTGAAACACATTAACATTTATAACTGGGAATATTCTAGTGGCACTACCAGAAATTTGTATGGTGACTTCAGCTCTAATCTTGAATGAATTTGATGATGCTGATAAGAGAATAGCTAGATACAGTCAATGATCTGTACTCCCATAATATCTATCATATATATAACATACAAAGGAATGTAGTTTCATGGATGTGGGTTTTGGAGCCAAACTGCCTACATTCAAATCCCAGCTCTACCACTTACTTGATAGGAAACCTTGGACACTTACTTGATAGGAAACCTTGGACAAATCTCATGACCCCTCAGTAGTGTTATCTATAAAATGAGAATTGAGATAGTACTTCATAGGGTTGTTGTGAAGAGTAAATGGATTAATACATGTAAAGCACTCAGCACAGTGTCTTGTACAGGGTACACTCATGTGTCTGCTCTAGTACCTGCTAAGTTGAGGTGTTGAGGCTCCTCCTACTTCACCTTTTAGGCCGGGCTTTGTGGGATGGGCCATTGTTATTGAAACAAAGTTGCCACTGCATTTGCATCTTTTCCAGCCTGGGGAAGGATTTGCACCAGTGACCCAGAAATGCCTGTCTCAGATCCTATCCCTGGGTCTGCAGGAACTCTGTGCCATGTGATTCACTGCAGATCATGATCCTTGTAATGGAAACAGTTGAAGACAAATACATTCTCAGTCTATGCCCAGCCCCAAGAAGGACAAATACTTGGGTTTGTTTTTTGTTTTGTTTTGTTTTTTAATTAATTTTTATTGGTATACTTGATTTACAATGTTGTGTTAGTTTCCGCTGTACAGCAAAGTGAATCAGTTATACATATACATATATCCACTCTTTTTTTGATTCTTTTCCCATATAGGTCATTTACAGAATATTGAGTAGAGTTCCCTGTGCTATACAGTAGGGCCTTATTAGTTATCTATTTTATATACAGTAGTGTATATATGTCAATCCCAATCTCCCAGTGTATCCCTCCCCCCTTCCTCCCTTGGTAACCATAAGTTTGTTTTCTACAACTGTGACTCTATTTCTGTTTTGTAAATCAGTTCATTTGTACCATTGTTTTAGATTCCACATATAAGCGATATTATATGATATTTGTCTTTCTCTGTCTCACTTACTTGACTCAGTATGACAATCTTTGGGTCCATCCATGTCACTGCAAATGACATTATTTCGTTCTTTTTTATGGCCGAGTAATATTCCATTGTATATATGTACCATATCTTCTTTATGCATTCCTCCGTCGATGGACAATACTTGGTTTTGCTATCTGCCTCATTCCTGCTGCAAATCAAACGACTAGTGTGACTCAAAATGACTGCCCAGGGCCAGGGTTTCTACCTTAATACATTTAAGCAAGAAACACTTGGCATTTGAGTAATCTTCGTAAAAGAGTATCCCTGAAGATGAATGCCTGCTCTGCCACACCAAGTTCTACAGTTCTTTGGATGTGTGATGCTTTCTCATTTAATTTCCAGTCTAACCTTGTAGCAGTTGGTGTAAGCTACAGCACCCTTGCTCTGGCTTCCCTTCTCCATGTCATTTCTAAAGAACTGTGATTTATTCTTTCCCCATCGGCCACCGGTTATTCTGTCCTCCCCTCTCACTTTCCTGGTGCTTTTTCCCACCTTTCAGATTTGACTTTTAGCTCCATGAGACCTGTTAGTTGTGGGTCCTTTTACTGAAAACGATTTTTAAATTCTTTCTTCTGCTGCTATGCTATATCCCAAACACCTTTTTCTTTCTTTTTGGTAAATCCTTGCCACTAATTATGTCCTTCCATTACGACCCAGCTTGAGCTCTGAGGTCATGGATGCTTTTCAAGTTGATCATGTTCGTCCCTTCAGGCTGAGAACACTTTCCAGAAATGTCTAAGATCCGAGGGACCTTGGCCAGGGGAAAAGGTAAACTCCTTGAAGTCAGTGGCCAAGAATAGGGGCAGCACATGCTCTCCCTCTGGGATCCCCAAGATAGAGCCACAGCTTGGTATCATTCCACCTCCCACTGCGGGAAGGGAGGAGAGAATGTGCCTCATCTGCGTAGAAGCCTCTCTGTGATCCTAGTTCTCCTCTTCCTGCCTTCCTCATCTCTCAGACAGAACGAGGGGGGGGGGCGGTTGAGTCAAGGCAGGTCCTCTCTCAGCAGCGTACTTGAATATCAGGAAAGGAGAGGAGGTCAGCCAGGCAGTGAGAAACCTTTGCCCTCACAGAGGTTCAGCCTCCTTAGCCTGCCCTGGTGGCATCCCTAGGATTTTGGCAGACTTAGGGGTATCATATTTTCACATGCATGAACTGTTCTCTACAACTTTTCCTGTGGACTAGGAACCCAAAAATGTTGACATTGAAAATAAAGTTTTCTCTTTCTAGCTGTTTTCATCCCCTGTTTTGAAGGGAGATCTATTTTTCATGGCAGTGGCCATAGACTCATGTTTACCTCTTCATGGAGGGCTCCCATGGAGTAGTGATGGCATTTCTGAAACAGTCTCTGGCATCTCGGGCGGTCTGGATAGGGATAGGTGCTTTCTGGTTAAATATTTTTAATTTGAGAGAATCCTTGTACTCCTGGAAAGTCTTCCTTGGTTACATCTGGGCAGTAGACCTGGTCCTGGAGCAGCAGGCAGTTCTGAGCTTCGTCGTCAAGGCAAAGAGGGTGGCTCAGTCTATGACAGGGACTTCTCCAAAGTGGCCCTTTGAATCACGAGGCATTTCTCTCTCTACCCTCCAGTGAGTGTGTGTGGGAACAGCTTGAATTTCACACAGAAGGGACCCCACAGTTGTTTCCACACAGCTGTTTCCTTCCCTGGGCCAGAGTGAGTCTCCGTGTCTTGAATATCTTTGAGAAGGATCGTCTGCCACATAACCATCTGTGGGCATAAGTCAGAGGAACTTTCAGGGAGGCTTAAGACTGCAAATGGGGCTTTTATGCCTCAGTTTAGGTGTGCCTTGAAGCTTTTCCTTTCCAGCCTGGACATTATGAGAGCGGCTGAAAACATCCAGACATGATTTTTCAGAATTTGGGTGGGGGAGGTGAAAACTCAACCTGCTCAGCCCAGATCTATTGCAACACTTTGCATAATAATTAGTGATGTATAAGCTGTTGCCTAATGGACGGTTTTACTGTGTATGCCCTTCAGTTGTGACTAGCTGGAGTCCTCTGTGATTTAAGCAACTACCTCTCTCCTTTATGTCTTGGCCTTTGGGTAGAGCTGCTGTAGTCATTATTATCTCTCTTCGGTTTCTTTTTTATTTCTTTTTGTAGGTCACTCATTGAAACCTATAGTTCTCATCAGTTACATAGATCTTGGCTTCTTTTCTTAACCTTAGCATTCAAAGAGAGAGAAATACTTTCTGTACCTGAAAAATCTCAATATCTCTGAGTGTTAGGCAGTGAGCAGTGGCCAGGGACAAATGATAATGAAAATAATTATCTCTTATTCTATGCCAGGTACTATTTAAACACTCCACATATATTACTCATTTAATTCTCAATAACCCTCTGAAGTAGTTTCTTTTATCGTCCCCATTTTACAGGTGAGAAAATTCAGGCACAGAGAGGTTAAGTAACTTTTCTAAAATCACACAGTTAATTAAAGAGTAAAGCTAGAATTATGATAAAAGCCACACCATGTTGCTAGGGGGGAGGTACTGTTATTCCCATGTTTTATTGAAGCCACTGAGGTTCAGGGAATTGTAGAAATTTACCCAGGCTTGTCTTATCTTTAACCCAGGCCCCTGTCCAGTATACTCTACTGCTGTCTTCATTTTAGAATGTTCCCATTTCTACCCTTAGGAGGTCCTGGATTCTGTTTAGTTGTACAAATATTTACTGAAAACCCATTGGTTCTGAGTCTTGTGCCATGTGCTGTGTATACAGAGATAATTTTTTGTTGTTTTATGTCCTCGTATGGATGGGTCATATCCTGTTGGCTAATTTCATCAACTTTCCTTTTGGGGGAGCCTAGTGGTACCTTTGGTATCCAGCACTGTGCTTGTCACATGAAAGCTACTCCTAATACTGAATATCTATTGGTTGGTAAAATGTGATACAAGGAAATCACCGAATAAACAGTTATGTTCTACAAATGTGTGTGGTCAGTTCAGTTACTGTTCAGTGATGGGTGATGTCCTATATTAGCCTCACTGGTGAACCTAAACACAACTTTCAACAGGATGTCACTTTTGGTTTTATGACTGTCACTTTCCTAATTGAGGTAGTAGACTAAGTAGTGCAGTAGCTCCGGTGTTGAGCTTTTATTGGGTTGGCTTTTGAAAAGCTAACACTGTATTGGAAAAATCATGCAACTAGAAGTCAGGACATGTGGATTATAGTTTTATCTCTCACAATGATTATAACTGTGTGAGTATTGTTGTGTCTTCTGATCTCTCAATTTCCCCATATGCACGACGAGGAAGGTAGACTCAGTGTTGATTTAGGTCACTTACAAAGTCCTGTAAATCACGGAGAAAATTCATACCATGATGAGTCCTTTGGGCTAATATAGTGTAGTAGTTTAGTTTTGACTGTAGATAAATATCTTAATTTTGTTGAGTCTTAGTTTTTATTTTACCATTCAAATGGGTTGATCATTCCTGGCCTGCCTAATTTGTAGGACTTTTGTGAGTATTTAGTGAGATTCTGGGTATATAAGTGCTTTGGATAATATAACACTGTATGAACACAAGATATTATTCGTATGGAAAGTTAACGGAAAGGTGTCAGGTTTCTCGCCACTCCTCCCCCCTACCAAAAAAAAAAAAAAAAAAAAACCCGGGAGTTTGGTCCTGGTTGGGCTGTTTCCTGTAGTTTATGGAACTCTTTGGAACGCTAAAGGGTCAATACGGGCTTTGTCCTGCTTTAGGTCAGTTTCCCACGGTTGGGGTAAGGCTGCACACTCTTTCCTCCAACAACGTTATCAAACACACCCGACACTCAAAATGTGGTAATTTGTTAGACAAAAGTGAGGTTTTGAGTTACACTAACCTCCGCTTTGTTCAAAGCACCCCCTCGGAATCTGAGATCTTCTCCATAGGCCAGCAGAAGTGCACGTGTCCCCCAGGTTTACAAATGCCTTAAAAACAGCCCGATAAATCATCCCCCAAGTTTGTGTACCATGTCTAACTTCGTGTCTCGGTGGGGATATTTTTAACTCCTGCTTCTAACTCCTCTCAGTTCCTTTAAGGAAGTGTGATCCGAAAGGGTCAGACATTTGGCATCTACTTGGGGAAAAACTTTGAAAGAGTTCCTGATGCTCCCCCTGGGGTAGGGCTGCCTTTCTCCAAAAGAACTGGCCCTTCAGAGTGTCTTTTCCACATAAGGGCTTGTGCGAGGCCCCAGGCACCAGTTGATGCCGTCTCTTCCCCACGACAGATGGTCAAGCCTTCAATTTCAGCTAGTGATCTGCCGTTGAGAGGGCGGGCAGGAGATTCTGCCAGCGTGCCAAGTGACAGGGCTGCTTAGGGTAATGGGGATCTGGTGTGTGCCCGGCATAGCTTTTGTGCTAACGATGGGCTGGTGACAGGTGCCTCGCCCCGGCTCATCGCTGAGACAGAAGATCCCCTGCTCCCTTGATTCTCTTTCTCTCTGGCAGAGCTAGTGTCCTGTTTGCCGGTCTTTCAAAATCCATTTTGGCACCAGACGGACCCCCTCACGGTGGCTAGCAGTTGTCTGACGTGAAGATGTCAGGGGGCGTGCTGACAGCTCCTTCTAACACAACCTGAATCTGGCTGTCGAGTCTGGGCTCAAATGGCTTAAACACACACAGGCAGCAAATATTATCAACCCTGGGGAACTGGGAATGGGAGCCGGGTGCCCACTGGATGGAGAAAGGCAGCGACGTCTCCCTCCACAATATTCATGTTGACAGAGTGGAAATAATCGTACTAATAATTAGTCTTATGATTACACTTATTTGTGCAATTGCCATTATAGTACAGTTGCTGTCAATGGTACAATTAGTATTAATATCAATACTGCACTACTTCTATTATTATTAAAACTACTATAGCATAATGGTTAAAAGCACAGGCTCTGTGCAAATTTGAGTTGATTCACATTTAATAACCTTTGGGCAACTTAACTTCTCCGAACCTCAGTTTCCTCATCAGTAAAATGGGATTCATATTAGAGTTTATTTAGGAGGCTTGAGTTGGGAAAATGCATTTGAAGTTCTTAGCGTTCTGAGCACGAAGTAAGCACCTAATACACGAAAGACATGATTATTATTACTGCCACCATCACCATGCTTACTGTGTTCCAGACACTATGCATTATTGCAGTTAATGTTCACACTTGCCTTATATGGTAGGGACTAGTATTATACCCAATTTATAGATAAGGAAAGTGTGGTGCAGAGAAGTTCAGCTATTTATCAAAGTCACACAGCAGTGCATGTCAGAGTTTGGATGGGAATCCCATTCTGGGTATTTCTAAGGGCTGTGGCTTTTCTATCATACCAAGCTGACTTTTACCGTCAACTTAGTGATAATCAGCCCTGTCCTGGGGTTTGGGTGGCTTTTAAATATTCCCTTCCAACGAGCTATGTTTGGAAGAAGCAGCCAGTTTTCACATTTCAGGTGTCTTTGGATGTAGGCTTGAACCCCAGCAAGATGGCAGACTCACTGTCCCAACCTCCACCACATTAAACAGAGTCTGGCAGCAGTGTGTGATCACTAGAACTACCCAGCATTTGCCTCTGAGAGTTCAGAGGAAAGGGACAGTGCAAAGGCACTTAGGATTGTGACCACTCTCTCAAGCTCCTTTCCTTCCCCCCAGACTACTACTGAAGTCAGGAGTCAGCATTGGCCAGTTGGGCTAGGGAATGACAGTGTTGCTCTTTGAGCTGGATTTCATTTTACACAGTTGGGTTTCAGCAGTGTTTCATGAGTCATTTGTCTTGTTCAAAATGTTGATAAACTTTAGCCTCTGTGGAGAGAACCTGGAAGTAGGGATGAAGGATTGTTCAGAAGCCGGCTTTTACTGATGAGCAGTTGAATGTTGCATGATGTTGAAAGAGCCATTTCAGGAAGATGTTTACATTTTAAAATGTTATTTTTGGGTTGACAAAGTCATTGTCTCTCTTCAAAGAGTTATTCCCACGCTGTACTTCCCTCTTGGCAGATTCTAAGAGACCAGGGAGGAGAGAGATTCTGCTGGGATATGTCTCGGTTTGGTTTTCAGAAGTTGGCTGAATTTGATGCATCTTTGTGCTATGCTGTCATTACAGAGGTGTTATTTGGTTGATAGGCTTTGTACTCAGAGCTAAGTCCGGACTGAGGCATCCTGGAGTGATAGTTCTTCACAAATTATGTGTATTGAAGTAGGGACTTTACTCCAGTGTAGACTTGAAGTGGAGAAAAGGTGAAGACAAGAAAATTCCTATGAGAATTTAACTAATCAACATTTTAATGCCGTGTAGTATTTTGGGGAAATATTTGGGCCTGAAATTCACAGCACTAAAAGTAAAAAGGAATGAAGAACTTTCGGCAGCTTTTAAAATGCCTCTTTCCCCAAACATAGTGGGGTGGAGAGGTTTAATTGTAGGTGGCCAACAAGAATGCCCTAACTGGACACTTTGGATCCTGGCTGCCTTTCCGTGATGAACTTTAACAACTGCCAGCTAAGAAATATAGAAATAACTCATCTAGTTTATCACCCAGACCAGGACACTTTTGAAAGTTAAAGTGGGTACTGTTCACACTTACACTAATACAACTGGTGTAAGCTAGAATTATTCCTGGCAAATTGGGACCTTTGGTCACCCTAGCCAGTAAAACCCATGGATCTCACTCTAGAATCAATTCAGAGATCAAGGTGGCAGTGAGGCAGGATGTTCCTTCTTCCATCACAAATAGCTTTTGTCTATAGCATGCGTGTAAGGAAAACATATGGGATACGTTCAAGAAGCCAAAGGACTTCAGTCAGTATGTGAATCTTACCTACTTCTCATAAGTACTCCTAATTAGAATATTTTATTTGGAGATGCTAGATAAAAAGTGTTTACTATCTCCTTACATTCATCTAGCGTGTATCTTGCCGGTTCATCATCTGTGAATTTACGGGGCTTAAATTACATGTTGTTGTTGGGGACTCTGAGTAATTCTCAGGCAGTTATCTCCAGTTGGACCCTGCCTTAAATTATGGGGAAGACTTACCCTCTTTATGAGTGAAAATACTTCCTTGGGGCTTAATTCTTTAGTGACATCTGTTGGCAGCACAGAGAGCATTCTCTTCATAAAGAAGGTCCAGCTTGGATTCAAAACAAAGGCTAAAGCTTTAAACAAAATACTGGCTCTAACATCATTCTGAATATTTCAGGAAACGTGCAGAGAATAGAATGCATGACCCAGAAGTGACTTACTACTTTTTTCCCTTCTGTGTCAGGACTGAAATGCTAACCGTGATAATTTTTTTCTTCACAGGTTCTTCTTGAAATTTTTCCTCAAGTGTAACCAAAATTGCCTAAAGAATGCGGGAAACCCACGTGACATGCGGAGATTCCAGGTGGGTCTGTCTTGTCTTTCTTGTACCTCAATAATGACATGAGTATTGGGAGAGGGTAAAAAAGTCTTAGGTGGAGAAGAAACAGAGTATCATTGTTTTCCCAGAGGTGAAGAGCAGGTGAGACTTTGGGTCCCCAGGTCTCTGTACTCTAGAAGTTCTTGTTTTTATTAGAGAAGAATTAGGACTGAGCCACCTGCGTTCACTGGTTGAAGCAACGGTACCCTTTGAGCCTAGTTTGGCTTCCCAAATGGACTCATAAGCTTAAACCACTGCAGGTTAAGTGAAATACATACAAAATGATGCATCCTTTGCCGAAAGTTCTACAGGTAGAAAACTGGTAAATAGGAGCTTTGTGCTGTTTTGGAATGATGTCACCTTCCTCCTTCCTTTCTCTCTGTTTTCCTTTTCCAATCTTGGAAATTGTTGTCAGTAATTATCTATTAAAAATGGACCCCTGAAGAAGCAGAGCGTATCTAGGGCGGTATGGGTGACACTCAGTCTGTTTCAGAAATGTCCTTGTACAGCAACATGTAAATGTTTTCAAGCATCAGTCATATCGGCCACCATTTAAAGCATGAGTGGTATGTTAACCTCATATAACTATACATTTACTAAAGGAAAAAAGATGTGAAAATACATGTGTTAACTTCCAAGACACAGACATGCTGGTTGGGTTTTAGGAAGGGTTGCTAAGTTCTAGATACATGCTTCTCAAGCCCTGAAGTGCTGAGAATCCTCTGGGGATCTTGTTAAAATGCTAATTGAGGCGTGAGATGTGCCTGAAATTCTACCTTTCTAACAAGCTCCCAAGTGATGGCAAAGCCATGGACCACACTTTGAGTAGCAAGGTTCTAGACCCTTGTGTTGCTCTCCGTCTAATTTTATGACTGACTCATTTGCATGGTCAATGTTAGTTTCTCCGCCAGAGTAATGATTCATCTATGGATGCCCATGGGGTCTGTCAGTGAAAAATAGCATGGTGCTTAAGGTATGTTCTTAGGTATAGTTAGTCTGCTTTAAGTGTAGATTGAAATATATGATCTCTGAGAGGATCTTGACAAATTTTAGCTGTATATTCTCCGATGGGAGAAAGGGAAGGGATGATTCTGGGCACTGATTTTTGGATGTCAAGATCTCTTAGTCTCCAAGATGATTATTTTTATTATTATTATTTTTAACATCTTTACTGGAGTATAATTGCTTTACAATGGTGTGTTAGCTTCTGCTTTATAACAAAGTGAATAAGTTATACATATACATATGTCCCCATAGCTCTTCCCTCTTGCATCTCCCTCCCTCCCACAAGATGATTATTTTTAATAGGTGAGACTCAGTAGTCTCATGAAAGAACAAATTCAGTAGAAAGAAGACATTCTCTCCTGAGATTCTGAAGCAGTTCTGGGAATCATTTGGCCTTGCCACCTTTTGTCCTGACAGATAAATGGGGAGAATCCCTAGATTCCTAGTGTTCTGGAAAATATTTCTCCTGGGGAGCTTCTGACCAAGTGGGTAGACTTGGGTGCTTTCATTCCCACCCAGGACATTTTGTGTTGAGTTGGAGTCAGTTTTGCTGGTGAAACATGTGATGCTATTAAGTATGTGTTGCTAAGTGTCTTGGAACATGAGGTTGGGTTTCAGTACAAACTGTGTTGTCACTTACCTTGGCCTTGAAATGGGCCATAGATCTCCTTTGACCAAACTTGCATTAAGAACGAGGCATATCCAGGCACGAACCAATCGATGTGTAATAAACGTGTCTGGTAGACATGTGTGATGCCTTATGAATACTGGGATCAACTTTACTGTGCTTCTCAGGGCAGAAGAGTTAGAGGTGGACTTTGGTGACACCAGGAATCTCAAAGAGTATGTGTGTAAGACTTCTGGGGCCTTGTTTTTCTTCACAGGACCTGCCAGTGAAATGTCTGAAAGCTTTGAATTATAGGAATGTAGCTCTTGGATGAGATGAGAACCAACTCAGTCTATTATTTTTGAGAGTATCTAGAATGCTTTATTTTTTACAGACAAAATAGTTATTCTTTGTTTAGCATAAGGGCTATTAAGTCAAGGAGGCATGAGTTAGATTTCTGCAAAACCTCAATTTCCTCAACTGTAAAATGGAGTAAAAATGATATTCTGCTGAGTTCGCAAAAGACAGTATTTTGTAAGCATAACTAATTTGCACATGATCAAATATAAATGTAAGCTTTTGGAGAGAATATTTGCTATAAACTAAAGCTGGGTCATTAGTTCAGTATCGGGTTTCTCAGCCTGGGCACAAATGACATTTCGGACTGAATAACCCTTTGTTTGGGGGGGGGTGGATTTGTCCTGTTTATCATAGGATGTTTAGTAGATATCACTGGCCTCTACCCACTAGATACCAGTAGAGAGACCATCCCCCCACCACAGTCATGACAGACCACAATGTCTCCAGACATTGACAAATGTCCCCTTGTAGGGGTGGGAGTGCAGAATTGCCCCTGGTTGGGAATCACTGGTTTAGTCCTATACCTGATGACCTCTGACTCTCCCTGGAAATATCTAGCAACTTAAACTCAATGAGCCCTAAACTCCATTGTCAGCCTCGGGTTTTTTTTGTGCATGAGCCTCCACCCCAAGCTGGCTTCTCTTCCTGTGTTCCCTGCCTGGGTTCATTCCTAACTGCCTTAAGTGCTGGGGAGATGACTGTTGACATTTGTTTCTGCATTTCAGGGTGTTCCGTAGACATATGTATGACTATATGTGTCCATGTGTGTACCTTGATGTATGACTATGGACATTGTCCGTAATGATGATGATGAAGCTAACATTTATTGGGTACTCACTATGTGAGAGGTATTGTGCTAAGTATTTTACATGAGTTATCATATTTATCTTCACAATATATGCAAATAAGGTTTAGGAATGTGCAAATAGGGATTATTCCCATTTTACAGATGAGGAAACTGAAGTTTAGCAATTTGCCCAAAGTCACCCATCTACTAAGTAGTGAGGCAGTGATTCAACCCAGTCAGACTCAGATGTTCTCTAGTGTCATGGGACAGTAAATAACTTGTCCAGAGCCTGTAGGCAGATACTTAGTGAGGCCGTAAAGAGGTTTCTCGACATCTGAGAGCCCCAGTGGCTACCCGTGAATATGTGTTAGAATCCCGGGAAAGCTGAGGAGCATTTTCAAAAGGGGTATTTGCCCTGAATAGAACCTAAGGATACCGTCTGCATGAGGGACACTGGGATGCCAGCAAAGCTCATCAAGCAGTGCGTGGAGTTGTGTGGAAGGGGAAGAACTTGAGCACTGTTTCTGATCAGAGCCACAGTGTTGGTCCGTGTTTATTCATGTGAACTTTAGAGAAAGAAGCTGTCGCTCAGAAAACTGCCTGCGCTTCACCTAATCGATGGAGGTTTTAGCCAGTTCTCCAGGGCAAGAAAGACCCCTCACCAAATGAAGCCTGAGTCCAGTGGCCCCTGACAGCTCAGAGAGCTCTGTTCAGAAATCACACTGAAGTTCCCAACTGTTAGAACTAAACCAAGAGTGGGAGGATTAGTTTTCCCTGCAGCTACCCTGGCTGACAGAGGTGTGTCCTAGAAACATTGGTGGGACTTTTCCTATGAATAGGCATTGATTTCCATCGTTTTTCTCATAGTACGCTAATTGGGAAGCTGGTTTCAAATATTTTGATGTCACTGCTGCCTCTGGGCAGCGGGTGGGGGGAGTGAGAGAGTGTCATTTTGGCACGAGAAAACTCCGTTCTACTCTTTACATCTCAATGTGACTTTTCCCCGTTCTACTGAAAACCCGAGGCCTGGAGACATCTGAGTGAGAAGGCACTCTTCTGCCAATTCAGTGGGCTCCCCCCACCTGTCGTGGGTGCCGCTTTTTCTCTCACCCCGTTTTGTATGCTTACCGGGCCAGCCTGATCGTCATGCAGCCATGCCAGAGCGTGTCTCCTCTGAACAGCAATCAGGGGCCTGTGTAGGTGACTGAGGAGGACATAAGAAAGGTTGTTGATCTCTTGACACGTAAAGACTTTCTGTCAAGCAAACTCAGACTCACAGCGACTGAGCTTCTGGTGTGTAAACAGAGACTGCTTAATTACACAGGTCATGTCAATTAGTGTGACCTTAGCGTTTTCAAGAAATTAATCACTTTCTGTAGAGCTCGGCTGTGATCATACTTTAAGGCAGTATGGAATAAACCTTGTAGAGAATCTGGTACAATCTTTTTTCTTTTTCTTTTCTTTTTTATAGTGGATGTTTTCTTTTGAAATCCCCAGGCTGTGGTTAGGGTAACAAACTTGCTTAAATATAACGGGGGATACAGGCTTCATTCAGTTCTGGCGGGTGTGGGGACATGGGGAGGAAGAGAGAAGGAGGGAAAGCTGTGAATGAAGACAGCTCATGACAGGGAGAATTTCACTGTGACTAAATGAGCCCATTTCTTCATCTTGACACTAAAAACACGCTAATGTCAAAGGACTGTGTTAAAGCCATGTCACAGGTCTGGTTTTTAACTGACAGGAGCTAGACAATTCAAGGTTAAGATTTAAATCCTTATCAATAGCTTTCCTTGTTGGGGCTGGCAGAGTGGGGTGTTGAGGGGAGGAATAAGAATTGGGTACAAGCTGTCATCACAGTAGATACCATAATACCTGGAGGCTGGGAAGTAAATTTCCAGGTTCATCTTATCTCTTTAACAAAGTTTTCCATAGGATGTAAATCTCTATCTGTGTATAAATGTTAGCTCTGTAACTACATGTGAACATAAATGTAAGATATCTTTGTTCCTGCATGCATGCCTGCACTCAGTAGTATTTATTGACATGGGAGGTGGTGAGTGTACCGTGATGAACAAAAAAGACCGAGTGTTTGCCCTAATATAGAAACTTATATTCTTATATTCTAGTCAGGGTCTATTAGTTAGGTTAATACTAGCTGCTGTAAGAAATAGACCAAAGAATATATAATGGCTCATGTACAAGAGAAGGTTATTTCCTGCTAATGTAATGGTACAAGGCAGGTGTTCCTGGTTGGTGAGCAGATCTTATACATGAAGTAGTTTGGGGACCTGTGTCTCCACCATTCCCTAGAACCTCGTTGTCTCCTTCCATCCAGTTGAAGGGTAAAGAGTGCATGCAGGGGGCACGTGGACTTCTTAAACCCTGGTCTTCGAAGTGATCCTTGTCAAATCTGCCCACATTCTACTGGCTAGCAGTCTGTCACACAGCCATGTGTAACCACTGAGGGACCTGAGAGTGTCTAGTTGTACCACCCAAGAAGAAGAGAAAATGGGTATATAAGGAACGATTACCATCAGCTGCTATTCTGTGTACAAATAATTACACATCATTAACATTTTTAATTATTGCTATAAAGGAAGTGAAACAGAATATTATGAGAGAGAATACCAGTGTGGGATCAGGGATGGGAACCTACTTTAAAGCAGGTGACCAGGGAAAACTTCTGAGGAGGGGACTTTTAAGCTCCGAGATAATGGATAAGAATAACTCATCCTAGGGCTTCCCTGGTGGCGCAGTGGTTGAGAGTCCACCTGCTGATGCAAGGGACACCAGTTCGTGCCCCGGTCCAGGAGGATCCCACATGCCGCGGAGCAGCTGGGCCCGTGAGCCATGGCCGCTGAGCCTGCGCGTCCGGAGCCTGTGCTCCACAGCGGAAGAGGCCGCAACAGTGAGAGGCCTGCGTACCGCAAAAAAGAAATAACTCATTCTGAGAAAAGCCAAAAGAATTTTTTGAGCAGAGAGAAGGGCAAGGCCCCAATTCATGTTTATCTCACGTTTATCTGAGGAAACGAACAATCTTCTTTCACTTACTAGTCATTTGGAGTGAGGGGTTCGGAAATAGGAGAAATGACCCGGTTATTCTTCCCAAATTCCCACCAAAAATGTCTCGTCTTTCAAAAATGATGACATGGTAAATGACATTAAAAGGCAGCTCTCTGCCCCCCTTTTTTGGGTGAATTCTATAAATTTTGGAGAATCCTTGTTACTTATTCAGAAGCCCACAGTGTATGATTAGAGGATTCTTAAAATATATGCCCAACCCCTGCAGTTTCGGTCTGCTTTTAAAGGCGCTTAAATAAAGAAGGAAATATTCTTATCCCTTTTATTTCTCTCCCACTGTCCCCCGCCCCCTGTCTTATATTATTTTGACAAACAGCACATCTTGCAATTAAATTCTTTACCAACAGAATGCTAGGGGCCCAAGCTGCCATCCCTCTCTTCCTACAGAAGAATTTCAAGATGCACCATGCTGATTAATTATACTGAAAGCAGCTCTAATGATAGTTTCAGAATACAGGATTAATTCACATAACATGGTAAATGCAAATGGTGGATTTTCAACCTGATATATTAAACCATTACGGCTTACTGGGCAAATATGTATTTTGGCATGAGCCTTATGCTGGGCCTTGGCAGAAAATATGCATCACTGAAAAGGAATCCTTATGAACGGGATTTGATGAGTGGTAGCTCTTCACTAGGAGGAAATATATTCCTACATTAAGTACAGTTGCTATTGAAAAAATGTAAAATACATTAAACGATAGATGTAAAAGTGTTTGGTTTGATCAGTGTTGCCAATGGATATCGGTTCTGAGGATGCCTATACCTACTGAGACTTACCAACAGAAGGTATTCTTATATTCTTCCACTTTTTAGGTTGTAACTTATAGAGCTCTTAGTATGTGTGAGACCCTGTACTAAGTGTTTTACATGTATAATTTTATTTATTTTTCTACCCTTTTCCCCTTGTTTACTTTCCTCCAAATGGGCACATTGGCTGCCTTTCTCTTCCATCATTTCTCTTCCCCAAATATACTAAACTCATTCCTGCCTCAAGATTTTTGCTCTTGCTATTCCATCCCCCTGGAAATTCTTCTGCCATATCATTAAATGGCTGGATACTTCTTATTACTCAGATTTCAGCTAACATGTCACCTCCTTAGAGAGGCCTTCCTAATCATCCACTCAAAAGTAGCTCTCATCTAGGCGTCACAACCCTCTCCTCATTTTATTTTCTTCTTGGAACTTGTCACATTCCAAAACTTGCTTTCATTGCTTATTTATGTATTGTCTGAAAACCCTTTTTTATTCCCAATGGGAACTAAGCTCTTGATGGGCGAATACTTTGTCTTGTTCATTGCTGCTTCTCCAGTACATAGAATAATGCCTGGCACTTATTCCTATGATTAAATGACTTATCTAAGGTTACAGACTAGTAAATGATGGAGTCGGGGTTCAAACTCAGCACTGTCTGACCCTGGAAACTGAGCTGATGACTAATATGCTACTTTCTTTCTCCCAGTTTCCATACCTGTGTGCCACGGTCCCATCGGCAGAGAGCACGCATGGCAGTTCTGTATGTTTGGGCTTACTGCTACTTAAAATGGCCAATGGGAACACATAAATGGAGAGCACCAGTTAAATGCTAATGACACCATTAAGAGTCATCAAAAGTATCCTGATCCAGAGAGAGAGAAACTAGGTTCAGATCAATGATGAGCTTTTTATGTCTACAGTGTGTCACAGTTCAGGAGACAGAAGCTGAGTCTAGTTTCCAATAGTCCAAATTAGTCTAGCACAAGAATCTGAGGATTTAGAAGTGTCTGTTCTTGTCTTACTGTTAAAAGAAGAGCGATTTTTGCCTTGAGCCTTAAAGGGCGGATTTAATGCAGCTACTCGCTCCCTCACTCCTGCAGTTCCACTCTGTTACATCCTGTAGGTTCATGCGTCCTCCATAATTTTTAATGAGTTATTTGGGCTCTTTCAACCAGATAGAAACTAGCAATCAGACTGGTTTCAGAGAATATCTCGTTTCATATCAGTCAAGGATATTTTAAAGGACAGAGTTAATGAAGACCCAACTGCAGCAGACCATTTTTATGTAAATAATACCTAAAGTATGGTCAGCCAGATAGACACAGCGAAGTGTACTGGAAGAGACCAGAAGCAGGGGAGAGAGGGCCTAAGCCAGGAGCTTGTCTTGAGAGGCCAGAAGCTGTTGTGGGCAAGAGAAGTGGACCTGGAGTCTGAAGTTTCCCTTCAGGTTTGCCTCTGCTCTTAATTTGTCCTATGGCCTTGAGGATGTTTTTAAGTCTCTTGGACCTCAGTTTTCCAAGCTGTAAAAGGAGGCATTGGACAAATTTGCAGTATCATAACTACTAAGGACTCCTTTTGTGATTTTCTCCTACAGACGTCTTGTGGTGACATATTTTTCAACGTAATTGCATTTATTGAGTAAGAATCACACTGTCTATTTTAAAATTAGTCAAAGCCATGTGAAACTGCCAATTTAGAGCTTCGCGTGTGCATGAGATAACCGTGTTTCCACATAGAACTGTTATGATCCCATATCAATAAAGGAAGGTTACTGAATGTTTTGGTATGCATCCTTACTATGGATGAATTTAGGATGCCCTCTCTGAAATGTTGTCCCCAGTACAACATTTGAAAACTTGTAGTTGGAAGCCACTAGATTGGCTGATCTCTTGGGTCCCTTGTGACTTGTTGGAGGAGACTACAAAGAGTAGTTCAGTAGACAGGTTGGATGTAGAATGTGGGCTGTGTGAAGTAGAGGGTAGAATTTTGATCCGTAGACTTTATTTTGTAGAGCAGTTTTAGGTTTACAGAAAAATGAGGGGAAAGTACAAAGAGATCACATATACTCCCTTAATACCCCCTCCCCAGTTTCCCTTATTATTAACACCTTGCATTAGTGTGATACATGTGTTACAATTGATGTGTCAATATTGATACACAATATTGTTAATTAACATCCATAGTTTACACTAGGACTCACTATGATGTACATTCTTTGGGTTTATACAAACTCATGATGTTATGTACCTACCATTACGGTATCATATAGAATGGTTTCATTCCCCACCCACCCCCCAAATCCTCTGTGCTTTACCTATTCATCCCTCCCTCCCTCTCCCCAAACTCCAGGCAACCACTGATCTTTTTACTATCTCCATAGTTTTGCTTTTTCCAAAATGTCATATGGTTGAAATCATACAGTATATAGTTTTTACAGGTTGGCTATTTTCATTTAGCAACTTGCATTTAAGGTTCCTTCATGTCTTTTTGTTCCTTGATAGCTCATTCCTTTTTTTAAATTTTATTATTTTTTATACATTTTTATTGGGGTATAATTGATTTACAATGTTGTGTTAGTTTCTGCTGTACAACAAAATGCATCAGCTATATGCATACACGTATCCCCATATCCCCTCCCTCTTGAGCCTCCCTCCCACCCTCCCTATCCTACCCCTCTATGTCATCACAACATACCAAGCTGATCTCCTGTGCTGTGCGGCTGCTTCCCACTAGCTATCTATTTTACATTTGGTAAGTGTGTTTATGTCAGTGCTACACTCTTACTATGTCCCAGCCTCCCCTTCCTGCCCTGTGTCCTCAAGTCCATTCTCTATGTCTGCATCTTTCTTCCTGCCCTGCCACTGGGTCCATAAGTACCATTTTTCTAGATTCTACATGTATGCGTTAATATACGGTATTTGTTTTCCTCTTTCTAACTTACTTCACTCTGTATGACAGACTCTAGGTCCATTTACCTCACTACAAATAACTCAATTTTGTTCCTTTTTATGACTGAGTAGTATTCCATTATATATATGTGCCATATCTTCTTTATTCATTCATCTGTTGACGGACATTTAGGTTGCTTCCACGTCCTGGCTACTGTAAATAGTGCTGCGATGAACACTGTGGTACATGTATCTTTTTGAATGATGGTTTTCTCTGGGTATATGCCCAGTAGTGGATTTGCTGGGTCATATGGTAGTTCTATTTTCAGTTTTTTAAGGAATCTGAATACTGTTCTCCATAGTGGCTGTATCCATTTACATTCCCACCAACAGTGCAGGAGGGTTCCCTTTTCTCCACACCATCTCCAGCATTTATTGTTTCTAGATTTTTTGATGATGGCCATTCTGGCTGGTGTGAGGTGATACCTCATTGTAGTTTTGATTTGCATTTCTCTAATGATTAGTAACGTTGAGCATCTTTTCATGTGTTTGTCGGCAATCTGTATGTCTTCTTTGGAGAAGTGTATATTCAGGTCTTCTGCCCATTTTTGGATTGGGTTGTTTGTTTTTTTGATATTGAGCTGCATGAGCTGCTTGTAAATTTTGGAGATTAATCCTTTGTCAGTTGCTCCATTTGCAAATATTTTCTCCCATTCCATAAGTTGTCTTTTTGTCTTGTTTATGGTTTCCTTTGCTGTGCAAAAGCTTTTAAGTTTCATTAGGTCCTGTTTGTTTATTTTTGTTTTTATTTCCATTTCTCTAGGAGGTGGGTCAAAAAGGATCTTGCTGTGATTTATGTCATAGAGTGTTCTGCCTATGTTTTCCTCTAAGAGTTTGATAGCGTTTGGCCTTACATTTAGGTCTTTAATCCATTTTGAGTTTATTTTTCTGTATGGTGTTAGGAAGTGTTCTAATTTCATTCTTTTACATGTAGCTGTCCAGTTTTTCCAGCACCACTTATTGAAGAGGCTGTCTTTTCTCCACTGTATATTCTTGCCTCCTTTGTCAAAGATAAGGTGACCATATGTGTGTGGGTTTATCTCTGGGCTTTCTATTCTGTTGCATTGATCTATATTTCTGTTTTTATGCCAGTACCATACTGTCTTGACTACTGTAGCTTTGTAGTATAATCTGAAGTCAGGGAGCATGATTCCTCCAGCTCCATTTTTCATTCTCAAAGTTGCTTTAGCTATTTGGGGTCTTTTGTGTTTCCATACAAATTGTAAAATTTTTTGCTCTAGCTCTGTGCAAAATGCCATTGGTAATTTGATAGGGATTGCATTGAGTCTGTAGATTGCTTTGGGTACTATAAGCTCATTTCTTTTTTTTGCTGCATCATCCTCCATTCTGGGGATTACCAGTTTATCCATTTATCTATTGAAGGACATTCTGGTTGCTGATACCTTTTATTTAGTCGAATTTTTTTATGGATATAATCATAGGTTCACATGCAGTTGTTCAGAATTATACAGAGGGAACCTGTGTATCCTTTACCCAGTCTACCTTATAGTAATATTTTACAAAACCATTGAGCAATATTACATTGTACTATACAGTATTTATACAGGATATAAACATTGATACAATCCATCCATGTTATTCACATGTCACTAGTTTTACTTGTACTCATCTGTGTGTGTATGCTTTTAGTGCTATAAAATTTTATCATGTGTAGGTCTGTGTATCTATCACTACAGTCAAGATATTGGACATTTCTGTCCACACAAGGATCCCTCCTGTTGTCCTTCTATAGTAGCCCCATCCACCTTCCCTCTGTCCCTAATCCTTGGCAACCACTACTTTGTTCTTCATTTCTAAACTTTTGCTATTTCAAGAATAAATAAATAGAATCATGCAGTGTACTAGTTTGCTATCATTGCTGTGACAAAATACCACAGACCAGGTGGCTTAAAAACAGGAATGTATTTTCTCAAAGTTCTAGAGGCTGGAAGTCCCAGCTCAAGGTGTCAGCAGGTTTGGTTTCCTCTGAGGCCTCTCCTTGGCTTGCAGATGGCCACCTTCTCACTGTGTCCTCACATGGTCTTTCCTCTTTGCATGAACACCTGTGTGCCCAAATTTCCTCTTCTTATAAGGACACCAATCAGATTAGATTAAGTCCCACCCAAACAGCCTTATTTTAACTTAATTACCCCTTCAAAGGCCCTATCTCCAAATATAGTCACATCCTGAGGTTCTGGGGTTAGGACTTCAACATGAATTTTGTGGGAGACAAAATTCAGCCCATAATATGCAGTATGTAGCCTTTTGGTATTGGCTTTTTCACTTGACATAATTCTCAGGAGATTCATCCAGATGTATCAATAGCTTGTTCCTTTTTATTGCCGAGTATTATTCCATGGAATGTTGCTTAATGCCTTTTTATTTCATGTACTTCTGGTCAATGCATTTCATGCCTCATTATTAAGGGCTCTGAATTAGTGCAAACATAGAATAAGCTAAACCCCGAGGTAAGGAAGCCATGTAATAGACCAACTTTAGCACTAATTTCCTTACACTGAATTATCATATATTAGCATTGAAAACCAAGATTTATAATTTTTAAATCATTATTCAAAATTAAGTTGCTAAAGTGGTTATAGTTTAGAGGGAGGTACTGCCTACCAAAATATTCTAAATTTAAACAGTGAAAATATTTTTATGATTTAATTTTCCCCCAGCGCTGTATTTGTTCTAGAAATATTTAAAGATACAGATTTCAACTCTTTTTGTTGCTTCTGTCCTAACCCCTTCTTCCACATGAGCTATTACTTTTGTTAATGTGATCTGCCACTCATGACTGAATTTAGCTGCTTGTGTCTTTTTGAAAATCTGCTCATGAGACAGAGATCATGCTTCATGAATCTGAGATAATATAGTTGAGACATACAAGGTCTCCGGCTTGATAGGAAGGGAAGAGGGACAACCTAAGGAATGAGAGCAAGGAAATAATTACCAGTAAGAAAACTCTCAGAGAACCCCTCATTCAAATGAAGTATTGGGGAAACTAGACTGCATTGATAAGATGCAGAAAATTTATGAACTGTTTTCAAAGCTGTAAGGTTTTATTTCATTTCAAGCCTAGAATGTAAAAGGCCAATAGGAAAATGGTTTATAGAAAGCAAAATTACATAAACCATTGAAACTTGCAATTCACAAGAGGTCTAAATTATATAATTATATATCATGAGCACGAAGGTCTTTAAATTTGTAAAATTTCAGTGTTAAACTGATAGAGAAGTGAATGTAGAAGAAATAATTTCTGTAGCCTTGTATTTAAAATAACAGTTTATAGGCTCTTGAACTTTTTGATGAGATCACCAACAAAGCAACAACTATGCTACCACTGCTAACATTTGCTCTATAAGAACTGGGAACCATGCTAACCACTTTAAATTAATATAAGCCTCACAGTAACCTTATGAGTTAGGTACTATTATCATATCCATTTGAGAGTCAGGGACACTGGGGCTTAGAGGGGTTAAGTTACCTGGCCAAAGACACATCAGCTAGGAAAGATTGAGAGTCAAAAGTCATAAATTTTGTGTTGAATTCTTTCTAATTCTAAATAGTTGGGGGTAGATAATAAAAATAATAACCCTCAGAGAATTTAGATCCAGGATATAACAGAGCAAATTTCTGAACCACTGATATGAGCCAAGAAGTCAGAAACTTCATTGTAAAATCTCCAAAGTCTGTGGATACCTGTGAACTTCCCTTCGCCCTTTTTATCCCCTCACCTGGAGGGTTGGATGCAAACAGAAGATACCATGGAACACAGTGGGTATTCATCAGCACATCTCTGGATTGCTATACTAAAAAGCCATGCCCCTCCCCCAAATAGAAATTTACTTCCAAAAAATACAGGGATAAAAATATATATGTATACAACCCTAAACATGTCCACCTGGCTTAATACTTATTTCAGGAGGAATAAATTGAGCATCCTCATGAATAAGTTGGAACAATTTATTTCAAAACCATTCTATAGCAGCACTGTCCAGTAGAATATTCTGCACTGTTCTATAACTGCCCTGTCTATTATAGTGGCCTCCAGCCACATGTGGCTACTGACCACTTGAAATGTGGCTATGGAAACTTGGGAACAATGGAATTTTAAATTTTACTTAATTTAAATTTAAACAGCCACATGTGTGATTATTGTATTAGTACAATACTAGAGAGTAAAGTTTTAATTATAACAGATATCATAAAATTCTAAATATACCTGTTCCTCATCTTACCCTGGGTCACGGGAGTGAGGAAGGAGGTTGAAAGGGAAGGGGTGGTCGAGTCCAAGTGTAAAATCATTTTCCATGTTTATCTGTCTCAAATTCAAGCTGGGTTTTGTTGACACAATTTTGGAAGGTGGAAGATTTGGCAGGTCCATCTGTCCCCTTGCCTGCATGAATGTGTCAGCACCTCGTTAATCTTGTGTTTAAACTGTAAAGGCCCTTTTCCCTCCCACTAGAGGCTTATTTTCAAAGGACTTTTCAGTGTTCCCTTTGCATCTCACTATTAGATTTTTTTTTTTACAAGTTGCTCTGTGGATTAATTGCAGCATTTATTTTATTTAACTATAGCCTGATCCTTTCCAAATTGGAATGAAAGAAATTATTACAGGGTAGGGAAGTTAAAATATGTTGTGTTATGAGTTTTTTAGGAACATATTAGGTGTTTATTTTCTAGAAATTAAAGGCATGAGGGTTCTCTGTATCATCTTTCTCCAATTGTAACTGGTCTTTCAATGAAATGATCTTACTGCACATGTGGTCTTGGTGATCCATCTCTTAAACATATAGGGTGTAGTTTTCTTTTTTTTTTTTCTTAACCGTTTCGATATTTTTGTTCAATGTAGGAATTAGATGACAGGGTCTTTAAATGATACTGAATATTTTAAGCCTGTAGCACTCAGTCTTACAGGTGCATGGTGGATTGTCATTGCCTTTTTTTTTCTTAAGACAGACATCTAGAATAACCACTTTCTGTATTTCCTGACACTGTGAACAGATACCGTTTGTCATTCCTTTTATAGTTTCTTCAGCTAACGACTCCAGTGACCACTCAATTGTGGTCTTGCAGTAAATCAAAATTTCTCTGAAAGACCCAGCTCTGTTACATAATTTTAAATGCCCCACGAAGTCATCTCCTGAACTAAAAAGAAAAGTGAGTTTCCGTTACTTTAAATAATATAGACTCTGCCACCACTCATAGTACTTTTTGAAAATAGAAGAATAGAGAACTTTCTTCTCCTCTCCCTCCTCCTCCTCCTCTTCCTTCTTCTTTTAAATTAACCTACAATTGATGAGACATACACAGAAACTTCAGGCTGTCCCATCTGGTTGATCAATCATGAAGAAAGAGAAAAACCACTTTGCAAACTACTGCTTCAAACTTACTGCATCCTTCCATGAATGACTTGCCCTGGCTGGAATTTTGGGTTTCACAATGACTAAAGAGAATACCCTGAGTCCCTGAATGGACTCTCTTAATTGTTTACTTTGCATTTTAACAAAATAGAGATAAAAAATAAAATCAGGCGAGGGTCCAAGTCCCGCTGGGGGGGTCAAGGTGAAGACCCTGAGGGAGGGTGGAGGGGATCCCACAGAAGCCCTCCCCAGCAGTCATCCCTGGGAGACCCCACGGCAGGATGACCACAGTGTTGCTTCATGGGTCTGAGAAATAGTAGATCCTTGATAAAAGGAGCAGGGCTTTGGGTCCGCAGAGGGGAGGGCCCGAAGGAAAACAACAACAACAAAAAATTTGGTTGCCATCTTGAAGGCAAGGGGGAAGGGAATCCGCCATATTTTGCCAGGATGCCCTTAGGTCAAAGAGGGGGACAGTGGAACTTTTAAGTATGGCAACCATTGGTGGAGGTCTACAGGATTGGGGGCAGGGTGCTTTGCCAGGCAGGGCATACGGTTCCCAGGACTAGCATTTTCCCCTCTGCCCAACTCAGGTGATGAAATCGTAGCATTGCACAAGGCTCTAGAAGTCAGGGTCCCCTTTCCCCAACTTGGAGAAAAGTCTTCCTCAGAAACTGGGGCCTCAGTATGTGCCAATCCTTGTAAAACGTTTCACCTCTTCAGGGGCTTAGGCGTCTCAAAACCAAGAGCAATTAAAGCACGAGTCTTTCCAAGCAACCGGGGAATTGAGCAAAAATAAATCAGAAAACCTCAGCCTTGGCTCTGGAGGTTCGCCTCATTATGAGAGCAGATCTATTAGCCCTCTTGCCATTGTCTTTCATTTCTCAAGTGAGGTGATTCTAATTAAATTAATCTGCATGTCAATCTATCGGTGATCAATCAAAGAGCCTGAGGTCCCCCCTGTGCTGCGGGGTGCTTGCGGCTGACAGGGGCTGATAATGGAGGAAGAAATAAACTGTGGAGCAAAGTTAATGAGTCAACATAATAGGTGGATTAAACGGGAGCCAGCTGATGGCTGTTTCCCATGTCAGAGCATGAGGTGGGTGCTGAAGCTGCAATTACAGACAATTATTATATTTGGTTGTAAGAGGTCGCATGAATAAACATATCTCTGTGGGGTTGGGTTTTAATCCTCTTACCCATTTAATAGAAGGAGAACTGTAGGTCATTTCGTCTCAGTGTTTTAGTCAAAGTTCTCTGAGAAAACACCTTTGCCTCTGTTCCTTCCGGCAAACTCCGTTCAGTCAGTAGCTGAATGTACCTTGGGCCAGGGCTACCTTGTTTTCTTTATTTTCTTTTTTGTGGCTTTGAGACACAGCTCCAAGTCCCTTGATTAGCATGGATTTTGGGGTGGTGGTGGTGGTGATGGTGGTGAGGAGGGCTTTGGTCTGATGTCTGATTAACTAAACTGATGTGGCAAGAAAAAAAGTACAAGAAACCCCAAAAAGACACCCAGGAGAGAAAGCTTCATCCCAGCTCTCACTGAAACCTCTCTTTTTCATTTCTCTATCCCCTTAACCCTGACGCAGTGCGGGGGGGGGGGAGAAATATTTTAAAGATTCAAAAGATTTTTATTTGCATGATCAACTGTGATATCTGCTTCAGTGTCTAAACTGAAGGGCAATTTAGGTGAAACACAACCACCCTTGTGTAAAAAAAAATATGCTAATAAAGATCTTCCTGTTAAAATTATGGTTAACAGTGTACCTTCTGCTGTCTAACTATAAACTGTGCAATTTTACTTAAAACTGCATCAAAAGCGTTCCATGCCAAAGACCCACTCATCAATAGCTCCTCTTGTTAGACTTGTACAGCATAAGCACCAGTTATTATGTGAAATAGCTATGCAATTTTCTTCAGCTCCCAGCTGTTATTTATTTAACTTGAGTTTATTACCCTCCATGCTTTTATATTAAAATGTTCCTTCATTTCTCTCTTCTGTCTCCAGGTCGTGGTGTCTACGACAGTCAACGTGGATGGCCATGTCCTGGCAGTCTCTGATAATATGTTTGTCCATAATAACTCCAAGCATGGGCGGAGGGCTCGGAGGCTTGACCCCTCGGAAGGTACGCCCTCTTATCTGGAACATGGTAGGCGAATCATTTTCATTGGTTGGCATTGCTACTGTAACTGTGCATTTATTTGGTTTCTTTCTTACAACTCCACCACATGTTCTACCCCTTTTCAAATTTCAAATGTCCTGTTGAACAATATTGATGCTGAGTATTTAAAGACAGGAGGATGTCTTTGAGGCCCAGCCTTTCTTGTTGCATAGTTCCCTACCCTGGAAATGGCTGACACATCCTTCCTTCAGGTTGAAAGACAGAGGGGGACTGGACCCCTGCTTTATTTTAAGCTCCCACTTGATTAAAAAATAATGAAAGGCCAAAACAGGGCAACAAAAATCATGATATATTTTAAGTTTATGGTTGACCTGGTTTGTATAATGAACTTCACTGTCTTTACAGTCCTGCTGGTGTAGCTCTGTGACTACCTACTTAACTTCATTTGGAGATAAGGTCCAAAGTCTAGGTTGGAGGTGTTTTCTGAATATAAAGTCCAAACTAAATGTCCCTCCCATGCCCTGTGCAAACCCCTACCCTCATTAACACATGATACAGTCTGCATTATGTAGGTAGAATTTGGTGGGGAGAAGTCACATTTGTCTTGATTTTATGGCTAATGAGTTGTACCCTTGAGTGGACTGGAGGAAATCAGGCAAAAATTTGAACAAAGGAAAGTAAATGCCACTCATAGGAACTATAGGCTGGATTTTGCATATGTCCAAATGTTTCTGTGCTGCATGTATATATAATGTATCCCTCTGTTCATCCATTCATCCATCCATCCACCCACCCAAGAAACAGTGACTGAGACTCTACTGGATATCAATCAACATGGTAGATTTTCTCCAGTCTCCTCAAATTAAACTCTTAACTCATTTCCCCACTTCACTTTCCAGTTTGCTAGGTCATCCAGATTCTTTTACAAACACTATCACACAAACTACCACCCGATTGTCTGATTTTTTGATGGGCCATGAGCTGTCTGTGATATAGTTCATAAGGTAGAAAACTCCTTTCCCTGTCAGCGTCCCAATTTAATAAACACACCACTGTCATCATTTTGCCTGATTTTTTCCCCTGCAATTAGGGAATACACAAACTGTACTTTTTTATTAATTAGCCAGATATAACACTCTTAGAAGGGATTCTTTACCAATCCAGAGTTACAGTCTTCTTAAAGTAAACCATCGTATTTCAAAAGCTACTTCTTTATGGTTTCATTAGTGCTGAGACGTATGGATATTACTTTTTGCAGGAGGCCATTTGGAACACCTGCTCATGATTACATTCCTAGTTCCATTTCTGTACTTAAAATTATTCTAATTCTCACTTTACAGTGATGTTGCCTTTTAATACCCTTGGAGTCACTTCAGGCATTGTATGATTAGAGATATTTAGGTGAAAGGAAGAAGGAAAAAATAGGTAAATACTCAGTCGGTACAATTTGGACAGCACTAGCTTAAAAGCTAAAGTCTTGTTTTCGACTATGACTGGTTAGTTACTGTCCTGTCTGGGAACAGACTTGACTCTCAGTTTGGTATCTAACAGTCATGGATTCACAGTTTCAAAATGTGCTCCAAGTGCAGACCACATCCAGCTCCTATGCCTGCCCTTGGGAAGGTCGTTGGAGAGCACACGATGCCTTATAAATCATCCCTCCACCAAAAAAAAAAAATCCCAACACAAACCAGTAAAAAACAACCTGTAGCCAGGACGCCTCTAGGGCTTGGTGGTCAGGAACATTATTTGACATCATGATGCGGAGGAAAAAGAGCCTTGAAATAGGAGCCGGGAAACCAAATTCAGGTCTGAGCTTCATTTCTGGCCTTTGTGTGACCTTGGACAAGTCGACTTACCTTTTGGGATCCTTAGTTTCCTTCTTGGTAAAATGAAAGGGATGATCTGTAGGGGGTAAAAAAAAAAAAATGTGTGCCTTGGGTGGGGGCAGGTCACGTGCACAGGGGAAGTGGGCTGGGTGGAGACTGCGGAAGAAGGACAAGTTCATGCTCTGCCGACCCCAGCCCCAGGCAGTTGTCACCCAGGGCAGGGAGAGCCCGGTGGGGTCAGATGCTCCAGTTTGACCAGAAGTAAAACTCTCCTATTTTTTAATTGCTGGTAACTAATTACAAATGTTTTAGCCCCTGAAGGGAGGAACAGGGGGGAAATTCACTTAGGTAAAAGACAGCCACAGGCTCACATTTTGAGATCTGTGCATCAGAACGTTGCTAAGCTGCCTCCCAGCTCAAATACTCTCCCTTCTAGGTGATCATATTAATATTTCAGCTGGGCTAGCACTTTATTCTAAGTTTTTTTTCTGTTGTTTTAATTGTTTTAATCGGGGTAATGATTAGAATACAGTTTGTCCTAGGTGTACACAATCTGGTTCATTTGTACATCATATATATCGATTCATGTACAGATCCTTTTCCCATGAAAAAGAGTACAGAGTGTTCCGTAGACCTCCCTTGCTATGTGCTCAGTCTTTTTGATATATGTACTTAATCTGTATTTGTATAG
Source organism: Mesoplodon bidens (assembly GCF_964165515.1). NCBI lineage: Eukaryota > Metazoa > Chordata > Mammalia > Artiodactyla > Ziphiidae > Mesoplodon > Mesoplodon bidens. Next base: position 136,883,633 of record NC_138160.1, on the reverse strand, counting down.
GTATGGTAAACCTAATCTTAATTTATCCATTGCCACCACCTTTCCTTTTAGATTCACATAGTTTGTAAAACAAAACAAACAAAAAAACCCAAACTATTCTAAGTTTTAAAGACAACATTTTATTCCTCTGCTGCAGGTGACCAGTCCACAAATGGCCATGTCCTTCTTAGCGTGTCACTCAAGAAAATAATGACATTTCACTGTTTATTCATGGCTAACCATCACTGGGGACTTGGGTGTGTCCTGTCTCCTTCAGCTAGGGGGCCTCCCTCTCACCAAAACCTGACTTCACTTCTATCCAGAAGAATAAAAAGGCAGACACTTTGAGGTTCTCAGTAATGACAAAAATGTGGAAATCTGCTTCTCTGCAGAATGAATCAACCAACCACACATAACCACCCACTCATTTAGACGCTTCACCCTGATACATAAATATCTACTCAGTGGAGAGTGACTATGGGCTCTTCATTGGTGATGTGTGGGAGTGGACTTAGTTGCTAGTTCGCATCAATTTGGGGGCATGGTAATGCTTCATCTTGCCATTGAAAAATGCCCTGTTTAAGACTCACAGAGCCATGGCCCTCCTCGGCCGCTCCCGCCTCCACCCCACCTCACACAGCTGCCCCACAGCGAGACTGCGCGCAGTATTTTCACCTCCTAGGTGACCTGTAGGAGTCTTGTTTTCCCTCCTTCTGGGCTCCGTACCATCTCATTTACAGGTAGCCTGAATTATTTTGAGCCGTTCTGCACATCTCTGTTTGTCTCGCGCTTGTCAGAAGGTCGGAGGAAAGTTCTCTTCCGTGGCTCATCTTTCTGCATATAAGAGAAATAGTGACCACTTGTTACATTCACGCCTTCTTCCCTGTGTGACCCATGGACTCAAAGACCTCTGTGCTCGAATAACTGTCCCTGTATTTCAAGTAGGAGAGTTGACAAAGGTGGATTCATTTCATAGACTCTGGTGTGGTCCAGAGAGGGTGAATCCTGGCACACTGGATCTCGTGGTGATTGCCCTCCCTCCTATTTTTTTCTTCATTCATAAATACTGAGATTTCCTTTGGCTAGATATTTATGAGAGAGTTTAGGCCAGTGAGGTTTTTCTGTTTAAGCAACAGCTTTGTAGAAGATGTACAGTTGTGGGGAGAAGCAGCCTCAGAAGCTAACTGCTCTCAGGATTGTGATTTTTGGAAAAGCATAGGCTTGGGATCAGAGCCGCTGAGCTGACCCCATGGGCGGTAAATGCACAGCTCTGGCCTGTGTGCCCCTCCCACGCCTTCCCCGTCACTTGGGCAGACTCCGGGGCCTGTGTGCTGGGGATCTTCAGAGGGCCTGCGGAGTGTACTATCGTTGCTCTTCTGAGTTTCAGGTTGTGTTTACCTGAGTGTAAGGCCTACCATGGTGTCAGTTTCTCTCTTTTTTTTTCCCCCTGTGGCAAGAAGCAGTGCCCTCAAAAGCTATAGTGCAGGGACCCTGTCAGCTTGCATGCGCTAACACTTTATTATCCAATGATCTAATATGCAACAAGGCAAAGTGCTGGTGCTCATCATTCTGACATAGAATGCTGGGAGAAGTGACTAAATTACTTTCTGGACCATTAGCGCTAGCAACTATGGTGAACTCACCAGCAGCATTTATGCAAATGCCTGTGAATACACTACTGGCTTTGTTAAGGAGCTGGCTGACAAGCAGTTTAAATGCTCATTTTTTTTTAGGGGACATCTTTTTTTTTTTTTTTGGTGTGCATGTGTTTTTCTCCCTCCCTCCCTCTGCTCTCTCCCCTTTCTGCACTGTTGGGGGACTTGCTTGCTCTGGGATCATTGGGAAAATCTGAGCAGGTCGGGAGCCTGGCCAGCACCCTTTCTGGGAGTGGGGTTAAGGCCCTGATCTGATGTTCTTCAGATCAAGGTTTTTTTTTTTAATTGTTATGAATTTGTACAAACCTTCATATTTATTTGAAAAATCAGTAGAACTGTATTAATCAAGAGTTTTTATTTTATTTTATTTTGAGAAACAGTTTGAACTTTTTTTTTCTTTTTTTTTTTTAATTGGAGTAAAATTGCTTTACAATGTTGTGTTAGTTTCTGCTGTACAGTGAAGTGAATCAGCTATACTTATACATATATCCCCTCCCTCTTGGACCTCCCTCCTCCCCTTTCCCCCTCTATCTAGGTCATCACAGAGTTTTGAGAAGATGAACATTTTACTGTTCATGAGTTCTGACCTGAGGACTTAGTTTCCTGGCTCAAGCATAGATGTTTTAAAACACCTCGCTTTTTAAAATGGAAAGCGATCGAAATTTAGCTTTGTGAGCATCAGATACGAATGAATTAAATCTCCCTTCACAGTAATTACAAAGATTGACATGTCAAGTATAATGGTGCCAGGATCCCAAAATAAAGCAGAAGTGGAGTTTGGTCAAACTGAAAATCCTTTGTAGAATGAAGAGTGGTGTTAGACTTGCTGGGCCTATCTCCTTGCTGTAAGTACAGCAGTAGAGAAAGAATCAGATTTTCCCCACCACCAGTCAGTTCTGACCTTTCCATTGCACTGGCCCCTTCCAGCTGCCCCTGACAATATGGTGTTATTCTTGCTCTTTAGCATTTGACCTTCTTTAATCCTTTTGCTCCAGACAGAAGCAGTTTTTGCTTCTGTTGGTTGCCCCTGGGTATCCGGCCCCACTGACTCCCAGCTGCACTTAAATTTGTTGTTTTCTGGACATGTGGAGAAAGACAGTTCAGGCTTGGGGAGATTACTCCAAATTGAGAGACAGCATGGAGCTTCCAAAGAAACAAGAGACTCCCTCTCCTCCCCTCTTTGTAATGAGGCCCTAAGAAGTGGCTAATAAGTGTCGGTTGGATCTAATAGGAGGAAGATCGGCTGTCTGACTGGAGAGCTGGATCCCAGTCCTGACTCTGCCATTAACTAGCTGTGTGACTCTGGGAAGGTCCCTTTGCTTCTCTGGCCTCAATTTTTGTATGTTTTCTCAGAGCTGGGTGGGGCCGTCTCTAGACCTTTTAGCATGCACTATTTTTTGGTGCTCTGGACGGAAGCCATTGACGCGTGCCTTTGCTCATCTGATACCTCCTGAGGTGCCTTTGGAGAAACAAGTCTTCAGGAGAACAGAGAAATCCACTGGCTGTTTCTAGTATAGCCCTTTCTTAGGTGTCAGTAAGAGATCATTCTTATGTCGGTAATGGATCATCCCTTCCTCCATTCCTTCATACTAAGCATCTATTACATGCCAGATGGGGAGCTAGGTGCAGGAGCCCAGGCAGATACAGTCCCTGTCTTCACAAAATTATGATGTAAATAGAGAAGAAAGACGCTAAACACAACTTACAACTAACTCATCAGACTTGTGTATAAAAGGGGGACCATAAAAGGAGTGAGGAGGAGTGAGGTGTCAGGAAAGACTTCTTTGAGGAAATCTCATTTATGCCAAAACCTAAGAGAAGAGTAAGTTTTCCCCTGACAAGGGGACAGAAACAAATTTCCAGGCAGATGGAATAGCGTGTGCAAAGACTGTTTTGCTTAGGTGAGTTGAAGGAACCAGAAGCAGACTGTGATGGTTCCTGTTGCTCTGGCCACTGAGAGTGACAGGAGACGAGGCTGGGGAAGCTGCTGAGGGTCAGATCACACGCAGGCCTGTGTGGATGCTCAGGCCGTGGTCAGTGACAGTTGTGAAATGTCACTTCTGGGGGCCACGCAAGGCTTGTAAGAGCTCAGTGTCAATTACATGGACTCGTAGTGTGTCGTAAAAGCCCAGGACAAGACTGCTCTGAGTGGCTTATAACCTTGCCCTTCCCTGCCAGCCTTTGGTAGCTCCTGATGGAGATGGCTTTGCCTTGGAGCTGTCCCCCTGATCACGTCTCATTCTATTAATAGTGCATGTGTTCAAAATAAGAAGAAAGTCCAACATTTGGAGAGTTCTTTTTCCAGATGGTTTTGGCTTATTAATTTTCTTTTTTCATAAGTAGCTTAGAAATTTACTTTCTGAACTTGTAGAGACTTACCTGGACAAGTGAAAATAAACTAAACAACGAAGAGAAACATGCCGTCCCAAGTCTCTCGCTCCCCTCCCACCATGGTCAGTGACTGAACACACAGCTCACGCTGAGTGAAGAGCCACTGAAGTACAGACGGTCATCTAACACACCCTTCATATTCCAGAGAAGAAAACAGACCTGGAGAGAGCATGTCACCTGCTTACACTCACATTGCTAGTTTCCATCCAAATCCATTTAGAGCTCTTTGCTCTTGCCCATGGTATGCTGGCCGGCATGTATGGATTTTAGGAGTTGCACAGATGTCAGAGGGCATGGGGTCCATCCCTGATGGCTTTCCAGTTCCGGTTGGCTTAGGCTTGCAGGGGTCTCTCTGTGATTCTGAGGATCATGAGAAGAATGTCTGTAAAATCTCACCAACTTCCTGACAGAAATGCAATGCACCTTCAAAACACAAGGGCAGAGGATGAATGCTCAGAGCTTTTCATTTGGACAATGGCCCTTTATAGGACTGATGTTGGTGCAGAACTCCAGCCAGCCCCACTTTGGTAAGAGCATTTTGGTGAAGGGTCTAGTTTAGCAGAAAAATACGGATGTCATCTTTTGTTACTGAGGGTGGCATGTTACATCTTATCAATTGATTTTCCTACTTGAAAAAGCAAGACAGATGCAAGAACAGAACATTAGGGTTAAGAATATCCAGATGTGTCATAAAATAGAGGAAGGAGGCCCCAGATTTTCAAGTATCAAATCAGGCCTTTTTCTTTGAGCAGCAGGGAAGGTGTCTTTTGTCTTCCCTTGCAATAGAAAGGACCCGGCAAGAAGTCAAGATAATGAACAAGGATGTAAGTGAAGACTGATTTTCAAAGTATCCCTTGAGTAATCCATAAAGCAGGTAACACCAGAAATCCTAACACTGGGGATTTGGTAGCCAGCAAGCTCTCGGCATCAGGCAGATTAAAGAGTTCATGAGCCACAGGTCACTTCTAAGCAGGTGATCTACTTTATCTTTATTTGAATATGACACCACCAACAGCATTGCCGACAAAGGAGAAATAGTGCTCAGACTTTGCTGCCCTGCTTAATAGTGACCGTGCCAGGTAGTAATATGTATTCTTTTTCTTCTTCTTATTGCTGTTGTTGATATTTGGGGACTATTATCAGCTAACATTTATAGAGCATTTACTATGTGCCAGCACTGTGGTAATCATTTTTGTTATATCATGTCATCAAGTCCTCCAACAAGTCTTATAAGCTATAACAGTTATTATCCTCATTTTACAGGTGGGAAAACTGGGATTTAGAGGGATTAATAACTTACCCAAAGCCACAATTAGAGTTGAAACTGGGAGTCAACCCCAGGTCTACCTAACCACAGAGCTCTGTGGAATAGTGGTACTAACTATAATGACACAAACACTCACTGAGTCCTGACTGTACTGGACACATAGTGCTGTGGGCACCCTGCTGTAAAGATGAGGAAAAGGAGACTAAAGAGATGTTAAGTAACTTGCCCAGAGTCGCACAGCAAATAAGTAGTAGATCTAGGATTCAAACCCAGAGAGCCTGGCTTTAGAGTCTGTACTTTAGACTACTTGCTCTATACATTATGCTGGTATTCTTTGCATCTCTTATCCTACTGTTCTTATTTTTCCTTGATACAAGTGAGGCAGTTTTGCTGGTATCTTAAACAGACCTTTCAAAAGTTAGCCCAGATATATCTTTTTTTGTTTCTAATGGGCATATTGTATATGTTTACCTTAGAGTTCATTTCCCTTCGACAGCCTATTTTTCTCATGGCTGTAGCCAAATAAAGAAAATGCTGGTTTTATTTGCTGACTGGTATGTTTTCCATGGGGCTGGCAAGATAAGACGGAGACTTGTAATATTTTATTTATTTACAAGGATGTTCTAATTCAGCTAGAAGTCGTTTGCTGACCATATGGACTCCCTGGCATGCATACAAGGTAGAGAAAAAGGAGACCAGGAGAAAGTGTGAGATTTTGAGTTAGATGACAGTTAGGATACTAACAGTCTCCTTGTTAGGGCACTGAAGGGTTACTAAACCTCATGCCACAGGGACCATGGGGAACGGAGATGGATTCGGGGAGGCAGTTTTCTTCTATGAATTTCTTGAGAAGCCTGTCAGCTGTGGGAAACTTCCAGTATTTGGTATTTTGTGTGACCTAATAAATGACTGAACCACACCTAGCTTATTTTAATAAGCACACAGTGTCAGGGGAGGGGGTGGGGTGACAGAATGGTGCTTTCTGCCTATGTTTTGGACCGAAATGACAGAACTTTTTTTTAAGCCTAATTTTTTGGTTTTTATTTGGTTACAAAAGCATCATAATTCCAATCAAGTTTATCTGCATAATTGATTGTTTCAAGCCAAGGGCCTCTTTGTAATTACTTTCTACTTACTTGAGAATATCAAAGGATTCAAGTGATGTGAATATGCAAATGAGAGCTTCTATGTACTGGTCATAAATCTTATTAAGATGAGATATTTAGGGGCACTGACCAGGAGTGGGTTTGAAACATTTCTTTGTTTGAACATTTTCATTCATACATGCAGAAATATATGAAAACAGAGCACTGTCCCTACTTTGCCACGTGACCTCCACTATGTACTTTGATTTCTTTGGGCCTCAGTCTCCTCATCTATTAAGTGGGGCTGGGGACAGGGAGCTTGGTGAGCCCTTTAAGCCCTGATGATTTGTTGTTTGAACCCAGCTGGTCTCCTGAGCTGCTATACACACACTGCTTTGATGAGTGACCACCAACATACCAAGGTGATGTTCACTCCACAGGACAGGTCTGAGGCCAACTTCCTTTTGCCTTGGGCATTTCTGCAGGAAACTGACAGTGAGTTCCAGGAGGCCTGGAAAAACCACACGGTGTGGCATACACAGCCACTCGTGCCTTAGCTAGCTCTCACCCGGCGTTCTTCTCTCTGAATTCCTTCAGCTGATATGGTGTAGTGTTGAATTCGCTTGGTTCACTGGTTAGCAGTGAGCTTTTATACTAGGTTTTCCATGCAGTTAGGTGATAGAGTGAAAAAAAACATTCAAAAAAGTTTTTAAAAATAGTTATGTCTATCTTAATGCATAAGTAAAAAACAAAAAAAAATCAAAAAAACAAAGCACTCCCAAGTTGTGGTCTCACAGCTATTCTTTTATTTTTTTTAACGTCTTTATTGGAGTATAATTGCTTTACAGTGGTGTGTTAGTTGCTGCTGTATGACAAAGTGAATCAGCTATATGTATACATATATCCCCATATCCCCTCCCTCTTGCGTCTCCCTCCCACCCTCCCTATCCCACCCCTCTAGGTGGTCACGAAGCACCGAGCTGATCTCCCTCACAGCTATTCTTGCTGAGGGCAAGATTGAATTTAAAGAAAAAGTATAAAGAAAAAGTAAGTCAATGTAAACAAAGATAGCAACTATAATGTTAACTAAGTCATAGAGTGAGTGGTAGAGGCTGGAGCAAAATCAGAACTGAAGCTTGGGAAGCACTGTTTTGGAGGGCTTAGGGGTTGGGAGAAGTCATGCTTTGTTCATGTCACCAGGAAACAGTATAGGACCCTGGGAAACACTTTTTTTTTTTTTATGAGTCAAATATTGTTTTTTAATAGAAAACCTTTTTAGCTCAGTGTACCATGAGAATAGACTTAATGTCCTCACAGGATTTTGAAAATCAAAATGTCTCCCAAGCTGTTACCTCTGTTTTTATTTTTAAACAAGTGGTGTCTGCATGTCAGAGAGCAGAAATTAGTGTGGAAAGGAGGATTTGAGTCAAGGGAGAGCATCAGCCAGGGTCCACCCAGGCAGCACATTATGATAATATATACGGAACCAGCTGGACGCTGAGCAAAGCTGACATTGTGTTGTCAGGGGCAGAATCGCCCATCAATTTCCAAGATAGGATTTGAGTTCAAATGACAGAAAGAGGAGCAACTGTGTTGAAACCGACGCATGGGGGAGGGGCGGGGCAGGCAGGAACCAGCCAAGCCTAAAGACAGGAAGTGCTGGTACCTCCGGAAGGGGGGTGGCTCTGTTTTCTCATCTGGCTGCTACCCTTCCTTCTAACCTTAACATCTGTCAGCAAGATCCACCTGGGCCCTTGCATGATTAGAGCCCAGTGCAGGGGGAGCTGACTGGTGCTAATTTTAACCCCCATGAGAATGGAGTGCCTGCTTCTAGAAGGGGGACCAGAGCAGCTTAGGAAACCCGATTCCACAGAGCCACTGCCTTATCCAGTGAGGAAGCCCAGTGTGGGTGTAGTGGCAGTTAGTAACCACTGGAAGATGTCTCAACTTTTTTTAAGCTAGTCTGTTTAATGCCTTAATATGTTAACAACTCTGATGATTCTTCTTTAGTTCGTTGGCTTATTCGTTCAGCATTCAATCACTCGTCTACTTACATTTATTTACTGACTGCCTACTCTATTAGACAATAGAGATGCAGAGGTGAACAAGGCAGCCACAGTTGTTGACATTATGAGGTATACAGTCACGTGTGTGTGCATAGTTATGTGTCGATATATAAAGCAAATGATTGCACATAGAATTACTTAAATTGAAATGATGGTAAGCAGTCTACAGGAGAAATACAGACTGCTAAGGGAGCTTTAAACAAGCGAACTCAGCCAAGTCTGAAGAATCAAGGACACTTAAAATTTAAAATAAGAAGGAAGGAGTAGCATTTCGTCAAGCAAAGAGGAAAGAGCAATTTAGGCAGAGGGGAAAGCATTCCAAAATTCCACATGGGAGCAAAATATTAGAAGCTTAGGGGAAGAGTAAGCTGGGACAAAGTGAGAGAGTGGGGTGGACATATATACACTGCCAAATGTAAAATAGATAGCTAGTGGGAAGCAGCCGCATAGCACAGGGAGATCAGCTCGATGGATGCTTTGTGACCACCTAGAGGGGTGGGATAGGGAGGGTGGGAGGGAGGGAGATGCAAGAGGGAAGAGATATGGGGACATATGTATATGTATAACTGATTCACTTTGTTATAAAACAGAAACTAACACACCGTTGTAAAGCAATTATACTCTAATAAAGATGTTAAAAAAAAAAATAGAAGAGGCTTAGGGGAGACCTAAATGGGAAAGTGGCTTAGGTCTTAGATCCATTTTTGAGAAAATAAATTTGGAAATTTCCCATAGGTTGCTTTCTCTTTGACCTGGAGAAGTGGGTCCCATGTATTTTCATAATCACAGGTTAACAGAACTCTTTGCCCAGTAAAATGCTAACTTTTAGACCAGTGTTTCGAGTGATGGTGATTTTGCTGTTATGAGAGCAGCCTTTGAGCGTTTACTAACATCAGGTTTAATGCTGAGCACTTTATATCATCTCTTTTAATGCTCTTAACCACCATAGGAGGGCACTACTATTACTCTCTCCATTTAGCAAATGAGGGACACTGAAGCCATCTTTCAAAAATTTGGTTGTGGCCAAAAAGGAAAAAAAAGAGTCAGATTTTTGTATCTGCAGCATTTGGACCTCCAAGTAGCTGACGCAGTCGGCCATCACCACTGTTCTTTCCCACTCTTTAGTCATTGCTGATTCCCTCCCATTGGACTTCAGAGGTGGAGAGAAATTCTCCTGCCATTTGATCATGTAATATAATTCCTGCTTCAATTGAAGCAAATTGACGACGTTACTCAAAGGCAAATTGAAAAGCCAGATCTGTGCTAAATCCCCAGGGTACGTTAGTTGGCATGTGCAGTGATATATGGGAAGGTGCTTTTCTGGGTTAAGATAAAAAAATCCTGGTATCACGTCACGCTATCAGGCACCCCATCTCAACCACTCTGTGCCAGCCCTGCAACTTGAAATACTCAGTGGACAGAAATGAAACTTTATAGAAATTAGGTGATCATCATCTTTATCAGATGAATATGATGCCATCAGCATGATTCTAGCGTCCTTAGAAAAAAAGAGATTTACCTGGAGAGGAGCAAGAGAAAGTCTAAGGCATGGATTGTAGGGCTTTTCTGCCAGCCTGCCTTGGGCAAGTTGGCTAGGAGATGACCTAGTAATTAAAATCCTGTTTAAACGTATGCTTCTGGTCAGTCATAATGAAGGCACCAACATGGGAAACCAGACGGTAACCAGAGAAGGAAAAGAAAAGTGAAACACAAAAGTAACACTGTCGAGACTGCGGGGCGCAGAAATAGAACTGAATTGGCCGAACACTTATCTGACCACTAAACATGAAAGTGGAACCCAAGTATTAATATATTTTTACCCCAATCTGTGCAATTAATATTTTATGTGTGAACATGCGCTCCGGTGTTACTGGCTTATTTAATTGACAGTTGCAATCAGCAGGAGGCCAGTTGTTCAAACCCACATTCTTCCCCCGTAGTTCGGGAGCGATGTACAGCAGGAGAGCATGGGGAATAGAGGCAGAGACAGTGCCAGGTCTGGGGCTTCTTCTCAACACATCAGTTTCTTTCATCCACCTTGGGGCACAGCAATGAAAATGTCAGAATACATACAAATAGCAGTAGGCTCTGGCTGTTATTTAGAAGAATGATTAAAATTAATGTGGTTGGTACAAATCGAGAACTTTCTTTCATTCCTTATTATTCTTTGGCTACTTCTCTTTTGAGCGCAGTTGGGAAGGCAGCAGGCTGAGCAGCTCCTACGCACTGGTTTGGAGGCAGATGCTTTAAGGTGTGTTATGTGTGGGGCTGTGGGGGAGGGAAATGAGTGCCGGCGGTTCCAGAGTGGTTTGTCATTTCCTAGTAGAGCAGGAAAACAGAGTTTGGGTCACTCTTTTTTTAAAAAATTTATTTATTTTTGGCTGCGTTAGGTGTTCGTTGCTGTGCGCGGGCTTTCTCTAGTTGTGGTGAACGGGGGCTACTCTTCGCTGCGGTGTGCGGGCCCCTCACTGCGGTGGCCTCTCTCATTGCAGGGCACAGGCTCTAGGTGCGCGGGCCCAGTAGCTGTGGCTCGTGGGTCCCAGAGTGTGGGCTCAGTAGTTGTGGCACACGGGCTCAGTTGCTCCACGGCATGTGGGATCTTCCTGGACCAGGGCTCGAACCCGTGTCCCCTGCTTTGGGAGGTGGATTCCCAACCACTGCGCAGGGAAGTCCATGGGTCATTCTTTGCTAAAATCTTCTGGCTGAATCACCACACCAGCTGTGCTCTTCCAGTAACTGTTATGTGCAGCAAATCTATAAAGTCAGACCTCAGATTCCTCTACCTTTCAACTTTGGCAGAAACCTAGAAACTCTTCTTGGTTTGGTTAGCTAAAGCCTGTGGAATCCAATCCTTGTTGCTCAAAAAAAAAAAAAAAAAAAAAAAAAGACAAGTTGGGGAAAATGTTATTAAAGTACTATTTTAGGATGACCTATTTAATCAGTAAACTTTTATTATTCTCTTTATATGTGCAAAATTCTATAATGAACACCACTGAGATGGATAATGTCCAAGTTGAAAATGAAAGTTAAGGGGAACTGCCCTACAGTTTAAAGATGTATGTTCTCATAGTGCTGCTATCACTTATATTTGATGTTCGGACTCTTGACCATGTGTTTAGCAGCCCAACTGACAGCAGTAGAAAAGCTTCTAAGCCTCAAAGTCTGGCAGTGTTTTCAGTGTTCTTGTGTTTAAATTGGCACTTGTGGTATTATATTAGGATGCCATTTTTTGAACTTGGAAACAGTAGAAGGTAAAGAGAGATTTTACTATAATTCATATGTGGAGCTGAGTCTTAGGGGGAAAATAACTTTACTTGGACATCGAGTAGTAATATTCTGTAAAGTTAATAAATATCCACCCTCTATCTTGGGAATAAGGAATTTCACAACTAAGATTTTATGGGACTTTGGCTGTGTTTACATGGTCGAAGTGAATATTTTAGCGAAACTGAGCAGAAATTTCAGATAAATACCAAAATTGAAGGGTAGTTTGGGTATTTTAAAGATCTGACTTTATCAACCAATATGGATTCTCAAAGTTTCAAGTTCAAGTGAGTGTCCAAGATTCAGTTACCTCATTTGTAAAGTGGAATTTAAAATAACATCTCCTTGCCCACCACTTGGGGTTGATATTAATTGTGATAATTATGGGTAACCCCTGTGAAAACCTAACAGTGCTAGTTAATTGTCAGGTATTGGTTAAGTGCAGAGCACGGACTATCCAGTTTGTGAATGAATGAGGTCCCTGCCTTCAAGGGACGTGTTGATAGTTGGGTTGTTTTGCATATGTGTGTATATATATATATATATATATATATATATATATATATATATATACACACATACACACACACACACACACACACACACGCATGCCCAGCTGTATACACACACACACACACACACACACATCTGTTTGTATACAAAGATAAAAGTTCAAGAAAAAGTGAAGTAAGTGACAAATGAAGGAGTTCGCTGAAGTTTTAGTGTTTTGTAGACTGGGCTAGAAACAGCTTCCCACAAAAGACCAGCCTTTCAGCAAAGTACTATTTGGGTGGAAGTGAGTGGTATAACCTCCTTGAAAAGAAATGGTGGAAATGTGCAAAGCGTGTTTGGAGACAGTGTATTTGGAGAATCCGCCATCATCATCTTTATTTTCTTCTTCCCGATCTTCCTCCTCCTCCTCTGGCAACTCCTCCCCACTTTCCTTCTGTCTCACATTTATTCATTTCTTCCTCTGTGCTGAGCTCTGTAAATTTAGGTGAACTCATTTAAACCTCACCATAACCTCATGAGGTGGGTTCTCTTTAAGTATTATCCCCAATTAGAGTGGTAGAAACTGAGGCATAAGAAAAGTAAAGTAGGGGCTTCCTTGATGGCGCAGTGGTTAAGAATCCACCTGCCAACGCAGGGGACACGGGTTCGAGCCCTGGTCCGGGAAGATCCCACATGCTGCGGAGCAACTAAGCCCGTGCGCCACAACTACTGAGCCTGCGCTGTAGAGCCTGCGAGCCACAACTACTGAAGCCCGCATGCCTAGAGCCCGTGCTCTGCAGCAAGAGAAGCCACTGCAATGAGGAGCCCGCGCACTGCAACGAAGAGTAGCCCCCACTTGCCACAACTAGAGAAAACCTGCCCACAGCAACGAAGACCCAACACAGCCAAAAATAAATAAATTTAAAAATAAATTTATTTTTATTAAAATAAACAAATTTTTTTAAAAATAAATAAATTTAAATAAATAAATTAAAAAAAAGAAAAGAAAAGTGAAGTAAGTTGCCCAGGCTGCTAGGTGGAGAAGCTGGAATGTGAGCTGAGGCCTCCTGAATCCAGAACCAGTGGTCCCAAGTGCTGCTGAGCCCTTCTTCCAGTTTGGGAGAGGTGGAGGATGAGGTTGGAAGGGGAGAATCAGCCAGACTTGTAAGCGTGGACTTGATTCTGTAGGCTAAGGGGAAACGACAGAAAGCTTCTGAGCAGGGCAGTATTGTTTTGAAAGTGGGCATCAGAGGCAGGGTAATCTGGGTTTTGGTATGTACATGGGACTTAGCACCTAATTAATAATCTGATAGTAGAAATGAACCACAAACAGGTAAGTGTGAGTATTTGCCCTTTGCAGTCCAGATAGAACAGCCCAGACTCCAAAGAGTAATTTTTGAGGCGGCCAAGTCAGTCCAACATGGAGTTCAAATGGAAGTGGAGCTCTCACTCTTTTTTGCTCCTCTGTCTGTATGAGTTTGATGATACACATCCTGGTGCTTGTGACGTCACTGATCATCACCATGGAAACATCTGTGCTATGACAAACACTGGAGTGCAGCATCACCGAATGTGTCAGCGAAGAGAGGAAACTGGCTCTAAACGATAAGGTTCTCAATAATAAAAGTTCACTCAAATACGTTAGCAGTAGCAGCCTAGGTTGTGGATAGAAATGTAAGCAGTACTATTCTGAAAAGCACAAAGCAAGAGTTGTGCATTACTAAAGGTTGGACAAGGTCGATTTTGAGATGCTGCTCACATTCAAAGCGTAGTTTCCTTAAAAAGTCACTATCTATGCTGTCTTGCATGATGACAGTAGAAATCCTTCAGGAGCACGGAGCTCGTCTCCCAAACTGCTTATAGAAAATCTGCACAGCGGAGGAGGGCTAGCTGGGGACTTCTGTGTTGTTCTGGGAGAGGGATTGAACAATCAGAGACAGAATTGACAGTGGTGTGGTTTGTGTCTGTTGTTCGATGAGTCAGTGGCAGTATTAGTCATGCAGTTTCAGAAATTAATAACTAAAAGATGATTGGCCCTCCAAGGATTTATAGAAGTTGCACACTGATGGATCAGATCATGGACTGAATCCAGCTCTAAGTCATATTTAGGTTTGGTTTGCATGTTGCCTTAAGAAACTATGTATTTGTTGCTTTACAATTAAAAATGAAGATGTTTTATATGAAACTCTGGATGTGCACATTCTCTTAATATTCAGAAGAGCTGGTAGGGCTGGTAGTGCCACATTCTCAAATGGAAACAATTAGGTTAAACTGAGAAGTTGTGTGCCTCTTGGGTAGGGGATACACTCTACAGTTGGCCACACTCCCCACCTCTCCCATTGTGTCACCCCTAGCCCATTTTATTTATTTACCTTCCTGCCTGGCCCTGTGAGCACTTGATTTTGTGATCACCTTTGGAGGGATTAGAGATTAATTGTTCCTAGCACAGCTCCTGGCATGTGGAGGGCACCCCATAAATGGTAGCTCTGATTATTCTCTGTCAGTGACAGGCTCAGTTATTTACACTTGAACCATAGATCAGCACTGTCCCATAGAACTTCCTGTGATGATGGAAATGTTCCATATCTGTACTGTCCTCTGTGATAGTCACTAGTCACATGTAGCTCTTGACCAATGTGGCTAGTGTGACCCAGAAAGCAATTTCTATTTTTATTAATTTTTTGTTAATTAAAAATTAAATTTCAGTAGCCACATATGGCCAGTAACTACCATTTTGGGCAAAGCAGATTTAAGTAATGGGATTGAACATCCAGTGCAGTGTCCTTGTTTAGGATAAAATGTGGAGAATACGTGCTAGGACGGTGTTTGGTCAGCATGTTTATTTTACAAGAGGTTACTTAGAGTGGGCTTCATCAGTTAGGATCACCTACTTGGTACCACCCCTTATCACCTGACTAGAATTCTTGTCCATTTAAGGAGCCAAATACATATGTTCTACGAGAGTTATACCAATAAACCGAAGTCATCCTAAGCTTGAATGGGAAGTTTCACTGCTCTCTGCCCCCTGACTGTTCATCAGTTAAGGGTATTGTGTATTTATAATAACTAGACCTATGTGTAGAAAAGCCTAAATTTTTGATTAGCTGCTTGCTGCTGCCATTCATGATGGCATAGAGCCAGGAATTAGGGTTATCAAGGGGACTATGGAAAGCTGATGGAGCCCTGCTAGACTGCTAGGGGGATCCTCTCTTCTTAGGGCTGGGCTGCACAGGCTGCTGGCTCTTGCGTTTCCATCCCAAGCATAAATCCAACACATCTAATGACCACATTGCCATAAACCAGCCACAATGTAGGATTCTCAATGATCCCTCTTTCTTGCAGCTTATTTATTCATTTGCACCTTGGTTTGCTTCACTGAGCCCAGCAGTCGGAGCCCTCCCCTTTCCTTTGTCACAGGGTTGGAAATCCCAGAACCATCTACCAGGCTCTGGCCCATTGGCAACTTGCCCCAAGCCAGCTTTTCCAACTGAGAAATGAGTAACTTCACTGCTTCCAGGGATAGATGCACAGGAGGGCAAAACAAACATCAGCCTGTTTCGTTGAAGACGGAGCTCTGAATTACAAACCCCCTCCCCTGAGAAAGCCTCCTTAAAAACATAGAAAACCTAATGAACATGATAGAAACAGCTGTTGTAGCTAATTTTATCAAACGGTGACTAATACTAATCCTCTTGAAATGGAGAAAAAGAACAAAGCATACATGAATATATTCTGCTTGGATCATTCATCCAGTCGGAATTATATGTCATCTCTTCTTAAAGTCGGATCTGCAGAGGGGATACAGGTCTTGCTTTTCTATCTTTATGTGCAAACATCAATGTAAACCCCTACTAGGACAGTGAATGGAATGAGTCCTAGAATTCAATAGGAGGAGTAAGACAATGCCATCTAACAAAAAAAAGTAGATTCTCCATACTTTTAAATTCCTTCTTAGGAAAATTCTTCGCAAAAATATTTACTAGAAAAAGACCAAGCTGATGTCAACTGAGACTAACGAGTGAAATGTTAAACTATCTGCACACATCTCTGTTTTGAATGCTGAATTTAGTCCGACTCCCAGACACAAGGAGGCTAAAACTTCATATTCAGATAAGGAAAGGCAAACCTTGGAGAACAGATGGAGCAGGGTTCAGCATAAAGGTTTAATCCTATCAGGCCGATTCCTGTATGACCATCTGGATAATCCGGCACACACATTCAAGGCCTGTTAAAAATACGGCTCCAGCCAAGATTAGCGTCACAGATTTTCCACTAGACTTGCTCATATTTGACTTTATGATTTTCCAGGCCCAGGAAGATTGCTTGCAAAGAAACACTTGAGGATTCCATGAAGAAGCAGTGACATGGTTTTTTTTTTTTAACCTGAAAATTGTTTCCTTTTTTCACAATATTGGGTGTCCTTTTTTGGAAAGTGACTTTCATTTCCATTTCTTCCCTGACTTTCATATCTAGAACTTTTCTTATAACAAGATAATCAGGAGAATTGGACTAAAAATAATTTTGTGCATGAAAGTTCTCATCAGGAAGAAAAGAGTTATTTACCTACTGTATAATCAGAGGCAAGTGAATTTACTATTGTTGCAACAAATATCACAATTGGATCCATGAATAATTCATTTTGAGGATTCTCCCACCCTCCATGATAATTTTTCTCTGTTGCTTTGCAAAGGGGTGGCTGACAGTCATAGAACAAGAAAAAAGAAAAAGAAAAACTGATGGCATTATTTGCTCTGAGCTGCTCTAGGATTAATACTTTGTACATTTTAATTTTGGATTTGACAGATCAAACATGAGGTGGAAAGCAGTACATTCTCACCTCTTTGAGTTATAAAATTCTGAGCTCCCGAAGTGTTTTTGTTTATTTATTTGTTTGTTTATTTGTTTTTGGCTGCATTGGGTATTCGTTGCTGTGCGCCGGCTTTCTCTAGTTGCGGCGAGCAGGGGCTACTCTTCGTTGCGGTGCACAGGCTTCTCATTGCGGTGGCTTCTCTTTGTTGCGGAGCACGGGCTCTAGGCGTGCAGGCTTCAGTAGTTGTGGCACACGGGCTCAGTAGTTGTGGCTCGCGTGCTCTAGAGCTCAGGCTCAGTAGTTGTGGCACACGGGCTTAGTTGCTCTGCGGCATGTGGGATCTTCCCGGACCAGGGCTCGAACTGTGTCCCCTGCATAGGCAGGTAGATTCTTAACCACTGCGCCACCAGGGAAGCCCTCCTGAAGTGTTTTTAACAAACAATTTTTGCATATTATGAAACAAAGCTGTGTTGCGTGTCATTAAATCAAAAAGCCTTCAACAAGTCTTTCAAGTGCAATTTAGAAGTTACAGGTACATCAAAATGTCAAGATTTTTCACTGTTAAATTGTTAAATCACCCTGTGTAGTGAACCTGCACAAAGTTCTGGATCACAAATAGACAAACTCAGAAATCCCAAAGTGCTTGTCCTGGAATGTTCGGATTACGATTGTTGCCCCAGGATTTCTGTACCAGGATTTCTGTCCTTCCCTTGTTCAGATCTATGTCCACTCATTGTTGAGGAATTCTGCTAATTCAGAACAGAATAAGAAATCTGCAAAATAAATGGGAAGTAGATATGATTTGGACTTGCTCTGTATTTAGCAAATGGCATAGTTTGGAACTTAGGTATTCTGCTAAGTTTAGATACACCTAGACAGCCCCACTGGGCTAACTCTGCCTTGATGTAGATGGATATTAGATCCATGTTTCCATCTAGCAACTATGAATTTTTCCTTCACTTGTTTTCTGAGAGAGCCATTAATGTCAAAGCAAAGGGCTTTCTTGCCAAATGAAGTCACTTTGGAATAAAGGGTGAAAAACACTTGAAATTCTTGAACTCCTCATTTAATATTTAATAGATTTAATTGCATCTGGTGTTGAGAAATATCTATATCATGGGTTACAGTTCTCTTCAGAGTGACAAACACACCATCACACACAAACACCCACATACACACAGAGGGTGCGGGGAGAGAAGGAGGGAGGCTCTTTTGCATATATAATATGTGATTCTTTGCCAAGTAATATCTAGATATGCTAGTGGATGGGGCAATAAATGCAGACCAATAACAAAACCAACCCAAATAAAACCCCTAATAAACAATAAAATGCTTAACTGCATAAAGCAATTACTAAAGAAAATAAAGGAAGGCAGAAATAAATCTGGTTAGTAAAGTTAAAGTCAGAGCATAAGTGTTACAAAGACTGCTCCATCTTGAGTGAGGAAACTGTCAAATGTGTTTATCTGTTTACTAGTTGACTAGGAGTCTGTGGTGAGGTTAGCATTCTGAAAGTGAAGTTTGCACCCTCTGGTGCTGCTGTTCAGGTCAGGCATTATAGCTGCTTCTGGTTTCTAAGGCTTCCAGTTGGAGGGTGGGTGAACCCAGAATAGATTCACTTCCTGTACATGGTGAAAATACACAGGGCCAGGTTTCCCAGGAGGGTCAAACCCTCTGTTTGCCCTCCTCCCTGGCCAGCAGCTACTGGATGTCAGGATCAAAGAATGCAGGTGTGCTGCTGATGAGCTGTGAGCAGTCAGGAAAATCATTTCACTTTAGAAAAGACCAGCAAAAATAATAGTTCCAATTAAACAGGAAGGGCAGATAACTGTGCACTGAGTCCAGGTGGGGGTACTTTGTGTCCCCATCCATCTCTGAAACAGGGTTGCTCCCAAGCACCACCTTACCAAAATCAAGTAGATACAAGGGAGAAAGGCCTGAGATTTTATGAGGTCACAGGTGTCCCATAGAAATGAGCTGAGCTCATGGGTTTCACAACATTTTCTGCCAAGTCTCAAGAATTTGTGGCAATAACATTAAAGTTAATTCCTCATTTCTGAAAAAATTGCCATTAATATTCATTCCAGGCTAATGAGAGCCTTAAAAAAAAATTCTACTTTGTAATTACTGATGCCAAATCCACCTCCTCAGTAAGCTTAGCTATGTTAGCAAGTCACTGGGTTGGAAATTTCCTAGGGAAGTTTTACAATACGCCTCATAATCTGCGATGGTGAGACTATGGTGTATTCTAGTAAATAAACTCTGGTTAGTGGGGAACTGATGATGACAGTAATTGTTATTATAGCAACTAGCGTCCTGTGTGCATGGAACATAGTAAAACAGCAATACCCAAGCAGGCACTTTCTGCATTTTGCCAGGAGTCTGTGAGGTGGGTACCACCACTGCTTAGAGCGGGTGACTTAGAGAGAGGGTAAGTGACTGCTTCAAGGTCGCACTGGGTGGTAGATGTGGAACTTGAAAAGCTGGAGCTCTGGCCCATTTTCAGATGCTACAATACCCTGAATGTTAAAATCAACTTAACATAATCGCGTCTTTCTGTCTTTACTCAGAAGCCATTAAGGGCTGGTGCTGGCATCTTCACCTCCATTGTAAGCATCAGTATCTGTTCTGTAGAAATGTTCATCAGTAGTAGAGAGTTCTGGTTAACAGAATGCTGGAAAAGGAGGGTTTCCATTTTTTTTTTCCATATACCATACACAAAGAAAATGGAAAATAACATTACCTCCACTTCAATGGAACTTTATTTTGAGATTTGGAGTGGGATTAAAGCATTTCTAAATTTGTACCTTTTACCAACTGATTGAGCGTTGTTTCCCCATGGTATTTAAATACAGGGATGGAGAAAAGAGCCAAACAACACATCTCTAGTGAGACTTCTGTAATGGGACATCGACTGTCACAAAAGCCTCATTTTGGGGATAAGAGATGGTAAATGCTGCACCAGGGTCATCTATACAGCTACCCCAAACAAGTGAGGTATTGATCACAGTACAAAGAGATTTCAGAGGCAAAAGTAAGAGCAGCCCCAGGACCCTGTTGATAGCTGCGCACACCACTAATTCACCTCAATGGGCAGGCACCTCTGAGCTCAATTAACCCTCATTCCCAAGGCCCCCTATAAACCCCGAGGTAAACATGGTTCTCCCGGCCCTGGCTTTCTATCAATGAAATAGATCATCGCTATTGGAGGCTGAGGGGCGATTCCAGTTTATAAATTCACCTCGCTCATAAAAAGCCTGATACTTCCAGTGTGGGTGAGCAGGCATTCGAATCTTGTAATACTGATTCTATAAATCAGAAAATTTCAAACTGCTGAGGCCATCCGTGATTTCTTCTGCCTTCCGTGGTTATTGGAAGGAAATATAAACGCTCTGGAAGTAGAGCAGGTGATAGCAAATGGCCCCTGGTGCAACTGTCTACACACAGAACATTAGTTGTTAAATATGTACTGGAGCCTGAACGATTTCTTTCTTTCGTTGTTTTTTTTTTTTTTTTCCCCTTGTTCTACCCTCTCTTTTCCTTCTCACCGCAACCATTGTTCAGAAGCAAATTGGAAATCTGGTAATTAGGCCCTGACTCACGGTGTAGTATTAGCGTTCCGAGCCAAAGTTCAACACCCTGAAATGAAATTTAAACCAATTAATCTGTTAGATTTTTATCGCTTGTCCGTGTTTTCTCAGCAATTCCCCCAGCACGTGGCCTTTGATCAACTCTCATACAAACGCTAAAATGTGTGCCTGCTGCTAGCAAGATGGGAATGACATTAACATGGTACTCATAAAACAATCAGAGCAGAGAAGCCCTCAAACAGGCAGGGCATAGTAATATTTAATAAAAGCGCACACATAATCTTCAGAATTAGCATTTTGCGCCTTGCAGTACCTTTGGGAGAAGAGCTTTTATTTGTGGAGTGATCATTATTATAACAAAGAAGAGCTACCTAATAATTTCCACTTTAACTCTGCAATGTGCCACGAGCATTTCAGAGCCATTATGCTAAACTGTGGTGGTATAATCATGTTATTGTCATAGTTTGAAGGAAGGAAAAATCTCCTTTACTTGGGTGGCTGTTGTGAGTGGGAGGAGAGGTTTAAAAAAAAAAAACAAAAGAGAAAAAAACACCCAAACTTTTATTTTTAATGAGATTGAGAACCAGGAATTGGCTTACTGTCCTTGTGGAGACCCAGAGTGCGAAAATTCATTGGTGAGGAAGAAAGACTCTTTCATTAATTAAATCAAGATTTGGCCGGTAAAAGTGGTTTTGTATTCAAATCCACTCCTCTCCCCCATTCCATAATATTTCCTTGGAGATAGAATTGTATTGATTATTACACTCCTGGGCTGGATTGAACTCTTTCATGAGTCTTTTCACCTTCAGATTTCACCGAACACATCCACCGTGACTATTATAAACTACCTTCCCTCTGCATCTCTCTGGATATCCTGAGTGAAAGAAAAACAAGTCGTTGCAGATGTTCTCCGAGCTTTCTCAGAAAAAACACACCCCAAGAGAAGATGGAAGGGAGGCTCAGGGTCTGTTATTTAGCACATCTGAGCTTAAAAAAAAAAAAGTAGTATCAATTTGCTCTAAAATGCATAACATTTATGTCGCACAGAATTAAAGGCTCTGCTGTTATTTTTTAAATTAAAATGTATTGCCTTAGTATGGGCTCACTGGAAAAATTCAAACCATACAACTATCTATAGAGTAGAATTTAATAGTCTCCTTTCTCTAGTCACCTTCCTTTTTCATATGGACCCACTGGGGACGGTTCATGTACATCCTTCCAGACTTTTGTCTGTCATACCTGTTCACACATACCTACACACGCTCATGCATATAGGCTAATAGATATCAGTTTTTAAATTAACAGAATCACACTATTCATCAAGCTACAAATTGATTTTTGTTTTACTTACTGACATATTTTGACATCTTTCCATGTCAGTTTATAGAAAATATTTTTTGTCCATTCTAATGACACTCCACATATCCTATGGTATGGATGTACTATAATTTATTTAATCACTCCCTTATTGGGGGCACCTAGACTCTTATACTGTTTACTGTCGATACTACAGTGAACATTTGGGTACTTGTTATTTTAGGCACGTTTGCAAGTACTTCCTGGGCTCCTTTTAGTCTGGCAAGTTTGTTTGTGACTAGGGTAAAAATGTAAGATGGCAGCCGATGAGTTAAACTTAAGTCCAGAAACATTTTGTTTAGCCTACACATTAAAAAAAATATTGAATTAGTTGCCAGCATTTAAAGATTGGGAAATTTCACATAAAAATCTGGGTTCCTGGCTTCTTTAGAAAGATCAGAAGACCAGGTCACACTGGGACTTCATCTGTGCGGGGATACCAATGACTGGAGCTTCCCCAATTCGGTATCAGCAGCCATCCATCTCATGCTTATTCTGAGACCCTGAGCTGCTGTATTCATTTGTGTTTCTTGCCTTGGCCTGTATGGATTTGTGAGTTCTTAACAACTGCTCTTGAGCCTGATTCATTTAGCTAGTCACAGTGTTTTCTACCCTGCATTATTGACATTATAGGGTTCTTCATTTGCAGGACTGTCTCATGCATGAAAACTTAGCATCCTTGACTTCCAGGTACTAAATGCCAGTAACATCCCTTCCTCACCCCTCTCTCTCAGTGGGTCAGCCCATGATCCCTTTACATATTTTCCAATCTTCCCAATGGGGGAGTGCCACAGAGCTTCCTCTCAAGACTGCCATGACACAGATGATGTATAGGAGCACCTTTGGAACCCTTTAAGGTCTCAACTTAGAAAGGGCTGCCCGACTGACTTGTTCTGAGAATGACACTTAGTTCCTTACGCAGGGATAGTGGATTGTGTTGAGCATAGAGGTAGGATGGATCCAGGGGTGCCACTCTTTTCCTTTAGTACTTCCTCCAGCGCTTTTTTTTCCTCCCCCAAAACTAAGAAGATGGTATTGTATATTGTTTCTTCACCAGTTTTTCTCTTGAAACTTGATGCTTATTTACCTCTGACTAGTTGACGTGCACCTTTTTTTCTGGATGGTGAAAACATTATCACTTTCCTTAGGAAATGTTTGAACACATACACACATATCTATACATATATGTACTTACATGTCTTCTATATCCTACAAATAACAAATGGAAAAAAGAGAGCTGGGGTCAAGTATAAAATTGGCGGTTCTTGACCACGTTATTATAACTCCTTTACAATAGGAGAGTCTATCAAAGATAAACCAACACACCCTTGTGTCTGCTTTTGTGCAACAATGAGAAAGCCTGGAGGAGTCCATACTTAACTAAAGGAACATGCCTGTGTGATTAAAAAATAAAATTTAAAAAATTAAAAGAAATCCCTAAACTAATACAGATAATAAACACCAAGATTATTTTGTGGTTTATGAGGGCAATCACAGGGTCAGTTTAATGATACCGTTGGATTCCACACTTTGCCATCAGGCAGGAATCTTTCAAGACCAGTTCAGTTAAACCAATATTCTATTCTTCTCAGAAGTATTCAGGGATATAGTAATACTTTTTCTACTCCACTCTAGCAACTAAGTACTTATACTGAGCTAGAAATTAAGAATTAAGATTTTGAGACGTTAACTAGAATGTTTCCAAACTGCTTATATTTTAAGAATTTTATATAGTTGTTAAATGTAGTTTATTTCTCTTTTAAATTACTTGGAATCATGCATCATATTCTATCATTAGTTTAGGAGTACTCAATCATGCATTTAAACATGGTTACTTTTAAAGGAAGATTTTACGAAAAAGTCCTATGCCTGTGGAACATTGATCACAACCTTTATATGTGTCAAAAATTGAACAAGAATTTTCAAGCCATGAATCATTTACATTTCCTTGATTAATTATTTTGTTTTTAGAAGAAAGTGGGGGAGAGAAAAGGCATCTGAACTGCCCAGTTTTAGTCGTAAATGCATTGCTGTGAGTTCAGCCAACATGAAATGTTTAGTTTGGATATTTCCAAATTTCTCTGTGCAATTTTATAAGATAAATTTGACTCAAAATCAAACCCATTCTGCTTGTTTATGTGGTGGCACGTGAGCAATGGTTCCAGCGGGCTGGGCTTCATATTTTCTTTTCTTCTTGCAAAAGTTAAAGCATGACATTTTGCCAAATTTGACAAAGTCCAATAATTTTTTTGCCAGTTTCTTCCTGTTAAAATTAACTGGTGCTCTCATTGGCTTCAATACTTGGAAAGTCAGTCTGGGGTACTTAATAAACATTTTATTAAAGAGGAGGGTCTCATTTTCTCTCCTTAGACAATATCTCCTTTGCTTTAGAATTTTGCTTTGTTCCTTTTCATAAAAGTGATCATGAAAACAGCAGCATGGCATTGTGGAGTTAAAAATCCTCAGTGGTACCAAAGTACTCTCTGAGAGATTTCATTTTTGCCTAGTAATTCTGTTGACAGCACGCCATGCTCATCAGGCAAACCACCTCTAGTCTGTTTGGAATCACAGTATTTGCAAATTATTTCCCATCTCCAAGGGCCATTTATAATGGAAAGAAAGAAGATAGGAAGTTTTGAAAAAGCCAGTTCTTGGGTTTTATGCCTGGGAATGACAACAAAGCATAGGTCATGGGACTTTCTGTGGTTCAGCCCTGACTCAGCTATTTGGTTACATAATTCACCCTGAGTGACCTGCATACTTTGCATCTATAAAATGGGATCCATGACATTTATTGAAAAAAACTTAGTGACTTTTATTCAGGAATATTGCTCTGTTAGTGGTACAGACAGAAGGCATGGAACAAGAATGATGTTCTGCTCCAACCTCCTCTCTTTCTTCCCTTCCCATCAAACAGCAATGTTTATCTAAAAAATCTATGAGCTTTCTTTTCAGGAGATGTATTTAATTATGAAGCAATTCTATGAGGTTTCCAGTGTATTTTAAAACATCACCCATTTAAAACAAATCCTTAGCGTTTCATAAATTAAATTTTGCTTCTACATACTATTTCATAAGATTTCAGGTTTGAAAAAGATTTGGGTAACATATATGTATCTTAATAGAAACAATGAAAAGCATGCTTTTAAAAACTGAAATTGCACCCTGAGGTTTCAGGTCCTAATGTGACTAGGAAATGCTGAGATCTTGAGGGGCTTTCTGTTCGTGAAAAGATAAAAGATTTTTTTTTTTCTTTTCCTCAAGTCTCCCATCATTAAAGTTTGGTTCTAACAGCCGACTCCTTCTCTTTTTCATGTGTGTTGAAAAGCAGCTACTCCCTGTATCAAAGCCATCAGCCCGAGTGAAGGATGGACGACGGGAGGTGCGACTGTGATCATCATAGGGGACAATTTCTTTGATGGGTTACAGGTCATATTCGGTACCATGCTGGTCTGGAGTGAGGTAGGTGTTGTCTGAACATTAATATCTAATAGCTTGGTCTAGTTGAGGAGACTGTCTACACTTGCATTTCTAAGAGAGTGTGTAGAATTTAGAGATGGCAGTCTGGGTGGGCCAGCTCCAGTCTACAGAACTCTGGAAACTAGGAAAGATGGGTTGGGTTTACCAGGAGGCATCACTTTCTACTGGAATGACTTCCATCCACTGGCCCATCAGCACCAGGAGAGCTTCTGTTTTGTCATTTGTCCTCACGGGCTAGCCACAGTGTGGAGGTCCTATTATGTATTGGGAATTGGAAAGGAGATGCAAAGTCACAAAATATATAGGCAAAGCCCTGTTCAAACTGTAACAAGGTAGTAATCTGTGAACCTTTGTAGATGGAGTCTATTGTAGGACCATCTTCAAGGATCACCATTCATGGGACAGTAGTAATCCAGGTGTAGGTGGTTCTTGACTTATTTAATGACTCTTCTTCAGAGAGTGAACGGTTTGCCAGGGGAACCTAGAAGAACCCAGGGCTCTTTCCAGCCCTAGGAGTTTATACCTCGCAGGCATCTCAGTGTGGGGCTTCAACAATATGAAAATGACTATGCTCTATTTTTGCAGTACTTTCCAAGCACTGTTTTAACCTGCAAGTTGACTTGTTTGGCAATAATCAACATTAGCTCAAATTACAAAACATAAGTGTCACCATTCCTTAGAAGCCATGGCAAACTTGCCTTTGCTTTCTAAATTCTGAGCCTCGATTTCTTAGCCAGCATGCCCAGAGCCCCTTTTCTTTCATCTCCCCAAAGTTTAGAGTAAAAACAAGGTTAGAGCTGCAAGAGACCATTGAGCTCACTTATCTCACACACTTTACAAGTGCTCATAGAATGGCTAAACTTTATTGAGACTTACTATATTCTGGGCACTGTGCTGAGTTCTTGACATAGATCATCTTAATCTTCCCTCTATATCACAAGGTAAATACTCTTAACGTGTATCTTTTCTTGATAAGGATACTGAGACTTAGACATATGTAATTACATCACCCCAAAGCAGCCACCCAGAGCCCATGGAGTGTGAGTGATAGGTATGTGGCCACACAAAGGAGTCAGTAGCAGAACTGGAGCTAGAACTCAGAGTTTCTATTTCCATTCCCGGTTGTCCTCCCATGACACCACTCTTTAGCCCATCCAGATGTTTTGGTTGTGTTTTCTCTTTGGAGGGGCCACAGAGATAAGCAGAAAGTTAAGACTGTGACAGTTGAGTACATTTATCTTTCCAAAGCAGAAACTGACCTTCCTTTTAAGCCTTCTGTGTGTACACCTCACTGCCAGTAAGCCACTCCAGCAAGCCTCTTGCCAGCCCGTTCTGCCACTGCCTTTGTCTTTCCCATGCATCCAGCAAGCGGCATGCTCTTGGCCAGAGAATCAAAGCTCCCTTAAAGCTGAGTCAGAGATGGACTTCTCAGTCCACCAAACTCATTGTTGTCCAAGTTAGAACAGCCCAGGTCTGGAGGTGGACTGAACTCCCCTGGCTGACTGCACCCCATTCTTTGTTGGAAACATTGGGTTGTAACATTAGAAGCATCACGTACATGGCATATGTTTCTTCCTCGCTGCTGGAGGCAGAAGTGCTCACAAGGATAGCCGTTCCCAGGTCCCATGGGCTGTGTCTTCATCCCTTCCTACCCCTCATTCTTTTGCTTGTCCTGGACCTTGAGAAGAGGGGAAGAATAAATAGAATACGAACTTTTTATCCAGGTCATAGCAGTCACAGTGAGGCCTGAGAAGGGGGGCTCAGAATCAGCCCTATTCTTGACCCCTGAGAATAAGTGGGGTTAGTGTGACGCTCCCTTTACGACCTCATGCCTGTCTTAGGCCAGGTGCACCACGTTGGATGTGGAATAAAGGACTTCAGCATATCAGGAAATTGTTGATTTTTCCCTCCACCTTGTCAAGGTCCCCCAGTTTCCTCTCAGTTCCCTCACTTTCTTGCCCTTTTTGGGGAACACATAAGGGAGGTTAAATTCTACCTTAGATTTATCTAAATTGCTTTAAAGGATCTCTTTCCGTATTAGAAAATCAACGCAAGTCATGAAAAGGAAAATCCACTGAGGTGATACCTTTGTCCTCCTCCCTCATGTGTCCCTCCACTACCCCTGCCTTGAGTGTACCAGAAGCCCCTCGTGATGGATCTGGGGGGGGGGTCCAGCTGGGAGGTGAGGGTTGGAGGGCACATGCTCCTTCTTTGCCCACCTCCTCCTCCCAAACTGCTCTCCTTCGTGGATATATCATAAATCAGCTATGACTCTTTCCTGGTGAAAGCCCACTATGTAGTTTCCCAAAATGTTTTAGCTAATATTCTTTTAAAATGAATAAATCCCCTTCAGCATTAGCAGTTGGGCTTCTGGATGGAGGACTTTAATTTGGCCTGTTATCATCATGATGGTCCTGACATTTGGAAAAATGAGTCTTGCAGAGGTGAACTTTTTGCAAATATTCTAAACTATTTATAAATTTAGATTTTCATCCAGGCTATTTGACAGATATGAGGTTCTCTCTTTTTTAGTGCAGGGAGAGAATCTGGTACTGCTCCAAATCCCCAAATCCATTGTATACTGATGAGAAATTGAGAAGTAGCTCACATTTACTAAGGGTTTTCATGCATAGGCACTTTACGGGTATTATTTTATTTGATTCTCATTAGAGCCCCATGTTAGATACATATAAGTAAACCAAGTGTCAGAGAGGGTCAGAGACCCACCATCACACTGACAGATAGGGCTAGAGATGGGATTTGAACCACAATGTATGTTTTTACGAAGGAAATACAAGCCCAGGTTAATGAGAGAGCAAATAGGTAGAATCTTGAGAGTGAGGAAGGACAGGAAGAAGAGAGGAAAAAAAGACATGCACAGTAATCCAGGTGGTACAGTAGTAGGAGTCGTAATAGCAACAGTAGTAGTAACTAGGACTGTTGTTTTTAGTCAAAACTAAATTGTGTCTTTTGTTTTGGTAGGGCCCAAAGAAACTGGGGGCCATTTCTCCAGGCTTCCACTGGATAGAATCAGAACTTGGGACCTGTGAATATTAAGAGAAGATATCTATGAAAGTAGAGTATGACTAATATTAGCTAACGTTCATTGAGCGCTTAGTTCCTGCCGGGTACTGTGCTAAGTTTTGCCACGGCTCTCGTGTGAACCTGGTGACAGCTCGCATGTGTAGCGTGTATAGCATGCTGTTCTCATTTTACTAACCAGGAAACTGAGCTTGGGGAAGTTAAATAAGCTGTTCAGTTATCAACTGGTGGAGATGCAATGTGAACCCAGACAGTCCAAATCCAGGGCTCACCTTTTTAACCGTCCACGATTTAGCCTATGCCACAATTTTGACCCTAGGGTTTTACCCTATCAGACCAGGGTGGAATTGCCATCGATGCCTTATACTTGGTGGTATCTTAACAGTTATTGTCACCTCCCAAAGTAAGCTAGACTTGTCATGTAGAGAATCAGAAGAGCGGTCCCTTCATTTTCTAGTTGTGTAAGTTTGTGGGTGGAGCCATTGGCTTATAGGAAGAATTTACCCTTATGAAGGGTATATGCTTTGTGTTAGAGGCAGAAGACAACCTCTTCTTTTTCTATATGAATGACTAAGTTACTTGTATATTTAAGACAGTTAACCTGTCTGGGCCTCTTCTCTAGAGTAGAACCCCAGTCTATCCAAATTCTTTGTCCCTGGCCACATTTTCTCTTGAGGTTATGCCACCTCTGCGATCTAGTACTTTTCATTTTAAGTAGACTTTTATCTCTTCTCCATTTCTTCACTCTGTAGCTCAAAGCATGCAGGAAGCAGGCTGGTGGGCCAGGACAAGGAGATAACATTTTAGATTAGCAGCTGATGCTATTATTTGGAGTCTCTTTTTAGCTAAAGAAGTTTAAAAAAGAGCCAGAGAAAATAGAGCTGGCTTAATTTACCCTCATCTGTGCCCTTCCCCTACCAACCCAATCTTTTGCAAGTGAGTAGTTCATTTTAGCTCGCTGATTGCCCCCAGTTGGGAAAAAGAAAGGTGGCACGGTCCCGCTCCTAACTCAGGGCTGCCTTCTGTGAGCTCCCAAGTTTGGGGTGAACCACAGGGCTTTCCTGTGAATTTGGTTTGCCATCTTTGTTACTCTTCCTTATTGCTTCTTGCCCTTTCTCCTCTCTTTTTACAAAGCAAATTATTTTCCTGATACTCTTGTACTCCTTGTCATGTCTTACACCAGAAGACTTAAAAAAAAAAATCTTTGTAGTGTTTTATATATAAACCCAAAGAAACCAACAGGGTTGATGTGTGCTAATGTTTAAAGTGGGTTGAGATTTTTTCTTGAATACACATGTACTTCATTGCTTTTGCTTTTCTACCAACCTGTGATTTGGAGGGGCGAGGGGCTCCTGCAACTGGTTTGTAGAGCCAATTGTTATTTTAATATCTCCTTCTGAATTCCTCTAATTTCTAAACAGTGAGTACTGGTTGGCTTACCAGCTGGTGTGGAGCACTGGGGTAGGTACTATCCGTGATTAAAGTTAGGCTTTGTGGGATCTGGTATATTATTTAGAAAGACAGCTTGCTCTCATGTAGCAAATTAAAGAGTTACATAATATATTTATGAAATCTAGAGTTAAATTTGTGGTTTAAAATTCCAGTCAAGGTTCTAGAAGGCAGAGAGAGTAGTGTAGTCAGAGGTAGACTGTTCGAATAACCAATCAGGTTTCTATTATGTCCAGGTGGATCTCTGTGCTGGACATTTTAGGCTCTCACAATCCTTTTAATTAGTCACTGAAATATCTGAGAGAATTTATACAGCTTATGGTGTTTAAGCTGCCTGTAAAAAATGTCCAGTGGTGGGATTGGCAGGGAGCAGAGGGTGGTGGGAATGGAAGACAACCATCCAAGAAAGGATTTAGATTTCACGGGGTAGCAGTGGGCTAGGAGCCAGATAGTAATTATAGTTCTTCCATTGTCCAGTCAGAGCACCTATATTTTAGTCATTGTTGGTCACTGGACCTCCATCTCAACATCTGAAAATGAGGGTCTTAGACCAAATCCTCTTGGAAACCAGGTACAAGTCTAGTCCTTCCTTTTATCTAGAATTCACTCCCTTGAAAACCCCCCAGCAGTAAGAAGGGTGGGAGTGAGGATGGGCGGGAAGTAACTTCTTCCACTATTGTTCTTCACTTTTAGAACACACTTGCAGTATACAATATCATGTTTATTTTGAACTTCATCAAAATGATTTAATCAGTCCCCAAACTGGATCTCCCTATTGATATCTCTTCAGTCCATATTTTCACTCTCTACACTTCAGATTCTGGTATCTGATCTACACCTGAGACTTATACCACAATGTTGCTCTAATTCATCTTCCAGATTGTTCTATGGAATATACCAGTTCTTGGGGATTTTAATAGGCACCCCATGGCAGATAGGGGTGGGAGGTTTTTCCCAGTAAATTTGGGAAATGTTGAGTCAAACAAATTCCACTGGTCCTGTCCTAGAGCTTTCGAGGTACTACTTATATGCGCTTTGACTATCTAAGACATAGTATGCAGCATGTTCCAAACTTTGTGACCACAGAACCTTTTTTTTCAGGGATCACTTTACAGGAAGGTATACTGATAATGGCTGAAGTATATTTAGATTTCATGTTAATGAAGTAAAGTCATGAAACCCAATTATGAAGTGATTGGGCTGGGGTAGATGTAGGAAAATCTGAAATATTTGCAGAGTATTATTCAGATTAGACCAGCAATGTTTGGAGCCGTTATTGTTTAATACTGCAAGGCTCTGAACAGAATTTCTCTCATATTTTGCATCTGGTTTTAGTCCGTGCACACTTGACATTAGATGCCATGTGATTTTGTAGGACAGCTATATTTAAAGATTGCCAGGACCACTTAGCTCAAATGGGAGAAGCCAGAGTTACATTACTGTATGAACCAGTTAGCCTCATCCAGGAGCCATACACTGTCTTTTTCATCCAGATGAATGTTTTCTTCAACTGCATTCCCAGAGACAGGCAGAAGGCAAAAGAAGCCACTCTTTGGGAAACCTATGGGTGACCATAGTCAGGTAAATGGCAGTTTGTGGGGCTGAGAAGCAATTTTGCTGCTTGAATCCAGAAGTCGGAAAATAAGGTTTCAAATGCAGTTATTGATTTCTTCCCTTCTTCCTTTCCATATCTACTTTCTATTCTCATGTGTGCACATAGCTCAGAGGAAGGACTGTAAATTAAAAAAAAAATAGTATTTGCTCCTCTGTGACATAAAAAAATGAATGACTACAACTCATACATGCTCCCACTGTGAGTTTCCCAGGCCTTATATCCGGCCTTGATTTTTACTGAACCACATGTAGAGTCACAAAATTTTGAGTGCTTTGAGGAGCATTTCCAGTCATTAACTGCAGCTGTTTTATTTTGAAAGTGAGGAAAAAGAGGTTCCAGTGCCCGCCGGTGCAGTGACTTGTCCTGAGAATGCCTTAGCTAGTTAGTGCTGGCGTTTTAGCCCAGTTCTCCAGACACCAACCTCACTCCCCATTCAGCTTTCTCTTGTACCAGGATTTTTCATGACATTTCCCTAGGTTTTTTTTTTTTTTTTTTTTTTTTTTTTTGGTACGCGGGCCTCTCACTGTTGTGGCCTCTGCCGTTGCGGAGCACAGGCTCCGGACGCACAGGCTCAGCGGCCATGGCTCACGGGCCCAGCCGCTCCACGGCATGTGGGATCTTCCCGGACCAGGGCACGAACCCGTGTCCCCTGCATCGGCAGGCAGACTCTCAACCACTGCGCCACCAGGGAAGCCCTAATGGCCTTTTTAATATAGTTACGTAGTTACAACCATGCTCACCTTATGCTTTAAAATCCTCTAGTCTATGTTGTTATTTTAAATGACTAAGGCCCTTTAAGTCTATCCTCTATGTTGATAATTATGGGTTAGTTAAAAGCACCTTTAGGTTGACATTTTCAGCTATTTATTTACAGTGCATTCGGGAGGTACACATATGTGCCTATAACTTGAAAATGGATAAACCACAGAAGTGTGATGTGTTTCTAATTTTAACGTGAATCAAAGACAGAATTTGCAGCTGGCTGCAGTCATGTGACTTTAATGAAGAAAGTCAATATTTATATAGTATTGTGCTCATTTCATCCATGTGCTCATAGCTGATTGCTGGGATGGCTCCCTGATGATCTGACCTAAAGCCTTTCTCCTTATGCAACCTTACTGCCTTCCTCTTTCCTAAAGCCGTAACTCCGTAGTTTGGGATTCAAGCACAGCCCCGTAAGCCTCTGACCTTTCTTTTCAACCTCCTTACCCACCATTCATCTTAACTTCTGCTCCAGTCACAATGAGTGATTGGATAAAGATGCAGCTCTTTATGCCTGCAGTGATTTTTTCACCTCTGCACTCTTGTCTTGTTTATGCCATTCCTCCTTCCACAATGCTTTTCCCTCCTTTCTGTGCCCCAATCCTTCCGCCCTTTCCGATCCAGAAAAAAATCATTTTTGTCTGTGAAATCTTCCCTCACAGCTCTAGAGATTGAATATTTTCTCTTTCTCAATTCCTAATGGCCTTATCTGTACCATCTTATGTTCTTATCACTTTCTATCTTTGATTATTGTGACGTAAGGGGCTGCCGTTTCCCTTGAAGGCAGGATCCATGCTGAATTCAGCTTAGTCTACAGAGTCTAGCACAGAGCCTTACACTTCAGAGGCATTAATTTATACAAAATAGTGTTGAATGACACTGCTTCTCCTTTCATTCATTCATTCAATCAAAAAAGTGCTACTTTTTAGCAACTGTTATATTCAGTGCTGCTTCATAGTGTCAGTACCAGATAGATTGCAGTTTAGTTTTTGTTAATGCATGTATAATTAGGTACTTTATAATTAGATATATTTGTTGTGCAGTAAGGATGCACATAAATACCTTAGTGTAAATCTGTTGGTTATGGTGAGGATTAAGTAGTAATAAAACTAATACTTTTTAAGTGATTGATACCAGTGAGGCCTTCTCCTAAACTCATTATAGGCATTAAGTCAATAAATCCTTTAATACCACTAGTTAGATAACTAGCCCTTCCCCCTTCCCAGACAATGAAATTGAAGGCCAGAGAGGTTGAGTGACTTTCCAAAGGTCCCACAGCTGGTAATTTGCAAAGCCTGGGCTTGAACCAAAATCCTTCCGACTCCAGAGCCATCTTTTTTTTAACCATCTAAAAAGAAGGTAGTGAAAGCTCATTTATCCAGAGAAGAGTGTTCTAGTCACCGCAACGCTGCAACATTCAGCATGAAACCAGAAGTGAGCCAAAAAAAAAAAAAAAAGTAAATATATAAAATAGCAGACTTTGAGGTCACCAGAACAGTAATTTTAAACCAACTATGTTATCTGTTTTCCCAGGTCATAGCAAATTAGAAGGAGCAAACTGGAGGCGGGTTGTTAGAAGCAGGCTCAGTGACAGCAGAAGTGACAGCTTAATGTCAAGGGAAGGAAAGGAAAACCTAAAAAGCAGACGGAGAACTACATTACTGCGCAGCATGTTAATGGCTGTTCATAATGACAGTGGCCCTGAGTAGTCAAGAAAGAGATGGCAATTATATTCAATATCTTCTGTCTGAAACAGCATGATGTGTGTAATGCATCCTCGAAAGACTTCAGTGAAACAGTTGTGGTGGCACGGTATTTAAAGGGGGTTGGCTTCAGTTTTCCGCAGAACTCACTTCCTGGAGGGATGTGTTAGATCAGGAATTACTGAGTACATGCGCAAGGCTCACTGTAGATAGGATGCAAATAGGAACTCTACCACTAAAGAATGTGAGAATGAGTCACTGTTTAGCGTCTTACAGCTTTGATATCCTTTTCTTAGAGCTCTGAAAGAACCTAAAAGACTTTCTGGTGAGAGGTGAATTCATTCCCTGCTAGTCCACCTTTTGGTTCTTACGTTTTTCTTCCTAATTCCTAATCTTTGCAGGCAAAGATTCTGCCCTGCAAACCACCAGCTTTGATGACATGCAGCCCCTTCCAAAAATGTATCTGGCCTTCCTTTTTCTTTTATATTTTAATTTTCAAACAAACAAAGCAGCAACCCAGGACCCTAAGCCAGGCCCAACTAGGGAATGATATTCCTTCTTGACTGAATGTAGAAAAACAAGCCTTGAGAAAGAGCCCATTGTGCAGTTTCAAACCACAGGGGCTGGCGTTACTGGTGTCCAGTCCTCTCCGTCTGGAATACTCTGGACCTCAGGAACTCACCAGTGCTTTTCCAGCTCCCAGATGGTCAGGATGGGATCCAGTCTTTAATGGTGCCCAGCTGGCACAAGATTTACATCCTGGGAAGAGAGCTGGAGAAAGTTTATTTAAAAAATAAATTACCGAAAAATAAATAAATCAATCAACCCACAAAACCAAAGGTAGTTGAAGCATAATGTATTTATTTTAGCCTTTTTCTCCCCAGTCTGTTATTTTGAAAGATGATCTTATTGCTGTTTTGTTTTGTACAATTAACTGCATTGATTTAGGGACCTGGCTAGTTTCTCGGTCAGAAGAATTGAGTAGTATATTTTTGTGAATGTTTAATGAGGCTACCAGGAAGTCTGTGGGGGCAAAGTTAAAATAATTTATTTTCTTTAGTAAAAAGATTTTTTGAATGGGGTGGTATTGATATCTTTTTGGTAGATTCATAAGGAACGTTATTGAATCTTTATCCTATTTATTAGTGGTGGTTAATGATGTCACGGTATTTACTCATTCAGTGTTCAATAAGTATTTATTGAATGTCTGCTAGGTCCCAGGCACTCTTAAAACTGGAAACAGAGTAGTGAAAACAAGAAAGACCAAGTTCGTATCCTCATGGGGCTTATATTCTAGTTGGGGGATGCAGGCAATCAATAGGAAAATAGATCTATATCTCTCTTCTGTGTATCTGTGTCTATGTCAATACCTATGTGAGAGACATTTCAGATGTTAGGAGATACTACTGACTGTTAAAATGTAGATTTTAAATCCCCTTTTAACTCAATTCCTGAGACTTTAGTTTCAAAAGTCTCCTCTGACATTGATACATCAAGTTTATCTTTGGGAATTCATGTGACCCAACATATTTTGCTAAACATTGGTTTTGTTATTTTCTTGAAAGGACAAAAGGAAACCAGAATGTTTGTGAAACAGTAAATGCTTCCACGCGCTTTCTCTCACGTTCCCTGAGAAATCATATACTGCCTTTGAGACAGGCAATTCTTGGGAATGAAAAAACTCTGGGTTACGAAACCCAGAGAACCCTGCTTCGGGGACAAACCAGAATACACTGAGAGAGAAGAGCTAGCATCCCCTGATTTATGTTGTATCCACTTCAGGGGAATAGAGCTAAAATATGTAGGTACAGCCAGCACAGTGCCCAAGAATATACACTGATCATATTTCAACTTTCTTTAAGAACTCCAGAAAATAATATTTTTTAAACACCATGTTGAACTACAGAAAGATGAACGCCCCAGAGTGGAAGGAAAATGAGTTTTCTTGTGTGGTCACCATCACTGTGGTGTCTCTTTAAAGCTCCTTAGTCGATTTGGTTTTGAAGCTTTAATTATGCTTTTATGTTATAGTTTCCTTATTTAAGTGTCTGTTTTATGTCCATCACTCAGCACCCCCTGCCTATCTCAAAAGAGATGGATATTATTACCCTAATTGAGGAGGAGGGAGAATGCTGTGAGAATTATTAATACATAAATTAAAAAATTAATCTGGAAAGTGCTTTAGGGTCCCTAGAGAAGCCCTAGCCAAACACAAAGCATATTTAACATTATTGTCTGTACTCCCACAGAGCAGGAGCTGGTGCAGGATAAGATGGTAAGGTGAGGCACAGAGGGTGACACTGGGTGAATGGGCCAGTGTACCTTAGAACCTAGACTCTTGGAGGCGTAATACCTAAAAACCACTGTACCAGTGCCCACTTTAGCCTTTTTCTAGTCATAACTGTTCATTTTTTTTCCAGAGAAGAAACTTTAACGTTTCCTTCCTTTTACCCCTTCTCTTTACGTCTTTGCTTGTTTTGGAGTTTTTTGTTTTGTTTTTACTTTTTAGTGTTGAAAGTGATTGAGGCTAAAATATTAAGTCCTAAGGGTGGTAATGAAAAATCACTGGTGCGCTTTCTAGTAATCCCAGTTATTTTTTTGGCTTTGTGGCATGCAACTTCAAATTGCATTTATTTCATATAGTTCCATTGGTTGGAAAACGTGCATAAAGGCTTATCTTGGAATTG
This sequence comes from Mesoplodon bidens, assembly GCF_964165515.1. Classification (NCBI taxonomy): domain Eukaryota; kingdom Metazoa; phylum Chordata; class Mammalia; order Artiodactyla; family Ziphiidae; genus Mesoplodon; species Mesoplodon bidens. Next base: position 136,846,940 of record NC_138160.1, on the reverse strand, counting down.
CTCTTTTGTTTTGCTGGGACATAATTCTCAGCCAGCCTCTCACCAGTGAGAAAGGTTATTTTGAGGACCTGCTGTGTTCCCAGAACATTTTTGAATGCAGGAGAGACTGAGGACCCATTCCATCCACCCTGTTAACAGTGGAGGTAGGATGAAAAGTACAAGTGCCAGGAATTATGGAAAAACAATAAACAGTAGTAGGGAGGGACAGCTGTGGTTGTATAATGGTGGTCATCAGTCAGGCAGACTTGATGCTTCTTATCGGTTCCCTGGTCATTTTTCTTAACTTTCCTGAAATTCATTTTTCACATCTGTGAACCAGCTACTACCTCTGCCTGTCCCTAATACAATAGGACAGAAATCACTGAAGGAGTTTCTCACAGTACGTGGCCCAGAGTAAGAAGACAATGAAAAGTCACTGCTGCTGAAGTCACCATCAAGGTCATCACCACTATCCATTTAGTGTGAGCTACAGGGATACAGATAGTAAGAGCTCCTGGCTCTCAGAGAAGAAGGTGATTCCCAAGACTTGTCCTTTTCCCCCAGAATTCTCCAACATGTCTCCATTAATATTTTAAAATACTAGGTACTCTCATTCACCCACCACGTGGGTCACACTTTTGATCCTGCTAGAGACTTTTATAAAAACCACTTGGAGAATTATCCTCTCCCGTGCCACTCTTCTGGACTCCCAGGCTTTGCAGACTGACTCTTTGGGGTTTTGCTTCCAACCCTATGCATCTTTCATGATTCTCTGTGCACCCATAGAGGGAGTCGTTCCTCTTTCCTGTTTCCCACTTCTGCCAAGGACAGGCCTCACCCACCGCCCCCCATGTCTGCATCCTGTCTCTCACGGTCACAGCAGCTTCACTTTGTACCCAGAGGCCACAGCAAGTGTGCCTCGCCTGGCCGACCACTCAGGACTCTTCTGCTCTTGTGCTCTGAGACTGGAGAAGAGAAAATGCTCACACAGGCAACTCGGAGGGAGCAAAATTGCTGTTGCCGGCAGGTCCTTGGTGTGCTGGCAGCCTCTTCTGGGGCCTTGCAGAGACCATGTGTGTTTCTTTCATTGCGATACCACACTTAAAAATGATTGCTTCTGATTATAATATTAATGCATTCTGATTGCTGAGAAGCCTGAAAATTCAGGGAGGTAAGCAGAGGAAAATATAATTACCCGTAACTTTACCATCTAGTGGTAACTTCTCTTGACACTTTGATGATTTTCCTTTTGGTCTTTCTTCCATGCACATATATATCTAATTCTTATATAATCACATGCAATACATATTGCACAAAACTGATAGTATTCTACTTCTGATTTTAGTAATATTTTTCTCATAATAAAAGTAATCCCTGTAAATGTATGAATTTATTTATTCCAGATTTATTTATATGATTATTATTCCCTGTGCAAGCACATGCATACTCTCTCACACACACAAATAAACACAGAAGTACACACACACACACACACACGCACACGAGGAAGAATCAGGAGAGACAGAAGATGTATCACATCTAATGTCATCAGTCTAGAAATAAACACTGCTGTTGGAGCATTGATCTTTTGTGGCCCACTTTTTAGTATTGCTTAACCATTTTTTTCTTTGTTTCGCCTTATCCTTTCTCGCTGGAATGAGTCCCAGACCTTTAGACATCTTCTTTTTTACCACTTAGATGATATCTGAGCAGTAGCCTCATGCAGGGACCCGAGTGCTGGGCCAGTTGGATAATTAATTTTAAGAGCAACTTAGGGAATGAGGGTTAAATATTATCAGGTTAAGAACAGTGGGTTCTTATGGATAAGGATTGCTTGCTTAATGCAATCAAACATCTAGTAGAATTCTGGTCTAATTTACACAAGTATTTATTTCAGAAATATTTTGGAAATATCCTGTATGTAAGGCATTCAGTTTAATACTTTAGAGGATACAGATATGAATTAGACCCTGTAGCTGATCTTAGGGACCATCTAATGGGAGAAAGATGTGTAAGAAAATCTTTATGGCACAAAGTAAGATAGGATGCTAAGTTCTATAGTATACATTCCATAATTATATAAATTCTTACAAAGGTGCAGGTAACTGTGGATCAGGTAAAACGTATTGGAAGAGAGAGCATCTGGTGAGGGTCTTAAAGAACAAGAGGAATATCATAGGGGAAAGTTCAGGCAAGAAATGGCATGAACAAAGCAAAGATGTTAGGCAAGGCCGTGGTGTTTTCATGTATCCACGTGGCCTTCAGAGTGTGGAAGGGCAGAGTGGGGAGGGTGACTAGCAAGGGTGATCAGCTGTCAGGCCTTAGAGCACCTGACTACCATGCCAAGGAGTCTGGACTATATACCATACACAAAGGGGGCAGGTGAGGTTTTGAGCCAGGGCATGATGTGGTGAGGTTGATTTGAAGAAGATAATTCTGGTGGAGAAGGTAGAAGTAGAGAGAGACCATTTAGAAGGCAGTTATAATATTGCAGTCATCTGAGTAAGAAATGGTGGCAACCTGAACAGGATAAAGAAGGCAGGCAAGGGGCCAGTGGAATTCAGTGGAGGGTAAAATCAACATGACTAAAAGAAAAGTTGAAGGGAGAAAAAAAGTAAGATGATCCTAAGTTTTCTGTTTTGGGTGATTCAAAGGAGAGTGTTCCCTTAGCTGAGAGAGGGAACACAGGAGCAAGAAATACACTTATAGGTAGGAAGATGATAAATTTATCTTGGGTCTTGTTGAGATTGAGGTGGAAATAAGACATGTTCAGAGAGATTCTGTTACTCTGTTGTTCGTAAAAATGTGGTGCTTGGCCAAAGAGATCAAAGCTACAGGTGTAGAATTGGAAGTCAGTTTAGGCAAGGTGATTGAGCCAATGAGTGAATTCAAGAAATGTCAGGCAAGTGAAAAAGAAAGAGATCTAGAACAAGACTTGTGAAATTTCTACAGTTAACAAGTTGGCAGAAAGAAATAGTTGGCACATGAAGAGAACAGGAACCAATGAATATGAGAGGAGCCCTGGAAAACGCTTTACAGGCATAAGAGATGGGTTTTCTTCTACTGTTTCAAATAATGTTAGTTAACTTGCTTGACCCTCAACTTTTCTCATCTGGAATACATATCCCATAAGGATGGGTTTTAAAAGAGTGAATGTGAAAGTGCTTTGATAAACCATCAGATGCTCTGCAAGTCTTAGGTCTCATAATTAGCGTCACAGAAGTGAAGAAAGTGTAGACTTCCAAAAAGGAAGAAAGTAGTGTCAGACGCTACAGGGTTTCAGAAGAATATCTATTTTTAGCTCGTTTGGTTTGTGATTTAAGGAAGTTAAGTCAAAAGAGTGAATCTGTTCTCTAATCACTTAGAATAGACTTTCCCAAAGTGTGGGGTACGTGCCCCCTGGTTATACAGGAGACCATTTTGGATTCGACACAGACATTAAGTAGAACAGAATCACATCATGAGAAAGTGATTTTCCTTTTATTTCTTTTAATCCTTCTGATTTATGTTAAGGGACAAAGTCTCATTTGGGGCAAACAAGTCTGTAACGTCCAGCACTAGTTCAACTCCCTTTTCAATAAACCCACGCAGGTTGTCAACATTATCTAGCTAGGATTTAACATCATATTAACCTTAAGATTACCACCCACAGTTCCTTCTTATTTTGTCAGGGATACCAGTTGTGATAGTAATATAGCTTCCTTTTAAAATAAGTTATTTTAAACAAAAAGTTAACCAATTAAAAACTTTTAAGTACATAATTGTATAGGTGGCTTATAGATATGGCAAAACTAAGAAAGTGGTATTCCAATGATGGAAGTTCAGAAAATTTAGACTTACTAGAGCCTTTCCTCCTTCTGTAACTTAGAGGGGCTGCCTTAGTTCAGCCAGGTTGGAACAATGTGGGAAATTTATCCTGAGATGGGGGGAGGGGGTTGGAGGTGGGTCTTGAGTTCTAGACTTCCAAATCTAGACCCTATCTTTTCCCTAAGATGTTGGGTCAATTTTTGAAGCCACTAGACTTTTCTGGACTTTTGTGTCCTTCACTAATGAAATGAGAGTGTTAGTTTTAAATGATTACTAGCATTCCTTCCTGTAATAAATACTGTAATTCTTTGAGTGATTAGTAATTAAGCCTCTGCTTTCAACTGACAGAAGTTAGATACAAGTTTTTCCTTCTGTAAGCCATCAGTATCATGTGTCAGTGCTAGAGCCTGTTCCCAGACTAACATCCACAGCAAGGAAAACATCAACAAATTCACTCTCTAATGATGATTCATATTCTACCTCATTTGCGAAGGATAGTTATTTCAAGAATGAATCTCTGCTTTAGTTAGAGTGATTGATTAAAACTGAAAATAAAATTGTAAATGAAAATTTGTTTCAATTTCCTGAGCCTAGTACTTTATGCCAACACCCCACTCTCTTAGTAGTTTCTTTGCAGTCATATCTAATCAATTTGTAAGGCCCATGAATTTTGTTTCTTAGTGTATCAACTCATAGGCAATAAGTACTTGTGCTTAAAAAGATGTCTCAATTGTCTGCTGATATCTTTCCATCTTATAAAATATACTTCCCCTGAGAAAAGGGAGGGCAGGTGAAGTATTTTGTAACTGGCTGAAAGTTCTCCTAAATATTATCGTGAATTAATGTTACTCTACAGTCCAAATAACTCTTAAGATAGAAGCGTACCACTTATTTGGAATATAACTATATGGCAACTTCCACCATCAAAAACATAGCCAAGGACCAGGCGGTAAGTGAAAAATGGATATAGCATGTAGATTAACACATACACACAGTCTTTGGATCTGAAAATTTTGAGTTTGATACTACCTTTAAAAAGTTTAAAGGTATGAATATAAACAATTTCTTTTTAATGATTAGATAGGAAGAATTTGTTCCTGTCATTTTTTGAACTGCATTGGGGTCACTTTTTTGCTCTTGTTTGCTCTAACGAGGGTGATTTGTGCGAACAGTTTAACAATTTATGATTCTGTTTTCACATCTGAAAAACAGGGATAAAAATACTTACGATCGTTCTGACCAAATTAGTGTTTGCAAGTAAAATCCTCGACAATGTAGTAGATAACCTAGGTACTCAACAAGTGTTAATCCCAACATTGCAAAAACACTGTCTGATCAGTTGAGATTAAACATGCACTTGATTTTGGAAGATCATCTTTTACGGCTCTTCAGAGCCTCTTTTCTTCTCCTATTCTCTATACAATAGTAAACTTGATTTCCTGATTTCAATACTTAAAGACTAGAAAAGCAGTATAGAAGGTGCAAAGGACACCAGGAGGAAAAAAGACAAAAAAATGAATAAAATAGAAATAATTTAAAACTCATAGGTATCCAGGGCCATTTAGTGCAGGGGAAAATAGCCCCTCATACCTCAGTGGTCACTTAGGGCTTTTCTGTATTATAGAAGATATATAGATCTAAGATAAATAGAGCTTTGATACAATATATAAGAAGGGGTGTTCCAAATGAAAATCTTGATTTATCAAGGCTAAATTAAATTCTATATACTTTGCTTACTTTAGAAAACATACAATGCATTTTGGAAGAATTTCAGTATGAAAAGGTCAAAATCTTAAATATTTTTTGTGCTTTTATGGATAAACCCTTAGCCGTCTGAAAAACTTAGCCATGGAGAGCTCAGTCTCCAGGGGTTCCACATAAGCACGGTATTACTGAAGTATCTTCTGTGTATTTCCAGCAAATAAACTAAGGGTCCACACATTCTATGGAAGAGGATAGGCATTTCTAATTACTAAGTTAAAATGTTTTTTATGCAGATGACCTTTGTGTTTCAAGAAAGAGCATTTGAAAGAAATTACTTGTGGATTTTAACAGTAGCAACTTTCTTACATTCTTTCTGCCAGGACTTTGTACTAGGGCAGTTTACCCAGGCAGGACGCAGGGGCTGGCATTTGTGGGTGTCACCTGGATTCTCATGTTGTCACCTGTGATTCTCTGGGCAAAACATTTGAATTCGCACATTGAAACAAAAGCCCTGTCTAAGTTATAAGAAAAGCACAAACACGAGTTAGTACAAACTCAAGTGATCACCCATTGCATACAGACTCAGTACTGCAGCACTGATCTAAATGCGTCTGAAAGGAGGAACGAATGGGCTGTTGCACACACCACAGAGAAAGCACGCAGAGTCCAGCACCATCAGAGGTCAGCCAGTCAAATACCAGGGCTGGGGTTTTCAAAGAACCAGATAATGCCAGTTTTATGGCCGTTAATAACATTTTAGTTCTATAAACAAAGATACGAGTACTAAAAAATAAATTCTGCTTTGCAGTGTACTCTGGCCGCCAACAGGGTTCAGAAATGACCTTTCTCATTGTGCACGTAGCATTGCTTAATGGACCACTGATCATCCTCCAGCCCCCTCCCCAACTTTCCATTTCCCTTTTATGGACAGTCCGTAGTTCTGCTAGATCCCTCAGCTATTTCAGGGAGGCACATTCTTGGGTTTCCCCTTTAAAGCTCTTTGATTGTGCCTCTGGTAGTTAATGCACCAAATGGTCTTCAGGGGCATTTCCTACATGTGCTCTGCAGCTAATCAGAGCACCTTGGCCCACTGATTTCCTACCTCTGTGTTTTGCACATGTTTAAGGGCTCACTTCAAACACCAGGCCCACCAGCTTCTGGAGAGGAGTGGCAGAGCTCAGCTCTGATTTGGGTGTCTGCTTCAAACAGAGATTTTCCAAAGGATATCCTGTAGTAGATAAATCATTTCATTAGGCCAGGTTCACTTTTCAAACCAGGAAGCAGAGTGCCTGCCGTGTAGGAAAACTCAGATAAAGTTGTTATGGCTGTGCTCAGAGCACTTGTAAATATTGTCGTCAGTGTCTTTTATACAGGTTCCATCATGATTATATTTAAACACTGACAGGTTAATTATGTGTTTGAAGGCTATGTTTATTGAGAGCTGATAAGAAACATATGAAATGAGTCCTTTACATAATGCAGTGACAATGTTTTTTTTTTCCCAAATGTCTCCCCCTGTAGTTGATTACTCCTCATGCCATCCGGGTGCAAACTCCTCCTCGGCACATCCCTGGTGTTGTAGAGGTCACATTGTCCTACAAATCCAAACAGTTCTGCAAAGGGACACCGGGAAGATTCATTTACACAGGTAAAAACTACTGCAGATGGTGGACAGAGCTGCCTTGGCCTTGTGGGTCTTTGACGCTATCTTGTATATATGTGTGTGTGTTATTCTAAAATCTATTTTCTCTTAAGACCCACTTTCTTTCTCCATTTCACCCTATGTATGACCAAATGAGGTGCTACTACTACTACTACTATAATTATTTAAGAATTCATCTGGGTGTCCGTGTTGAATGACAGGATCTGTTGAAATCACGGGTTGGATACCTAAAGCAGCAGCATGAGAAATAGGGGAAGAGGAAAGGAATGCTCGACAATCCTGAGTCTCTCTGGATGTCAAACCATCTGTGTGGCAGTTTGTTTGCTTTATGGAGTAGGGGTGTGCTTTAATGCCCAGTACGACGTTCTTCTAGCTTGGTCATGGCATTTGTATTAACGACATTTGGTGATTTTCGTATTTCATTCTGGATTGGTGCTTTCTTTCCCTGTAAGCTGCATTTTTCTCCCCACCCCCACCCCCGCCACAACCGACTGCCCCCTGCCACCCCAAAGAGCCTTGGCACATGGACCTGCCTTGCAGTAAGAAGCTAGGGTTATAGGGTGAATGTGAATTTCCTCCCGTCACATGGAGAGAACCAGGCATGTTCTCTATGGAAATACATCAAGTGCATAGTCTGAGTGCCCAGTGTGTACTTGAAGAGATCCTCAGACAATCTTTAGGGAACCAAAAAGATCCCTAACCGAGGGATCTTTTTTGCAATCCAGATTCTGATTCAGTAGCTCTGGGTAGGACCTGAGACTCTGCATTTCTGACAAGCTCCGAAGGTGAGGTGGATGATCCTGGTCCAAAGACCATCCTGGGAGTGGTAACATTCTAGGTCCTCTGCTAAGTAGCAGTCATCGCTGGGTAGCTGTCTCCAGAAACTGGCCCCACGTTTCCTTCTTCACTCAATGAAGGACCAGAAGGCCAGCTTAAGTACAGAGTGTAAGTTGCTTTCACACAAGGAGCCTCCAGAGCATGAAGGGATAATTGTGCTGACTCATCCTAATTATAACCATACAATTAAATGGACAGAGTTTATTCCGCTGTGACATTTTACCTCGAAGCCTCTTTCCTTTTGTATTTTAACACTAGGAACAAAACCGACCGTGCTTATTAGTGACTCTCCACCCCCCTCAAAATTATACAAACAATTAATGCATCCTGACCCTTGGAAATGCCTCCCAGCCCTTTAAACAAAATGCAGGTTTGGTGCCTGCCTGACTATTAGTTTTAGTTAATTGAAAATTATAGGATTGACCCAAGAGGAAAATTTTGTTTGCACTCCAATCACTTTTACAAATTAAGGAAAATTACCACAATTTTGTTTAGCTAAGGTTTCACACTGAGTTCAAGAAATTAGCTCAGCCATCCCAACAAAGTCAGCACTTTGTTAGTGAGCACTTGAAAAAATAATAGTCTATCTGGAGTTTTGTGGTGTATACAAACGAAGCATAGAGAAAGCGATGATGCTTTATAGAAGTAGGCCAAGTGTTTTTAATTAGGCTCATTGGTTCAGCGTAAGTTTTGAAGAACAATCAAACTAGCAGATTAGCTGTTTCTTTTAAAGCTAGGATTTCTTGCCATTCATTTTTCCCATGAGAACTTCCACATAGCGCTGTTTTTTTTTTTTTTTTTTTTTACAAGCCTCATTATGGGCCTGCAGGAAAAGGACCAAATGAAACTTCTGATACTGTAACATTCCCCACCATCATTCCGATGGATGGGAGTTTTTCACAATGTTCTTCACTGAACTCAGTGTTCTGGAACATATTACAAAACCACAGAGGCCAAATGTTTTCTCTGAGGAGTTTGGACTCTGTTTTTGGCCGAAAACATTTAGGCCTCGCTGGCTGCTTATTTACTCTGCCATTAAGGACAAGAAAAGGAGAAGAAAAAGAAGAAGAAGAAAATGCTCGTGTGATGGGAGGAACGAGAGGCGATCAGGCATGATTCCGCTTTGGTGACAACGTCCCTGCCCATTAATGGTTCCATTTTGTGGTCAAGACTCCTTTAGAAGAAATTATTTTTAATCAGTGTTCAACGAAATATCCCCTTGAGCCACCTGGCCATAAAAGTTAAAAAAAAAAAAAATCATCCCCATTAAATTACTTAAGTTCTCAAAAGAAAATAGCTAGGGGACCCATCGTTATTGGGAATTTTTTTAACCATTAAAAAAATTGCCATCAATTTAAGAAATCACATCTTGGAAAACCTGTATAAGATGGGAATTAAGATCAAAGGTAAAAGCGGCCTATTTGCAAGTCTAGCAAAGTAGTTAAGGATAACAGAGAGAAATCCTGGGTGTGCACTCCAGGATTTCCCACACGTGTGTAAGTGTGGGGGAGATTTAAAGTATGAAAAAATGCTTCTGCTGATCTTGCCTCAAACTGTGGGCAATAGACAAGAAGACTTAGTTTTTTAAGTATTCTAAGAGAGACTCTCACCTCTCCCCGCATTGGCAAAATAAAATTTTCAAAGAAACTCGTACAAAAACTTCCCTGTTGATGTAGCTGGCTGTGCACAGTCACTGTGACATTACACCATTTCTAGCAAAAGGGAGTCTCTGTTAATTTCTGAACTACACCTGGAACTCTTGATCATTATCATGAAGTGTTTATGGCTGCTGCTGCCAAGCCTCTGTGATTTGCTCAGTTTACCTCTCTGCTTGTCACCACTTCCTAGCGGAGGCACAGGGATGGGTTGTAAATCCTCTCTGTTCTTCATATCCGAACAACCGCTCAGCTCATTGGAAACCTGCAGCCCTCCCCTTCCGTCCACCCACAGAAGCTCACATTTCATTTTCTTTAACATCCACGGCATTTCAAGATGTGAGGCTTGGTTTTCTGGATGGGGTGAGCTAACAGTTGTTTCTTAGTAGAATATCACTTGGACTTTTTCCCTTTAAAAAGAAAAAAAGGAATGTCCTAGGACTGAAAAACAACAGCCCAAACTAAGGCCACTGTTGTTTTCTGAGTGTGTGTGACAGGGTTTGGGTGTGTGTATGTGCAAGTCTCTAAAAATCTATAATAGATGAAAAAAAAACCCACACAACTGAGACAGGAACAGCCTGGCCTAATCTATGCAAATAAAGGCAGACTATTGGGGGTGGGGGGAAAGAATCTGACTAAACGCAGATTGCCTGCAAGCTGGCTCCACTGGTAGGGACAGGAGGGCAGCTCTCCATCTTTGGTGCTTCAGACCAGGGACACGTGAGGTGTTCTCAGCTGCCAGCTGTGTGGTTCTCTGGTGTTTGCCCAATCAGAGTGAGGGAGGAAAGTGAAGCCCAACTGGATCAGAATAAAAAAGCTCAGTAGCGTAGCGCATCCCTGATCTGATTTATTGTGGCCAGTTATTCTTATGTAAATGTAGAGCAAGGCTGACTTTACATTTTAAATCATGTTTTCTAATAGGAGGAAACAAAAACCCTTTCTAAGGACAGGACTGTTTTCAAAGCCCTCTCTAATCGTGTGTCTGGTCCATCAGTCCAATGGGAAGTAAATCCCCATAAACCTCCACTGCCCTGGAAAGGGTCTCGCCAATATCTTTGTTCTTCTCGTAGCTTGCTTTCCTGCAGTTGTTATGTCTTGAAGTGACTTGGATCTTTTAGAATTGTAATCTCTCCCACTAAACTTTTAAGTAACCTTGGGAGCTGATAAGAGACTCCCAGGAGCCTTTAGCTGCTTCTTCAAAGTTCTTAGAATTGGTTTTTCCTCATAAGAGGTGGCCAAATCCAAATGTACTTTTTAACTTCAGTCCAGTTATTCCTCCACTGGAGGGGCTGCTGACTTTGGGAAAAATATGACTGGAGAAATGGGCCACCAAGATGTTGGACCAGCTTAGGTGTGCACCAAGAGCTATATACTGCCTACTGCCCAGAAGTTGGTGAAAGCCCCCAATGGATGATCATCTAACAACAGCTCAGATGTTTGTGTAGGTCACATCTCAAATCTCTTCTACCACTGGGTTCTCCTATTCTTAACGTTTTCCACCAAGCTTCCTGCCCCTGTGAAACATACATAATCCTTGTATGTTAGTCTCAGAATCCATTTTGAAATAAATATTCTTCCTGGAAATGCTTCTTGTTTGTACCTCATGCCCCAAATTACTTTGCATGTAGAAGGGGCCATGTTGGCTGAATATGTTCCATGAAACTTGATGACATGTACCATGTCTTTCAAATTTTCCTTTTTTCTTCCCGGTCCTCTTATGTTCTCCCTCTGCCCCCACTCTCTCTTCTTCTTTCTTCCCTTCTCCCTCTTTTCATTCCTTCCCCTTAGTCTTTCCTCCCTCACTTCCAAGGAGATGATGTAGCATAGTGATTGAGTCCTTGGGTTTAAGAGATGATGCGTGTAGCTTGAACTCTCAGCTCTACCACTTACCAGACAGGTTATTTTTGGGACATTGTACAATGGCTCTGAGCCACAGTCGCCTCATCTTTACATTATCACAGGGAATAATAACTTACTGGGGTTGTTCTTAGTATTAGGGAAATATGCATAAAGCACCTAGGGTGAGCTAGCATGAGCACTTAGCCAGATATTAGTAGTTTCCATTAATAACTGATGACCATTATAATTATTCATTCATTCATTTGTTGCTGACTCCCTACCATGGTGTAATATTTTATATGTGTTGTTTATCTTCTCCACCATGTTCCTAGAGGTCTAAGAAATGCCCTTTAGGAATTTTAGTAACAAAACTGTAGTCATCGGTAAATTAAAGAAGCAACATCAATCAACCACAAATACAAAGAGCACAGTTTAAGGCAGCAAGAAAAAGATTTATAAATGTGACGATAACAATTTTGATAGAACAAATATTTTCTTAGAAACCACCTCAAACAATACATATTTTAAAAAGGCAGCCCAGATTTATAAAGTTCTCAGGTGTTGATTTTTCAGGAACAACGCACACCTGTTCTCTTATTTCCATCCCAAATTTCAACCCCTGATCTGGAGGCCATAGTAACATGGGTACCATCTATCACCAGCCCCCTTCAAAGGTGTTTAGGTTATAATCAGCTTCAATCCCCATTCAAGAGGTTTCAGGGAGAAAGCTCTGTTTTTAGTTCTTGGAAACCTCCTGCACAAATGAAGGCTGCCATCCTGGGGATAAGCAAAGTCATCAGTTTTAGGGAAAAAGTTTGCACCTAATGAATCTCTTGTTCTTTAGCCTCTTCTTAAACTAGTTCATTGCCAGATTAAGCTTCTGAAAAGCCACTTTCATAACATGTCCCTGCAGAGAAACCTTCCCTATCTACTCCCTGTACGTAAGATGTAGCCCAAACCCCTGGGCTTGGCATTCACAGCTCACTATGCTCTGGGCCCGGTGCTTCGTCGTCTCCACTCAAACCAGTCTCTTCACTATGCCTCCCGCTCACTTCATGTTTAGCTACCTTGGACATGGTGATTCCTCTGTAAGTTCCAATTCAAACTCTTATTTCCCCTCGGAGGTGTTCTCTGGCCACAGTAGCAAGTGGCCAGGGCACTGGGCTGAGATCAGGGAGGTCTGAGTTCTAGTCCCAGCCCTGCAGCTAACTGGCTATGAGACATAGGAAAAGTTGCTGACATGCTCCAGACTACAGTTTCTTCATAGTAAAATGAGCCAATTGGACTAGGTGACGTTGATGTTCCCTATGGCTCATCTTGATTAATTGGAAGAGTCTCTGTCCTTGGATCTCTTTTGTCACATGTGCTTAGATGGCTCATTCATCATTCACTTCCTTCTACTGTTGGCTCTCTTCTTTTGATCTTAGGTAGACACATCTCAAGAAGTCCACAAGCTGCTTGAGGGAAGAGTGAACCTTCCCTAATCTTACACTGTTTTGCCCACTGTGTTGAAGCACCTTGACTTACTTGACTTATATCTTACTTGCAATAGGTGTTCTCTAATAATTGACAAACATATTGCCCAGAAGCAATGGGTCCTCATTGACATTTGTGCTCTGGATGACAGGGAATGTAAATAAGAGCTGTTAATTAAGAATCTATCCCTTTTAACTTGAACTTACATGTAGAGATCACAGTCACTGGGGTTTTTGTTAAAGAAAAAAAATGGGGTTCAATCTATATTGTATATACGCTTCATTTTTTTGTCTGTAAAATGAGGATATTTTAACAATACCTGCATCTAAGGAGTCAATAAGTAAACGTATGTAACACACTCCTGGCAGTGCCTGGTACAGTATGAATGCTCCCTAAAAGTAAATGCAAAAAGAGAGAAGCAGACAATAGGAATGTTTCTCTTCAAAATACAGGGAATTGGTTGTTAGGGCACATTTTGTTTGGTATTATATGTGTGCCAGCTTTCATCTGATTAAGGAAATTGTTTCTTTCTATGCGTTCGAGTCAGAATCAAAAGATCTCGGTTCTAATTCTGATTTTATGACTTTCTTTTGTTACTTCATTCACTCATCTCACAAATATTTGTGGATTGCCTGTTCTATTCTAGGCAGTGTTCTAAAACCATGTTGAGCAAAACCACAGTCCCTTTTTTCAGGGATCTTGTAGTCTAAGAGGGAATGTGGATATTCATAAGTTTACAGTTTCAAACCTGCTAAGTGCCCAGAAAAACAGGAACAGAGGTTCAGACAAGAATAAAACAAAGGACTGCCAGTCGGTCAGTTAGAGGTATTTTCTCTCAGATAAAGATGCATGAGCTGAGACTTGAAGGATGACTAAGAGTTAACCTGGCAATTGATGAAGGATAGGGGTCAGGTGGGGTTGGGGAAAGAAAACGAGTGCTCCAGTCGAGAGAAACATGTAAGAAGGCTCTGAATGGGAGGAAACGTGACATCTTGGAAGGCTGTAAAAATTCCAGTGAAGCTGAAAAATCAAGAGAGAGGAAGAGAATGCTGAGAGAGGAAAAGAATGGTGAGAGAGAAGATTGGGCAGAGACAAGCCTTTGAAAAGCCTTGTAGCCAGCGAGAGGAGTCTAGTCGTCATCTCAAGAGCAATCCTTAAGTGGTCAGGTGGACATAACCAGACTTTCATTTTGGGAAAATAAAAACAAAAACAAAAAACTCTGGCTGACTGGAGCACAGGAAACCAGAATGGATGTTGGAAGACCTGTTAGGATGCCATTGCAGTATTCCGGGAAAGAGATCTGACGACTTGACTTTGGGTGGTAATGGGTAGAGATGGAATATAGTGAGAGGATTCAAGGGGGTATTTAAGAGGAAAAGTGGACAGGACCTGGAGATGGGTTGGATGTGGGGGTGAGGGGACAGAGGCCTCAGGCCCAGGTTTTTGACCTCCTCCCACTTAACACACGGTGGGGTTCTTGCTTCTCTGGGCATCCAAAGGGTCTTGTGAGTATCAGTGAAAGAATGAGCATGAAAATGTTTTGTAAAGGGTAATAGCCTACACATATGTTAATTGTTATAAAGATGGGCCTAAGCAAACTCAGGAAGAATTGGGGAAAGGAAGGCAAGAAAGCGTTTTCTTTTATATCAGATTGTTTTCACTTAGGATTCAGCTGAAGGAGGGCTGTGTAATGAACACTTGACGAGCAGTTTTGCCTTAGCAGTGTCCTAATTGGAAAAGACCCAAGAAGAAGGAAAAATTAACAGGCTGCTCCTGTCCACATGTCTCAAATATTACTCCAAATGAGCCATTTACACACAAAGAAAAGAATTCAAGGCAGAGGGAATGTTTATTCTTTTTGCTTTTGTGATCCAAAGGCTAAGTCCCAAGCCTCTTCTCCTCTGCCAAAGGGAATTTTTTCACAAAATATGATTGCTCCTGATCTGATGTACGTTGATGTGATTGGTAATCCTGAACCCACTGGCATTTGTAAACTTAAACACTGTTGGTGCCATAATGGGGACAACAGCAACAAGAATCACTAAACGTAACCCATTGTACTTCTGTGACGTCTATAAAATGAAAGCCGTTTCTGCAAAGAATAAAGCTGGTCCGAAGGCAGCATATTATTTTGCATATTTTATGTACATACTTTCCAAGAAATACGACCTTTATTTCCTTTTTGGAGTGGAGTATAATCAGGACTTGAGTAGCTAGTGTAACAGGATCATTAAAAGGGATATTTTCACTGACATTAGAGGTCTAAATGGCCACTAGGCCTTATATACAACCTTGGCTTTTTCCTGTCTACCCAGAGTTAATAAGTGATAAGGCCAGGAGAGAGATAAATCACAGAAATCCCTGTCCAAAGAAAACATATTGACTACAGCCAAGCAAATAACAGACCATAACCAACGGTCCCATTCATCATTCATGTAATAGGGATATAAAGTGTTTCCTACCAATGAAACCGTATAGAAGGAAAAGGCAGATAAGCTTCCCCAATCTAAGGCATGTGATTTGGTTATTAAGGGACATGAACTACTTGTCACATGGCTTTAATCTTTAAGATGTGTTGCCATTTCTAAACTATAAATTTCTAGTCAGGGATTAGAAAGCTATTAACAATAAAGGTAGGAACTGAGCTTTATATGCATTCTTGCCAAGGTAACGCAATACTATAAAGTCTTGAACCTCTAATCTATTTAGTATAATATAACATGATTTGGTTTTCAAAGCCAATAAACTATTTGGAGTTTTTCAAGGCTGTTGTTTTTGTTTTTTACCCAGCATCATGATAAATTAACCCTTCAGTTTTTAAACTATATACCTTGAAACGGAGGGCAGTGGGTAGGAGGGAGATGAAAATAAATTTTTATTTTTCTCCTTTCCTAAGATATATTCCAAATGTTTGATGGAGGATTATTTTCTATTTTATTTGTCCACAGTTACAGTGGTATGGATACTCGTCTTTCTGTTCATTGTTAACTAAGTGATGCGGTGCCCACTAGAGCATTAAAACTTGTTTTTCTTTCTTTATTGCAAAGTTGCCCACACTGATTTCAGATAATTTAGGGAGCACCAACAGAAAATAATTAAAATAGTATTAAAATTGCCCACATTTCTGCCAGTTCTTTAAACATAAACAATACATGTTAGCTGTTCATATTATTTTTAATGGCATATGTCTTGTCTTTTTCCTATGCAGATTATCTGCGTCATTACCAACATAGGGTGATACCTTACATAATATTAATTTGTTCTTTCACTTAACTATCATAAATATCAGGGCATTATGAATTTAAAACAATTTTTAGTGTCTCATAATCATTTCACACTTCAGTAGAATCTCATCATGAGCTATATCTTCATCTTCTTGTTAAAGCATAGATACGTTGAATCTGGGTTCTCATCTCTTTTTGTTCCTGAGAAACCTATAGAGCAGGGTCATTAGTCCCATACCCTCGTTCTTGGCATCCTTATTGGTTGGGATTCATCAGCCACCCCAGCTGACTCCATGGAAGTAGCTCCGAAGGCCTCCTGTCTCAGATGGACTGAGTCTCAGAGGTTGGGACCAACCCCCTGACACACAGCTGTTTGTTCTACCTGAACCACCTCTGGGGGTCAATGAATTCTGTAAATTTTGCCCCACTATGTGAAGCACTTCTGTACTTTCCATAAGTAAAACTGAGAACTCATCTAAAACACATGTCTGAAACTTAAGTCCAAAATTATGACAATAGGTGGGGCGATGCAGGCCCCTCCCAAACCACCTTCCCCAGGATAGCAGCATTTCTCACTAGCGTTTTGAACTCCTTTCCTCTCTCTACCCTGTGGGCTTCCAACAGCCTTTCTTGACTTCTATACTGTTTTTTTCCCACTCTATCTTCTTTCTCTATCTTCTTCCTGTCTGTATTACTAGAATGTAAGGCATGATTTTCCCCCTGAGAATCTGTGTAAGGCTGACTCTATTATTGGCCCATTTTAAAGATAAAAACACTTAGAAAAGTGAAGTGCCTTCCCCAAGGTCCTGTAGTTAATGAATGGAGGAGCCAGGATTTGGACCCTGGTGGAAGGATACCATAGCCTGCACAGCTGTAACCCTCTGGGGTATTGCTTTCACTTATTCAGTTTTGGAATTATGTGATCCCCTAAATTAGATCGTTAGTGATGGGAGAGTGTGGGCATTTCTAGGACAGGTGAGATCTGACAGGACCTGGAGCCTTACATATTTAAACAAATCGTATCATTATGAACATCATGCATATTCATATAGGATAGAAAATTGAAAAAACATGAGAAATATGAAGAGATCCATTACCCCATCCCTCTGTTAATATTTTTTAGTCTTCTAATATTTTTTCTCATAAACTCTTATGTATTTTTATCAGAGTGAATCACAGTATATGTATATAATTTTGTATCTTACTTTGTAATTTGAATTGTGAAGTAAACGTTCCTCTATTAGTTTAAATTCCTCCTAAATGCATTTTAGTGGGTATGTAATAGTCCATTTTGTGGCCACATCATAATTTACCTAATTGTTCTCCAATCATTGGATAACCACATCTTTTCTTTCACAGAACTTTCAACATCATATGTGCCAGAATAGAGCATATATAACACCTTGATATAAGGTGTTCCCTCATTTTCCTAACAAAAAGTTTTCTGTTTTAGGACCATGTTAGCCATATGCATATTTATAGATACCAGTGAATTATCAGTTGTCTATTTATAGTATTTCACATGTTAATTTAGTTAAGTATACATATTTAAAATCACTTACATAATTTACAACATTTACAAATATAACTTTTTCCACCTTTAGGGTTTACACTTCTGTTCAGACTCATTACAGCCATCTTTAACATTTAGTGCTTTTCTTTTTATTATCAAAGTCAGAGCCATTTTTAGTCCCATAATATTCTCTTCTATGTTAGTTGTTTGAGATCTTCTTTTTGAATCTGTACATGATGCTTTCACTGAAAATTTTATCAAAGCCGTAAGTAACCATTTGCTATATTTTAATCTCCAAACATAACCACTTCAGCAATGTTCTTAAAGCTGATCTTTTTTTGTTGTTGTTAGTTTCTGCTTTATAACAAAGTGAATCAGTTATACACATACACATGTTCCCATATCCCCTCCCTCTTGCGTCTCCCTCCCACCCTCCCTATCCCACCCCTCCAGGCGGTCACAAAGCACCGAGCTGATCTTCCTGTGCTATGCGGCTGCTTCCCACTAGTTAAAGCTGATCTTTGAAAGTCTTGTTTTGAGAAACATTTGTAATGGTGAGAGATCCAGGAAAAATTCTACATTTATGTACGTTTTCTAATCTTCCTTGTTGTTTTTACTCTCTTCTTCAGGTGACCTCTTAAGTATCACCATGGATTATAGTTGGTTCATGCCCCAAACAGTACCTAGTTTAAAAATAACATAATTGGGAAAGCACTTTGTCTTAAGAGAGACTTTAAAATTATTCAAATATATAACAAGGGGACTTTTTTTTTAGAAGGCTATTCTTTCCATATATGTCAGCACATTGATCCATCTTTCCTATTGGTGGGTTCTATGGCATATGCGATCTTTGGTGTCAACTGAATACTGTACCACATAGTATTTTTGATTTGAATAAAGTGGATCTTAAGTGGATCTTCTATTAGTCAGGGCATTGAAAGTGCAGGTGGAAACCATCCCATTAATGTCAGATTGGAGAATTTCTGCCAAACCTCTCAATGGTGAGGGAGTAGACAGAAGCTGGGGCTCCCTAAATCGTGTGCAGAAACAGCAACAGAAGAGCAGACTTCCCCTCATACCCACTGCTCTTTGACCTCCAAATGTAACTCCTGTTACATCAGCTGTGGCTTGCTTCTTTATATCACGCGTGGAAGGCCTGACCAGCTGGGGAGGAGCCACCTGGCATCAGCCTCGGTGGTTAGTGTCAGGAAGCCTCAACTCCCAGTTAATATGGAGTGAATTTAGGCCTTTGTTTAGTGCCAAAAATATACTTACATTAAATATCTGCACAGAATAAGGCCTTCCCAGTCATTCTACACATGCGCCTAGTTTCCTTTTAGTGTTAGCTGATTTTTAAAATACTCACTGAGGCCAGGCCGACTATTTGAGATTATTGGGAGGTTTGGATGGAGGAAAGTGTCCCTGGAGAATCTGTTCTGAGCAAGCTTGTATGTCTCATTCTTCTCCAGTTTGTTCAAGACTAGAAAAATGAAACGTGCACTGACTCAGTGGAAGAGTTGGAAATTTTGCTTAATAAAATTATTGGCATTAAAGCTAAAAAATTATTGTGACTTGTCAGAAAGTTATAAGTCAGGGACCAAAGTACAGGCTTGGCTATTGAGCCTCTTTGTCTCATCTTTGTCTTATGTCTGTGTAATTAAATAAATTTACCTCAATGCAGTCTGTACAGTTGACCAAGACTTTCCCATTCGATTCTCTTTTGTAAGGTAGGTAGGACAAGTATGTTTAGCCCCATTTTCGGGTATGAAAAGTGAGGTTTAGAGAGAGGTAGAGAACAAATGTATGGATACCAAGGTGGGGAAGGGCGTGGGACGAACTGGGAGATTGGGATTGACATATACACACTACTATGTATAAAATAGATAACTAATGAGAACTTACTGTATAGCACAGGGAACTCTACTCAATGTTCTGTGGTGACCTAAATGGGAAGGAAATCCAAAAAAGAGGGGATATATGTATACGTATAGCTGATTCACTTTGCCATACAGCAGAAACTAACACAACATTGTAAAGCAACTATACTCCAATAAAAATTAATTTAAAAAAAAAGAGTCATTTAGGTCACCTAGTGATGGGTCTGATATCAGATCTATATCACTCCAAGTAACTGATTAGACTCTTTGGTATTTCATATTTTTACATCTACAAATGGACTTAAAATACTTCATTTTTAAAGTTTTCTACGGTTAGGATTCACTAATTAGATTGGAGGCTTCTAGAGTCTTAGGCTGCCTCTCCAGCATTGCACTTTTATTATACATAGCAGTTTTATTTTATTCATAGCACTTACCACCAGTTGATACAATCTGGATTATTTCTTTGTTTACTTGTGCACAGTCTGTGTCTCTCACTAGAATATAAGCTCCATGAAGGCGGGTCCTTGTCCGTCTTGTTCAACTCTGTATTCTCAGTGTCTAGTATAGTGCCTAGCGCAGAGTGGGAACACTCAATAAATATTAGTCAAATTAATGAATGGAAGAATGTATGAAAAAATGATTGAAAAATCTAGCCATAAATTTATGAAATGTGAGCCCTAAAGATAACCAAATTACCCAAGTTGTTGATTTCTTTATAGAAGATGAAAACTAGGCTTACGGAATTTAAAAGACTTGGCTAAAGTTACTCAGCTGGTGGTAAATCTTTATACCAGAGCCCTTTTCTTTGGCTTGTCTCCACATTGTGTGTATCCCCTTAGGCTCATTTGGTTATAAAGAAACTGTATGACTGTAGATCTCTGGAGTTAAGACAGACCTCACTTTGAATCTAGCTGTCTTCTTAACCAGTCTGAGACTCTGTTTCCTCATCTTTAAAATGGGGATGATAATATCTCATATGATTGCTGTGAGGATTCGATTAGATAATGCATGTGAAAAGCTTAGCACAGTGCATGGCATGTAGTAAGTGCTCACTTAGTGGCAGATCTTATCAAAACAGGGTTTGAGAAAAACAGACTCTTATAAATCTGAATTTTAGAGCCATCCTGAACCAATCTGCCCATTTTGTAGAGGAGGCTACTGAGGCTCCTGTAGGAAGAGCCTTTCCCAGACTGACATATAATTGATTTGTATACAGAACCGGAACAAAACATACATAAATGGAGTTAACTATTTTGTGAATGGACTTCCATATTTACGAATATGTAAAGACATCACATTTTTGCATGGATACAAAAATCATTCAACCAACATCACCATAGTATTTAGCAGGCTCATTTTGAATTCTTTAATGTTGTCAATCTTTGACCTTTCAAAGAAAGGGTGAGATAGTATAGCATGTTTGATTCCTTGGGCCTCCAAAATGTGATCTGTTTTTTAAAAAAGTGTCATGGGCACCATTGTTCTGATTTGTTTACATTCTTGACTTTTTGTTGACAAGAAAAGAAGGAGCTTTTCTTCGCCTTTGAGTAAATCAAATTCCGAGAGGAAAGTCAAGTGCCATTTTACCATTGATGAAGTGGAGCCTTGCAATCTAAGGGCGTTTTCTTCATCCTATATTTTTGTGAAAGCCCAGCTTAAGAGCAGGACATCTATTGGTCAGCAGAAAGTATTGGGAAACCTCATCGGACTAGACAGTCATTTTCCCAAGGTCCAGATCAGGGAGGGACTTGGCGGGGTCTGCCTGAATATACTGTCCCCTCCACATTCTCATGTCTAGTGCCTGTAGGAACTTAACGAGGACATCTGTGGACCCTCCACTCTGCCTTTAAATCTCAGTTCTCTGGAAGTCCTTGAGGAGATAAGATGTGTCAGGCTTTGCTGCATTTAGTGATCTTACGTTTACTAAGTGGGCTTGGAGGCAAAATCACCATCATTAGGGGCAATGAGAGGGAAATACTTGCAAGATGATGGTAACCAGGGACAAGATTAAAATCTGCTTGGGAAGAGATCTCTGCTATGTGCCTGGCACAGTGAGGTATTTCAATTACTGTTTGCTGCCTGACTGGCTGACAGTGAATGAACATGTGAATTGTTATAGGCCTGTCCTGCAGCTATCTGGGAAGGAGGGTATCACTGTATCAGTGGCATATCCCAGTTCATAAAAAAATCCAGATTGTATAAGGGGATTCTGCTCTAAATCTTGCTTGGGGCTTATGTTAGAATTCAAATAAATGAGTTATTTTTTTTTTCCAGACCTTCCCCAAAAGGCACTCAATTGTTGGTGAAAAGCAAAAATGGGCTAGCTGTCCACTGATGCTAAATGTAATGAGTAGAGTAAAAAGTAAAATACATTAATTCCACTTTCCTAACTGCAGCTAATTAAGGGTGGCTCATTTAAAACAGACCTAATTTAATCTACTAATATAAGTATTCAATTAAAGTTGTTCCCACTGCTTTCTTCTCAGACTACTTTTTTGTATACTTATATATGATGCATTCATGGTGTGAATCCTTCTAAGGGTCGAGGTTGTAATGGAAAAGTGGTTTCAGGACTTGATAATTGCCCAAATTAAATAATATATATGTAAATGGAGATCTGAGTGTAAATTGTGCATGGCAGTGCTATAAGGAATTGAGTCCCTTTATCCTGGTACCTTTCAGCCAATCAGAATAAAGTGCTTCCCCTTTTATTCTATACCACTTAGGACAGTTTATTGCATTATTAAGTACATATTACAAGAAGCACATTGTTATTTCAGACTCATTGATTTAAGCAGAACTATTCTTACAAAGTTTCGTAGCCTTTTGCATAAAAAGAGAAGAGGCTGTATACAATTATAAAACCTTAATGTAATATAACAGCCTATAATATAATATCCTCCCATTTTCTAAAGAAGCCACCAAAGGTTTTAATGAGTTTATTAGAAGTACTGTTTGTGAGTTCTGGGATGTCATGTCTAATTAGACTTCATGGATTTAAGTATTTCTTTAATGAAATCTGTAGCTTAACTCACCACGGTTATATTCCTTGTCCTCCCACCCTTAAAATGATTTTACATTATTTTTATTTTGGGTGGCATTAAAAAGAAATGAAAGACTATGATTCTGCCTCATCCTCAGATGGATATAGTGAAAAATACAGTGCTTATTATGAAGTTAGTGTGAATTACCATGTAATTATTACCACTGGTTGCACTGTAATGATTATTTAGTTACCACTGACTGAGCATCTCTGCCAAATAACACACATTATTTCATAGGAAGCATAGAATTAAGTCATCCCGGAGCTCACGGAGGGAGTATATACCCGATCTCTTTCCTTAAGTATGGGTGCTGCTAATATTAACAGCTAAATAATCAAGCTTGGAGCAAACTGACAGCAGAACAGGGTATGGGTTTACATGATTTGATTTGCTGATGTTTTAAACACTTAGCAGGGGACAGCTATAGAAGCCAATTAAATCTCTCCAAGGTGCATAGAGTTATCTCCTTTGTGAGAAACAATTTAAGGGAATTGCATTGGCCCTTAAACTGGAGGGGAGACGAAGCATTAGGAATGAAATTTCAGATGCAAAGTGCTGATCAATCGTGCCTCCTTCTGTGTTTTTTAGCTTTGTGTTGTTTAGGCTGCTGCTATTTTAAAGGATTTGCACTTTTATTTTGCAAGCATAGGGTTATGTTAAACTTTTCCCCGTAAAAAATGTTCCTTTGGCTATTGATTATGATGTGCCTTTTAACAAGGCATTGTGTCTAAAAGAGTAAAACAAAAACAAAAACTAAAACATGTCAGTACATTCCATCCCTTTCAAATACTGCATCTTATTTAGTGTACCGGAATTCCCAGTTTAAAGTAATCACAAAATTTATGGAGAAACGGATAAAAAAGGTTGTAAAATATTGATTTGGGGAAAATAATAACACAACTCATCTATAATAAGAAGAAAAATGAAGCAATAATTCAGGGGGTATCGAGCGGTTTGCTGCTGGGTGTATTGATCCAGTCCTTACAGTATAAGATCGCACCTGAGATTGCTCTGAAAGAAAGAACAGCATTCCTCAGCTCATTATTTCTCAGATACTATCACCGTGTTACACGGGCCTTGCAGAGTTGGGATGGTTGCAGCTGGGACAGTGGGACCCGCAATAATAAATAAATAAATAAATAAATAAATAGCTCAGAAATCTATATTGCCTTAAATCCACTGTGCCTGGTCTTAATAACATATTGGCTCTGATTTTATAAATTCTTCATTGCCTTATAGTAACTAATGACAATTCCGATGCCGTGTGGTTCATTTAGGGACCAAAGAGATCTTCATCTTATGTAATGGGCTCTCATATTTGGAAAGAATTCTTGTCTTGTCTGAAGACGTTTGCATCTCTTGTATTTCTTCGTTAAGTCACTAAGTTGAAAGCAACACATTTATGCCACTTTGCTTTGACATGGCATCATTTTATATTTTAAGACAATTTTTGGACTAGGCCATAGTATTATTTTTTCTGAGAGAAATCTTTTTTTGTGTGTGTGTGTGGTACGCGGACCTCTCACTGTTGTGGCCTCTCCCGTTACGGACTCTCAACCACTGCGCCACCAGGGAAGCCCCGAAATCTTTAATATGGCCTGAAACTTTGACATTCATATTCACCGATCATGAATTTATAAATTTATCTCTAATGTTTAAGATGTTGACACATTAACTCGACAATATGCAGTCATCACTGTAACTCCTTAAAATGGTAGAATGTATTTCATTGCTGAAGAAGTCTAGGTTCTTTCTAGACTTTGATTATCCTATTAGTAGTGAATATTTTGCTCTCATTTTATTTTATTTTATTTTATTTTGGAGGAGAGAGTGGAATAACATTCAAATTCCAATTTAATAACAAAGTTTTGATACCAGTTACCTTCCAGGCATCTTTTAGGCTCTGTGACCCAGAAAAGTGAAGTTCTTCCCTTCAAGACACTTATATTCTAGTAAGAGAAGGAAGGCAACGTGGAATTTAAGAAGTAAATAACATAATTGTCAGACTGGTAAAAATGTTATGAAAGAAATAAGAAGTGTGATCTGGTAGAGCATAATGGGGCAGGAGGGCTTCTTTAAATAGCAATTAGTACAGTAGAGTTAGAACAGTATATAAATGGAGATCGCTTCTAGCCTGCACAGCATCACCCAGACATGCTTTTGTTTCTAAGCATCTGTGGATTTTCCCCAGTGCTAAAGCCATGCTCTCATTTGCCCAGAAGCTTCACTTTCCCTACCCCATCCCCCAGCCACTCCGTGATCATCATCTAGAAATATGAGCCATGCCAGCTGACTGTGTTCTCAGCAGATCAAGCTTCCTGAAATTTCAATAAGCATTGATCCATGTCATTGCACCAGATCCTTGAAATTGTTGTTTCTATAATATTTGTCTCTCCATTTCTGGCTCTAAAAGAAAAAAAAAAAATTCCATGGAACAAGAGGCCAATGCCTTGTGTCAATAAAGGTGGATGGAGAGGGAAGGATGGAGAAGCAGAAAGAATAAAACATTTAACCATCAAGACTTACTCACAAAATAGCTTTCAATAAACGTACAAAGCGTACCCCTCCTTCTTTATCCACAAAGTAAGATTGAAAGTCATCACTGAGTCTTAAACTGTGAATATTGAAATTGCAAGATGTGTGGTACATTTAGTGGAGACACTGGTGAAGTGCAGAAGTCATTTAAACTTTGTCTTTTAATTGTAAAGATTTATTGGCTGCAAGGAAAGAGAATATTTATGAGCATTCTTAGGTATTCACAAAACACGTAGTTGCCAAACAGTACGAAGAATGGAAAGAAACGATCATTACAAAGCTGGATGATTCAGGAAGTGTGGTGATAAATATGGGAGGGACAACATATTATCTCAGCCCCTTCCAACTCCACATTTTTGAGTCATGATTATCAAGTGTGTCACTACAGGGAGTATGCTAAGTCATTTGGAGCTAAAGGAATGTTAGTTTTAAAAGAATAATCAGGCAATGTTTGGGAAGTACAAAGACAATAAATGATGTCAAGTCATCTTAGCTTGAATAAATATATACTGTATAATTGCCTCTACCCTCTAATTTCTTGTAATGAAAGGAAAGTGGCAAGCAACAAGAAGGCAATTAATTGCAACAATGATTACTTAGCTTCTGCAGTGCCCAAATTAAAAAGAACACTAAGATTACTTTTTCTAATAGATCGTATTTTTAAAAAATCATTGATGCTTTTAAATGGCAGCTGTGTTTGAATCGTTTTAAAACACTATTTATTTGCTTGTTGGCAAACAGATTGTCAAAATGAACTTTTGGTTGTTTAGTATGGTCCCTAATAAATAGAGATAAATGTCATATCATAGCTCATCTATTATAATCCTTTTCTGCTGTGGGCTTCTTTTAATTTGAGACAGGCTGATTTTGAAAAACAAACTTGTGGCTGTCACTGTGATTTTACTTGTGTGTACTAGTTCTCTCTTGTCAACACGGAGTCTTGAATAGAGCGGTACCCAGTGGTTGTTGAAGGAATGAGTGGACAAGAGCCCTGCTCTTTGGCTTTTGACAGGTTACTTCACTACTTAAAATTCTATTTTCTTATCTTGAATAATGGGGGAAATAAACATATCTTCTTCACTAGTTTGTTGTAATGATTAAAATAGATAATATGAGTAAGACACTTAGCAGATTATAAATGGTGCACATTAAGGACTCAAGAAATGGGAGTTCTTATAACTGATGACTTTAAGTAGTTCTCAATCTGTGAATTGATTATCTGACAGTCTATTTCTATTGGGTTCACCAGAGTATTTGCAGTGCCTAGTACTATTTCTGGCCCAGAGTAGATGCTCAAAAAACGTTTGTTGACTGAATGAATCCCCCGATTCTCATTAACAAATAACAACAGCTATTGCTGCTAACACTTAAAAGGTACTTACTATGCGCCACTCACTGTTTTGAGCATATGACATATTTTTAGACATCTGTTCTTAAAAAACCCTAATGCTGTGAGACAAGTACTATTATTATCCCCACATTCCATGTGAAGAACCTGAGTCAGAGAGGAGTTAAGAATTTGCTCAAGGTCACGCAACTAGAAGGTGGCAGAACCAGGATTTGCATACTGGCAGACTGGCCTCAGAGTCCTGAGCATATAGCATTATCATCAGTATTTAGCCCAAAGGTAACGTGAAGTGTGGCACTGGGTGCTGATCCTTCATTCATTCATTCATTCAGCAGACATTTTTTAATCATCATCCATATGTTACTTACTGGAGATACCATGTATCAGATGGTCACAGGCCCTGCCCTCATGGAGATTATAGTCTAAAGGGTCTGATTTTCTCAAATTTCAATGCATCCCATACTTTTCTCAATGACTACTAGAATGAGCGATACTTAGAGGTCTTACTTGATGCAATAGAAGGAAGGCTGTACATGTGCAGAAATGAGAGTGCTAGGGCAAGCCTAAGAGGGTGGCACTGTGATGATTCTTGTGGGTTATGCAGCACACATCCCTCCTTCTCTTTAGAGAATATAGGATGCATGCCTTCTGAAGCCCTAGATCCTACTGAGGCTTTCCAGTTCTGTGAGCAGATGTGTGGCCTTGTCATCTGCATCACGCCAACCTCTGGGTCAGAGCTGAGCCAAGCATTGCTCCAAGCTAACCATGAGAAGACAAGCCTCTGGCTCAGCCCCTGGAGGAGGGTGATGGGGTATCTGGGAATAGCCCACTTTCTTTTCTTTTCTGAGCATCTGGGTCAGAAGTCATCATTGTTACAGAAAAGTCCCATCAACTATTTTTTGTTTTTTTGTGTTTTTTTTTAAAATGGCCAGAACCTCAACCTCAAGGCCACAGGAATTAGTGGTCAATAAATGCCCACATTTTAAATCTATGGCAGAATTCCCTAAGAATTTGTATGACTGTTCAGACAATGTCACATGCGTACATTTTCCTCTTCTCTGCTTGTTTCTCCTATTTGGACTTGCCCTCTTCATGACTTAGTTCATTCGGTCCTCATTTTCTTTATTTGCCAAATATTTATTCAGGAACGAAAAATACACAGCTGGAAGGATAGAGTTCGCATTTTGATCACCTCAAGCACAATGCCTGGCAGAGAGTAAAAAGTTTAGTAATAGTTGTTGAATGGACAGATTGATGGATGGGTGAATAAAAAGAAAATTAGAAAACTATTATGTTTATACTTAAAGAGATTATTTTTAATTAGGAATGGGTTCAAGCAAAATATTCAAAGTAACTCTTGAAGAAGGAATAAGTTATTCCATTAAAAAAAGGGCAAAAAAAAAATTAAAACCAAATCAAATTTGTCCCAGTAGAGTTGAGTGATTTTTACAAAACAAATCCATTGATTTAGATCTCCCAGTTTTGTCTGCCTCTGGCTAGGGTCACCAGTCAAGATGACTGATTATCCTGGGAAAGGTTCTGTAGCCTATCTCATAAACAGAAAAAAACTATCTCACACTTGGTCAGAAGGCAGCCCAAACACTTCACCTCCAGAGGCTGGGAAAATTTAGCTGTGGTTGAGATTTGGCCGAAGGGAAAGAGCCTGGATCTGAGGGGCTCAACCATGACCGGATGGTGTGAACCCACCTCCAGGGCACAGCACACTCAGTAAGTTAGGACTCTGGGCCAACTCCAAAATTCCCTAAGGTTTGCTCCTAAGTTTTCTAAGCTGTTAAAGTACCACAGACATTTTGTCCAGGTTAGAAATTTCAGGAAAAGAACCTTAAAAAAAAGAAAAAAAGAAGAAAAACTGATTTCACACTTTGTTTTTTTCAATAGAAAAGCCACCAGTGGTCTTGATCTACACCCTTTCATTTAGAGTCTTAGGTGATTGTCAGGTGATCTTTCACCAAACTATGGTTTGAATATATGGGTATAGTGTTCACGTCTACTGTTAGACCCTGTCCTAGATTCCCTCATCAGTCTTCACAACGTCTCTCTCGACATCCCTCCATGGCAGCCATCTTCCAGGAAGTCCTTTCCCCTCCTCCTTGTTTCCCTTACCGACGTGCTGTGCGTGTGCTCAGCTCTTAAGCGTACACTTGCTTTGTGCTAGGCATTGTACTAGGTCCCTTGTAAGTCTCAGGCTTTTAATTCTGTGAGAATTCCAGGTCCATCAAATATCTCAAAATGCCCTCTCAATTCCTGTCCTTTCTCTTGCCTTTAGGCCTTCAGCTAACTAATCCCAAGAAAAGTTTAGGAATTGGAAAATAAAATTAACCTCCTAAAGCAGAGACAAGTCTGCTGTTCCCTTGAGTTTCATTCTCTGCCTTTTATTGAATGCCAACTATGTGCAAAGTATGGTGCAAAGGCCCAGGGATCCAAATATGACTGAAGTGCACAGCAAAAATAAATAGACGGCAAGCTGTGTTGGCACATGATGCCAATCAAACTGATAAAATGCTCTGGTAGAAATCTGGGTAAATGGCCAGGGGGTGGGGGTGGGGTGGGAGGGCAGCCAGCCTGGGAGTCCAGGGGACTGGGGACTGGGAGAAGGTTTTGCCTAGGGGACTGAGGGTGTAGGATTCCCTTCAATTCTAGTCTCCTGCTTTCTCCCCTTGTTATTGAGCTCCAGCATCTCAAAAATGGGCAGTCTTTATATGTGAAAATTATATATTTTAAGAAATTCTGCCCCACCCATCTCCCTCTCTTTAGTTTTACCTCTTAGAATATGTTCTACACTATTCCAGAATTTATGTAAAAATGATTTTCTAAGCTCCTCGTTTGCATTGCTCCTCCCTGCCGTTATTCCATGCTACTCCCCCACCCCCGCCGAGAGATTTGAGGGCATTTAGGGTATTTTTCTTTTATTCATCTTGTTAAGGAAAATCCTGAACATTCACTTGCATTCAGTTTTGAGTAAGAACAGTTACCTGCACTGAAGTGAGTAGAGCTTCCTACCTTCATCCAGTGTCACCCAGACACTTTTTCTTAGAGAGAAATAAGAGCCAAATATCTGGGGATCCTTGTCAGGTAAAAAGGATGGTGTTTTTTTTTTTTTCTTTGTTGTTGTTTTGTTTTTGCGGTACGCGGGCCTCTTACTGCTGTGGCCTCTTCCGTTGCGGAGCACAGGCTCCGGACGCGCAGGCTCAGCGGCCATGGCTCACGGGCCCAGCTGCTCTGCAGCATGTGGGATCTTCCCGGACCGGGGCACGAACCCGTGTACCCTGCATCGGCAGGCGGACTCTCAACCACTGCGCCACCAGGGAAGCCCAGGATGGTGTTTTTGATCTGATGTCGTAGATGTGGAAACAAGGCTGAAGTGGGAGGCACAGGTGAGGGAGTTCTTACGGATAAATGTTTGGAAGAATAAATGAGTCAATGAAGAATGCCTTGGCCTTGGTTTGTGAGTAAGCCTTCTCGTTTGCTTCCCTCTCAAGATGCCCTTCTGTGGATACCCCTCTAGCTAGCTTTTTGCATTTTTTGAGCATTTCGCTGTGAAATCCTCCCATTTTACTGCATCGTCATTTCAATCAGACTGTATCAGCAGTCAAACACTGGGGACTGAGATACACGTGAGGTCTGTGCACAGTGAAAAGTCATTGCCTGAGGGTTACGTAACTTGATTGCTAAAGGTAGGGAATAGCCTCTTTACCAACACATAGATTTATTGACTTCTGGATGGGAAAATTCAGCTTTTATATTTTAAGAGAGTAAATCATCTCTTGTTAATTGTGATGCCTTCAAAGGACATTTTGGATAGTAAACTTCTGCTAGAGCTTTGTGCAGTAATATGTAAAATATGCAGTTGACCAGAAGTTTGCAGTTTTGACTAATAGGATTATTAGTCAATGAGTAATACTCCAAGTTTGCCAAGTCCCAGTTTATAGCTGGACCTTCATAAGTCAGAACTTGGTGTTCTAACAATCAAAGGCACTCTATACTTGGAACTTTAGCCCCAGATAGAAAAATTTTAGCAAATACTACATTTTGGCCCCAAAAGAATACCTAGGGGTACAACATTACACCGAGTACTTGTGTTAAGGTTTGATCTGCTTTGTTTATAGTATACAAATAAAGCACAGGTGATCTTTGGTCATCACAGTATGAAAGTAAACATTTTTGGAAGTAGAAATTGGAGGAAGCCACGGTGGTGTTATTACATAGCATGAGCCCTGGAGCAATTTGATCAAAGGAGATTGAGAATTGTGAAGAAGCAGTTTATTATCTGAATAATATATTTTGCCTTATACTTAGAGATCGTCTACATTGTGGATTAGATGAAAGCAGTGGTCAGTTGAAGGAATCAAAGAATATATTCAACCCAAAGTTTGGCACGGAGGAGAGTAAAACAGCTGGTTGATTGATTTCACTGTTTGCCTTCCAGCTGGTAGTTTTGGTGTTGTAGACACACATCATGGGCTTCCTGTCTTTAACATGCTAGTTCTTGTCCGCTCCCTTGAATACAGAAAGCATGTTGGTCTAACTCTAAGATTCTAGCCAGAACCCAGCAGATGGCTGTCATTTCTTTCCACTAAAAATCTCTTTCCTGTCTTTTGTTCTGTTTCTAGGTGTGCATTCCAGTGATTTCGCTATTAATTGTTTTCAGTATCAGTAGTTCGGTAGTCAGTGGCACTTTTGGAGAGAATAAGATGGGGATGTACACAGCCTTTTCTTATTAAGAGGTTTCCTGTTACACAATGCGTGAAGGTTGTCGGCTTCTACCCTGTTTCCTTTCATTCTTTCCTTCTTTCCTTTTTAACTTTAGCTTGTTTCACCAGAGGGGGAAAGACTAGCTCAATTGTATTATCCTGTTAGATTGCTTAAACCATGTTTAGATAAAAAATTACTCTACGCTTCTCTTACTACAGTTCATGATTTCCATTTTGTAAGGCATCTTTTCTAAATTTTGTGCTTTATTATTCTTGCGGTGTTGAGCAAGCGAAAAGAAACTCTAGTTCATAATTCACTTTAAAGAACATACCCTTTCTTTCTATTTTCTTGTTAAAACCAAATTGTGTGCAATTTGTAGAAAATTGGAACCACATTTTTCACTTAACTTTCCAAAATTAAAATTTATGGGGAAAAAGAAGCAATAAAACAGTTACAATCTGGTCATCTATAATTATCTGTGTGGTTTGAGCAGTTCCACATTTGAAAAAAGTGACACTGAGAACTTATCAAGATTTGACAACCATGGGACCTTTCACTTCTCTTTTGCTGCTTTGGAGCCAAGACCTCCACAAAATGCTAAAAGTTATACTATGAATTTAGAAATTAGATGCATGAAGAGTAACTTTGAAATTCATACAGAACAATAGACATCTAAAAATAGTTGTTTTCCTCTCTCAGTAATGAAATTTATTACAGTAAAATTGACCATTCTATACCGTTATTTCGAGTGTTATCTCTGATTTCAGTTGCTTTGACATTCTCTTGTCATGCACTACCTGGTAGGAAAAAAACCACAGAGCCAGTGAGACATGCTATTTCTATTTATTGGTGCTGCCATGGCTGTCTTGGTACCTCCACTTCCACTGCTCCTTCTGTCCTTATGGATGCCCCAGGAAAAGGATCCTGGAAGACATTTGAGTGCTGAGCTACAGCATTTTTCTCAGAATAAATAGTGTTTTTCATTGCCCCGCTCTTTTGATAATGCCATCTCATTGTCTCCGTATCATAACAGTAAAAATAAGTTTTAGATCCTAAGAAATTTACCACTTCAACTCTAGTTCTTAATATTTCCCTTTGTGGAAATATGCCCATATTTGGACAACTTGATGCAGCCAGGGTGAAGTACTTCATTCACTGGCTTTTTCACTCAGTACGCATTTATTTTACACCTATTTAGTTCTGAGTCTTATGTTAGAGTCTAAGTATAGAGTAGCCAACAAAGCTTTACAAACAATACTGGCACATAGTAAGTATTCCACTGAAACTTAGTATCATCACCAACATTCCTAGGAATGGATGATGGACAGATCTTTGGCAAGTACGGAAAAACCATGTAAAACTACTACAGTCCTGAGTACTGACCTTAATTCAACAGAACGTGACACTCCTGCCCCAGATGAACTTATCAAAACACTTACAGAAACTCAAATGTTTCACATGTATTTTGTCCCTTTCTTCCTTTGTAATTGTATTCAGATTAATACAAGTCAAAATTTTATTTTACTTATTTAACAAATAATTTAAATATTTACACCATGTCATACTGTTCTAAGCGTTTTAAAGATATTAATGCATTTAACCTCCTAACATCTCTGTGAGGTAGCGATGTCCTGATTTGACATATAAAGCACTGAGACATGGAGCGATGAAGTCATTTTGCAGAGTTATTCAACTGGTAAGCGGAGGATCTGTAGTCAGACCCAGGCAGTCTGGCTCCAGAATTCATCCCCTTAACTGCTCCACTGTGCTGTCTTTCAGAAGGACTTCGATATCTGTATAACCATATTCCTTCTTTAAAGATGTGATGATCCCTGAGTATTCGATACTTACACAAGTCTGGTAGGACTCTGTAGAAAACTCACCCATAAATGGGTAGATTTTCAAACAGGAGCCAGAACAGATACCCCTGGCATGTGAGGGCTCCCAGATAACCTGGAACCAGAAGTAAACAAAACATGGGTCAAACCTACCATCCAATGCCGGTTGTCCATCTGTCCATCTTTCTATTATTTGTTTAGTAATTACATTATATATTTATGTAATTATAGTGATTATAGTATATATTATATAGAAATAATGTAAGCTAATTACAGAAAATTTAGGGACTAACAGGATAGGATAAGAGAAATGAACATTGTCCAATACCCATCACCCAGAGATAACCACTGCTAACATTTTCATATATTTCTGTCATATTTTTCTACATGTAACAAATATATATAAACATTTTTTTCATATTTGTGGTTATACTGTGTATGTGTATACACACACAGTTTTATATCCTGTTTTTTTTCACATAGCCTACTAAGCATTTTCCCACGCATTACAACTTCTTCATAAACATAGTGTTAAAAGGCTGCATGATCTCCCACAGTGTGGGTTTACTAAATTTATTTATCCATTCCCCTGTTGTTAGATATTTAAGTTGTTTTATATATACGTAAAAAATGATACACTCCTTGTTCTCTTTTCTATCTTTGATGCTTTAAAAACCATTGTCATTTCTGGCAATTAAAATTTCTAATCCCTTTTAAATATTTAAAAACATTGTTTAAGTGGTTCCTTTCTGTAGAAGGTAGAGTTTAAAAAATATTTGAGGGGGCTTCCCTGGTGGCGCAGCAGTTGAGAGTCCGCCTGCTGATGCAGGGGACACGGGTTCGTGCCCCGGTCCTGGAGGATCCCACATGCCGCGGAACAGCTGGGCCCGTGAGTCATGGCCGCTGGGCCTGCGCGTCCGGAGCCTGTGCTGTGCAACGGGAGAGGCCGCAACAGTGAGAGGCCCGCGTACCGCAAAAAAAAAAAAAAAAAAAAATTGAAATAATTTTGTTTTTATGATTTTAGCATTTGTACTCTACGATAATGCTATAAAATATAGAATAGTGGAAATAAAATACGTCTAAGTGTACAAATGAATTTGTGATCAGCCTAGGAAACTATACCTAGCCATAAAGTGAGCATATTATAAGCTCTTGTATATAGTAATACAATCAGCCATACTTTTTAATGTTTACGTGTTTAATCTATCAATGTCCTTTCTCTTTTTTATCACCCAGCTGCAAACTGGATTCATTTGGGATAATTACCTGTGGTACTAAATGTATATTATCTGCTCAGTTAAGAAAGAGATTGGAGGGAATTCAGAAATCAATAGTAATAAAGTAAACAGAGAGAATGGAATCTATTTCCTCTCTTAGAATTTATTTGGATCCACTCTACTAAAGACAGGGACCCTGTCTAATGGACTTTGGACAGAGGACTACAAATAAGACCCCCTGGGGCCAGCAATCCTTTAAGAATTGATCCGATATTTCAGTAAATATCCTACTGTTTGAATGTTAAAATGTAGGTCTTTAATGACCCCAAGAAAGCTTTGACTTCTGTTGTTTACAGAATTTATGTTAGTTTCTCTTTCAATGTTTATATATCTCCAACTGGGTGTGCCTCTGGTATGCCCACCCTCCTTCTGGCCTTCATAAAACTATTTTTGACAGAGGATTGATGCTGGCTTCACTGTGTTATGCTAACCACAATCGTATTGTCCAAAGGGAAATAAAATCCAGTACCCCATATTGCTGACTGTAAAATAAGCTCTCTATAAAGTTTCAGTGTTGGTGTCATCATGAGGAAAGATAATTTAATACTCAGATTGGGACAAGTCAATGGCACGTCGCCTTCAGCACAAATGTGGGAGAGTTAGTTTACCTTGCCCAGACCTCTAAATATTCTGGCAGGCAAATGAAACTCAGAGAATTGGCATGCCCAGCCTTCCTTGTTCGCATTCTAAATCCCAACGCCAAGAAAATATGCCTGCCACGTAAAGGAAACTCATAACTGCTGTTAATTCAGTGTGTGTTTATCTCCCTCGTGTAATACTGTTATTTTGTTTTCTCTAAATCCTAAACTGTCTGGGAGCTTACGGGGTTATGTCACAACTAATGGCATTACTAGCAGGTGAACTAGAACCCTACTTTCGCACCATTTCCTACCAAATGTGGATTTCATTGTAGGGTGGTTGGTCTGGGATTCAAATGACCTGATTTGGTACCTTCAGTACCAAAGCCCAAGGTCAAGGCTGTGGCAAGTCAGGCGTCTCCCTTCTGTGCTCACGGAATTACAGTCATAGTTGATTTTAGAATCGTGGCCAAGGGGAACATGGTCAGATTCTGAGTTTATTTCAAAAGCAAAAGCAGGCTTTCTAAAAAGATGGCATTGCCTATTTTGGGAAATGGCTCTTCCTAGTGGTTTCTGACAATTTCATGACATTTAAAAAAAAGTGTTGATAGAGCCCAAATAGTTCCCCATGCAGTAAGAAATATGCTTATATCTCGTACAAAGTCTAATTATAAATATCTTCATCATCAGAGACATAATCTCATACCCTTCTGACTTCGAGAGGCTACACGCTCGGTAAGAGATCCAGCTGGCATAATTCTCCCTCAAGAAACCAGCTGCCCCTGGCACAGATGGGCAGTTAATCCAGGGTCTCTTTCACGGGTACCTGCCGTGCTACAGGGAGCAACCTAATGAGAGTCTTTTGGGGACACACCTCAAGACCTTGCTTAGATCTTCCTGCCCTGGAGAGAGAAAGAAAAGTGGAACTTTGAAACAGACCAGATATTTCTGGAGAGAAATGTGCAAACAGTTTTTCTTTCCCCCTTCCTTTTACCATTAATACCATTTTTTTACGTCCACAAGACCACTTGCAAACCTCGTCTTCCCTCGTAGGCACATTTGAAGCCTGCTTAACTGGCATTCCAAGAATGGCAGAATGGCATTATTTGTGATTCCCTTGCAGCCAACACAGAACAGTGCTGGAAGGATGTCAACTTTGCAAGGGCAGCATTATCCGCTCTTCCCCCTGCTCAGCCCCAGAATGCTCGTTTGCTGGTGAAGACGAGCGCCTTGATGCTCTCCCTTCTCTCTGCTGTCCCCTCCCCATTCCTGCTGAATCTCACATTCCTGGCAGCACAGCCCGGAGAGTGACAAGCCAGAAAGAAGAGATGACGCTCTATGAAAATGGGGCATTAATGGTTTGTGAATTCGAAGATAGTTAACTGCTGTGTGCGTTCAATTAAGATGAGTTTTGCAGTGAAAAGACAACCCAGGAGGAGAGGCTTCCTTCTCCTTTCTGGGGTATGAGCCGTTAACGAAGCAAGCATATCAGAATTCTACTTGTGTTACCCAGAGCTGCCTCAAGATTCCATACAATTTTCAAGTTCCTTGATTAAGGAAAACTTGCCAGGTGAGATTAAACAAGCTGGAAGGTAGTAATGGAGAAGCATGTGTCATTTCTCATCTCTTTTATGGGTGACATCACCACCATACACCTCACAGAAAATGGTTTTGGGCTTAGGTGTGATCCATTTTGGAAACTTTCCCTTTTTAAACTCACATCTTCCTGGAGTCAGGTCTTTATGTAGCCTATGTGGGTATACATGTATACTTTTAAGCCAAAACCAGATAGTTTTGCTTGAGACATCTTTTATTGTTTGTTTTCTTCCATGGTGCCTTAAAGGCAAGATAACATGATCTCTTCCAATGTATTAGCTAAATGCTTCCACAGGGGTGGTCCACTGTAAAGGGTGAATAAGTGGGTGGGCACTGGAGACTGCCTAAGTTTGGGTCCCGGTTCTGCTCTTACTGCTGTAAAATTTGGGCAGGATCCATCACATCTCTGTTATTCTCAGGGTCTTCCTTTATCTGTAAAAATGGTGATGATAACAGAACAGACTTCATAAGGATGGCGAAGAATTAATGGTATTAATACATAGTACTGAGCACAGCTTCTGGTACATTCTAACTATGCATCATTTCCTATGGGCTACAATTATTATCACGTTTCCATTTCAAGAATTTAGGTCAAGTGAGAGCACATTGTTTTTAATTCCAGGGGCCTTTGCAAAACAGACTTTAAGAAAGATTGGCATGGTTAAAAAAAAATGTGGACACTTTGTAGACATGCTCCATGATACTTTCAAGATCCTGGGAGGCTTCGTTGGTCTTCCTTGCAGTTAGTATTCATTTTATAAAATCGCAGGGCCATTTGGCTTTGAAATGGTCAGTAGTTATAGGAGATGGATCTTTTAATGAGGATGTTGTCTAAAGGGCAGGTTTGATGTCTTTTTTCATAGATATAACCCAGTCACACTTTTCATTGCCTGCCCACCCGTCGCCATCTCTGTTTTCTCATCTGTTAAAGCGGGAATACCTACCTTTGGAGCCATTGAAGAAAGAAAAATAAGTTAAATTTAAAATGCCTAGTACTACTTCTCAGTAAATGATCCTTTTTATTTTAAATCAAGCTTATATGGAGGACTGATGTGGGGCCTGGTGTGAATTAGCTTCCAACATTTGAGTTTTTTCTTTCTGATTCAACTGTTAACTAGCAGTTTGATCTTGCATTGATCTTGCATTGATCAGTTAGGGTCTCCAAGCTTGGCTGTGTTTGCTGTAAAAGGAAGGATCTTTGCGGCAATAAAGTTCTGAAGTTGATTGAATGGATGTGCTTTTGCCCCTCTACCTGACTGCATCAAGATCAAGTTGTTAATTCCAGTCTTAGAAAGGAGACTTAGAAGAATGTATTCTTCCCTAAAAGTTGTTTCGGCAGCTTTTGAAAAACGCAATCCAGTATGTTTGATTTTGTTCTTAAAGGGCCACAGTACCTATTGTCCCAATATAATCATAAAAAATTTTCCATCTGGGAATAGTTCAGCAGTTTATCAAGCCTAGTCTCTGCCCCTGCAGCTATGCCCCAGCCCTCTGAAAAACCCAGCAACAGTATCTGACACAGTGGCCTCAGGAAAAGTAAATTCCACACATGGTGTTAAATATGTATTTTCATTTCCTCTAAATTCACCAGCCTCCAATGGGACAGGCAGATTGCAGAGAGAGAATATGGAAGGGAGGTCAGTTCTTTTCCCTTGTTCTCATTTATTATTCATTTTAAGCCACCCCATCGCACCCATCAATTTAGACAGAATTGGAAGATTCGGTTTGGAGAATTTCAGTGTCTATTTCCAGTTTGAAGGAAGAGGAGGGTCCAGGGGAGTCAGAGCAAGAACAGAGTCTTCTTGAAACACAAGGTGGCATTTCTGAAGACTGACAAGGCTGGTGTGACTGCTGTGAGCCTGTGTCCACTTGAAAAAATAGTGTTGTTAGACGTGGTTTGTGTGGCCACCAGGCCTCCATTTGGAGACGCCTCCAAACTCATGATGATTTAGTCTCTCAACTTAATCTTTCATCCTTTCCACCCATAGATAGCCAAGTTGCCCTGCCAAAAGCTCATACCCATTTCTAACCATCAGCGTACAAGAGTACTTGCATTTCCGTGTGCATTGCTGTCATTGAGAAGTTAACCTGTAGAAGTCACTTTCATTAGTAAAACAGCCTGCTGTTGCTTTACCAGCGGGCTAATGCTGTCTTCAGCATCCTGTCAGAATGTCTGTTCAAAATGCACAAACCTTAGGAGAACCGTTTGCAACTCTTAGAGTGCCTAAACAAAGATATTAACTAAATCTTTTCCCAAGAGCTGGAAATAATCAAAGGCAGCAAGTGAAAACAATCATGATATCTTTACACATGGATTGTGCCATGCCATCCTTAAAAGTTCTTGTCATAACTGTGGCTAAGGCTCTCCCCCACCCCCTACACCCACCCACCCATGGTATTTCATGTGGATCGAGGAAGCCTCTCAAGCATTTGGGATGAGATGTGAAATATCACAGCCTGAAAGCAGAGGCTGGTTTGTTTCTTCTGCACATATCGGTGGGTTACCAGTGTTTGCTCATAGATCAACAGCAACAGCCAGAATTTCCTTCACCTCTCCGACAGTGTGGTCCATGTTCCAATTAGACCCCCTTACTTTCTTCTTCTTCTTCTACATTTGGAGAACAAATTATACCAGCATGGTGATCACTCTCCCATGAAGTTTCTAAATCCCTTTTCTTGAGGGCCTGAATTCAAATGGGAACCGGAAAGCCTTGAGGTCAGTAATTTAGTGACTGGTCCATTCTCTTTAGCTCTTGAGAATTGCCATGGCATTCCTGGGGTACGTTCATTAAAGTGCTTGTAAGCAGAGACTTGGTAAAGATATGCAACATAAATATTCTCCTGTGCACCTGGCTTAGGTGGGTAGCTTCAAGCTTCTTGCTCGCTGAAGGTCAGAACCAGTGTCAAATTTACAGCAAACCCACTTATGATGCTTGCTGCTCCCTTTGGTTTTTATCATCACAGTAGGTTTAACCTGACCAAGAAGTAATTACACCATTATTTTTTATGTGGTGCTTTATTACTTGCTTTACAAAATTGGATTCCAGCATCTCATGAGCTAATAGCAACAAATGTCTGATTGTAACATTCACTGCGTCAGGAGATGTGGGCTTATTGCGGAAGTGGCCAAATACCCATTGCCCACACAATAACTGTTACTCCAAAACGAGTGAATTGCTTAACTAAACATCTATTGATTGTAAGTCACCAGGGACCAATATTAAGACCACTGACATCCAAAGGAGAAGATTAAATTCTGGTTCCATAAACAAATGTATTTTGTAAATATTTTGTGGCAAGGAGACCCAGTCCTCCTGGCTACAAGTCCAGACCTAGAGTGGGTTAGAGTGGGTTAGAAGCAGTGCTGTGAGGGATCAGCTGTGTTCCATCCACTTCTTAAAAGACAGGCATCAAGACTGGGACAGAAAAACTCGACAGCCATGGAAAATCCCATCATCCTCACCCCTCCTACTGTACTAACAGAAATTGGCCAAAGCTAGCGGTGAACTTCGCGTCATAGTTTTTTGGTTTTTTGTGGTTTTTTTGTTTTTTGAGGTATGCCGGCCTCTCACTGTTGTGGCCTCTCCCGTTGCGGAGCACAGGCTCCGGACGCGCAGGCTCAGCAGCCATGGCTCACGGGCCCAGCCGCTCCGCGGAATGTGGGATCCTCCCGGACCGGGGCACGAACCCGTGTCCCCTGCATCGGCAGGCGGACTCTCAACCACTACGCCACCAGGGAAGCCCGCATCATAGTTTTTGTCTCAGGGCCCCTGGAGTTCTACCCTTTCCTTTAGGACTGAAGTGACTCCAGTCAGGGCTGAGTGTCCTCTCCTCTCTCTTACGCCTCTTGGGATCAGCTAAGCTTCAGTTGGGCAAACAGGTTTACCATCATCCCTTACTTACTTGATGTGTTCAGATCTTTGTATTTGGGGGTTATTGAGTGAGACAAAAGGAAGCCAGAGCCTCTGGGTTAAAGCATTCACGAGTCTTCATTTTGGAGTGGTCTCCTTTGACAGCTTCTCCCCAGCCCTCTCCTGGTTGATTACCCAGCTACGCTAGCTAGTGTGGACAATTTTAAGCTCCTCATGTGACTTCAGTGACATTATTCTCTCCTGATATTCTTTCCACTTTTTTGACCTGCCTTTGTTCTTTTCGTCTCTGAGTCTTTCTCAAATGATGCCTTAACTGTTGGTGTTCCCCATAGCGCTGTCTGTCCTTGGTTCTCTTCTCACATCGATGTTTTCAGCTATTACCTATATCTCAGTGTTACGCATAAAATTAACTCCATCCTTGATCTTCTTCCTGAATATCAGTCCTTTATTTCCAACTGTCTACTAAACATTTTCACATGGATAGCCTATTGGTACCTAAAATTCAGCACGTCTGAAGTTGAACTCACGATTTTTCCTCCCATATATAGTTTTCTTCTTCCATTCTTTATCCTGATAAATGTCCACTCTGTTCACCTAGTCAGGTAAATTAGAAATATCAGAGTCATCCTCCACTTTCTTCTAATCCCTCGCATCTACCATGTTGCTAAATTCATGTAATTTCTGTTCTAAAATATCTCTGAAATCTACCTTTTCCTCCTTTTCTCCATGACCACCTCATTATTAGTTGGTCTTTCATTTTCCATTTGGATCATTGTGATAGTTCTGACTTTAAAATTCATCTTTTACTGGACTCCTATGGTTATGTCTTCGAAATATAGATCTAATTGTATCTCTCCTATGATATGGAACACCTTTAACAGCCCCTTGTTACCTACCAGGTAAAT
Organism: Mesoplodon bidens; assembly: GCF_964165515.1. Classification (NCBI taxonomy): domain Eukaryota; kingdom Metazoa; phylum Chordata; class Mammalia; order Artiodactyla; family Ziphiidae; genus Mesoplodon; species Mesoplodon bidens. Next base: position 136,805,657 of record NC_138160.1, on the reverse strand, counting down.
TTCTTAGCAAGACACTCAAGGCCAATACTATTACTCACAGTTACTCTTCAACACCCTCCTCCCAATATATAAGCTATGCTCTTTCCAAACTGGAATATCTAATCTTATCTGAACACATCATGTCCTTTTATATCTCTGTGCCTTTGCTCTTGCTCTTCTTTTTGCCTCGGATTCTTTTCCCACCCTTTTCAGTAGAAAAATCCTACTTATCCTTATACATCCAGCTCAGATATGACCTCTTTGGTATATGTTTCCTTGGCTCCAGTAGAGATAATTATTTTTCCTTCTTCTGTGCAATGTACTATTACTACATTAGTAATGCTACAGTTTTGTATCTTTTTGAGTGGCTGATTATAGGCCTGTCTTCCCTGGATTATAAACTCCTCAAGGTCCAGTGATTAGGACCCCCTGCTTCCTCTGCAGGGGGCACGGGTTTGATCCCTGGTCAGAGAGCTAAGATCCCAAAAGCCACTGCATGGCCAAAAATAAATAAATAAATAAACTCCTCAAGGGCACATCACAGTGTGTAGGAGAGTTTTCAAATGGAACCATCTCCAGCTGGAGAAGCATAGGGAAGGAACCTGTATTGTACTTCTCTTTTTTTTTTTTTTTTTTCATTTCCTTTAGCACTTGGCCTCGTGTATAACAAGCGTCCAATCTTATTGAATTAATTAAGCAATGTAAAACATCTCAAGTCTGGGGAGAAAAATTCCCAGTTTAATTAGGTGTCTCCCACCTGTATTTTGTTCTCATTTTGTCACAAAATTTATATTGTTTTAAAATAGTTATGTCCTATTCCAGACAGAGCTCTGTTTCAGAGTAACACTCAAGAATCAGAGGTGGTGGAATTCTTTGAATTGTAATTTCCAGTTAGTGTGAGTAGGGGGAAGAAAGCCTGAACCCCAAGGACAAGTGAAGCATGCCAGATGTTCTTCTATAATACTGCATCCTCACATTGTATTTATCACATTGTTGTAGAATTCTGTTTCTGTCTTTCTGCCCCTCTAGACTCTGGAGTTTCTTGACAGTAGAGAATGTGTAAATATGTCTAATTAATCCTGTATTCCCCACACCTCCCCCATTTCTAGCACATGTCAGGTATTCTGTTATTAGTAATTACAACTGCCTATTGAGGACTTATTGTGTGCAAAGCATCATACAAATAGTATCACATCACATCTTCACATTACATATTAGGAGACTTAAAGAATGTGACTTTTCCAAAAGGCACATAGCTTGTCAGTGACATAGACTGGATGATAATCTAGCTCTGTCTTACCCCAAAAGGGTTGGAACCGAGGCAAGAAGTGGGCTGTTAGAGAAATGGAAGTCAGATGAGGGCTGGAGTAGGACATAAGTTGGCACAAAGGAAAGAATTAGAATAGACTGCACATAGAGGGGTATACTGGGAGCAAGAAAAGCATTAGAAGAGTACTGCAGGTCCAAATTGTTAGAGACCTATCCTGGAGGCCTCTCGGTTATCCTAACTAGGCTGTTCTAGCAAAGAGGTTAAGAGCAGGGCTTGGGAGGCAGACTGCCTGGGCTCAAATCTCTAGCCTTTCACTCATTAGCTCTGTGGATCGAGGCAAGATATTTAACTCCTTCAGGCTTCAGTTTCCTTCTCTGTATAACAGGCATAACAATAATACTTCCCTTTGGGGTTTTGGTAAAGATCAGATAGGTTAGTCCATGTAAAGTGCTTGGCACATACTAAGTCCTTAGGAAGTGTTAGCTGATGCTCTTATTATATTAATAATACAAGAAAAGAAACAATGAATGAATGCAATGGATTCTCATAGCATCTTCGCATTTAGTTGATTCTACGCTTCTGAGTAGATCCATGTTTCCTAAACTTACGCACCAAGGTGTCCCTTCAAACATTCAGGGGTGATGTGGGGTATTTTAAATTTGAGGGAAACAAGTGATACTTTAAGTCTGTCAGGTACCAGACAAACTGCTAGTTTGGGGTAGTTCATAGCTCAACATTAGATTCCACTGCGTTCCTTTGATGGTGTCATAGCTTTGCAAGGCTCAGTTTTTAGCAGTTGCTGTGATTCAAGGAAGTGTCCTGTGAAAATCAACGTGGAATAGAAAAAAGGGCGTCGATGTCCGATCTTACTCCAGACTTTGAGAAGTTGTACTTTGCTCAACAGGAGCACACATCCCATGAGTAAGTTCTTCTGAATATTTTAGGATGAATTATTAGGATGTATTACTGTATTATTTTTTCTTTCCATTTCTTTGTAATTTTGTCAAAAGGCTGCTAAGTTGTTAGGATATAAATATTAAGGATAAAAATATTAAGATGTTAGGATATAAACAATATTAAGCTGTTTGGACCTAAGTAGTTAATTAAACAGAATTGTTGGGCATTTCTTTTGGCTTGAGGGCTCTGTGAAAAGACTACTGAGACACCCAAGGTACTGTGAACAGAGAAAGTTCAAGAAGCTCTGGGGCAGACAATGAATAGAGATATATTCAGAATGTGTGTTAAGGCTATAAAGGGAAGGGTTCCAGTGTCAAACATTCAGGCAGAGGAGACTTTCTGGCTGAGTCGAAGGCTAATGACATGCAGTAAAAATAATCACTTAGGTTGGGTCAATACTGCAGAAGGCTGGCTTCATTTATTTTATATCAAATGCTATTTAGGTTGGAGTTCAGGCTGGCAAAAACCTCTAGGCTTATCTGCAAGACCACTGTTAACGCTCCATGTAGCATGCTTGTTATACGTTCTCTTTGAGTCTATTAAAATATAACCAAATAAGCACTTAATCCTCTAATATCTGCCAGTTACAAGTACTTTCCTGTCTTGTTAGGAGAATTAATGGATTATTTGGAATCACTTTCATGTCACTTTTCTTCGGATTTTTTTCTCCCCTCCCGGTCTATCAGCAGAACTGATGTAACTTCATCATCCAGCTCTTCTGAAACCTGCCCACTGGTTTAGAGGAGACAGCTCTGTGACAGTGGCAGTAGTTTTTTGAGTTGTCACATAAGACCATGATATTAACAGTCATAAGTGGGACCTCGGCCCAGAACTCTGTGCTCAGTTAGCAAAAGGTGCAGAGAAGGGTTTCTGAGCTTTGGAGCCCGACTCGGTGCTCTTCCCTGCTGAGAGCCATAAGATGCTGGTAGCTTGTTCTAGGAGAGTAATAAGTATTGTTGTTTAACAGTTGTGTTGTTGAAATTCAGCTCCACTATGTCTGACAGTATTTATCTAAAATACTTTCCCTGGTGCGTGTTCAAGTTCCAGTAAACCGTGTCTTATTGTGCGACCTTTTCATTTTCCAGTGAAAGGGGATCAGCTCGTCAGATAAAAGCTACAAGCCAAAGTACAGGAAAAATGCGTGCTCAGAAAATCCAAGCATGATTGAAAACAAGATGTGTTAAATCAGTGCAGTTTATCGCCTGCCTATTCCCAGCAATTGCTGTTCTAAGCTCATTCTGAACACACGCTGGATGATAAAAGTACAGTGTCAAGCCCTCGCTGGGGTGGGAACACAAGAAAACATGTTTATCAGACAGGCTGGGTGATTTTACCCCCTTGATAACAGTTATTGTCAAAACTCTTTGGGAAGAAATCTAAAGAACAATTATAGAAGGAATATCGCTCTTGTTATATCAGAAGATATGCCAGTAGGGAAGAAAATGATGGATTTATCTTTGAACGTTAAAGAAGAAAGAGTGTGTTGGCCTCCAATACTTAAAACACCATCATCCATTACACAGCGACAACCATCCTCTTCTCATTCAATTGAGCAAATCTGGCTTTGAAGCCTAATCATAAATGATGAATTAAAAAACAAACAAACAAACTCCAAAATGAAAAAGATAGGCAAAAAAAAAAAAAAATTCCTGGAGATACTCAAGCTTCTGTTTGCTTGAGGGATTTAATTTTAGTTTTATACTTGCATCAGATTTGGAAATCTAAATTAAGGATCCTGGAAGGCCAAGCTGTACAGAGCACATCATATGCAGTAACAGGGGCAACTTTTCTCATCAACTTTATCACAATTAGAGAGCAATACAGTTTTCCCTAATTATTGTACATTCACCTACTTCCCATTTTAGATAGAGTATAACGCTCCAGGGCAAAAAGTGGGTCTGTTTAAGAAATGCTCCACTTCTGCCAGTGAGTTCTCACCAAGGATCTTCTAGAAAATACCAACTGGTTGTGGTATGAAATCAGTTGGTTTAATGTATCTCAACAGCATTACGTGTCTCTGTTTCTCAAAAGACAAATCAACTTTTGAGAGCCCAGCTCAGACCTGTAAGGAGAAGTTGATGAAACAGAAAGCACAGTTTCTTGATTATTTGTGGGGCAAGTTTAAAATGCCAGGGTGGCCTCTCCAACAGGTTTGTGCCTGTTGACATGGTAAGCTTTAAGAAATCAGGCCAAGTGATTGTTCACCCGTGTGAAGTCAGGAGTCTGGCACCAGGATTCCTCGTAGTGATGGATTTCTGTTTCACAGATATTTAGTAAAAAAAAAAAAAAAAAAAAAAAAAAGGTGCCATTTAATTGATTTGGTAGCTGGCCTTGTCAATATGCTGCAAATTGAGATTTATCAATATGAAAATAAAATAGTCATCTTGGCATAGTAAGTGAAGCACTGAGGTTTTTATTCTGATTCATGCAGCCAGCTCTTTCTGTGCCTCAGTTTCTCACCTTCAAATTGGGAATAATAAATTTTGACATTTATGCAAGGGCATATTGAAAGACTCAGTGGGATAATGTCTATAAAGCACTTTGATATTACTGGGAGAAGTGTCTTACATGACCTCAGGGTATGATTGAAATGACACTTCTCCAAGTAATCATTGCGATCGTTAACATCTATTAAAAACGTTCATAGGTCCTTATAACTTAGAGAATAATTGAGTTCAGGATGTACCATCTTAAAAATTTGTTTTCTTTTGCAGATGCCTTTAAAAGTAACCTGTCAACATGTAAATTGGTATAAATTTTAGGAAGGATAGTTAGAAAATATACGTATCAAAAGTCTTGAAATGTACATATTCTTTTATCTAAGAATTTCTCCTGAAAATTTTGAGGAAAAAATACATCCCATTAACAGGGGATTTGTTGCATAAGTTATGGACATCCATATAATTACAATATGCTGCAACCATTAAAAAGAATGAGGTGGATATAAATATGTATATAATCTATATTTATATAAAACAGTATTGTAAGAAGGCCCAAAAGCCTACATATTAATATAAATAGTGATTATATATGAGTATATATATTATGAGGCTTTTTTCCTTCTTTGTGTTTCTTTTGTATTTTTTATACAATAAGAGTGTATTCCTTTTAGACTTAGAAAAACAGTAAAGCTACTTCCATTTTGAAAAACAAAAGCGAGTCACTCAATTCTCGCTTCCTGCTCTTGATTGCTTTTGCTTCTGGAAGAGTTATTAATTTCCTAACATACGCAAGCCCTTTGCATTCCAAGTGACAGTCCTCAGGGTCTTTCATCTCTTTCTCCCAGAGCCCCTGTATTTTTTCATCCTGGGCTCTGATCCACTTTGCAGATTTCTTTCTCTCTTCAGTCTTTACCTTGCAGGCTCTGGCTCCAGTCTCTGTAAAGAGAACGTAGCCGCACAAGCCAACAGTACCTCTGATGGTACCTTCGGTAGAGAGAAGTATTACTTCCTTTGCTTGATTTTTGAATCTTAGTGTTGTTGCTCCACATCAAGAGGTTTGAAAACTACAAATAAGAGATCAGAGCATGTTGAAAGCCAGTTTGGAAATTTTCCTTTGGCTCCTATATTGGCAAATTCTGCCCATGTTGGCTTCATCCTGACACCCTTCTGGTTCAGTTATAGCTTTCTGCACTTCAGTGAGCCTCTTCCCGAAGCTCTCCTGAACCTCCTTCCTGAGGCAGGGTGCCAGGCTGTGAAAGCATTTCACACCAAAAGCAGGGGCTCTGCTTGCAAGGGACTTGGTGTTAGGTTTCTTAGGGAATGTATCCCTTCCAGGAAGAGATGACCCGGAATACCATGTGTGCACTAAACATCTAGGCGAGGAATGAAACATCCAAACGGCTGGAAAAGCAACACATTTCTTCCTTGACCATATTTCTGGCTCTTGTTTAGGTTTCTGGTTGATTTTGCGGTTTATATCTTTTAAAGTCAGTCTTAAAGATAGGTTCGTGAAGATATCTTGCTGTTTTATTGTTTACCTCTGGTTGTTAATTTAGTGACTGAGGGAAAAATAAGGCCGTTATGGAACAAAAAGACTGCCTAACACATATATAATAACTCTTATGCCCAGAATGGATCTGCCTTGAAGGGAAATGCTCTGCTGTATTCCGTAGTTCAAATATAGAATAGTCACCAGGGAAGCTTGGAGACCCAGGTGCTGGTTTTATCATTGCCTTTGCTATGAGGCTTTATTTATTACTTGGCATAGAGTCTAGATATTTGTTTGGACATTAAATGGCAATAGAATATAAATATTACCTTTCTAATATCTGCATTTCTTTTTATTTCCAGTCAAAATGACATCATGTCACATAACCATTAAAAAAAGGAAATTAAAACCCCAGAAATATGTTAAAGTGCTGCAGTGAGTCACTGAGCTATAAAAGCAGGGGAACTCTGCGCGCTCACGTTGGAATGGCACCCAAACCGCTTTTCCCCTGATGTTTGGGAACACAACTGTCCTGCCTTTCATTTCCACTGTTTCCAGGGATAAGTATTCCAGAAGTTAAGGAGGACCGAGGAGTGTTTTCTCTAAAAGGCAACTCTGAAAAGAGGAAAATCAGTTCTAATAACCGAGAATGCATTTGCCTTGACTACATGGTTTTAATTTGCAAATAAATCCCCTTAAAGAGAATTTTCTTTCTTTGATGTGTTTGTGGATTAAAAAAAAAAAAAAAAAAAGAAGACGACTAAAGGCATGAAAAGGCCACAATTCACATATACATTTGGTAAGGATTTACCCATTACCAGATGTTTTGAATGAATTTTATAATCTTGTCATTATTAGTAGGACATAAAATCTAGTTGTATTATTCTAAATTTTCTTTGCATATAGCATTTCATGCTGCATGAACATTTGGACACTGTAAATAGCTTTGTATAACCAGAGTTCTTCTGTCTTGACCAGAACCTTGGTTGAAGCCCAAAGGGGAAGGGCTCTGCATAGACTGGTTCTGTATAGAAAGTTACTGGTTTCCTTTAGGGGAGTCTGAGATTGTGAGACTGGGTAGGAACCGAAAGCCATTTATAAGATGACCCCACATGAAGTGGTTTGATGTTTTTAAAAAATATTTAACTAACTTTTCCCTTTTGAAAAGTAATGACTTTGATACAGCTGAGCCTGCCCCATGCATGGGTCCCCTACTTCCTCCCTATACTCATTCCCCAGTATCCTATCATAGCTGTGAGAGGACCCTCCTGAAATCTCAGCTGATACATCTGCCCTACAAGCTTGCTCCTGTGTAGAAGCATTTAATCTTGCCTTTTGTGCATTTATAGGAAAGTTTCAGGCTTCCTGTAGGATATGTACACAGCTCCATGAGGTCCTACTGAGCTTACTCAGCTAATATGTATCTACCTCTAAGTTTGAACAGGACAGTGGAAGACATCTTGAATGCAAATCTTTGTGGCTCCCCAGTAGCCTGATCACTCTATAAATCCACATGGTCCTGTGAAGTGTAGTGTGAGCCTAGTGTCAGAAAAGAGGAGCAGGGCTTCCCTGGTGGTGCATTGGTTGAGAATCCGCCTGCCACTGCAGGGGACACGGGTTCGAGCCCTGGTCTGGGAAGATCCCACATGCCGTGGAGCAACTGGGCCTGTGAGCCATGGCCGCTGAGCCTGTGCGTCCGGAGCCTGTGCTCCGCAACGGGAGAGGCCACAACAATGAGAGGCCCGCGTACCACAAAAAAAAAAAAAAAAAAAAAAAAGAGTGGCCCCCGCTTGCCACAACTAGAGAAAGCCCTCACACAGAAAGGAAGACCCAACACAGCCATAAATTAATTAATTAATTAATGAAAATAAAAAAGAAAAGAGGAGCAGTGGTGGTGACCCACCATCTGACCATCAGGGAGGCAAGAGAACGGATTGCTGAGCAGGAGGGAAGCCTGGCCATGGGAGCTGGAACCAGGTTCCAACTCTACAATCATAGTAGTTCATTTCTGAGGTGAGATTATGTACACCTCTCAGAAAGTTTATTTTTAAGGGCTTATGTGACGTAAAACACATATTCCTACCAGTGCCATCTGAACACTTGGGTAGGCACTAGAAATGATTGTTGAGTCAATGGACAATTTATTATCTTGTGGAATGTTTTTAATGCCCTCACTGGTCCCATTTTATTATGCTGATTTAAAAATTGAGGCTTTTCTTCTTTGGGATTATGGATTTTGCTAAACCTCTGAGCCTCCCTTATTCCGTTAACCACCCCTAACTGGTTTAGGAGAACACCCTCTCAAACCCTGTTGAAAGTGTGGTTTAGGTGCTTGGAAGTGGGGTGACATGAGAAGCTCTCATCATTGCATTCCTTTTGCAGTTTACAGTTTCATCTGTTTTTTCTTTCTTTTTTTTTTTTTTTTTGCTTTACACGGGCCTCTCACTGCTGTGGCCTCTCCTGTTGTGGAGCACGGGCTCCGGACGCGCAGGCTCAGTGGCCCTGGCTCACGGGCCTAGCCGCTCTGCGGCATGTGGGATCTTCCCAGACCGGGGCACGAACCCGTGTCCCCTTCATCGGCAGGCGGACTCTCAATCACTGCGCCACCAGGGAAGCCCTGTTTTTTCTTTTTACAACCTAAGATACTCATGCTTTATTTGTGGTTAATTATGTGCAGTTAAATTTTTTTCTTTCTCTCCTGGATTCTCGGAATTGTCTCAAGTTTTAGGGGGAAAAACTTGACTAGTCCCACTTCTTCTTCTGGTGCCCCCTGAGCTCTGTGCTTGAATACAATGAGGTCACTTTGTTGAAGGATTAACTTTATATTACATTCTTGCAGAGTAGTTGTATGTCCCTAAGGTACGACTACCCCCACTGATGAAAATAAATATGCCATTCTTTATGATTCCTCCCCGTTACTCTCTCTGTTGATTTTCAGAGAGTTTATGAATAGTCACATATTTATACAACTGGCCAAAAGTATACTACTTATTTTTCTTATGGTCTGTAATAACCTAGGCAATGTTATTAAAGGGTATACAGACCCTTTTTCAGGCAAAGTTTCTTATGTCATTACTTTATACAAGCAGGTCAGATTCCATCTTGGGAACACTCTCTTGCTCTTAACCTTTTTCTCTGATTATAAAAGTAATATATGTTCATTGTGGAAAATGTAGACAATGCACAGCATAAAGAGAAGGAAGAAAAGCACTTCAAGACTCACTTCTTAGAAATAACTACTGTTAGGCAGTTTATACACAGAAACCTTTTCTTTATTCTCTGTATATGTTCATTTAAAAAAAACGTAACCATATTTCACATATGCTCCTGTAATCTGCTTCTTGACATAGCAATATATTTTACGCCAGTAAATTTATTTTCCTATTTTTTTTCCCAAAACATTGTTTTTGAGGACTGCATCATATTCCTATGGGTGTGCCGTAATTTAACCATCCCCCTCCCTAGACGGTTAATCTGTTTTCAGGGGTTTTTCTTAAAGTAACAATCTCTATCAGATGGCCCCTCTCACTCAATAATTGGTTTAGTTTTTTTCTTTAGTTACTGCAATCAGAGAAATCATCAGGCACCTTTGAATTTAAGACAACAAACTTTGCTTGCATATCTTTAGTGTTATCTTTGTTTACAGCACTAGACAATGCCATTGTAATATGCAATATGTAGATTGAGGGCAGGTTAATACATTAAAAAATACGCGTGTAGAGCAAATCATAAAGGCATGGGAAATAAATTAAAAGCCTTTGTCCCTCTACTGAAATATTTCCTCTCACATAGCATACTTCCATAGACTAGATGCTTATTTTTCTTTGAATAATGAGTTTAATATATCTAATTCAATTACTCTTTCTGGCAGCAGAATGACTTCTCCTCAGCTCTTTAGCTATTAGTTCCATATGATATTTGAATCAGTTCTTTTAATTGTGGATACTGAATGTCAGTCATTCTGTTGTTGAGTTGTTCCTATGCTCAGAGAAACATATCCTCCCCCCAATACATCAGTCATTCAATTAACAACCATGGGTTTCTTGACACAGTAGGAATTAATTCATTATGCAAACAACTGAAGGGGTGGGCCAACAAGTCAAGTTTTATTGGTAGCTTACATTGAAAAATAAAACCAAGAATTAGAATTTTCAGGATGCTGAATCATATCTTCAAGTGTTAAAATGATACATTTAATTGCCTAAAGCTATTTTTATGGTTAAACATCTTTGTTAGCAATTAGCATTATGGGTGGGAGATAGATGTGATATACAGCTTAACCTGGGTGCTCATTCCTGTCACTCTCGGGCATTTCTTTATTAAATACTGGGATTTTATGAGTCACAGCTTCCCTGTGTAAAGAATTGTATGGTTTTTTCTCTACAAGTCTAATTTGAACAAAAAATAATTTTTCTCAAGGGTTTAGAAAGTAATTCATAAAATGGGAGGAACAATAAATATTGTGCCTTAACTCATGTACCACTATAGAGAGATTTGGTACACCTGGGTGTAATTTTAGTTAATTTTCACAAGAGGTTGAAAGTTCACCATTTGGAAGGGGGCGGGGAGAAGGTGGGGGAAATGGCTAAACCTCATATTTGCAAAAATGATTACATTGTCTTAAATGGCTACTCTATTAACGACTTCAATAAGCACTGCATTTGGGAAAAAAAATCTTCTTAATAAAAGTTACCTGAAGTTCACTCCAACTTAAAATATACAAGTGAGGAAAAAGTACTTACTCTGATTTATATGTCTTTTGGAGGTGTAATTATTGGCTTTTTACTCACCTATGTAAAACAATGTACTTTTGTAAATGGATTTCTGGCCACTTTATGCAGCCTTTTTTTTTTTTTTTTCCTCCTTTTTTTTTTTTACATAAAAAGTAAGCACTGTCAATCAAGGAATTTTAAGGTTTATTTCCTCTTTAGAAATGATTGATAGCCTTTTAGATTTACAAGTTGACAAGTTAAAGGGTTCTATTGGTATAATTATGTACTAAATTCACAGTCTTTCAATTTAAATGTCCTTTTAAAACCACAAGATTATCATACCTGTATTTTGAAAAGTGGGCCAGTCAGTTTGGGTTGGTATACAAATTGCTTCCATTAGCCTTGGGACCTATTTGAATTTAATACAGTTTTTTAAAGTTAGTAGTAGTATGAATCTTACTTTTAAAATTTAGGTTAATGGAAATGCATTTTAAGTAAAGCATGTGGCAACTTGTTTTCTAAATGTATAGCTAAATGTCAGAACTACAAAGACTGTCTTTTTATTCAGTCTGGGAGAAAATATGTGGTTGAGTACTTTGGTTACATGAAAAAAGAAAAGAAGAAAAAAAACCACTCATTACTTAGAGGAGTTGGGGGATGTGGGTGGAGGATGGAGCTGCCATCTTTTCCTGGTCCGGCAAGGAAAGCTGGAGATATTTCATATCCTGAGGAGGAATTTCAAAAGTGATACACCAGAGTCCACTTTGTATCAAGTTGAATTTAAGGATGCTTTGAAGGAGGTGTAGTCAATATGGGTATAAGAAGGCCCACTGTCTCCCAATATTATTACAGGTTTGCTCTTCTTTTAGTCTTAAAAAAATTCTTCTTGGAGAGCCAGCTGCTCTGAGCTAGTGCTCCATAGAGGTTAGCCTTTTCCTGAAATAATATTGATATTGGTGAATCAGTTTTTCGTCTTAGATATGAGGGTGTCGTATCAAGGGCATTTTCAATACCTGTCTCTTTTCGGACTCTTCCAAGGGTAGAAGAGGCTTTCTGGCCCGAGGAGATCTGGTCTCCTCTGCCCCACCACACTTAATTGCTCCCGATGGCTTTGCGATACTGTATCAGCTGAGGTCCACTTGATATTCTGTAGCTAAGCAAGTACTTTTAATTCTGCTCTTTATACCTGTAGATACCCTTGGCCAAGCCCTCCAGTGTTGTAACTCAAGATCCTGACTAAAGGGAATCCTAAAACCACACACCAAGTTCCATTTTACCTTCCATTTTCAACACTGTAAGGAATATAGAATTTGGCCAGAAGAGCAGAGTTTAGGACCTGCTACTCATGTTCTTTTGAGTGAGTCAGTCCCCACCAAAAGGGATCATTCGTCCAATCACTTTATGATCTAATTCAAAAGTATCAATGAAACTTTCGACTTCCCAGTTATTACTGCACCATAAGTATTGCAAATCATGTGCTGTTTTATTTCCTGAAATTGTTCTAATTGTATGACTTCTTCATTGCAGCACTCAATGAACCCACCATCGATTATGGTTTCCAGAGGTTACAGAAGGTTATTCCCCGGCACCCTGGCGACCCTGAGCGCTTGCCAAAGGTAGGATACCTCCTCTTTGGGTTAGGGTCTCTGGAAACACAGGCTTGGGTGATTGGCAGAAAACTTTGCCATTGATAAAAGTTAGTTCATAGATAAGCAACTCAGTATTTTTGTGCTTTGTGTATTTAGTATTATAAGGTAAGCAATAATCAAAGTAGCAAGCACTTATGTGCCAGGTAATGTTTTACTTATATCATGTCATTTCTTCCTCTAAAAAACCTTCTGAGGTTGATGCAATTACCACCTCTATTTTAGAGAAGAAAATAACGAAACAAAGAGAGGTTAAATCATTTGCCCAAGGTCACACAGCATGTAAATTGCTAAACTGAGATTCAAACCTCTAAACCTGGCTCCTAAGTCCAGGTTATTAATCATTATATCGTATCAGTTCTCAAGAGGAAAAAGAACATTGCTTTTCTACCCCCATGAGGATCTTTACTTATTTCTGGTGAGGGGAGAACAGCTAGAGCTCAAAGGAAAGCATATTGGCACACCTTGCACTGGGTCTACTAAGACATGAGTCTGTTCCCTCCAGAGGCATCCCACCTAAGACACAAGTGGGAGAAATTAGACACAAATTCAAGATAGAGCAATATATGTCATACAGCAATGTTATTAATTGCCAATGCAGAAAAAATGGAAATGCACATTTATTGGTTTCTATTCTGTACCTGTTGTCAATGTTGGGGAAATTCCCATCTCTGTACCCAAGGAACTCGGACCCCCTGTGGGAGAGAAAGCCAAATACAATGCCATACAAAACAGAAAACAATAGGTACATTTAACGAAAGTGCAACCAAAGTTCTGGGAGGACTCAGAGGAGAGAACAGTTAAATGCTAAAGAAGTTCAATGAACAGAATTGGTCGAGCTACCATTCACTGTTTCCTGACAGCAAAATGAAATTTCATTTACTACACAAGTAAAAATTAGTATAAATTAAATGAGTAGAGGAAAGGTCCTCTCCATGACACAGCAAGTCTAGAGATATGTCATTTCCAGGTCTGTTTCTGCTCGTAATACACTTATAAAAATGAAGTTGGCATCCTTCCTAGCTCAGCGAACCTCTTTGGGGGATCATTTCATCATCACATCTTACCTGTGGGCCCTGCTGCACTGAAAGGGCAGGACCACTGTCAGAACAGGCCTGTCCAGGAGAAAGCTTCCCCTCCCCGCCAAAACTGATGCACAGATGTGAGGGGCTGGGGGGTGGGTAAGGGGCACTGCCTGCCCAGAGAGAGGAAGAACCGTGACAAGCAAATTCTGCCCTCTCCTAGACCCCAGGGGAAGACCCACAGAGCCTTCAGTCTCAACCCTGAATTCCCATAACAGCCTCACTTCCACTGAGCGCTGTTCACCGTAAAAAAACATCTTGAGAGCATTTCACCTGAGGAAGAAATCTATGATGTGTCGGTCTGTACACATCCTTGTCTTTGCAAGGGGCCTCCATCTTACACCTCCTTCCCTTTCACCCTGACTTATTCTTGGTGAGCAATTACAGAATCTAACAGTAATGGTGAACGACCCTCTGCTTCCACAGATGGGTGTGCCATGGAGAGAATTACCTTTAGGTTCCTTTGTCTGGCAAGAACCCAACTCCCATGAATTTCCTATGGGAAAATAATCAGTAATTTTATAGCACGAAGATGTAAACAATGTGTGTCCACCCAATGGTGGGAAGAAGCCATGAGGGCATTGCCAGATTCTTCCCACTGTTTCCATTTGGGGACCATTTTCACTTTCATTTGGCATTTGATGTCCCTAGAGTCTGCTGAAGGGACTGGAGAGCTCTGTGGTCTGGGTCAAAATTCTTTCTCCCCGCCCCCCAAATTCTTAACCTCTCTGTGCCTCAGTTTCCTTCTCTGTCAAATGGAGATGGTCATACTTCCTACTTTTTTGGGTTGCTTTAATCACTTATTTAGCAGTCAACAAAAAGTAGCTATAATTATTTGCCAGTTGAGTGAGAGTGGGACCCTGGCTTCTGAGAGCTCTCCTACCCAATCTCTGCAGAGCAGAAAGTCCTAATTCAGGTCAGCAGTGGAGTGTATGGTTTATCTTCTGTGTCTCGGTTTCTTCATCTATAAAATGGGGGTGAAATAATCGGGCCAACTTCACTGGGATCACATAAGGATAAAAAGAAGTCATCCTGTGGGTGCCTCAGCATAGCTTCTGGCCCACAATTGCCACTCTATAAATATTGATTGAAAAACAGGAGACAGATTTGGTTTAATGGTTGAGGTCTACAGCAACCAAGCAGTACTTTTCTTATTCATAAAGAAAGGAGAGAAACAGGAATATATGGTTGAGTTTTGTGTATTTACTTTTAATAACATTTTCACGGCTGCACATCACGTTCAGAAATGTTGAACAAATAGCACAGGCACGTGTCACTTTGTCCCCGGTGGCCTGATGGTGAAATTCCCAGCCCCGTTTTCCTGGGTTTGGGAAGAGTAATCAAGGACACAATGGGTTTGTGTGTTAAGGAAACACTCCACAGTGTGCATCCAGCCACTGGACCGTGCGAGGACTTTGGCCAGAGCCCACCCCAGGAAGCTCTCTGTGTGACTCAGATCAGAGTGGTGTCCTCTTGGCTCCGAATGTGAAGGTGGAGTGAGAGTTCAAGAGCAGGGTCAGGAAGTGGCGGATGGAGCCAGCACGAGGTATTCCTGTGGACCTGGGAGATTTATAGTCCCGCTGTCCATTGTTAGGGGGATGAAAACGGGCTCCGCCTTTCTTAGAATCATGGTCAGTGTTTGTAAAACAGGAGTGTTTCAGTGAGCCATGGACCACACACCTTAAAAAACAAACTCCACTTTATTAAACCCATGTGTTTGCGAATAGACAAAGCTAGATTCATACAACCACCCACATATTCTGTCAAATGAAACTGCTCCAAAGACCAAGCAGACAGCTTTCCATAATAATATGCCTTTGTATACTGGCTTGTGCTTTTTCAAAGAACTTGTACATGCGTTGTTTTATTGGAGCCCCTCTTGTGAGAGAAGTCGGGGAAGCAGACATCATTCCTATTTACCAAACGAGAAAACAGGAGCAAGCTGAATCCTTCTCTGTAAATTATTTTGTCCCTGAAAGCCACCATCAGTGACAGTTGCTGTACACACAAATTTAAAATACTATAATTATGCTAACCCCAGATGTGCTTTGGTTTCCTTTTTCATATGCACGTGGAGGAGGGCAGGCGAAGGTTTTTCAGCTGCAGCATTCTATTCTGTGTCATACAGACGTGCCTTCCTCTCTGGATCCTGGCAGGAGGGAGAGGAACATGTGACCAACTTTGGGGCAAAGGTTGACTTTTCTTATAATGTAGAGGTGAGGAGGATGGGGACTGTGGTCAGTCAGAAACGCTGAGGTGCTGAAAGGCACGAAGCCATCCAGAAACATTGAACAAGGAGCTGTCTCTGTTTTGAAGGCCAGAGGTGTCTCTGTCCCCTTTCGATTTGTAGTTGTCTTCCTGAGTGGTCAGTGAGCATTAGCACAAAGGCACCGAGCTTGGCTGGCATTCGTGTGTTTTCAGTGAATCCCAGGGAACAGGTAACCTTTGCGTCATGCCCTCGATGTGCCTGGCACGGCTTTATCAAGGTTTTTGAAGGGTATTGAGGCCAAGAGAGTGGGCTCTCAGGTCAGATGGACGTGGATTTTGAAAACCACTTTCACTGCTCCGTGCACGGGACTCACCCTTCTCAGCCCCGGTTTTCTCCTTTGTAAAGCAGCTGTCCTGCAGCATGGCTGTTGGGCATTAATGATATAATGTATGCAACGAGGTCTCTCTGGCATATAGTGAGACTTCAGTAAATGGGGGCTACTATTCCCTGCAAGATGGGTACTCCCCATTTCACAGGGTCAAAATTCCCAGAGGGCTGGTGGCATGCTACCACTCACAGCAAGCACATGGGAAAACTGAGATTCGCACCTGGGGCCTCAGGCCTCACTGCATCAAGTTCCCATTTCCCTCCCAGGTCTGGAAACCCAAATACTTCTGCCTTGAGGTGACTGGCTTCTCTCTCCTGTCTCTCGCCTAACCTCAGCCCCATCCTACTCAAATATGCACCAGCTTTCTCTCATTCCCCACCTAGAGGGGTTTGCATGGGGACCATCACAGGGCAAACGCGTTTTTTCTTCCAGAGCTAGTCCCTCTTTTAGAGAAAAAAAAGCAGTTTGAGAAGAGTAACAAAGGCGGCATTTGTGTGTTTTGCTTTATGGAGCTGAAAATATCTGGTAAATTGATCCAGTGGGAGTAATAAATACACATTACTTTATCTTGTTCTTCATGTCCTATATCCCTGAGCCTTGATAGAGCAACACCACTTAATAGACTTAAAAAAGAGTAATTACACTCATTGGTTGTGTGATTTTTCAGCCCTCCCAGCCCTGCCTGACCTTCTAATTTAGCTCACCGTGTCTAACTAATGCATTTATATTCATCTTTTCTGAAGCATGTATAGTACAGAATTGACTTTAGAGCCTTTTTCAAGCTGTCCTCCCCGGTTTCCAATCTGGTGAGCAGTACGGAGAACGGGAACCATCCATCTCCCTACATCCGCACCTATAGATAACCCATACACATGGCTCACAGCACTTTCTTTCTCCTTTATGAAACATAATAAAAAGTAGTTATTACATTTTGACTTTAAAGCTTTTATACATTCTAGCATTATTTACAGCTAAACATGCAGGCAAAAGATGCGAGTGTTTTTAAAATGATTACTGTTAATGTTTCTGCTTGTCAGAAGTACTTAAATTTTCCTGCACTTTGTCTAAAAACTTAGTACTGTTGCCTTTTAAGAACAACACATTTAAAAGATCTTGCAAGTCAGATTTGCAAACACTGCTGACAGTTTGTGATGAATGATATTGCAAAATTTGCAAGATGTTTGTCATTTCGCACAGCTGACATATTAAGGAACAGATTAAGAAACGCGAAACCACTATGGAAAACAACCATCCCAAACAAACCTCAACCAAACCTTGAACCCAGAGAGCACACGCACCAGAATCTCTCACCCGGGTTTTCTCTCCCAACTTCCCACTCAGCCAGTGGAACCCAATTGTTCTCAGTGCATTTTCTCTCACCATATGGTCTCCTCATTACCATACACTAAGAGTCCATATGGGAAACTTGTGAAATGAACTGTATTCATTTTAACTGCCAGATGAGCAGCCTTTTGCTTTGCAAGCTTAGCTTAAGTCATCTGCTGTCTTCGTGTTGTTATGGCAACACGGTACCCATAAAAAATTCTAATCTACTGTAAGTGATCACAGTATTTTAAGTGCTTGCCTATAACTGCCCTCAAAGGGGAGGAAGGAGGAGGGGGTTATCTTTGCCCAAGGAGCAAAGGGTTGTTCTTCACTCCAGCAGGTGTCAGTAAAGAAGCTTGGTGACATGGAGAGCGAGGTGCTAGGGGGTCCGTGTAGCAGGTGTAGTAGATGCGATGGTAAGGGAGGTGGATTGCAGAGGGATGGATGGTAGTGATGATGGACTGTAGACCCTTTGGGTGGGTTGAGAAAAAACATTGACGGTCGGACACCATAGTTCTCCCAGCAGACACATGACTCTGCTGGTGCGGTGCACGCCGCCATGAATAAAACTCAAGGTTCTGAACAACGTCACAGGTAGCAGTTCCTCGTGGTAACTTCTCCTGCACTGGCGTGCAAAAAAAAAAAAAAAAAAAAAAATCCCAGCCTCCTCTTCCTGTACATGGGAATTAGTCATTTCTAACTCTTAATGCTAATTAAGAGTACCTTAAAGTAATGGAAGTAGGCAGCAACATCCTTAAATATAAATCATTTTCACCTCCGCAGGCCACATGATATGTTTCATCTCTGTCGCTCTCTCTGTATTGAAAGTGAATGTTTATAGTCTCAGTTCATCAGTTCACATTAGCCTCATGCTGAATATTTAAACACAGAACAATTTGAACACACCAGAAGGAAGACGGTGACTGCACTTTCATTTGGAACAGCAAGGGCTCATCTAATAATAATTTAGTAAATCAGCCATTTAGTGGCTCGGTTGTGCACTGCATTGTGCCAAATATTATTCAGTTCCACTGTACACTTGCAGAATTGAAATTCAGCCTCTAGTCACAGGCACTGGTTTTGCTCAATGGAGAGACGAGACCCAAAATCACCCTCCCTAAAGAGCGGTCGTGTTAGTGATTTATCATAAATACAGAGCTGGGGCAAAATAAAACTGGAGTCGGCTGTATACCACGTATTCTAATTATGCTTTTATTGTTTTAGTCTTTATGCAAAGACTATCCGTAATTCAAAACCTGCAGTTGCATCAGTGAAAATACAAATAAGAAATTTTTGCATAACCACATTGCCTGTTAGCAGAAAAGGGGATGACTAAGGGTTTCAGAAAAGGATAAAGAAAAACCGTACATCTTTATCTCCCACACTGTGACACTGGACGTGCTCTCTTGTCTTATTCATTTATTTATTTATTTTTTAATTTCAAGAAAATCTATTAACATTTTATCTGGGAACCAAAACGACTCAAACAAAAAAATATAGCAACAAAAGCAAATCATACAGTATATTCAGCTCTTAGGAAAAGCATGCTTGAGTTTGATTCCAAAAACCATTTTGTCTCTGCATTTTCTTGTCAAAAACACACACTATGGAATGCAGTTCTTTTTCCCCCTCTCCTCCGTATCTGCCAGAAAACTCACGGGCAAATTCCACTTCCCCATTTTGATGATATGCTCAGTTTAGGGGCTTGGTAGCCCCTCCTACTTATGCTTCTTTTGTCAGGGGAGTTTACCCTTGAAATTGTATATAGAATTGTGTGTGTGTGTGTGATGAGTATGCACACACATGAATGCACATATGCACGTATTTTTCTGGGGAATGAGATTATAGCTTCATTAAAAAGGCCATGACCCCCACAAACATTTTAATGCTCACTTTTTTTAGATTATTTATTTTATCTTTAACTGACTGACTCTGCAGCAAGTTACTCTGTGGTTATTGAATCATGCCCGATTTAGAGATGAGGAAACTGAGGCTCAGAAAGGACCACTCACACAGCTGTCAGGGGAGGCTTTCTACCTCACCAGACATCCTCACCATTAGTCTGTTCAGAATCTTTCCAAGTGTTTTGCAGATAGGATTGCACCTCAAGGAGCACTCAAAGCGTTGACTCTAAGAATGCATATAATTTGCCCAAGTTCTCTGGAAAACAAGTGAGGGTTATCAATATTATTGCTGCCTCTTGCTCAGTAAGCACTCACTGTATGTCTGCTGAGCCAGATGCTGGTCTGAGCCGTACTTCACAGTTGAGGAAACGGAGGCATGCATTTACAGCGCTAAAAAAATGGCAGAGCAAGGATTTGAGCCAACTCTATTGGACTCCAGAGCCAGTATCTCTCAGCACTGCTTCCTAGAATTAAGAAAAGGGGATTTTAAGAAAAGAGGCAATTTTGTAAACCAATTTTTTTAAAATCCCTCAAGCTTGGCCGGGGGGAAGGGGAAGGTGCTAGCATAGACTGAGGGTAGCTCACAGATGGCTTAGCCAGGGGAAAGGGGCAGCAGGAGTTAAAAACACACACAAACCTGGGAGATAATTCTCTTTCTCTTTAGCCCCAGTCATTGCTGTAGGGACTTTGTAATAACAGTTACTCCAATAGCTGAATTCCGGAACCTCCTTCAAGTTCTTTCAGCACTGAGCTCTTGACAAGGGGGAGACTAAGTTTAACCTTTGTATCACACCCCGTGTACAGGGGCTTTGAATATAATTACTCATTCGTTCAAGGAGAAGTCACAGGAGGAAACAGGGGCTCATTTCTCCTCCTAACCACCCAACATCCTCCTCTTCAAGACCAAAGCCCTTAGTTAGAAACAGAGACACTAGGAGGCCTCTGGCCGTGCTTACTATTTTCAGCCTTGAGTAACACTTCAATTAACCACTGGAGTAATAAGATGTGAGCTCCAGCAGTCTTGAGGCAGTGGATTTTAATTGCAGTTATAGTCAGGACCATCAGTAAAGCCTTGGGAATCATCATTTACAGATACCATTGTTCTGGAGGTACATATCCTGATGATGTTCAACAATTTAAGAAACCAAAAGCAACTCTATTTTTGCCTTCCTTAGATATCCTTAAAGTCCAGTATAGTTCCAGCCTGCACATAGCACTTACTCAAGTTTAACTACATGTACTTGGCCAAAAATATAAATATACACATACATTTGTATACACACACACCAAACACATACACAGACGTACAGGGACATACATACGACAATAAGTCTCTTTGTTTACTCAGTGGTCCTTTTACTTTCAAACTAGATATTTATTGTCCTTCGCCCTAGGGAAAGGGAAGCCACAGCCAAAAGACAAAGAGAAACACAAGTAGTTAATTTCTGGCTTTTGTGTTTCTAAGAGCCCAGGCCTTGGCAACTTAAAAGAGTTTCAAGGGTAATTTTGACTCTAGGCAGTTTTTGTTTCATGTGCTGACTTTACAACCTAGCCCTGAAAAAGCCACCTCTGTCCACAGCCTTCTCTTTAAGCAGAGACTTTCATCCTGATCAGAAAGTCGATTTCCAAGGCCACTCAGCAGGATCTAACCCAGAGCGTTGGTCTTAAACCAGTACAATGAATTGGAATAAGAAGAACCAGCCAGAGGTTACCAAGTTCAGCTCTGTACCTCCAAGCAGGTCATATTCACAAGGGTGCAGACACCATTTTTCACTGTATTTGTGCCGGGAAACACCCCAGGCTCCCATTCACCAATTACCATGACACCATTTAGAAGAGAATGCCAGGAGACCAAAAAGAGGGGGGAAAGCCATTGTCATCACTCTTCTCGGGAATACCTGGCTTCACAATTTATACTTAACTGCTGACACTTGAAAAGGCGAACATTTTGGTGAAATGAATCAAGTGTAGTGTTTCTTTTATGAGATTCCCCTTGCAGGAAAGGGAGGTTTGGCACCTCGTGAAGACCAAGCTTGGTTATCCATCATAGTAAAGTCAGCTGTCCTAGCCAGCTTCTCAGAGGTCACGCGATCGAATCAGCAGCTCTTACAACTATATTATTGCTTACGGAACAGTAATTGAGGCACCAGATAAAAATTACCTGGTCTAATAGGCAGTGAACAATTTTCAGTCAATAAAATTATAAGCCAAATCATTCATTTCATAACACTCTGGCTAATTTATTTGTTGACCTTTTAATATCCATAGCTCTTCAGTGGTATTAACTGCAACTCAGACAAAATCTCTTGTTCATTTCACTTTCATTGATTTTTTTTCCCCCATTGAGGCAATAACAGCTGCCTGAAAACAGCCTTTTCCTTTCCACTGTAAAAGTCAGTCATGTAAGTTAGTATGTCTTACGTTGATATAGCTGCGTTAGCTTACAACCTACCTTAATTTCATGTGATTCAAAAGTCTTCCACGTTTGTAACAAAGGCAAAGCTTTCGGGCGCGTCTCCAGCCACGCGGCACGATGATACATAATCATATGTTTGAGAAGTAAGAGGGGTGTCATCTAATCTGAACCCAAAATCAACTTTAAAATTAGAGGAGGTTCAGAAGCCCCCCCTTCAAGCCCCTGAATTTTCTTTAGACTAGAACACTTTCGATGCCTCTTGTGTGAATAGCAGTAGACCCTTTCAAAATATTTAATTCCTTTGTTTTGAATATTTCTGCAGATTTTGATAATGGTTTGAATTTTATTTTTCTTTAAAGACTATGGGCAATGAGTGTGCACCAGAATGTTCAGTAAGCTTCAGCTGAAGCTTCTTCTATAATAAAATGCTATGAAGTCTTTAGAATGCAGGGTTGTAAAATATAATTGTTACACATTTGGCATTTTATGCCTCCGTAGAACTAACCACTTGCTACCTACACCTCATCTATGCTCCTCCTTTCCATTTCAATTTACTCTAAAGTGGTCCTTAGCCATAATGAGAATGCCCCTTTCAGCGGAAACATGTTTAATTATATCCATGCTAGATGAGAGTGACTCCTCTCGGTCATAGGGCTTCTGAGTAAAGCGTGTTTAAAGTGTGACAATAAAGGTTTCTAATGATCTGCGGTAAGCCCTATTTCGAGAAGTTCAAATTACCAGAAAAAATGAAAAATTTAAGGAATGTCTCAGAGGATCAGAAGCTAAACAGTGCTCAAGTATCATTTTGGTTTGTTTTACTCCTTCCCTCACTGCCCTCATTCTATGATTTTTTAGGATGCAAAGTCTACCATTGTGGAATTTTCCATTTGGCTGTATAAACACAAAGGAAGTTGGGACATAAAACTACCCTCCCCAGAAATACCTCTCAGTCAACTAGTATTTACTGCGTTGTACATCCAGCTCTGCAGGAAATGGGCTGCCAGAAACTTCCAATCACTTTTTCAGCTTTTAGACTTTCCAATGAGTAGTGTCACCCACACTTTCAGAAGCAAGTGGGGAAAGAGCTAGAAGTTAAAGGCTAGTAAGCTGAATATACTGTTTAAAATTTGGACCCAATAGTAAACTCCAAAGTGAGGAGGTGAACGGATTCAGTGCTGATTTCATTGATAGGTGCTTATCGACTTTAAATCAGGAGTGATTTTGCCAGTCCACTTCATTTTGTTTTGCTGATATTTGAACCCACTGTATCTTGAATCCCGATAGGGCAAAGTAGAGTGGTGATAAATGGGCGTCAGGGAAATGTGCAGTGACAGGGAAGTATTGTACTTCTTTCTCGGGAATCACCCAGGTCAACTTGCCTTTGATAATTGATGCTTAACGTTTAGCTTCTGTTTTCTTCTTCGTCCCTCAAAACATTATTTTCTAACTGAGGGAGCATAAAGCCAAGCACAGATTGTCTTCCCAAATTACAGAAGACAAATCCCTGGGCTTTAATTTTATGAGGGAGTTCCCAGAGTCTCAAAATCTGATTCTGAGATTCGAAATTAATGTTGTGTTGGTAAACGGGTACCCATCTGGCTTTATGAGTTGGTCTATATGTGCTCTGAATGAAAGAAAGTTCAGGCCATCTCCCCTGCTCATCTGGGTTTGAATTACTCAAAACATGGAATTAGGTTTATAAATGGGCTCAGTATTGGATAGTTAGACAGCCTTCCCATTCTCTCTGGAAGGCTAGGTGGCCCCAGTGAATATGAGCTTATTAGCAACACGTTTGAGATCAGATGCTGCAGAGAAGATTCACATGGAAGGTGAATAATCCTCAGAGGTTTTATTGCCATGAAATGGAAGGAAAGGTGAATTAGCCATGTCTGCCTATCAGACATGATATGCCTGGTTCCTAAGAGTGTGCAAATACCTAAGTATTTCTAAGAGCCTAGGAGTATAGTTAATAAAAGGCTGATGTACATCAAGACAAACCTCATGTTGTTAGCAGCCTATAACTTGAGATAATGTCTGTACCCGACATGATTCATTATATTAATCACAAAATTAAAATGTAAGTACAAGCCAGCAGGAGCGAAGGAGCAAATCACTTTAAAAAAAAGTGGTATTAAAAACCCCCAGTGATCAAGACTTGACCTTTGGGAATTTATATATTGGATTTAATGGAGCACCAAATTTCAGTCTTCTGCTTTTATAAACTATGCCAAATACATGACTTGGTCATTTCCTAATGTAAATTAAGCACACGCTTTTAAAAATCAGTAATGATCTTAGAATGAGCTCTTCAACAAGAATTTCTCAAGGGCTGTGGTTTGCTGAACATAGTGCTAGGGGCTTAGAGAAGGACATTAAGACCTCAGAGAGCCTGTAGTCTGGTTGTGGAGATTACGTAGACTCACACATTTAAGACCAGAGCAAAATGACCCCACAGTGTCCACTTCTGTGCAGTGCTGGGCGGTGCAGTCAGCACTATTTTTCAGAGGAATGAGAGAGGTTAGGAGCTGGGGTCTCAGTGAAGGTGGAATTAGTTCCAATAGGATAGTGTAATTATGAAGAGCTCAGGCTCTGATGTCTAACAGGCCTGAGATTGAATCCCTGCTCAGCCATTCATTAGTTGTGTGATGTCAGGGCAAGTTGGCAGACCTCTCTGAGTCTCAGTTTCCCCATCTGCCAAATGGTGATACGGAGTCTCACCACGAAGACTGAATGAGTTAATGTTTCCCTTTCCATAAACAACAGTTATGTTTTCCACTAGTCTACCACCACCACCAGCACCACCTTCATTATTGGGCCCTAGAGGATGGGAAGATATTGTAAATGGGCACAGACTGAAGCCAGCTTCCCAAATAAAGTAAAGGCAAAATGAGTAAAGGTATGGAGATAGGAAGGAGCCCAACATGTTACTTCCAGGCTGGGGAGGACTAACTAGCCCAGAATAGAGGGCAGTTCTTCAGACGTATAGGGAGAGGAGACTGGATAAAGAGGGTAGGACCAGATGATGGCGGAAATCTTTTGCAATCCCCAGAGAAGGCCGTACCTTAATTCTGGGAAGATAGGGTGCCTTGAAAGGTGCTGGAGAGTAATATCGGTGTGTGACTGCTGGGACAACAGGAAGTTCAAAAATTATTTGCTAATTAATTGGGTTGCAACACACGAAGTAAAGCCAAATCTTCTCTCTGCATTTGTAGCCCATTCAGCACTTTCATTATAAAGGCTCCAAAACATAGTAAAACTTGTACCAATTATACTTGAACTGTTTCTCAAACCCCACTCATCCTTGAATCTTCCTAGTTTTCTACTAACTCTAAGCAGATTTAGTACGGTTAATCCATTTTTTTTTTCTCTCCAGATCTCCATTCACATAATCATCAATCGATGGTCATAGCAAGGCAGGTAAAGACAGGTTTTAATTGAGAAAGGAAAGAGGTCAGCAAAGAGTTGTTGCTGTTTTTAAGGAGTATACATTTTCTCTTTCTTTAAGAGAGAAGAAATCCAAAGCCATGAAAAGAAAAATAGTCTGACTCAGGATGTAGGTTGGAGAACAAGCATTAGTTCTATAAGGAGACTCTGAGGCTTTTCAATATTTAGGGTACTGGTATTTGTCTTCTTAATTCCCCAATGGGATATGTATTTTTTTTAATCCCAGGATAGGATTAATTATCTTGGAAGAGTCTAATCTCTACCCTCATGTTTTAAACCGCAAGCAGCGAGACGTTTTAAACATAATGAAAAGAAGAGAAAATCTCTCCTGACAAATAAATGCTTTGAACAATTAGATATTAGTACTTGTCAAGTGCTCTCTCTTTTCAGAAATATTAAAATTGCATATTAGAATGGAAGGATCCTTACACGATGCTCCCTTCTAATGTCGCAAAAAATAAGACTTTAGGAACAATTTCAGAGACAAAAGATTATATGAAACATCCAGCTTGTCCCCTTATGGGAAATTTCTCTCTTTAACATCCCAGGCTCAATCATTTCCTAATGTGAAATTACAGATTTTTCAAATTACCATATAAAACTGCAAAACAATGACACTTGTGACCACCAAAGAGATAGCATATACTATCAGTTTGATTTTAAGAGGCATACATCTTTTATACTACCTGTCAGCTTTATAATGCCTTTTACAAATTTAATCAATACATTTTAACATTCTATATACTTTAAGTGCAATATACAATAAATATTCAAGTTTCGTCTTAAACATGCTTTAGCCTTTAAATTGTTAAAACTGCAGTGCCCTTTCAATCTACTTACATAATGTCATAAAATATACATTTCAAGGTAAATGAAGTCAGCTACTTCAATTTAGTCCCTCAAACTGGTAGTAAATGAGAGGTTAACACTATGGTGCCAAAACCATTATTGAGTAAATTTAGCACCTTGGACAGCTCTGTAAAATCTTTATTGCTTTCCTGACCTGCTCGTCATGTTCTGTCTGTGTGTTCAGTGGCTCTCAGCTCTGATTGAAAGGCAATATATTAGATCCCCAACACAAACACGCTTGGGGGCTAGTTCACTGGGAGCATAATGACATGGAGGTGAGAGCAATTTTCTGGTCACCGAAATCCAAGCACCTTGCAGGTCCGCTGCACTAACTCATAGAGGACCCAGAAATTTCCTTTCTCCTTCCCATTTGCAGAAATATCTAACAGAAGCTGAATCACATTGGCAAAGCGGAGCCAAAAGGGGACTCCCCCTTAAACCCCATAGTTGATACCACGATGAAGGACATTTTAAAATAGGCGAGATATCATTTAAGGGAGTCACTTCCAGGACACAAAATCAGAATCACGCACTGTCCTCAAGACTGCTGGTCTGAAGCAATGCTGGCTGCTGACCCACCTACGGCGGCAACGTGCCTAGTAGAAAGCATGTCCCGGCTCTTTGTATTGAAGGAGGCGGCAACTCCAGGAAGTGAGATTCACAAGCTTCATTTTCAGAGGATTGAATGGTGATGAGAGCTCTGGGTATTGAATAAGGAGAAAAAGGAACAAGTAGATTATGTTATTGAAAATGGTTATCACCAAAAATATATCAGTTTAAAATATACAGTCTACACTGATAGTTGGAATTTTTCAGGCACAAAAACTTCAAAGATCTTGGAGTTTATTGTGGAGTTTACCTTCCTTCATCCCTGGTTCTGTGAAATTAATCAGAAGAAGAAGCACTGCTTTAAATCCTCGGTGATACTGTTCCAAGATTGAAGTTTGCAAGTGCAGTTTCTGACTGCACCTTATCTTGCTTTTGACAGAGACTTGTATTTTTTTTTCCCTAAAATGAAAAGAAAAATACCTTCTCTGCCAAGCCCAAACACTGGCATAAATATTTATTTGAAGAAATAAATGAATATAGACCCAGAGAAGTCAAATTTTGGTAAATAAACTAACTTGATCCTGTTTTGTTTTCATCTTTCCTAAGAGCCAGATAAAGCCGTGAGGTTTTAGTGAAGGCAGCACAAGCTGATTTGATCTGGGGATAGGGTCTACTGTGCCCATACCATAGTAAATTATTAACTGCTGTTGTCAGACAGTGCTGCAAACAAAAAGTGTTAGATTATCTTGTAGCTTGCATTAAAAAAATAAAGAAATTATTTCAGATGTATTGATCCAAACCCCATTGATTATATAATGTTTTTCACTCCTTATATGAAAAATAACAGAACTGTTTTATAAATGGGGTCTAGCAGCTTAAGGCAAGCATAAATGTTTATTGAGAACTGAAAACCCCTCTATCTCATTTTTGAATTTAGGACATTATGTATGTCATAAGTAGTTACTGCAGTATGACAACTATTTTATCTTATAGAGAATTTAAAATCGAAAAATGCTAATATGTATCTAAAAGCGTGTCATTTCAAGAGTTGTTCAAGAATTTTTGAAGAGGCTATGGTGACAGCAAAATGAGTGCAATTATATCCCTATTTTCTGATCAGCGTCTGCAGTATGTGAAAATTGAACAGCACTGCTTCTCCATGCAGAAATCTATTGTGTAAAATGTTTAAAGTTAAACTTCTTTTTGAAACTTTACCCACAGCAAAAAAAATATAAACATATCTTCTTGCAAATCACTTCTGATAACCACACCACGCCTTCATGTTTGCTTCTCTGATAAACCTCCATTTTATTTGTATCAAGCTTAACTTTCCTTTTCACATTCCAGTATAAGTGAATCTGCAGAAAATTAGGGCTGAATGAAGAGGGAATGATTTCTTGTGGTTAGAATGAAAAAAAATTACCACCACACACATTTTTGTGGAGCGCCCTATATTATTAGAAACAAGCATGCTAGCTAAATATGGAAGCCCACCTAAATGAAAAGGAGACATTTTTTCTTCAACTGGAGTGAACAGTGGAGCATGTATCTAGAAGGAGAATGAATGAGCAAATGGGGAAAATGACAAACAATACTGAAATAGCAAAGAATTGCTATAAGAGAAACAGACTCTGCCAGTCATGAAAATTGGTGCAGATGGAGCTTCCAGGGGCAGGAGAATTCTTTTGTGAGAACCTCTGACAAAACAGTGCATTGCCCCGGTAGATGGGTTTACTACATCGCCCCCTTATATCATGACTCTGCCGTGCAGATAAACAAAAGAAGTTTAATGCTACATGCTTCTAGTTGCTGAAGATTGATTGGACATCTCTTGAAAATGACCTGTCTGATAAGGTCATGGTTCCTGGAATAAGCAGTTAAGTGCAAAATAAACACATCTTAGGGATTCATAACATGTACCAACTGACATCCATCATAGTAATCTAGTAAATGACCTCGCAATTGTATTCAGCAATAAACATATGAGTGCTTTATCGTGCTTATGGCACACTATTGAGTGATGTATTTTATCTTGCAGTACCAATGATGCTCACCTTTTGACTTGATTAAGTGTGTACGTGAATAGGGATAAATTGGTGATTTAACGCCATTCGGGGGTTCTTTTAAAGCAGTGCATTGGCAAAGGATGGTCAGAGGAAAGTGGAACGTGATCATGTGAAAAGATAATGACATCCTGCCTTCACTCAGAGGATTGTATCTGTTTTTCTCTTTGACAGGAAGTGATACTCAAAAGGGCTGCAGATCTGGTGGAAGCGCTGTATGGGATGCCACACAACAACCAGGTGAGCATACTGGGTCTCGAACCTTCCACATTCAACTGAAGTGCCTGGAGTCCTTATTAGAATGAAGAAGTATGAAAAATACAAAAGCTCTTGCACGAGTTCAGAGTATACGTCATTCGGACCTAACGGGTTGCAAGGCCATTCAAGTCTTCTCTCCTTTTGTAAATCTTTTAACGCCTTATCTAGGGAATATTTTTTTCTTACGAGAAAAGGTACTTTATTTAAAAGGACTCTTCTGTGGGAATGTAGTTCATCACTGAAGAAGAGAGTTACCGGTGCTTGATTTTATTCCTCTCAGGTTTTCAAGAAAATTTAGAGGAAAAGGGGGGGGTGGTTAATTTCTTCTCCTAAAAAGTATAATGAGGCCTGAATATTGTCTGCTTCTATTTCGTAGAGCAACTCCATGTCAGGAAACTGAGTCTGAGAAATCCTCCTTCCTTTCTTGTGTCACTTGAATCAGTGTCCAGGGGACACAGTCCCATTAATACTCAGGGACACAGGTCATCATGTAAACTTGCTCTTCACTTCATCTGGGGAGATGAGTTGCAGGGTGTGTGTGTGTGTGTGTGTGTGTGTGTGACCCCAGAGTCCTCTGTGTTACCTGTGGGGTAGGAAAGCCCCAGGTTGCTGTCCTGTACTGCAAAGTAGTATAGAGGGGACTGGCTGAGTTAATGGGCTTTCAGAGTCAGATGAACAGGGTTATGCAGCCCAGCTCTCTCCTTAAATAGGTAAGTGTACTGAAGTAAGGTCTTGGCCTCTCTGAGCCTCAGTTGCCCCATCCGTGGTATGGGCGTGATGATGATGAGACTGAACACACAGGTTGGTTGAGAGGGTTGCAGAAGTTGGTGCCGTTAACCATGGAAAGCTCTAAGCACGGCCTGTAGTAAACACTTGGAACGTGGTACTCCTGGGAATCTGACTGGGCAGCTAAGGGGGATGTTCCTGTTACTTTTCAGGAGATTATTCTGAAGAGAGCAGCTGACATCGCAGAGGCCCTGTACAGTGTCCCCCGCAACCACAGCCAGCTCCCGGCCCTCACTAACACCTCGGTCCACGCGGGAATGATGGGCGTGAATTCCTTCAGTGGACAACTGGCTGTGAATGTCTCCGAGGCGTCGCAGGCTACCAATCAGGGTCAGGAGCCCCACTCTTCCCCTCCCCATTTCCCTGCCCCTTCCCAACCTCAAGCTACCCCACCCCCATTTATTTGGCACAAAACAGTGTTTATTTTTTTAAATTCCTTTTTTTTTTCCCCCAAAAGGGGAGATTCCTAGTCTGTGTGTATCAGATATTATTGTAGAATTTTGGTTCTAGCCAGCATGTCTGGTAATTTGGTGGAGGGGCTAGAAAGGATGCATGCATTTAGTTACCTCACCATTTGACCTTTCACTGTAAACCATGAATGACAGATCACAAGGAGGTTTGGAACTAAAGTTTTGGAGGGGCCAAAGCACATCATCCTTGCCCAGGGAGTAGGAACCCGTTACCTCCCGGGTATTATGTCTCGTAGATTGGGATTTATTTCTGTTCCCAAATGATAAGTTATAGGTCCTGCATTGCCACTTCTCACAGGCCCGCTAAGTATCTATGATCTCCTGAGAAGTGTGTCTTTTGCTCGCTTCCCATTTTAATCACGGAGCTGGCACCACCAATCCACCCGTGAATCACCTGGCCCCTTCCCTTCAGGATGCAGCGATGGGGCAAGAAACAGAGACTTTCCTTTCCCCAAGCTTCTCAGACCCGCCACCCATCCGGACGCTACCCTCATCCTTGGTTTTGCCCCCGCCCCTCAGGTTTCACCCGCAACTCAAGCAGCGTATCACCACATGGGTACGTGCCGAGCACCACCCCTCAGCAGACCAACTATAACTCGGTCACCACGAGCATGAATGGATACGGCACTGCCGCCATGTCCAATTTGGGCGGCTCCCCGACCTTCCTCAATGGCTCAGCTGCCAACTCGCCCTATGCCAGTAAGTAGAGATGTGTGTCCTGTGTTTCTGCACATTTTTGCTCTAAGAACTGGGCGTCGTGCTGTGTGGCCCACTGTGCAGGTCTCCCCGGTCCCCAGGCTGAGGGCCCCTGCCCTGCCAGGCGTAGACCCAGGTGATGGGACCAAAGCCAGCACTGTCCCCAGCAGGAATCTCTGCCCTCCTTGCTCACCGTCCTCCCCATCTCCCTCACAAAACTCGGCTGCAACCAATACAGCAGCATGATGTCATTGCAGGAACCCAAGCTTCCAGTCAGATGGAGTTGGGTTTGACTCTTTCTTCTACCAGTTACTGACTGGTGGCTGTGGGCAGGTTCATCTCCCCTCTAAACCTCAGTTTTCTTTATCTGTAAAATGGGGAAAGAACCAGCACCCGCTCCCATACAGTGGTTGCGAGACTTGTATAAAATAATGCACGTAATGAGCTCGTCCTGAGGCCTGGCCCATAGGAGATGCATTCAAATCTAGGTACTAATCATAATGACAGAATGATAATATTAAGTGGTGCTGGTAGTATAGCATACTAACAACTATCCAAACTTAAAATCTCCTTTTTTAGTGCTTGGAAATTTTTTCCCCTTTGTGTTTGATATGTACAAAGAAAAAACGAAAACTGAACAAATCAAAAAACACACTTTATTTTTTTCCAAATATTTGGCATGATGAAAAAAATTACATATACACACACACACACACACACGAAATTGTTCTTTGGTGTCTCGTCCCTGTCTTAAAGAAGCTTAGCTTAAAGGTTTTTTTTGATGCAATGTTTAGATTGCATCTAAAGAACCTCAGGGAACTGGCATCTTTACATATAAAATGTCATAGGCTGTGTTTGCGCAATCTCTTGATCGCCCTTTGAGGATTTTTACATAGAAAACCAAGTTCATCTTGGACAATGTGGGTGGCTCTTCCGGTGTATAAAATATGTAAACTCTTAGAATTTTGTGGGATGATAGCAGCTGTGTTGTTTGTTAAATGAAAGGATGGTCATGTTTTTAAAATGAGAGTCTCAGCTAAAAATACGGAAGACGATGCTTTCTCTGATAGTGGAAATGTGGAGTGTGCTAGGCTGTTGAAAAAGGAAAGCTCATTCTTGGCCTTTGTGAGAAGTTATTTCTGAAAGTAATACTTAGGGCCACTTACCTTCTTGGTGAATTTGTAGGCTCAGTGTGTGCTAAATCTCTATATTTCTTTATTTCTACTTGATCTGCTTGGAATCAGCAACTTGTTGAACATTTAAAATTCCCCCTAATAATCTGCATATATTACGTCTGTCTACTTGAGCATCAGTGTTTGGGGTCAGTTTCACATTAGATTTTGAGTCATCAAAAAATTGTTTCTCACAGATCTATCATTTCAGTGTTCTCCCTTCTACTCAATCAGAAAATGTTTCAATCATGACCTGAAAATTAAAAGGTGGCATTCTTAATTAAATCAATAACCTAATTGCTATGTGGTAGCAATTCAGTTGAGGGGCTTGGATTGCTCTGGCTTCCCAAGCCCTTGCAGACACCCAGTGACTTGAGCCTGAGATTGCATCCGTCAGACTACGAAACTTCGAACATTTAATTTCCATTAATTGATTTCCTCAGTGCTCACAAATATAGTATTAAATTCTCAAATAGGCTCTCAGATGGGACAGTTTTATCTGCATAAATGCGAATAAAACAATAAACACAAAGCCCAGCTGATTTGAATTTTTGTCTCCATAATATTTAATTATTCATAAGCCACTCATGTTGAAAAATTCCAAACAGAATAAAAAATAAAATAAGACATTCCACTGGTGAACACACCTTCTGGTATAGTGGCTGATATCTAATAATGTTATAACAAATGGAACTGCTCGACTATATTTCACCCCTTCCTCTGTTAACGCCCCCTCCCCAAACTCCCCACCTCTAAATACACATAATGATCGCATTTGCCAAGGAGATTAATTGCCTTCCTCAGTGAACCAGCAGGATTTCAAGTCTACGAATATTTAAAAATCAAACCTCCAGTGCAGGAGTTTTGCAATTTAAATGGGTGTTATTATTGAGCGTATTTTCACATTTACAAATCCTCAGAGATGTATAAAAATGCTGGTCTCATTAGAAGAAAAAGTACAGTTTAGAAAACGTTTGTGAAAATTCTGATGATGGCGGCTCTGTGTTCTGCTCCATAAAGCATCCAGTGCGTCTGGATTGTGTAGTGCTGAGGGCTGATTACAAGGGGTCATTTCCCCTCCCCCCGACCCCGATGGCAATTGCTGCCTGCCACCGATTTGATAACCACTTCCCTAACTTTCCAAAGCCAGTAGGCCGAGGGGGAGGCCACCTAACTGGCAATTTGGACTCTGGTGTGCTCATGGGAAGGGGCCTGTCCGATGGCAATCTGTTTGCTTAGCAGGGTAGCCTAGGAGAAAGAGCATTGCATTTGGGTTTGGTTCTTGGCCTCACCTTCCAGCTATGGCCCTGGGGCAAGTCACTGGCCTATTTTCTGAGTCTCAGCTCTCTGGGTTTGCTCAGGTGTCAAAAGGATGTAATAGGTCCCAATTTAAGCTTGCTTGGCCAATGGCATAGACGAAAAAGATGTGAAGATTCTTGCAGGTGATAAAGCAATATATAATGTTTATTCCATAATGTGAAAAAGAATACAGTAAAGGAGGAAGTGCCTAGAATTTGAATTAAGTGCCTGAAAATCATCAGACAGGATTCATACTCTTTCCCAGGAGATGGAGGAAGTGGAAGGTGAGTGTGTGATGGCACCAGTCCTGAGTGTAGGGGGCTTGCATGTGCTCAAAATCTGTCTCCTAAAGTGACCTGAGATTATTAGCAACTATCAAAAGATGAAGGAAAGGCCAGGCAGAGAGGACTGTGGTTGGTGGAGAACGCGCATCGCCCAAACTCTTTCGTATCCCCAAGCAGCTAGGTTTTCTCTCTCCGAACTGCCAAAGGTCTCCTATCATTGATAATTCACGTCACCACCACTCCCAGACTGTGAGTATTTACATAAGGCTCTGATCCTGCTGCTTATTAGTTCACACTCATCTCTGTACAGCTCCGCGGGTGATAGAGAGAATTTGGAACTTTGACTTGTAGTCCTGCGTTATTTACACATGTTGCACGTGGCAGACTGTTTACCCGCCTGGCTTCCGACCTACCTCTTGTCTGTCTTGTGGAGCATGAAGATACAGTCATATCCTTCAGGAAGCTGTAGCTCCATGGGGAGACAGGCGACACATACACACCACCATCTGCCAGTGCCTTAAGCTGGAATCCTGGTGTTGCCTTCAACTCACTCTTCTTCCTCACACCTCTCCTTCCACTGGTGACCACACTCTCTCGGGTTGGCTTCCTTCTCTCTCTTGTATCCCCAGACCCTTTGCTAGAACCTTAGTTTAGGCCCTACCTGGAATGCTTCCCCTGACACCTCCTCCATGAAGCCTTCTTTGGTCTCCCTTCCCTGCCTCCCCAGAGTTGGCCATACTCACCTTTGAGGCTATCATGTGGTACTCCCCTTATAAGAGCGCTCTTGTTTCCCGGCTTGGGATGCTCTAGCACGCTGCCTGGTACATAGTCGGCCTACGACAAAAGGAAACACACGCTGAGTACCAAATCATGAGAGCAGACAAGACCCACAGAGTTCAGGGAAGGCTCCTGCTAGAAGGGCGGCCTGAGAAGGATGGGTGTCAGGGTCGGAGCTGAGCTGCCTTGTGTCAGGACACCAGGAGAGGCACTGATTTCTCTTTTCCCATTGCCCCTTAGTCGTGCCATCCAGCCCCACCATGGCCTCCTCCACAAGCCTCCCCTCCAACTGCAGCAGCTCCTCCGGCATCTTCTCCTTCTCACCAGCCAACATGGTCTCAGCCGTGAAACAGAAGAGTGCTTTTGCGCCTGTGGTCAGACCCCAGACCTCCCCACCTCCCACCTGCACCAGCACCAACGGGAACAGCCTGCAAGGTAAGCCCCAGGCCCCACCCGGGCCAGCTAGACGCCCTGACTCACCTTCCCAGGGCCTGAAGCAGATGCGCCACTGTTGCGAGGGGATCGGCCTTGGGCCTGCCTGCTTCTGTCCACCCTCATCTATTCTGTTCCTTTGTGTTCGCCCTCGTCGGCCCCCCTCCCTGACCCCCACCCCCACCCCGGCATCCCTCCTCTGCTGGAGTTGCCTGAGCAGTTCTCTTTCCAACTCCAGCAATTCTGCTCAGGCCTGGGATTTGCTTGAGAATACTGTTTCCACTTACTAATGCCATCGTTTCTCTTTCCTCTCTCATTCCCTGTGGTCGCCATAATCAGATCAGTCTTTTGTGGACTCTAGCAAGTTCTCCACTGCAGGGTCTCTCCCGGGACTGGCCTTCTCCTGAAGTAGGTTCCCTTCCTGTTGCCTGTGTCAGCATGCACATTTGGTGGGGCTGATCATGGGGAGGGGGTGAGTTAGCCTAGCCAGAGCCCTGAGGTTACAGCATCTTAGACCAAAGACCCAAGACTTACTTCTGGGAACCAGAAACCCCAAAGTGCTACTAGAGGACTCTGGTTCATATCAAAACTGTTTGATTTCCTCCCCCTCATGGAAAATGGAAAATAACAGAGCAACCAAATTGGAGGTGACCTTTCTATTCACTGAGAAGAAACCCAACCTTTTAAAAGGGGTCCCACCATTTCTTACACTTTTCTTACTGGCACTGAGTTGTGGTGTTGACCTGCGTGACCTCCCTCCTTCCCCACAGTGGGACTGTGTGATCAGCACTCAGAGCCCCTACCTTAGAGACGAGAAAGCGAAAGGTTAGCGAG
Organism: Mesoplodon bidens; assembly: GCF_964165515.1. Taxonomy (NCBI): domain Eukaryota; kingdom Metazoa; phylum Chordata; class Mammalia; order Artiodactyla; family Ziphiidae; genus Mesoplodon; species Mesoplodon bidens. The sequence goes on along the minus strand of NC_138160.1, from coordinate 136,769,925 downwards.
GTGATGGAATGGCTTGACTTCCGACAGAGGTGGATGGCAGAGGCTGGCTTCAAACTCAAGCTCAAGAGTTCATCTCCTCCCTCCAGCTTCCAAGCACTTTACTGCTCAGAGGGGGTAAACAGGATGTATCCAGGATTCGTAAGGCAGCTGGCAGGGAAGTAAGGTCAATAAAACCATCAGCTGCCATTCCTTGAGCACTGACCAGTGCTAAGCACTGAGCCTGCTTTATCTTATTTAATCCTCACAACTTCCTGATGAAACATGAGGACAATTATGATCTCCATTGTACAGAGGATAAAACTGAGGCATAAGGAGAGAAAACACCTGCCCATAGGCATAGCCAGAAACAGTGGGGATGAATATAAACCCTCAGGGTCTATGCCCTAACCCTTAGCCTACCCAGTGCCCCACGGAGCCTTCCTTCACAGCCGTCTTGCCCATCTTCACTGATGGAGGTGAGTCATGGAGGTTGAGAGGGGTCAGGGGGGCAGCCTGTTTCTTACGTCTCTGTCTATCTATTTATACTTCTATACACGTACTCTGTACAGGACACTTTTCACTGATGTAAACTTACATCCATTCTCTTGAAGACCCTATGAGGTTGGTACTACTCCCATTATATAGATGAGGAAATCAAGGCCCCGTTTGTTCAAGGTCACATATCTAGTAACGGTGGAGCCCAAACTGAACCCCATCTGTGTGACTCCTGAGCCTGAGCTCCTGCTTCCTTTTCTGACTCCATAAGGGCTCAGCAAGGCACTCCTCAGAGACCTGCTGGCCAGTCTGCCCAGCACAGCCCAGGTCAGTGCCCCTGCCCCCTCCCTGAAATATACATACCCTGGCAAAGCCATCTTCTTAGAGGGAAAAGGAAGATAATCGGACTGTGGAACGACATTTCAGGCAATATTACTTGTGATAGGAAATGCCCACCCCACAAAGGGAAGCCACCCATTCACACAAGTCTCTTTTTCCGCTAAAAATAATGCTTTGGCACGCACAGTACACCTCCAGCTGGCAAACTGGGGATATAATGCTTAAGGAACATAACTTATAATGGGTTTAAATAAGGATAAAACCCGTGGAAAGCAGAAACCTACCATTCTTGAACTGCCAATCACAATGCTTGTTAAACACACACTTGACGTCAGGAAGAAGGTATAACGCGGTTTGTAATCTGCCGTGGATGGCTGGCGCTTGAGAAGAAAAGGCCCACTGCTCTTGCAGGGTCACAGCTGTATCACTGGCCACCGGTGACTGAAGTGGGCAGCCGTTCTGTGAGGCCAAGTGTCTTTTCATGCCATGTGGGCCAAGAAGGGAGCAGGAAGGGACTGAAAATAGGGACTCAGCTTGCGTTTTAGAACCTCCTGGATCTAGGGAACTTCTGGGGTGTGTGTGTGTGTGTGCTTAAGTAATGATGAAATGGCATCAAGACAGGGACACAGAGAAAGTTTGTGCATTTGTCCCCCCCCAGGGCATTCCTAACCCATGTCTGCACAGATTCCGAAAGTACAGAGACTGCTCCCCGCGTCTGATCATCAGCTGAGTCTCCGTCACATTTCTAATGCACAGCTTACAGCTGGGAGGGCTTAGGGTGTGGCTCAGGGACACGCTTTGTGCTGGATTTGCTATTGTGGATGACACTGCCCTTTCCTTCTAGTTGAGCATGTGTCCTGGAGATGCTTTCTGGTGGTTTTTGTTTTTCCAATATTGTCATGTGTCCAACGTCCCCAGTTTTGGGGAGGTGGCAGCAGAGGAGGAAGGAGTCAAGAAATTAAAGTCACGTTAACTGATACCACCTTGGAAACTGTCCTCCCTCCCGCCCACTCCACTCCTCACCATCCACTCGCCAGGCAGGGCCCACACACCTGGGATCCCACGTGTGTCCTCTGCACGCTGTCCCTGCGGACATGGGTGTGATGCATCACTGTTTTCAGGGAGCTCTTGCCTTGGAGTCTCCCCTGAGAAAAGTGACATTCTGACTGGAGGCTGCTAGACCCATAACGAAAGAATTACTTCAGCTGTCTAAATTCCACTTCTATTTAAAAGAAAAGAAAAAAGAAAGGACACAGATGGGTTATAGAATTGAGGGTGAGAATCTCTGAAGTGTTGCAGTCCTCCTCCTCCTTTGCATTGTTACAGTAACACCTGCTTCGTTTGGACCCGCCTCGTTCAGAATTGTGATCATTAAGACAGGGCAGGTGACGGAGGAAGAGTTGGTTAAGCAAACTGACCACATAAACAAGATTAGAGGTGACACATTTAGGCTGTTTTAAGTGTTTTAAAGGTCTCTTTACCTCCAGCTACCACTCTGCTAATTGTCCATCCTTCTTTTTTTTTTTTTTTTTTTTTAAGCCAACTCCTTAGAGGCCCTTTTCCCCAGCAGCCCTTTCTCAGCCTCCTCTGGTGACAGCACTCATGTTTATTCCCCAACAGATACGCACTGTGGTCTCACATGATGGTGATGACAATGGTCACAGCCACTAACGTGGGAGGGAGGGCTTCTTCCCAGCCTGGCTTTTTCCCTGTCTCATGTGTTCCTCCCAACCAGTCTTAGATATATATAGGCTGTCTATTGTCCCCATTGTACAGATGCAGAAACTGAGACAAAGCCAAGCTGGCTCATCCAGAGTTACGCAGCTAGCACATAGGGGGAGCCTGGGGTTAAATCCCAGGCCGACTGACTACTGTATCAGCCCCTGTGCTAAATGAAATGGTCATAGTCAAGCCACTGGGCTAGGACCATGTGGATCAGAAAATGCTGACCTTAAAAGCTTTTCCTGTGTTAGGGGAAACATGACACCACGGGAAAGAAAGCAGATCTGTCTGGGAGAGGCTGGATGCCCAGCTGTGGAAGTTCAGAGGAGGGAAAGATTAGGGAGAGTTCAGAGCAGCCTAGTGGAGAAGGGTGCCTTTGAACTGGACCTTGGGTGAAGGGCAAGTCGGATTTGGGACCAGGGAGATGGGGGAGGCGCATTTCAAGCAGAAGGATCAAGGATAACCTGAGCCAGAGTGTAGGGGGCTGTGCCCCCTTCTGCAGCACAGGCACCAAGAAGCAGGGAGAAGCTTGAACTGGAAGTCCTTACCTGGGAGTCAGAAGCTCCATTCTTTACTGATACTTTAAAATTCACAGTTTCTACTGTGATTCCAACTGGTTTTCTCTCCCAGGTAGCTAAAACGTTTGACGATTTACGATTCGTCTGAGAAATTTTTTAGGACAACGCAACTCTATCTCAGTACTTCTGGGGTCCCATAGATGTTCTGTTAAAAAAAAAAAAGAAAATGTTATGGTCAAACAAACCTAGAAGATGGTGTTTACTGCATCACTGTCTTGGAGTCACAATGCACGTATGTTTAACTAAAGGCTCTGAGACACCCCGCGGCTAAACAAAAGAACAGTCTCCCATTTTGTTCTCTGCACTTCTTTGCCCACAGAACACTTTTCCGAATGTTCACGCCAGTGAACATACCATGATAAACTTGGGAGATTCAGACATATTTTGAATTTAAAGATAAACACACAGAAATCTCCTTCCATTCTTATCTAGATAACATCATTGATCAATCCTGACCTTAGAGTCCCCAGGTGTGTCTGTTTTCAGAGCCCAGAGACCTGAGTCACCTCAGTACGCTCAGCTATTGTCCTGGAGACATCCTTTCCCTTCTCCTAAAGCTGTGCCCCTACAGCACGGATTCTCTGCAATTTCAAGCCTCAAAGGACTTCACTAATCAAGAGACAGGCAGCCCCAAGAATGCTGTCCCCATGCCATCGGACCTGTCCCCGACGTGGGGAGTTGAAACCCTAACCATGTCCCAGACAGTCTCCGCAGCGAAGAATTAAAATCAAAAAGGCCAGAGTGATTTCACAAAAATTGTCCGCACACTGTGCTGCTTTCTTTCCCCACCTCCTTGAAGCGCAGGCTGGCCGGCCTCACCCAACTATCTGCAGCCTGGTAGCAAATCTCCTGGAATTGTCTTTCGCTCCACGCACATGTTCAGTTTGTGCAAGCTCTTCCCCCCATTCTGTTCCTGATTAGCTCCTCATTCTTTCTTACACATGTGGTGGTTCAAGGAAGACCACATTCCACCCTCTCGCTCCAAACTCTCCCAGCTCGGCAAAACTTTCCGTTTTGTCTTTGTTCTTATCACACTGAAAAATGCACTGCCTCTCAAGCCAGTAGTTTTCTGCGCTTCGGTCAGGGCACGTGCTCACCCAGCAGCCAGGGGAATGGCAGAGCCTCCTCCGTCTTGTGATGTCTTTGGCACATGTTACTCTCTGAGACTGTCGTGTCCTCATGGAAATCTTCACAGGCCCCACTGGGCCAAGTGCGTGTGCCAGTGGCATTTCTGAAACATTCTAAGCCTGAAGCACCCATCCCTCTCACCCATGTAAGTAATCTTGGGGATTACAGCACAGATACAAGAAAAACAGCTTCTAACATTCTGGGAGCTTCCCTGCAGTCGTGCAATGAGGTTTCTTTATTAAACGGCCACTTTAGAGGTGCCTAAATTCAGAGGCCACAAAGGGAGCTCCTTTCCCAAAATTTACTCATCAGTGAGGGTTCTGCGTCTGGAGTTTAGGAAGTGACGGATGAGATTTAGGGAGCTGTAACCCCCTGATATTACATGCAAATCTCTGCGTGTAAGTACCTCTGGGGCTTCTTCTGGAGAAAGGTTCCCTGGCTTTTGTTAGACCCCCAGAGGAATCTGAAGGCCAACAAAGGAAAGGTAGGAAACTGGGGGCAGACCACAGCCACCCCTAGATACCCCCAGATATGTTTGTTCATTTGGTTTTAATTCTAACTTTTGGCTAACACATATAGACTGGGCTATTTTATCTTTTAAAAAATCCACCTGCCCACCTTCTCTAGAAGTAATTGGAAAGCTGGGTGGCTGCGAGCAGGCATTCCCACACGGCAGCACCGGGGTAGCGTTTAGAGTGCCACCCACCCTACAGACCTCAGTCCACACGGAGGGGACCTTGCTCGCTCATGATCCCAGCCTGGGCTCTCAAGGTGCTGGAGGTTTTGACTCCTGTGTTCCAGACTAAGAAGCAGTTATCTGTGGACTCACGGCCCATCACTTAGCTTTGCTTTATAGCTTTTAATGTGGCCCTAATAGAAGTCTAATCTAATTGATCTAACATACTATTTAGGTAGCAGAACACTGAGTAGCTCTTTTTAAAAAAAATTCTGGTCATCTAGAATTAAAAAAAAAAAAATCCTGATGTTTTTAGGGCCCATATTGGCTGGGTCCACTGACGGAAATAGCAGGAAGTTGGTCAGTTTTCTACTTTGCTTTGTATCACATTGACGCTGCCTGAGGTATGCTACAGGAGACTGCCCTTTAATGCCAGGCACACACAGTAGATTTTGGCGGAAGGCATAAGGAGACACACTTATTTTGCCAGAGGGTTAGAACTCCCACGGAAAGCCCTGCCTTTAGTAAAGGTGCCCGGACGCACCTCCAGCCTGGAGGAAAAGATCCTTAGGGAGGCAGGACCATGCTGAGCTGTCACACTGCAAAGACCCTCTTGCTCCCGCTACCTCCCCCTTGCCTTTGGAGCTACAGCATCTTGAATTCTCAAGGCTTAGATTGAAATACCCAGCTCCCCATTTCAGTCAAATCCAGGGCTCACTTGAATCTTAAGGGGGCTGCATCTCCAATGGATCCCAAATCTTTGGGGGTTTAAGTTGGTCTGCATTTGGCAAGTGACACTTCCTGTTTCTAAGAAAAATGGCTTACGATGGCTTACAAAAAAGACTCCAGGAGCTTTTGGACTGCGAAACGGCTCTTGCAAAACAACATGTGGATGATTTACGTGTAAATGAATCAGGAACATGTGGATTAAATTTCCTTGTGAATACAGATGGGTTTAAAAATTAACGGAAAAAGTGTTTGGCAAAATACTTTAAAAAAAAATTGAATAGAAAACGCCAGGGCTGGGGTAGGGGAAGCAGAGGAACGTGGGGCACACAGGGCTCACAGCCTCACCTGGCCTTCCAACGTCTACTGCAGGATTTGTGGTAGTTGGGGCTCGCTTAAAAACAAAGGCACATTCTCGCAGACATGAGAGTTGGGAAATTTAGAGGGTCACTTCCTAGATGCAGTCACCACTGACAAGGACATTCATTTAAATTTAGAATTGCCAACAAAAAGAAAGCAATGACTTCCTCTCTCTGCCTGACAGGATGCTAAGCCATCACTGGGAGCCAAAGATGGCTGCCTCTTGCTTCTAATGTAAGCATCGCTCTCATCTCCACATATTTCAAAGTTGCCATCCGGAACTCTGCACTCATCCCTTTATTCCTCATACCCATCCTGTGAAATGTTCCATATCGGATGGTACCTAGTTCATACGGGGAAACACAAGCCCAGAGAAGTTAAGCACTTTGCACTGGTCACACAGCTAATTTAGCGGCAGAAGTTAAAAATAACAGCAGCCCACCTCTATTAACTAGGAGCTGATACTGGCTAAGCACTTCACACTGGTTGTTTTATTTAAATGCCCAACAACCCTAACAGTTTTATTTAAATGTCCAACAACCCTAACAATATCACAGCCCTTGCAAATACTGATACACTGCATTTCTAGCTGAGGAGGCAGAGAGGTTCAAGGAGACAAGCAACCAGCTCGGGGGGTGGTGGGGGGACATACCCAGCAGGCAGAAAAGCCAGGGGTGGAACGCTGTCAGATTCCATGCTTTTCTAAATACAGCTGTGTGTGGGTTCCTAACACGGCTTTGCAAGATTTTTGATTATCCCATACAGCCTTCCCTTTGCCTAGGATCTCTCTTTAGCTTTCCTAGGCTACAGTTTTCTAGGGACATGGTCAGACCATTCCAGAAACCCCGAGTGAAGCAGTGGCATAGAAGACATTCTACGTCCGCATCCTCTGCTTTCTGGAGCCAGTAGCCCCTTCTCCCAGGCCTGAGGACCTAAATGGAGTCACTCAGATCGCTGCTCTGAGCCTCCGTCCTCGTGCTCACACAGAGCACAGGCAGAGCCACGGGTTGTGGTAGAAACTACTGGCTGTTACAGTGGGCCAGTTTTTTATTGTATATTTTGGAAGCGAAAGGGAGGGGAAAAAAAAGAGTGACAAACTGAAAATTCTCACTATTTTGCAAGCGTTGGGCTGCAACTTTCCCAGCAGTATGCAAACTATGTGACTTTCCAGTTATGTTTTAAAATTGAAATCAGATTTGGAGGGATGCTTAGGATCTTCTTTTCTGTTAAAGACACATACACATGCTGACACACTATCATTCTTAATAAAGTACATGTATATTTTATAATAAAAACTCCTTCCCGGGAAGATGAGAAAGCACATGTGTGGCTAATATTCAACCAACATAGTGATGTGTGGGTGTTTTTTTCCATCTTTTTTTTTTTTCTCTCTCTCTTTCAGTGAGAAGTTTGGATGCAAAACCATTTACTCTTGTCTTCTCTTTTCACAGCGATATCTGGCATGATTGTTCCTCCCATGTGAAAGAATTGCCTTGAAGAATTTTATTAATGAAGAGGTTGGATTCTGCTACAGAAAGTAATCTGATACAAGTCCCAGAGTGGAACTTTTAACTCAGGCCTTTTTAAGAGGAATCACATTAACTGCAGATTTTTAAACAAACAATATCACCGACCTTGCAAATACTGAAATTGGAAGGGATCTGCTAATGCAGGGTGTTGGTTACAGTTGTTGTACCTCTCAAGTCCTTGGGGGGATATATTTATTCTGTGTTGATAAAAGCAAATCCTCTTTTTCTTTCTCTCTCTTTTTTTTTAAAGCTTAACTCGGCAATCATTTGTCTTTTATAAACCATAAAGCTGTATACAAGGGACACTATAAATAAGACTCCATGTTTTAATTTATGATGTTTTTAAAGCTGTGTAAAAGGAGAATGAAATGGTGATATTTACAAAAAAGTTTAAAAAGAAAAAAGGAAAAAAAAAAAAAAAAAAAAGCTTGTATGGGACAGAATAGGAATGCCAGTTAGATTTTTTAGAAAACTAAGGGTCGGCTTTTGCGCCTTAAAGCATATCAAGTGGTAGTTACTCGGACAGTGCATTTCCAATATCTAACTTAACATGCCACCCCTTAGCAGTGCAAGCTTATTTCTCTCTTTTGTATTGTTGTCTTAAGTAACTGTGTAAATAAATGCAGCCTGGAAAGTTAAAAAGTGATGTAAGTGATCACATTTTCCCCTTCTACTCAAAAATCCAGTGCCTCTAGACAGATCTTAAAACTGCATATTTAAACCTGACAGCACTCTCTCTCTTTTGCTTATGTCAACTTCCTTCGGAAGCCGACGGCTTCTCGAGAGCTTGGTGGCACACGTGCTGTGTGAGAATCTCCTTTGAGACTTCATGGAACAGGGTCAGGCACAGAATTCCACATTATGCCCTCCAGTTATCAAACCAAAATCCCACTTACAGTCCGCCATTTACATGGTTAAAGTTTACTCATCCTAAATGCTGACTTCATACCAATCCTTCAAAAGCTGACAAAAGCAACATGGCAGGTATTTCAGATTTCCCATCCGAGATAGCGCCTCTATCAGTCGACCCTTACCATTTGTAACATAGTAGATTGAAACGACAGGTTAAGTGCTTTGGAATTAAGAATAAAAGGAAACTGGGAGGAAGGAGAAGAAGGTTGAGACCTCCAAAACATGGTTTTCTGTTTGATGGGAATTTTTGCTCTCATTATCTGGGAAGTGTTCTTAAAAATAGGAATTAATAGCAAAGATGCAGCAAAGCTCTGAGGATGCATTTGCCTGATATTTTTTTCTTTGCTGTTGTGTTTTGTATGTAGTTATAAATACTGTAGATTTTTTGTGATTTTTTGCCAAAGTTGTTGTTCTATTTATACATTTTAATGTCTTAAGACAGTTTTTCAATATCACAAAAAAAGATTTTACTGCATATTTTGCAAAGAAAAAAAAAGCTCACTACCTTTAGCTTGCACATACTTGCAAAGTTAATTAAAAGGCTTTTTGTTTTAAAGGGGATTTTGTAAGATATCCGTATAAATAATGTATTTATCTTTGGAATTTGTACATTGCTTTCCCCTTCCTCCTTTCCCTCCAACTCCCAGTTTATTTTATTGTGTATGTTTGCTATGTGAAAAGTGCGTATTTGTTTGGCCACCTATAGTTATATTAGCTGTTTCAATGTGATTTTTAAACATTTCATTTATAGTTATTTTTAGTATTGTTTTAAACCATGCTTCATTTTTTTTAATTTTCACCCAAAAGCCATTGTCTATTTTTGTATTATTTGTAAGTTAAGAAGTTTTTTCCAATATATGGCAAAAAATAGTAGCATATTATTCTTGTAGCATTTAGTTCTGTAGATTAAAAAAAATGTATCCTTTGCTTTGGAAGCTTACAGAAAAAAACCCTAACGCTGTTTTACTCTATTAATATGCATGGAACCTCTCCCTTTGGACTGACACATTTTGTGCATTAAATTCCGGGGAGAAACTTCATAGAAATCAATGAACATACTTTCTTTCCTAAGTCTGCTTGTATATTTCCTCTGTCTTTCACATAAATATAAACCAGCAGATTGGATGCCTTAACAATGCAAATCATATTCATTTCACTTGTACATTGTAACTGTGCACCAGAACTGTCAGTCATCACTAACATTCTAAGAAAAAAGAAAAAGAAAAAAAAAAAAAAAAAAAAAACAAAGAAATCGAAAAGCACAAAAGAACTGTTTTGTTACCTTAAGACAATGTAACTTTTTCTAGTAGAGCAAGAAATTTACAACAATGCTGCAACTGTGCATGCCCCCATATGGATTTTGCAATGGTTTTCACTAGACTGTCAGAGTGCGATTTTTATGGGTTGGGGAGGGTGGGGGAGGGGTGTTGCGGGAGGGAAGGGAGGGGAGCAAAGCTGATTTTTCTTGGTGAGAAATAATAATAATGATGAATAATAATAATAAAACTGGAAAATGTAAGCAAAGTGGACGCATTGCTTCTCGGTACTCAGAAAGGTTGTCCGAATTCGTGTGCTAAGCGCTGGCCTGAAGATGTGTACAATTTAAAGCCATATTTTGTCTGGTGAGCCCCTTAACTGTTGGTGAAGGACCCGGGTCAGCCGGTGAGGTGTCGGGCTCAGACCTTGACAACAAACGCCACCCACTGTCAGCCATGTGTAGTGGTTAGAACTTTTCTTGAAAGTCCAAAGAGCCTTTAAAATGTGTATAATTTGTGTTTTGTTCCCTCTATTGATATTGATTAGATGAAAAGACGTCTGGCCCTCTGACCCTCTCTCTTCTACACAGAACTTTTTACAAGTAAAAGATGTTACCCTAAATACAGAATATGGCTTTAAGAAGAAAATGAAATAGCGAATTCAATTAAGATTTCAGTTTGGGGGCGGGGGTGGGGGTGGGGTGGGGGGTGGAATACAGCTTCTGGATGACTGGATTGCAGAACATGCCCTGGCCTCACATTGTACTAGGATGCAGCTTAATGAAGTCATCTCTAAATCTAACCTTTCACCTTCTTATCAAACTTTTGGAATAGACACACACTGTACAGTTCAATTGTTAGAGAATCTAACTACTGTAGAGATTGTTATAATTTTTTTTTTTGCAAACATTCAAGCTGTAAAAACTTTTCAACTTTCACAATATTTAATTAAAGTTACTTCCTGTCTGTGATGGCAGCTCCTAGTTGTGTATTCATTTCTCTATTTCAGATGAGTCCGAGTCCAACATAATGTAAAAGGTCTGTGTTTGCAATTACTCAGGACAGTGTTGACACCCAGAGAAAAGCAGCAAGAGTAGTCTGGGGACACCCACTTTCCCTCTTTGTCAATCCTTGGGGATTTGCTAATCTGGGATGCAAATTGAACACACACAGCGTACTGCTGCCCTCTGCTGGCAGCAGCTGGACGCGCAGTGCCCATACTGGCCCAAGGAGAGGCCAAGAGCCCCAAGGATGACACTAGGCAAGCAATGAGATCCCCCGGAAGTGACTGAATTACGAATCCAGGATCTGGCCACTCTGGAAAGCCATCCTCCGTGCTGCAAGTCTGAACCAAGCTCTTCACATACAGCTGCTAATTAATCCCAGTGAGCCTTCTGGTCAATTAATTATGTGCCCTGGCTCATTGATGAGGAGGCATGTGTGAACACAGAACTTTCTATGATCTATAGTTTTAAATCCAATGTGGATAAGACACTTTTCCTGTTGTATAAAACCAAATTTATCTGGAGTCGGGCTTCCCTGGTGGCGCAGTGGTTGACAGTCTGCCTGCCAATGCAGGGGACACGGGTTCGTGCCCTGGTCCGGGAAGGTCCCACATGCGGCAGAGCGGCTGGGCCCGTGAGCCATGGCCGCTGAGCCTGCGCTCCGCAACGGGAGAGGCCACAACAGTGAGAGGCCCGCGTACCGCCAAAAAAAAAAAAAAAAAAAAAAATTTTATCTGGAGTCAAACATTCTACAAACACCCAATAGGTCCCTGCTCCTGTAAAACGATTTCACTTTAAGTTCCATCATCATCATAAGTCTTTCCAATTGCACATTCAATGCTTTCCCTACTTTTGCAATTATTGGACTGAATAAGGTTAATGATGCTTGTAAAATGCCTTGAAAACTCAGCAAATAGGCCATGGACCAACAGAAACTTGATGACCAGAGCTAATAGGTCGTCCTACAACCACCATCACGATCATTTGTAGTGTGCATTGCTGATACACTTTTGCTCTGGATAGAGCCCAATCTGAGGTAATGAAAGACGGTAATGAATAAGTTAATAAGTAGAGAAGCTACTATCTTCTTTAAAAGAAATCTATGTTGATTAGTTTGGTCATACAATATACATTTTTGGAATTCTGTATCAGGTGCAGGTCTCCGTATTAGATGCAGAAGATTAAAAAAAAAAATGAACAAGAGGCCCCTGCCCTCAGGACACTCATAATCTCAGACAAGAGAAATCTATACTCAAAGCAGTTTAGAATGCTTAGGGCAAGACAGTCATGTCATAATGCTCCACAGAATAAAATAGACATCCACACCTCTACATACTGGTTTCTACTTTCCTTAAGGCCTATTTCCTGGAAGCATCCATTCATTCATGTAGACCTTGAGGGTTTATTGTACATCTGGCACCAGGTGAGGCCTGGTGGATTCTATAACAAGCACAGCAACACCGATCCTGCCCTCACGGATCTTACAGTTGAGCGAGGCAAGGAGACATTAAGCCACTGTAGAAGTCTAAACGAACAAACCGATAATGGCAATGAAGAAGAAGTCTAGAATGCTCTGAAAGTATATTACAGTGGGATCTAATTTAAGCTGTAGGGTTGGGGAAGGTTTCCAGAGAAAGTGACACCTAAGATGATATGTGAAGGATGAGGTAAGCAGGTGGGGTGGGCACCTTAAGCAGAGGGAATGAGGGCAGATGTAAGGATGTGGGCTTTGGGCGTGGATATGGCCCATTCAGGAACAGAAAGACTGTGTCTGCAGAGTATGCAAATGTGCAGGACGGCACCGTGGAGCTTGGGAAGTGCAATTCAGAACACGTACTGAGGACCTACTGTGTGCTTGGCACTGCGCTAGATGCTAGGATGCACTATTGTGACAAACCAGTCATAGGTCCAGCCTGTAGGGCCTCAAGCATAGCTCATAAACTTAGTGCCCCATATTTGTCCACAGGGACCATGCTGGTAAACCATGAAGTGGGTGAGCTGGGGTAAGAACAGACAAGGAACACCTCGCTTGCTCCAGGCAGTTGTTCCCACATGGGAATGTGGCCCCAGTGACTCCCATCTTTCATTTTTCAAGAATGCCAGATATATTATTGATTTTTTTTTTTTGCTGTGAAATTCTCATTTTTTAAATGTTGTCATCTAATCCAAAAATGGTGCTTTCAAAACACTGCATTGGGCAAAAAAAGAAAGTCCACGAGCCTCTAAGAATGTCAGTTTGGGACTTCTGGCCAAAAGACAAGTTACTAAAGGAGATGTTTACCCAGCTTGACTTGAGGGTCCTACTGCTAAGTCCTAGAACTAGGTCAAGGAAGGCTGCAAAGAAGGGCCTGCCTGAAGGGTGCAAATAGATGCTCTCCAGGCAGGTAAGGGAAAGCAGGGCATAGAAGGCCATGCTCAATGCCTCTGGAGCTGGCTGTAGGAGAAAATCAACATTAAATTAATCAAAAGGAATAGGAATCTGGGGGAATGGAATATATAATTATGAAAAAAACTCTATATGCTACAGTAGCCATGTCAATGTTAAATATACAGATCACTTTTTTGAAAAATCTCCTTTTGCCTTGCCAAAACGCCCTCATCAAAAAGTTCTTTTTTTTTTTTTTTGCTGTAAGGCCTTTTATTTTAATGTTTCCTTGCTGTTTTAACATTTTTAAAAGTTCATTTTTAAATAGATGTCCAGAGAAGTAAACTCTTTCTGGCACATCATGCTCATGGCCATGCCTGTCCTAGCAGGCTCCAAATCACTCACATTCTCAAGAATGTTGCTCCTGAATTATCATCCTCTCCTTCCAACATCTCCATTTCTTCTTCCTCAATATTGCTATCTAATCAGTCTACACATATGATCTCATCTTAGAGAAAAAGAAAAAACCCTTTGACCTCACTTTGCTTTCAGTCTGCCCATCGTCCTTCTGCTCCGTTTTATAGCAAGTCCTCTCTAAAGAGGTCTCTGTGTCTTTCTCTTCTTCATCTCTATTCTCTTATTATCTATATTACAATAGATGTTGGCTGCAATGATGAGTAGTGGGGAGTCTTAAACACTGTAAACAAGGGATCAAACATATATTTTACATCCTTGCAGCTACCTAGAGAATGAATTGGAGAGAGGCAGAGGGGAAAGAGAGAACAATTAGGAGGCCATTACCATGGGCAAGGCAAAAATGCATAGCTTGGACTAGAAGAATGGAAAGAAGGAAAATAGATAGGATTAGACATATTTAGTATTGTGATTACAGTCAACAATACTGTATTGTATACTTCAAAGGTGCTAAGAGACTAGGTCTTAAATGTTCTCACCACAAAATGAAATAATTATGTGATGAGATGGAGGTGTTAGCTAGTGCTATGGTGGCAATCATATTGCAATTAACATGGTGTATACCTTAAACTTATGGCATGGTAAACGTCAAGTACATCCCAATAAAAAAATACTTAGTGCATAGAACCACTAGGATTTGGTGACTGATGCAATGTGGGGATTGAGGGAGAGGAAAAAGTCAAGATAAAACTCAGTTTTCTGACTGAGGCAACCGCTATTAAAGAAATGGTCGATTTCTCTATTTGGGCCGTTTCCCTGCTATTGAGGTACGGAGCTTGATGGTGAAATCCCTTCCTACTGTTCCCTTTGCTTTCCTTCCCTCTTCCAAGTATGATCCTCTTCTCCAGAGGCTTCTATATTTACATTAGGAACGAAATTCAGTTTCCGGAACTGGAAATATTTTGCTATTTTTTTTTTTTTTAACTCAAGCATCAAGCAGTTTTCTCTCTTCTCTCTGGAGAGTTACGCTACAGTGGGACTGATTTTTATCTACTTGGCATACTTTTTTCCCACTGATTGTAGAATTTCCACATTCTATATTAAGAAGGAACGTTCCGAGCCCTGGAATGAACCACAGGCCTGAGAGTTGACCCTCTGCAGGAAATATCTTGCACAGGGAATTATGCTATAAGGAGAACCCAGTACTCCACCAAAGAGTCAACAAAAAGGAGGGAGTCCCACTGAAGTTGATTCATTCAATAACATAGATCTGGGTGGGATTCTGCCAGGAAAGTCATGGCCATAAAATGAGGGAGAGCAAGGAGAAATGAATTAGAACCAATAGCCATGCCTTCTCTCACACATTTGTCTATTCAATATATTCTTACCACGGACTTTCCCCGTGTCAAGCACTGTGCTAAGGGCTGGGGTTTGACTGCATCTTAAATAGACCCATTTCCTTCCCCCATTACTACCTAAGGAGGATTCTTTGGTATGAATCAAAGAATCACAGGAACATCATTTCATACTGTGGTAAATGCTGCTGTAACCCTAATATATCTGAGCAAGCATGTGGCTCTATCTCTGCACACATTCAAGCTACTTCAACACCCACCTTTAATTAAAAAGAAATGGATCCCTTATTCAAATCCCTTAAAGGCCAGTAAAAAGAACCTAAATGTAAAGTCCACAGCAATACCTACTAAAATTCTCTTTCTTCTACCATCCTTTTCCCTACTCCTCACCTTACTCAGACACTATCGTTCTCAATCCATCTGACAAAAGCCTATTCTGAGCTTGCATGATTTTTCTTTTTACCTCCTCACTTTCCCCATCTCTCTCAATGCATTATTTTCTTTCTCTCATTGCATTAAGTCTTTTTTCCAGCAAGAAAATCTTTCCTCTTTAGCAGAGCTGGGGAAAGGGGAGATATTGGACTGGCCAAGCATGATTTCCTTTGGCAAGCTGGGAGAGGGGAAAGTCCGTAAACACTTCCTTGTTAATAATGTTTGATGTGTTAGACTTTCGGGGCAAGAATATGGAGCCATGAGCACATACGGCAAGAGTCACGGATGTGCTCCTGTTTGAGCGAAGACCTGAAGGAGCAGAAGTCAGCAGGGCCAAGCTGGGGGTGGCGCAGACAGCATTCCAAACAGAAGCGGGCCACCCAGAGTGCAGGGCTGGTGCCATTCGAGCCTTTCCTACAGAATGCTGCCCCTTCTCAGTTCATCTCCCTCCTCTGTCGTGTCCTTTTCTTCTGCCTTCCAACATGGTTTCCTTCATCTCTGTCTATGCAACAGTCCTGATCAGCGTTCGGTTCACTGGTAGCTCTTCAAGCAGAGCCATTACCTTACTGATTCCGGTACACCTCTGGGGAGACCCTCTCCTTCTCTTTACCTTTACTCCTGCTTGCCCTATGGATTTATTGCATGGGATTCTAGGGATGTGGTGAAATTTTCTTTAATCCTTTAAAAGCAGCTGAAACCAGATGAAAGGTTAGGGGTCCCCAGTATTGCTCTTTATAATTCAAAGGTAAACATCCCTACCCTACACTTCATGCCCTAGAAACCACCACAGCCCAAAGTGCTCAACTGAAAAGGCCAACACTGAGCTCCCATTTCTTCCCACAAGCACAGTATACTGTGGCACAAGCTCATGTCCAGGAAAATCAAGGAGGTGGTATGAATGGCACCTGGCATTCCCTTGTTGGGGGCCTATTTTTACATGAGGTGATATTCTATTAACTTTATGGAATATGTTTATTAAATTCTCATAATGGTCATGAAACAGGGGAGTAATTGTCCTCAACTAAAACTGAATTACTCACCAACTTTGTATGAGGACAGAGGGTCCGTGCTGGACCTTGAAGGCCATTTATTTAAGACATATGGGCACAACAGTTACTCTATCTGTGGAATGAATTAACTCAATAATCAGTAGATATTGAAAATGGCTTCAAAAAAGGAAGTCACTCAGCTTCTCATCTATAAAAAAGAACTGATAATAAGAGTATTTATCTTAAAAGGTAACTAAGAAGATAATGTTAAATAAGCCACATAATGAGTTATCATTCAGTGCCTGGAACATATTAGCCAGTCTGTCAATGTTAGACATTGTGATTCCATTGTGTGTATGTGTGTGTGTGTGTGTATGGATGGACAGATAGATAGATAGATAGATAGATAGATCATAATATGTTTAACTGATTTCAAACTGATAGACATTAAGTTGTTTCCTATTTCTTGATATTATATGCAACACTATGATGGATATGCTTGATTTAAAAAAAGTTCTTGCAAGTCCTTTCTACTTCTTAAAAGCTAACAGTATAGTATCCCTGGCATCCAAAGTGCCACCTCAAGAAAGGATTCCTCCTTTAACAGGAAAAAACTATCCCAACAGGTACCAAATCAAACCAGAAGATGATTTGTGGCTGATGCTTGTCATAAGTACAAGAAAAACACAGATCCCCCAAATCATTATACTTTGGTACCACAGTAGGTACCAGTGAGCTCCAGACAGGAAAGAAGAAGAATCATTCTGAATACTGTCATATGTCAAAGGAAGGGGACTCTGGGCAATAAATTTGCAGGGCAAGGACCTAGCAGTGATGCTGAGGATGAGACAAGACAAAGGTTGAGATGGGTAACTCGGGGACACAAGGAAGAGAGTAAAGAAATATTTCTTATATGTTGGCATCCATAAGTCATTTCATGACGTGTGAACCTGCTAAGCCCTTTCATAGTTCAAAAAAGATAAATGAAACAGGCTTAGGTGAAATTAGATGAAATTTGGACATGATTAACACAGTTATGGAATGGACTATTAGAAACCTATCTGCCTCAGAACAAGAAATCTCTTGAAATCACTTATCCCTTCTTTGCTCACTCACTCTAATATGTAAGTGCCTAGTATGTGCCAGTCATTATGCTAGGAAATGAGTGTAAGAGCAATTGGACGTGGGCAATAATTCAGCACACAAAAAAGCAAGTTAATAAGCAAACATATAATTACATGTTGAGAAGAGCCCTCTGAGGGAAACTGGCCTGGATGCTGTCTGCCTCCTCATCTTACTGATGTTGGGCCTGGACATGTAACTTGCTGAGGTCCATGGAACATGAGCTGACATGATACAGGCAGAGGCCACAGATGTGATTGTGAATTCTGACTAGGTTCTTACACTCCAGAGATCTGCCAGGATGAGAGCTTCCTCCAGAAAGCTGTTGAAATGTCAACCTGGATCCTGAAGTGTCTACACACAGAACAGACCAGAGGCCACTGACATCTCAGAGCTGAGCTTCACTGACCCTCAGCCTGAAGCAGAGTCACCCAGCCATGCTGACAATATCAGCTGTTCCTTGGATCCACTGCCCTGCAAATCTGCAAGGGTGAGACTTAAAACTTGCTGTGGTTGTAAACCCTTGAGCTTTGTAGTGATTTGTTATGTGACATTATTGTGGCAATAGCTGATTGACATTGAAATAGAAGCCTAGAAGTGGGTGCAGTTATAAGAAAAAACTGAAAAAAAATTAGTTTAAAACTCAGTGGTGGGTGGTGAGGAACCAATGGGAGGTTGGGAGAATCACGACCTGTGTTATACAACAGAGAAAATATTTAGTAAGAATTTAGTAAAACATGTAGTAAAGGGAGTACCCAAGATAATCTAGACAGGAGACCGGGAGTGGAGTAAGGAGATTTGGAAACGAAATATTAAAAGCCTGAGCTGGCTGTAGGTAGCCACATTTGATAAGGTGCTACATGAAAGAGATGAGCTCAGAAAAAAATGGTCCAGTTTACAAACACAATTAAGAAAGAATACAGAGAACTCAGAAAACTGGGCACATGTTGTGTTGGAAAACGATACTGTTTTTCATCTCTAGACTCTTCATCCAGTAAAACATCCTCTAAGTAAAATACAGCCTAAAGGAAAAGACCAAAACAGGGACATAGCCATTAAGATACAGCTCAGGAACATAGTCTAAACCAAGAATGTGGCCACCATAGTCTCTGTTAAGACCTCTGAAAAGATTAAGCAGATTCCTTCAGCTGGATGAAGAGCCTCCCAGAAAGATCACACAGAAGCCTGAGATGCCCAAATTAAGAAGCACAATTACCTCTAAAAAGAAAGGCATTTTTGACAAGAATTATGAGTATGGCTTCAGTGAACAGAATTCAGTGGAATTCAATACAAAAATAGTCCACTCAGTTTTTGAGACAGTTGTATTGGCAGTTATGTAGCCATGCTGGATTAGAAGAGACTGTGGTCATTAGAGATGTAAAAAGACATCTGAGTCACTCACATTTCTAACAGGCAGGAAGCAGGCTGAGAAATTTTCTCAGTTACTGAGAAGGAAAAACCCTTTCCTTGCCCTTTCAGAAATGACTACAGAATAAATGAAAAAGAAAGGGTCTCCTGAAGGCAGAGCCAAGAGTTGTGGAAAAAATAGTTGTCTAAGAATCTACTTCAAGGAGGCAGAATGTGGGTGGAGTATAGTACCCTAACCCATTGATGTTGGGTTAGCCATATGACTTGCTTGGACCAATGGAATGTCAATGGATATGATGTAAATGGAAGCCATGGGGCATGCTCAGATGGCTCTGGTCTGGTAGCATTATTGTGGCAACAGCTGACACAGCAATTCCTGCTCTTGCATAGAATTTGGACCGTATGAACCTAAATGACCCTGAACACCCAATTAAAGCAGCTGCTTTTAGTCATCCTCTCTGACATCACCACTTATTATTTTCTTCATAGGCTCTTTCTCTTTCTGGAATTATCACATTTACATATTTGTCTATTTGTAAATATTTTTATTTACTGCCTCATTTTCAAGTGCCTAGAACTAGTCCTGACACATAGTAATGATAAATAGATGCCTTTTGATTTAAAGTTCCTTTCTCTCTCAAAGAGTCTGTAATTCTCACAAGCTTAGACTGCATTGGGGATATTATGAAGACATTGTTTTTTGCCTTCAATAATGCTTCAAAATACTGGTATCATTAGTTTAAAGGGCATCTTTGATCAGAGATAGTTATAACTCATTGGGAATACCCATATCGTATGGACTCTGAATTAGTGATTTCTGGACAAAAGCAGGAAGTGGAATCATTTCCAAGTAGTGATTCAGAAGAACAAGTAATCTGGGAGACAGTCTTCTAGACTGACTTGTGATGAGCAGAAGACCACGGTGTGTTAATTCCAGTATATTCATCTTAAATTGCTGATAAAGTTGTCTATATAGGGCAAAGTGATAATTATTGGAGATAATGATGGAAACTGATGAAGTCAAAACTAGGCACCACAAAATAAACCTTAACTGTAAGGAATAAAACCCAAGAAACATCAAGCTATCTTTCTCAATAGCTATCAATGTATCTCTGCATTTTTTGTCCATGGAGATCTCTCAAGGTTGAATTGGTTTCTTTATTCAACTGGCAGTATGCTAGGTGCTGGGAGAACCATGGCGAGCTAAGCCAGAAATGGTCTTTGCTTCAGGGAGCTTTCCATTTAGTAAGAGAGGCAGACCTTAGTGAGATATACATGTGACTAAATGCAGTATGTTAAACCCTTCTAGGGGCCATGTAGGAGGACAGGAAACCAAGAGATCATCTAAAGACTGACTTTCTTTGAACCATCAAGGAAAGCTTCCTCTGAAAAAATGGTGTTCAAGCTGAGATCTGAAGGATGAATAAGGCAAGAAAGAACATTACAGGAAGAATGAATATCATGTGCAAAGGACCTGAGAAAGATCACTGTGGCTGGAACAAGGGAAAGACAGGTGAAAGATGAAGCTGTACAGATGGCAAGACCCAGATCACAAAGAGCCACGTAGTAAGGAGTCTGGTTTTTGTCTAAAGGGTTGTTTAAAAAAAAAAAAAAAAAGCCATTGAAAGGTTGACTGAGAAATTTATCAACCAGCTTCCAAGAGACTTAGGTAGACATTGCAGACAAATATTGGGGAGCACTTGGAAGATAGTTCTCAAATATTGATAACTCTCCTCCACTAGTGAGCACCTCTGGGCTAGAACCAAGAAAGAGTTCTGTTTGCCACATCTTGCCCAGGATGCTATGTGTCAACTCATAATGGTTGGTTCACCTTTACCTTTCCATGAAGCCCATTATGTTTTAAACAATACCCATCAGATCTTGTAAGGCTTGATATTTATTTTGTTTCAACTATCACTCTTTTTTGTCAAGTCTAGTCTCATGCACAGCAGGTGAACCTTAATGGCTTAAGGAATAAATAGAAAGCTGACGGGCTCACACCCATTAACTAATGGATTACTAAGCAAAAGGGACTACGTTCCACCCCAGCGCACTTAGCCCAGGGTTGCTAGGAATTTTAAAGACTCCAAGCTAACACTTCACGGGCCCAGGGGAAAGGAGCTCAAACTCAAGTATCGTTCCTTTGATAGACAGGTGAATGAACGTGGCTATCATTATGTAATCACACAACTTAGGAGTTATTTATTATCGACTGCACAACACATTCTAGAAACATACTGGAGACACTTGGCCTGCCAGCTTGGTACATTTGTTGGCTCTAACCTGGCAGACAGAAGGATCCTGATGGGAGAATCACTTAGTCCTCTTGCTTGTACTCACTCCATTGGTGTCCCAATATTTCATGGGAAAATACGTAAGGAATAGCAGGCTATTTTAAATACATTTCTTTGAAGTAAATGTGCCTGACATTCTGTTATCTGGAATGCTCCACACCTCTGTAAATTAGTCACCTTGCATGTTGTGTCCAGACCTTCCTTCCAGTCTTTAATCAATTGTTTCAGATATATGTGTCTCATTAGCATCCGAGCAATGCAATCACTTTTTAAAATCCCAAATCTCATGATTTTATTGTGCTATTAAGAGCTTGATTTGTGGGCAGTGGGAACAGCAAAAGAACTCATGTAATTGATCACATTTTGCAGAAGGTGTCCAGCAGAATGAAGAAACCAGCAAGTGAAGCCCCAGAAACACACTCAGGGTGTGTTTCTCACATATCAGCCCAAGCAAAGACTATCGCCCATATAACCACCTTTGAACACCTTTATTTGGTGGATTAGGGGGTGGGAAGGAAGGGATTGAAAATTAATTGCTTTCAAAGGAGATTCTGGACATGTTAAACCCAAAAATAGGGTGTCAGAAAAAGGGACCAAAAAAACACAGTAAGAGGACCGCTATTTGCTACTAGTCTCACACTCAGAAAAATCAGTTGCTAATGATCAACCTCGATCTTTGCTCTGATCCAAGGCCAAAGAATCATAGACCTTTATGAGCTGAAGGGATAGCCTTAGAGATTATTTTTCTAATGCCCTTAAAAGATGAAGAGAATCGGGAAGGGGCAGACTGAAGTCATATATCAAGGGCAGAGCTGGCCCCAGACACCCCCATCTCTACCCTAGTACGAGAGTTGACGTTCTCACTTCCTTTTGGTGCTCCCCTAGTTTCTGGGGCAGTGAGAACAAAGATTTCTCACAGGAATTTTTTTTTTTTTTTTTGCCATGCCACATGGCATGCGGAACTTCCCCAACCAGGGATGGAACCTGTGCACCCCGCATTAGAAGCGTGGTGTCTTAACCACTGGACCACCAGGGAAGTCCTGTTGCAGGAATTTTTAAAGCTGAAGAGTTGAATCTAAAAAGTCCTCTTCTCACTGAGAGGTTTTCACAAAGTAATATCCACGAAATATTAAAATGCATCAATTTTAGAAAGCCCATGTAATTCCTAATTTTTGAAGTCAGTTTCATGAGGTACCCAATAATATACAGACAGAATTCCCTGGAGGGATCAGAACAGTTAATTAGCAAACAGGCAGATCTAGGCTCCTCCTTGCCAGCACTGGGTCCAGCTATGAGAGAAACTGTCCTGGTAGAGTCTGGACACTGGGGAATGCTTGCGGCTATTTCAAGGCAAGAGAGGGTGGCCCTTCCTGACTGCCTCTCGGCATCTCTTCTTATTCTGCTTGCCATTAGCAGCAAGTGTGGTCTGCTTAAATCCCAAATCAGACCATGTAATTCTCCATCTCAAAACCTTTCAATAGCTTCCCATCACACTTAGAAGGAAACACCTGCCTCTTTTGGCCACTGAGCATTATAGGATAGGAGCCCTGTTTATCTCTCCAAACATATCTCGAACAGTTCTCCCCTTTGCTCATTATGCTCTAGCGATATACCATGCTCTTTCCCACTATACGACCTTTGAACTTGCTCTTTCCTCTGTCTGGAAGGATTTTTCTTTTCCTTTCTCTTTGTATATCTGCTATCTTCTTATCCTTAAGGTCTTGGCTCACATGTCACTTTCTCAAATGGACTATCCCTGAATCTCCCAAATCTCAACCCTTTTCCAGTCCAGATGGCTCCTACCTCAAGCGCTATGTTTCAGTCTTCCAGTACTTAGCCCGAGCTCTGATTATTTTACTTGTCTGTTTGCTTGTCTCTCCCATTAGAATGTAGGTACCACAAGGACAGAAGCCATGTCTGTCATGCTCACTATTGCATCCTCAGTGTATATTACAGTGCCTGGTGCAATACAGGTGTCAGGAAGTATTTTAGGGGGAGTAGAAAATAACCTACCCTGGGAACAGAAAAGGGCAGAGGTTATGACTCCTATTTTTCCATAGAGAACTGAGGCCCAGCACTTGCCCAAATGGATCAAGAATTAAAACTTAATTTTCCAGGATTTGCTGGTACTGCATGATAATTGGCAGGGGTTTCCCCAAGGCTGCACCTCTAAGCAAAGATGCTAGAAAGGGCTCCTGTGGAGTTCATGAAGCAACATAGTGCCCTCCAAAGCTTTTGAGAGGCTTTCTGAGGCTCTGTCTGTCCTTCTCCTCCTCCTTCTTCTTTTTATTTTTAATAGCTCTAGATCTAAGGAGAATTGTTTTCTAAGTTGGCCTCTATTCATTTCAGAGAGAGAAATTTAATTCTGTAACCTATCTTCTATGCCTCTCCCTATCCAACTTCTTTTAATCTCTCTAGTCCGCAGACTGACAACATAAAAATAAGGTCAAGATGAGGAAGAAGTTTTCATTTCCCTTATATCATTCATGACATTTTTATATGCCTCTCCCTTCTAATAATGTAGACTATATAATGTGTTTCCCTTTTTACTTTGGCTTCTAGGGAGCTCCGGAGAAAATTTAAACTTCAACCACAAAATGTTACAAACAGCATCCCCTACTCAATGTAATACATTCTTATCATTCCCAATTTTAAACAGATGGGATATAAATTAAAGAAAAATTAACTTAGAAAATTGATCTACAGTTCTTTCTCTCTATCAGTCTGTTCATCCAGTGAGATGACCAGAAGAATTTCTCTCTGCCACCCTTTAATTTTGGCTATAAATTACCACCTTCATTCCATTTCACTTCATATTCTGAGCTCTTAAGCTACAGATCTGCTCTCATAAGAAGTAATCTGTTCCAGTGGCAATGTGTAGAAATAGAAGATGAATAATAAATATTTAGTATGTGCTAGGTGTTGTGCACATCTTAGTTCATCTACAGAACCTAATAACACTAATGTAATTCACCCAAGGACCTGGAAGCTTAGAGAAGTTCTTTAATTTGCATAAGGCCACTGAACTGTTAGGTGAGTGCAGTACTGGGTCTGATTCCACAGCTCATGACAGTGCTAATTCAAAGACTATAACCTGCCATGTAAATGATCTGAAAGACTGTTAAAAGGAGCTACTTAGTAAGAGGATCCTGGTCACCAGCATTAACTATGTACACTATTGTCATTGGCTCTTGGTATGATAGAAAAGTTATTTAAACGGTCTCTAAACAAAGGACAGGTGAATTAAGCTGGTTAATTAGCTGCAATGAATACTAAAAAGGGGGGATAGCTGGTTTACAGTGGCTGCACATTTTTCTTTTCTTCCAGATTTCCCTTCTCCATATCATTCCCACGCAACAGTCCAAGTCACAGGTTCTTAAAATGACGATGACAGGATTCAAAGCAAAGAAAAAAGAAGTTTCTTTCAGGCTTTTGTGTTTCAAAAGCCCTTACCAAGAGGGTTCTATGCATTCACAAAATGTCTGGGAAAGCCATCATGAGTAAAGCAAGGAGGCTCCAGAAGAACTGGGCTTCCCCTGAAGACCAGAAAATTCCTCTGGACTTGAGGAAAGGGAGAGGTGGAGGGGATGTGTCGAGGCAGAAATGTGAGGCTTCCCAGAGAAGGGCTCTGTTCTCTGCTTCCTCAGAGTGCCCCAAGACCCCTGGAGAGAGAGTGGGCAGTGGGGCATGAGGCGGATGGTCTACACAGCCTGGTGGGGATTTCCATGCTTCAGTGAGAAACCTGGTCACCCAACAGCACTCCTGTCCTCAGGAGCAGACGAGTGAATTGCCAGGGCTGTGGGATGAGACTGAATAATACAAGGGATGCCTCAGCAGCGACCAGCCGGGGTTACAAGTGAGGACCACACAGGCCACAGCAGCTCAGAAAAGATGCTGAGAATGCTGATGAGCTGACCTCCCTAAGTTCTGGGAACCATGCTGATCATCTAGACCTAAAACTCACCCTTGGGGAAGAGGGGCTAAGGAAAGCCCAACTTGACAGAGATTAGGTTTCTGCCTCATCAGTAGAATCGTCTGTGAAACCAAAACTTAGTTTAGAAAAAGGAAGAGTTCTGTTTCTCATACATCTGAGGGTATGGATGTCAAGCTGCATCAGCTACGCCCATTTCCATAGGGCCTCTGATCATGTACGGCTTCGGAGACTCAGCATCTCAACACGGACCCTGAGCTACAGTATCCACTGGGTAAGGAAGGAAAAACCTAGCACCCTCCCACGTTCTCAGAGTTTGCAAGGGGAACAGTCTTCATATCAATATACACAAGACACTCCAGACTGCAGACATCAGAGGTTGCTAGCCCACATGATCACACTGCAGCCCCGACAGCACGGGTGCTCGATCAGACATGTGTGGGTACATGGCTGCCACTTCCATCAGCAAAGTCTCTCCATCCAATTTAAACTGAGTTTCAAGTTGATTTTGGAGAAAATTTGTACAGTTTACAGGTTTAAAGCCTTTGTTTCATCCCCGAGGACAAGCAGGCGAGGGGAAGGGAGTGAGGAACTGTTAACATTATTGAGAGGAGAGAAAAGCAAGGCATCCCCAGGAGACAGGGAGGAATGAGACCAGAGACGCAAAGAGGGGAGATGACAATTGTCAGATGAGTTTCATCACTCGACTTTGCCTCTACCTGTTCCCAGCTTCACGGAAAAATTGTCCTTTGGGGCCCAAACTTTCCGTTTAGCCCAAAGATGAGTGAGCATAAAGTTTGAGAAAATTCTTTCAGGCATCTTGGAGTTACGCATGCAGGGAATGAAATGACATTGTTTCCGCTTTCAAAATAAATAGAAGAGTTTTTGGTCACGGAGAGCTCAGGGATGAGAAGTGAGAAATGGCTGAACCTTCAGACTCCAGGAATCCCACAGCTCTTGTAAGCAAACAAATCTCAGAGACTTGGGAGAAAATTATCTGAAGAAAGAAGATGCAGGAGTTTGAGGGGGGCAGGGAGGTAAAGAAGATTCTGTTAGCAAAGTGAAACTTCTTTAGTTTAGATTCCATAATTACTGGGGGGAATGGAAACCACAGGCCAGTTCTTATACTCTTATTCTTATACTCTTCTGTTCAACTGCCGAAGAGAACAAAATTCCCCTTGGTAGGCCTCCAGTTCTTTATAGTTTTCCAGATGAACTGTATGGTTCCAAAAGGACAAACCTTTGTGCTTTTCCTTCTGGCTTCCTTCCTTTTGCAAATAAATGGCTATTTTAAACACAATATCTTTAAACACAAACAACGAATAAATACCTCTAAATCTGGAAAAATAGCAATTGCAAGAAAGATGCACGAAATGGGTTGTGTATACTGTGCAGGGGCTGAGAAATTAGCGCAAGGCACATTTTCCGCTGGTATTTCTTAATCAGTAAGTGCCTCAGGGGTCCAAGGTGGCAACGTTTGGTTCAGGTTATATAGCTACGATGATGTCTCTTTGGGTCTCAATATTCCTTATTGATTTAGCAAATACGTAGCCTGGAAAATGGGCTACCTAATACCTATTTCCCACTCCGTGCCCACATGGCACCATCACTAACTTTAAAACATGCCTCACCTCTTTCATGCCGCCCTGCAGACAGAGCTATAAAATGGCAGAGGCAGGCACACGTGCATGCACGAGACATGTGCTTTAAACATCTCAATCTATTACCTGTCTGGGTCTGGCAGGCAGCAAGCATCTTGACTGCTCTGCGGAAGCATATCCCTCCTGCCCTCCCATCCTTTGATATGCAACGAGCTGAGGCCAAATAAGCCACTCTATAATTTCAATTGTAGGCATCTTTGGAGATGAATGCTTTGGCAGAGAGGTGCCGGGGTCCCCATTTGGACTCCATAACGAAGCCCTCAAAGCTGAGAGATTTTGCAGAATTTAATGGGCTTTGGGGGACAATTTTACAGGCTGATTTCCAGGAGCACACATATTCAAATTTCTTAGCCCCTATTTGAAGGCACATCTGAAGGTGCACCCTACAACCTGTGTGTAGCAGGCTCTTTTGAATCTTGTCCTTGAAACAAAAAAAGGGAAAAGCGAAAGAAAGAAATGCGGGGCCCCCTGGGACTTTGCCAGCAGAGACTCTGGGTAAGTGCAGAGTGACTGCAAAGCCCTGCCAGGAGGCCTTGGGGCTGGAGGGAGGAAGTGGATGAGAGAGACCAGAGATGAGAAGGCCCTTCAGCAGCCATCGGGGAGGCGGTGGCGGGGCGGGGGGGGGCAGTGGGGGGGAGAAGAAAGGGAGACATGCACTAAAAACAACAGAAACACAGGTGGAAATGGCCTTGTGGGAAATCAGCCTGTCAACAAACAAAGCTGGAGGCTAGAAACCGCTGCCTCACCAGCCCAGCTCCTGGGCAAGGAGATTGTTCTGTAAATAAATTAACTGTGGCTTTGACTGCTTGGAAATTAATACTGACACCATGAAAGCTGCAAATGACTCCCTTTTATCAGGAGCAGAAGCGCTACACTTCGCAAAGGGAGCTTTTTGCCATTCCGCCTTTTATTTTGCTTTGTTTTCTCGTGGAAAGTAAATTAGAGCCACTTACATCAGCAGCTCAGGTTAAAGAAAGGGGAAGAAGAAAGAGAGAGAGAAAAAAAATTGTTTCATGTACCAGTGGTTTAGAACTTCATTTAGAGCTAATCACACCCCCATCTTCCTCTGAGCCATTTCTGACAGCAACACAACCTGCATTGCCAACTGGGAGACACAGGCACCCTGAGCTTTGCTGGAAATGCACCAAAGGGCTAGGCAGAGGGTCCCGAGGTTTCTGTCAATGGTCAGGGAAGTTCAGTCTCTGGAAAGAGAAATTAACTTGTGGCCAAGTAAGCCAGGAACTAATTGTTACGACCTGCCCGGTGTGGGCTTTTGCGGAGGATCTCAGGCATGTCCTTCAGCTCTGGCTCTTCCTCCAGAAAGATGGCTGAACTTCCCCCATCAGAAGATAGGAGAGGAAAAGCTCCAAGTTTATTCAGTGGAATAACTGCCCTTATGAATGTGACGCAAATGAGCAAAGCAAAGGCCCTGACATTGGAATCATGTTTATGCTCTGATTAGAAATTATAATTTCTTTCTTTCTTCCCCAGGTCTACCCTGCTACCCACACTCTCCCTGCCCCCAACAAAAGAGACTAGAGATCTTAAAGAATCAGACACTTTTAGGAAAATTAGCACATTACAAATTCTATCGTTCAATATCCTATTAGTTAAACCTCTCCCTTAACAATTTCCATACTTTTATGGTTAATTCAAAACTGATGGAAGTAAAAAGGATTTTGAAGTCTCATAAATTCTAAAACTTTGCTCTGGGCTACCAGAGGTACAATTATTTGATCTAATTTTCCAGGAAATTACATGTTGTTTCTTTATGCCCTGGAAAAATGATAATCCATACGTAATGTCTATGATGACTATAGTATAGCCAGAATTCTAGATTAGTGAGCATTACGCCAACGCCACCAGATCAGAGGCTTTACTGCACATTAATTCTTTAGCTGGTATAGAGACAAGATTACTAGGACTCTTGTTGCTACTTTGTTACAGGTACAAACTCCCAAGTAGACAAGAAACAAAAGTCAAAAGAAAACTCAGCCCTTGGACATCCAGCAAATAAAAAGTATTTTAACGGATACATTGGGGATCACCCTCAAAGCATCACTACAAGTTGGCTGGTTGAAGTGAAATAAAGAAGCTCTGACTAGCTGTAGAGGCCCTTCAAACTTTGAGAACTGAGAAGCACCTGGCAACAACTGGTACTGGAAGTGACACAAGGAAAGCAGAGGAAAGAAAGCGGACCTGTGTCGCTGACGTTGGGCACATTAGTGACGAGCCACAGTGGCGACAAAGGGACCCGTGCTGCAGCAACAGAGATGGCACAGCCCGTCCTGCTGTCCCCCTCACCCCTACACTGCAGAACAGAGCTCTTCCCAGGAAGGGCCTCATTTTCATATGAGGGCACTAGGATGTGTGTGAATTGGCATCGAGGGGCCACTGGGAAGCTCTCTGGACAGTTGCTTCATGGGAAATAGACCAATTTGCCAAATGAGCAATTCTGAATAACCAATTTGTCAAACTGTAAAGTTTACAGAATTCATACTGCATGAACCAATATCTAAAGGCTTTGAGGATTTTTTTTAAGTTTTCAAAGTTACAGTTTCAGCAATTAGGAAAGTTGTCAAAGATTGGTGAAAATCAACATTCATGTAAAGGCATCATTTGGAAAACAAATCAAGCCCACCAAAAAAAAAAAAAAAACGGATACAAATTAGCACAGAACTGCATTTAAAAGGCATAGATATCCTTTGTGTCTGAATGGTTGAGATTTTGCAATTTGAACCACACAAAATACACATTTATTCAAGCTAGTTTAACAAATCATTGAACTAAAAGATGATGGAGACTCAGTAGACTGGACCCAAATAAAGCGTTAGAAGAGAAACTCATTCTTTTATATAAATCTGGACTCACGACATGCACAGTGCTCCTAATTTAAAATAGAAAAGAAGTTTTCATTCTGACGATTCAGAGGTGCCAAAGAACAGGACAACATAGGCTATACTGGACTTAGACTGGTTTCTGCCAAATGCCTGTGGCAAAAGGGTCCGGCTGGTCTTTTAGACCTGGTTTAAGGCATTTGTCTGAGAGTATTTGGTGACTTGATAACTTCTCAGATTGGTCATCTGGTGAATCTGCATTTAGAAAATAGACCTAGAGTCTGCCCACTGGTCCTCAAATGCACAGTGGACTGTATTGAATGTAGCTGGCTGGCATAGTGTGGGGGTGATAAGCAATAGCTCATTTAAAGGTGTACAAACAGCAACATGCTTTTGCGTTTTAGCAGTCACTCTCACTACGAGGTTTCACAGCTAAGCAAAGAATAGAAGAATTCCAAAGTTGTACTAAATTTGAAAGAAGAAAAAATGTGCATGGGGATACAACTTGTAACCATGAAAATAGTAATGAATAAGATAATATATAATACTTGTTCATCTATGATATAATACAGCAATTTAGGCCCAGATGATTATACACAATGCTTGATCCTCCAAGCTTTTTTGGGAACAACACAAAAACTGAGAAATACTCTTTATCTGTGCATAAAGGCAAAGGGCTGCTTTCTATTTTCTTCATGCTCTTTGACAAACCTGGAGAATCTAGACTACTACCCCCTGGAAATATGTCCAAGATTCTGACCACTCAACAAGCAAAGGCTGCCAACTGCCCATAGAGTACCTTGGTGCAAATTAGAGAATGACACCTCTTCCTTCAAGATACCTTATTTCCATGGGTCAGAAAATGACTGCAATGTGCTAATTTTGCTCCAAGTGGATACTTTACTGTCATCTGAAGAAAAATTGTCATAATAGTTATACCAATCTTAGTGATGTTGACTATGTAAATTACGTTCCCTTAGATATGACATCGCGTGCAATCTGCACAACTATACATGGGGGCACTGGACCTGGGGGCAAAATATGGGTGGGAAGATGAGACACAGACCTTGGGATATTAGCTGTAATGGAGGGGAAGACGATAGATAAGTGGTCTGAGGTCAAAGGACGGGCACCAGCTTAAGAGCATATGGATTACCTGTAACACTACAAGTGCTTTCCCAATGACCACTGCTAGCCTAAGATAGAGTTCAGACCTACCTCATTTCCTTTCAGTCCTCTCCGGGAATATTGTTGTTCTAATTTCCTAATTCTACTAATATTTCAGAGTCTATTTTGACTTCCATTGTTCATCATTGAAGCCTGAGACTTCTACCACAAAATGATCATCTTCCCTAAGTTATTCACAATATTTATCATGCATAAGATATGTATTGGCATGATTACAGCAGATGGCTGGCATTCACATAGTTAACATTCTTGTTCAACCATTTGCTAACTTTCCAAAACGTCCAATTCAGAATTACTGGTCATTTGGCTGAGGCAGAGATTTTAAACTGCCATTCCTCCCATGTGAGAGCCCCTTTAATCAGCATTCACTCGGTAATGTTCTTACCCCATGCATCTTATAACTAAATTTTACATATTGGGGGATTCACATATGTCTCTGGACTTACCCTTTTTGAATGTCAAGCGTCTATTCTATATTCAGTTTGGTTGTTAACAACATACCATTTTATATTGTACAGCGTTCATTTGTGTGAGTCTTACCTTCCCCTTGAGGGCAGGAATTATGTTACATATATTTTCTCTTTTTTCCTATACTTAATTCAGGGCATATAAGAAATTATTTGCAATAAGCACTTACTAAGGTTAAGAATTCACTCTATGACAACATTCTAAGCACCCCTCACCACCACATGAGTGCTAGTGCCAAAATATCTGTGGCAGATCTCACAATTGATTTTGTCCCTTCCGTTGGCTGTGACTCAGAGGTGAGACAAAGAAGAACTGTTATTTCTTCAGAATGCTTCAATATACTAATTTAGATCAAATTGTATAGATAGCGAGGTTTAAAGGTTCCATAAATTCCTACCCACCAGACTACGCCCTCACCTTTTCATATTTTTAGATGAAGTTCAGGGGAATTTAGTGGAATCTAAACAGAGGTAAGTTCCTGGTGAGCAGTTATGAGGCTATGAATCAGGGGACTCAATTTTTGCTCCACTGATGTCCTCCATGAAGCATTCTGGGGAATCTTGAAGGGTCAAATCATAGCCCTTCCAGAAGGAAGAGAGGTCAGAATGTAAGGATGAAATCAAGGGAATGATGACACTGGCTATACAGCTCCATAAAGCACCTCCCAAGTTTTATTTCATGGGTCATTAGTCTCACTCAGGAGATGGTCAGACCTGCTTCACTTTCCCATAAGTGCAAGAAGCACACAGAGTTACCTGTTTGGAGAGTAAAAATGTATTACTAATAACGACATAATAATGGTTTCATTTGGTCTCATCTGGGCTTTTCCAAATATATTTGTGCAAGGAACCCCAACCCCTTTTTGGAAACACTCATTAGCATCTTCCAGAACTCAACTCATGCTCCATGGACTGTGCACTGGGGAACAAAGCTTTGGAAAAGGGAAACAAGACAGCCAAAGACAGCTGGCGAAGACCTTAATGTATGTAATTATTAATGATGATAATTTAATGTGCTAAACAATATATACCTGGATACAATGTTTATATATAGTTGGCTGAGAAGAATTTGCAATATATAGGATATAACCTGCAAATAAATAATAAGGCAGCTTGAAGATAAAAATAGCTTAAGCCTAATGTACAACAGCTAAACTTCCTTAAACTTTAAGTGATAGGAAGCAAATATCATCATAAAAACACACTAGTGATACATTTAGTAAAACACACAGCTGGTCCACTGCTTTCCTCTTCTGTAACATAACCAGGATTCCCCCAAATGATCCCCGTCATTGATCAAGAGCCCACCCATAAAATCAGGCAAATTACTTGGAAAGACAAACATTCTAAGGATTTGCCTCAAACCTCAACCTCAGGTGTATAATGTATTTATATACAATGTAATTTGTGTTATAAGAAGGTGGATGTTTAATATATGGGAGAATTAACAAGAGATCTGCAGACAAAGTATGACTAGAATGATAGAAAAGTCCAAAGCACAAGGTCAATGCCTCCTTTAGAGTTCTTGAATAATTGTATTGACAGAGCAACTTCCAAACAATACCAGAACAAGAGATAACATTTCTAGGGCAACTTCCTTCTACACTGGGAAGTCTTTAATGTGATATAGTTAAAAATCCATATTTTCCAGAATCTGGGGCAGATTCACCTCTTCTCCAAGAGAGGAAAAAGGAAAACCTTTGACTATGAAAGACAAGGAGTTAGGTGAGTCAAGAGACAAAACAGATTAAATCTATTCCACTGAAACAGACACATAATTTCTCTACAGAGAATACCAAAGACTGACAAAATAAACAAAGAAATAACATGTTTCTTAACGTGTGAAATGTGACAGTCAATGGCACATGGCAAAACAAAATGCAAGGAAACAATGTTATAAGTTTTCCAATGTTTGTAGCTAAGGAGGATGTGGAAGGCATGTCTCTCCTCTTTGAAAGTAAGTGCTAAAAAGAAGTCTCTTTCAAAAGTCTCTTTGTAAGAGAGCTCTTCTTGTTTTTACCATAGGCAGTACTTTGCAGTTTGGGGACAGGAAAGCAAAAATGCCCGAGTCAACTATTCAGAATTTTCTAGGGTACCTGCTTTGTCTGCAAACATCCTCCTCCTGATAACAAAACTGTCAATAGAACCAATATCACTTTCACTCTTAGGCCACGTCATGGGCACATGATACAGATGTGACCACTAGGTACACCCCTTTCTTTTCTAGCCATAGTGATTGATTCAGGGATGTGCATAGGACCTCTGGTGGGCCAATGAGAGTTATACCCGGGGCATTTGTCAGAGCTAGTGGGAGAGAGGCGCTCTTGTTTCCTAGGGAGATTGCTAACTTAGGAGGCTAAAACTCCAGAGCAGCTGATACCACCTTTGCTACTATTTGGTGAGGTCTTACCTGAAAGAAAAGCCAAGGGTGAAGAAAACAGGGCTAAAACCTATAAAGAGATAGATTCTTGGTATTATGTGAACGCATTGGTCTGACCAGGATGAACTTTTCACCTACGTGCATTAATAAACCATCTTTTATGCTTATCTAGTTTGAAGTTTTCTTTTTTCTTTTCTTTTCTTTCTTTTCTCTTTCCTTCCCTCCCCTCCTCCTCCTTCTTTTCCCTTAGCAACCTAACAGTAAAGAAGCTGAACCTAGACCAGTGGTTATGTGGCTTGATTTGAACAAAGAGCTGGTGACTATGATTCATGAGCAACAAATAAGAAAGCTATGCATAGAATAATCACAGTCACTTTTAGGGCTGTGCTCAAACATACTCCTAAGTCTGATGAATAGCTGATGGTCAACAAATTCATTATGCTGTGTGGTAATTAGTTACGGATTCTAAGTAGTTTGTCTACTTTGTTCTAAGTACTTCATATACATTATGAAGAACCTGGCATATGGCTGGCATTCCACTTATGAAGGAAATAAACAGGACTTCCTGTATTTGTTTTGGCATGTTCAAATTTATCTATAACCAGATCCTAGGACTGTTGCTAATAGTTTATTATTTCTCGAGCAGGAGGACAGAGATAGGTTGAAACATAGTTTGATGTATATATGAGAAAACAAAGAGTTAATATCCTAAACAGATAAAGACAAAAGGGACTAAGGAGTCAGTAACCAACCTGCAATGCTGATAAGCAAAATTTTGTTTCAAGGATGTTAAATAAAATATTAAATCTTCAGAGAGAACTACTTCTTTGAATTTTAGGGTTTGTTAAGATTTTTAAATTTCTCTTCCTCAGTCCTTGAATAATAAGCAAATACTTTCTACAATATGCCAGCTCTAGAAAGGATTATTCAGTAAATGAAGAGAAATGGTTATTTACTGGAAAACAAGAAGTCATATTCTTATCTTACTCCACATATAATACTCTATACACTATAGACAGATGAAATGTGAAAAATAAAATAATTAAGAAAGGATGATTAAATAAATAATTTATAGGAAAATCATGACAGACTTGCCTTGTACCCCCAAAATGGTATAAAGAAACCAACAAGCAAGCAACAAACTGGGAAATGATGTTTGAAATACGGAGTGGACAAAGGGTTGATATTCTAAACATGTATAAAGTACATAATATGTAATTCACAAAAGAAGAAATATAAATGGCTGATGCACATATGCAAACAATGTTCACTTCTTGCAGGAATAAAAATTACAAAAACAATAAATCAAAATATAATTTCTTTGGCCCAGTAAAATGGAAAATATGAAAAAGAATCATAATCCCCAATCTTGGCAAAGGAATGGCTCCTTCCATAAAATTTGATTGGAGTATAGTTTCGGTATTTTTTGGAGGATGATTTTAAAACATGTACTAAAGGCTTTTTTAAAAGTTCAAAATTGCATTCCTCTTCACCAGCAATTCTACTCTTATGTTAAAAAAAAATAGAAATGAGTACGATGACTCATCGATGATATATTTTAACAATTCATATGAAAGGTCAAGTCTACAAACAACCATCATGCCCAACAATAGGGGACTGGTTTAGTAAGATTGGATATGTTCCAGCAATAATATTACATATTGACATTGGAAGATGGTTGTAGCATATTATTAAGAAAAAAATCAGATTATAAAGTAGGGAATATAGTACAATTCTATTTTTGTAGGAAAAAGAATACATGTACTCAAGTATACATAAACATGGAATGGAAAAGCATAATCTAAAATACTAACCATAGTCATTTGGGGTTAATGGGTTATTGGGACCATGGATATTCATTCCTTGCCTTTCTCTTTGTATTCAGAGATCTTTGAATGGAGTATATATGTATAACATACATACAGAAAGGTACGCACATCATATGTATAGCTTGATGCATTTTTCAGGAAGTACACAAATGTATACAAGTCAAGAAATAGGATATTTTGGTACCTCCAGAATTCCTCTTTTTCCTTTTTCTAGTCACTGATAATTCTCCCAATTGTATTATTATGACTTTTAGAAGAATAGAATGGTTTTGCTTGTTTTGAATTTTATGTAAATGACATCATACAGTATAAAGTCTTTTGTACCTAGCTTCTCTCATGCAACATCATGTTTATAAGATACATCCAATTTATTGTATTTAGCTTGAGTTTGCTCATTCTCATTGTTGTAGAATATTCCATTGTATGAACATACTACAATTTACTTATGCAGTCTATTTTTGATGGGGATTTGTATAGTTCTCATTTGGGGGTTACTATAAATGGGGCTGCTACGAATATTTGAGAACATGTCTGTGTGAATATACATACACCTATTTGTTGGATATATACTTAGGTACAGAACTGCTGTGTCATAACATGGTACAATTAGCTTTAATAGATACCTCTGAATAGTTTTCCAAAGTGATTGTACCAATTTACTGTTCCACCATCAGTATTTGAGAGCTAGACCCTAGCTTTTGTTTACTCTGTTATCCAACTCTTCAGGCAGTTGCGATGTTAATTAATTGACTCTATTTCTTTTATACAAATGCTCCCTGGGAAAAAGTTTTTTACATGGCAAGCACCGAGTCAGGTTAAAAAAAGACAGCCTCCCAAGTAAAGTCTTCAAGGAAACACCATATAGAACAAAGAATGGGAATGAGGTTTGAAGGCGCTCCAACACCATATTTCCTCCTTGTTTCTACCTGGCTGATGGTTTTTACCACTCTAATGGGCTGTGGGTTTTCAAGGTGGGTGGGAGTGATATGGAAATAGGGCAACCTAAAATGCCAAAAAGCCTCTGTCCTTACTGAGATGCAATTACAATTCTTTAATAAATGCTCCTTGGATTGTTGTAAGCCTTTGATTAATTTCCAAGTTCTAAAAAATTGATTCTGACAATTTTTGCCCATTTTCTCATTGCTTTTGTGGAGGAGATAATTTTTGGAAGCCTAAGACTTATTTATTACTCCATTGTTGCTGATATCAACTCAATATGCCTTTTGAGGCTTTAATCCTCCCCCCAATCCTATGAGACAGATATAATTGTCGGACCATTTTACAGGTTATGAAACTAAGACTGAAGGAGATTAGGTAATACCCTCAGGGGCACAATTAGTAAGTGTCATTGGGGCTCAAACTCTGGTTTATTGAACTTACCTGCTTGAATCTTAGCACCACATTTACTACAGAAAATTGAAGGGGGGCAGCAAACAAATGCCTCCAGTTTCGGCCCTCTTCCTTTCGGACCCATTTCAGGAAGTGCAGTGGTGTTTGGAGAGTCCCTGGCATTATTTTCCTTAGCCTAGGAATCCAAAGATTCTGCATACAGAAATAACATGCTCTGAGGCCCTGGAAAATTGGTGTTATATAAGAGGCAGTACACTAGAAAATAATATCTTACAGCACTCTCAGAAAAATGCCAAACAGGCCTAAACTATCATGTCCTTCCTGGGGGAGCTTCCTTCGTGAGCAGGAAGGACCCCTTGCCGTGTGGGCTGGGTTCCACGAGTCAAGCTTTTCAGCTTACATGGCTGTCAAATCAGAGTTTGTCCTCTCTCAACTCCACGATTAAATGGAAACAAGAGTCGGGACTACACCAGCCTGAGGAATAATGTTCTTCTCTGCATGTTTAACCTTCAGAAGGATTGTTTTGTTACTTCTGTCACCAGAGTCTGTGGAAACAGGGAGCTCCATTTTTCAAGTAA
The DNA here is from genome assembly GCF_964165515.1 of Mesoplodon bidens. Lineage (NCBI taxonomy): Eukaryota > Metazoa > Chordata > Mammalia > Artiodactyla > Ziphiidae > Mesoplodon > Mesoplodon bidens. The sequence continues at coordinate 136,732,661 of NC_138160.1, read as the reverse complement.
GGGATGGAAACAGGACTCACAAGCGGTCCCAGATTCACTCATATGAAAACAATAACACATTCTGTGACTTGGAGGTCTGGAGGTTTATGTTGGCATCAACTGGAATGCTAATGTGCAAAGAATCTGGTCTCTCCTCTCAAACACTAACAAACACCAGTCATTTCCTACTGATTGGTTTCAACCTAAAAAGCATTTTGTTGAGCCCAAAAGAATAGTTCATTTTAGAGTATTTAGATTATGCTGATTACTCACTTATGAGCCATAAGTTGGTCAATGAAGAACAGATTGCTTCAACTTTGTATCCCCCACCCACTCACCACCATCCCCACCACCACCCAGAATTAATACTCATAAACAGAACAAGTTATCACAGGAAAAGGATCTACAGCTTTCTTAAATTCTTCATGAACTTTGGCGTCTCAGGGACCGCTTTGAGCATATGATAGAAGCTGTGGGCATCTTCTCCTGTGAAATGGCCCTACTTACAGAATTGCACATTCATCTCAGGGCTCACAGGCTCTCCAAAAGCTCATTCATCAGTGAGAAGTCGAGTTCTATGGTGGATCTTTGTCCAGGGCCACTAATGCCTTGGTCATACAGGTTTCAGAGTGCATATCATAGAACAACTCTGGACTCATCATCGGCCAAATTCTGCTTTGAGTTCAGAATCTGGCATTTACCAATGAATGTGGACAATCATTTCTGGAAGACTGCTATCAATTGTGTGAGCAGATTCTGACAGAGAGTATAAAGTGTCATGGGATAAACTGTGGCCCCAGCAATGTCATGGAATGGCACTGATTGCTTAGATATGTGTGTGATTGGTATTTATCAAAGAGGTTTTTTACGATAGATAGCTCCTTCATTTCCTATTAGCATGTATGGGAGATATTAGTGCAGGTATTAAGAAATAGGAAAACAGAAAATAAGCAACTTTCAGGTCATTTTAAATATGAGTAAGTAAAGTAAAATTATAACTAGGCAACTATTTTAGTTTTAACTTTTCTGCACTGCCGAATATGGAAGTATGATTACTTACAAGCACAACTACCTTCTTTGCATTGAACTAACTTCAATTCAGTAGGTACTGGTGAGTAGCAGGGAAAGGGCAGGCCATGTGATGGGCACTGGGCTCAAGATGGATGAGGTTCTTGAGGAGCTTACAGTCTCATGGGGAGCACAAACATGCAACAGATAGCTTCCTACACATACCAGGGTTGGTCTAGGTAATACTGGTACCCAAGAGGGCTCTGGCAGCCCAAAGTGTGGTCCATCTGGGCAGAGAGAAGGTGACTTGAAAAAACAGACTCTTGCATGAAGAACAGAGGGCAAGGCATTCCAAGGGAAGAGGACAAGTTTCTAAAAGGCACGAAGCAGCTGGTGCACGGGGGTCACAGTGAGTTGTGCTGTTTGACTTGAGTGTGATGTGTACTTGGGGACATAGGAAGAATGGAAATGAAGAGGTACGCATGATGGCTCGTCTTGTTTACCTTTATAGGAATCAGCTTTTGTCCAAGAAGGCCCAGAAAGTTGTGCGAACAGGGTAGTGATGTGGTCAGGCCATGTTTTAGATGGTAGAGTCTGGCTGTAATAGGGAGGATAGATTTAGGGCAGAAAGAGGAGACCAGGAGAGAGACGGTTGTACCTGTCAGGGTGAGAGGTGGTGAAGGCCTGCCCTAGGGAAACGGTGTTCAAGGCAGAGAGAAAGGGACCAGCTCAAGGAAAACTTCAGAGAAAGAATTGCTAGGATTGGTGATTGATCAGATGTCGGAATGAGGAAGATGGTGCAGAAGGATGGACAATGCAGTACCATGGGAGTCTATATGGGACAAGGAACATCTGGTGTAGGAGAAGAAGCCTTATTGAGTTTTGAGGTGCAGATGGAGACACTGACAGTATCTGAGGGTGAAGTTAAGGATGGTGGTTAAAACCATGGGGGTAAGAGATCACGCAGTGGAAATCAGTAGAAAATTAGAGTCCTTGATCTTTTGGAGTCATAAACTCCCAGAAGGATAGGAAGGCGAAATTGACTTTCTTGCCACAAAAGTGCCCCATAGCACACACAGAAACACATGACTTTACTATCGCTTCAGGGGGTCACAGAGTTCCAGCTCAAATCTATGAAGTGTGAGAGGAGCATCCTAGGCTGGGAGGTGAGGCGTGTTGGTGTCAAGTGTCCGGCTCATGGGTCAAGCAAGCCTCACCTCCTCCTGACGGCCCTGCCAAGGACACCTGAGCTTGGAATGGGGGAAAAGAAGTGGGGAAGGCTTAGTGATGGCTGGTGCTCCCTCGGTTTGGGGGCCGACGGCAGCTCTGGAGAGTCGAGAATTGCTGAACTGAAAAACTGCCTCTCCTTCCCTCTAATTTTTCTGCCTGCATCCTCAGACCTCTGCCTCTCTCACCTTAGCACTCACAGATGCATGACGACAAACTCATCCTCCAAACGCGTACGTGTGTGGCGGCAGGGCGGATCAAAAGGTGTCTGAGTTCTTGCCCAACATACGATTGTACAGAATAATTTTTCCAAGGAATTTTTATACTCAGTATTTCTACTACTTCTATTACATGCCCGTAAATTTTCCATCTTGCAATTTATGGTAGGATCTCAGCCAGGGAAGAGGTAATGGATGTGCCTAAGATCACAAAATAATTCAAGGAGGGAGATCGAATCACTGGCAAGCCCATTTTCTAGCTATAAGACTGTTCATTCAATCTAAAGATCCATGGAAACATGTCAAAAGAGAACTAAAAGTGAAGTATGATTTTCTTATCCTTATTAAAATTTTCTTTAAGTAACAAACAACCTCAACATTAGTATAATGACCTGTCACTTTCAGATGAAAAAGAAAAAGAAAGATCCAGAAATAAATGTTCCTATGAGTTTACTGTTAACCAAGTTTGGCTTTAATTTATTTTGTTATTTTTATTGGCTTCTCTATGTTTTGCTTTAAGAGGGCACAGGTGTTTGAAATGTATATTAATGTGCCTAAAAAAATCCATAGGGTTGAGGGAGAGGCTGAATTTATTGAACATCTACCATACACCAAGGATAGCTCTATACATATGTGCTTTAATTTAACATTTGCAGCAAATTTTAGATGTCCCTGTCCACATTTTATAGATGATAAAAGATAAGATCAGTGAGTTTAGATCTCACCCATGGTCACATGGCTTACATATGTCACAATGAGAACCTATATCTGTCCAGTTTCAAAACAAATGTTTTCCCCACCGCACCATGCTGTCTACTTTGTACATGACAGAAAGCTCAGGAAGCTCAGTGTTGACCATCACCAAGTGAGGGTAAATGCTGGCACAGTCCCCTTGCATGTCACAGAAGATGAATGCTGCCCCCTCCCTCTACTACAGGCATACTTCTCTTTTCCTTTCTCTCCTTATACCTCTGCTCCCTTGCTCCATATTATTTAATCTTCTCTCCATTTTGCTTCTTGAATTTTCTAAAAGGACTAAGAGCTAAAGACTCAATCCTTCACAGACTCAGTCATATTCATTCTTTTGATCCTAGTCTCTGTAACCTCCATGGTATTGAGGGAATTGAGTGTAGTAGTTCAGGGTAAGAGTCCTGGAGACAGATTTCTCTGGTTGAAATGCCATCTCTGACACTGACTAGCTCTGGGACCCACCAAGCCTGTAACCTCTGCTTGCTTTCTCTCTCTCTCTCTATCTCTCTCCACCACATGAGGACACAGCTGGAAGGTAATCATCTTGGAAGAAAGGAAGAGAGTCCTCACCAGAACCCAACCATGTTGATATCCTTATCTCAGACTTCCAGCCTCCTAATCTGTGGAAACATAAATGTATGGGCTTTTTTTTTATGGCATCCTAAGATAAGACACACAATTTGGGGACTGCCATTTTAGACTGGATAGTCTGAGAGGGTCTCTTTTAAAAGCTGACATTTGAGGTAGGACCTGACTGCTGATAAAAAGGCAGTCAGGTGAAGACCTGGGGTAAAGGAGTAAATCTGTGAGTAAGAGGGGTGTGTGAGGAAGACTGAGCCTTTGTATAATTATGGCAGAGACAAAACTGGACATCAGTTCTCCTCTCCTCCTTTCCCCTTCTGCAGAGTTTACGAGTAATGCCTCATGCTCAGGAACTCAGTGCCCTTAACTGGTACCTTCAGTCCCTATGGAACCGTCCATGGTCCTACCCTTCTCAGAAAGACTTCTGGGCTTGTTATTTTCCTGATTTTCTTTCTTCATCAAAACTTGCCTTTTCTGTGTCCCATTTCCCCAGTCACGCATACGTGCTAACATGAGTAAGGGGCATAAATTACTCTTCCAGAAGCCATCTGCATTTCACAGGGACCTACTAAAGGCAACGTGATTATAGACAAATGGCAGAGATGAGGAGACGCAGGCATCATGGGGGCCTGTGAGGGTGTATTTCAGAGCAGACAGATCTTACGGTATCTACACTAGCCAGCATAGCGAGTTCCATATTCCCTTTCAGGGCTGGCATCTCCCATGTGCAGAAATTACTGACTGCCTAGAATATACTCCAAACTGACACTTAAGAAAGAATAAAGACTTCTATTTCAATTCCAAACACAACTGAAAATGGAGCTAGGTTGCGATTTAGGGCAAATATTGACAATATCTCCAATAGACTGTATCCCAGGACATTTATATAAGCTCTAGATTGAGTAACTCCTTGTGAAAGAATTTTAGATGAGTATCTGAGTTTTAAATGTTGAACCACAAAGGAGTTGCTGAAACCTCCTTAAGAAGCTAAAATCTAGTTTCCAAATCGCAAGAAATTTGGCTAAGGAAGATATTAAACAGAGTGGTGTCACTAGTCAGAGCTGATGAAATGCAAGTACGGAGATGGCACCTATCAAAAGGAAAATTAGAATAAATGAATATTAAAATATTTAAATCTATAATAATGTGTTCAAAACACAGTTCTGAAGAACATTATCATTGGAAGTGAGAAACCAGTGCTAAGTCACTTACGATCTTTTCTAAGCAACCTTCTTCCCCTATCTCAATGCATTAGGATAATATTAGTTTCAAGTATAATGGTGCAATTTTAACTGTACTGCACACAAATGGCTGGTTCTTGCTCTGACAAGCGTTAGCCAAATCCCTCTCGGCAGACCTTTAGCATGCTACAATGCTGGACAAACAAGAAGGAATGAGGCATTTAGAGATGAAAAATATGTAGTCAGGGCAGCCAGTAGATTATATTTATCTAGAGAGAGGAGGAGAATGTTTCTAAGTTCTCTAGTTTAGTGGCTATCTTTTTAAGAGTTAAAAAAAAGAAATGAATGAAAAACCAGAGACTTTGCATTCTTGAAATGCCCTAGATACCACAATACCTTATGGAGTACAATGTCATAAGACACAACACCAATCTAGATCTCTGATGTTTACTGCTAATCATCTGAAGGATAGACTTCTAATACAAGAACACACACACACACACACACACACGCTTCTTTAAAGTTCTAAAGGTCAAGTTAATTTCTGCCAAATAGCATAGAGCAAATACATCTTTTTAATGCTCCATGACCATTATCCAGTTTTCCTAGTTAGAAAAATGGGAAGGGTAGTAGCTACCTTGAAGGTTTCTATGAGGATTAAATAAGGTAGTGACTGTGAAACTCTTAATACAGTGCCTGTTACACAGTAAGGACTTAGTAGAAGGCAGCTGTCATTATTACTATCATAATTACTATTAGCCACATGGTAAATAAAATGACTCATATATGAATGAGAATTGAGGATCCCAAAGTTCTTCCACATACATTTTTACATGTGAACCTCAAAACCATCTGGTGAGACAGGCAGATAAGAACCCTCATTCTTGCAGATGAGTAAGTTAAGACTTAGGAGAATAAGCTACTTGCTCAAGATCCCATAACTGGAATACAACCTAGATCTCCTACACCCAAGTGACCCACAAAGCCTCCCCTTGTTTTTCTTAACTCTTAATACCCTGGACTTACATCCATCCATTCACTCATTCAACAAATATTTATCAAGAGGCCACTTTGTATGAGGTATTTTTTCCTAAGCAGAGGCCACAGGAGGGAACAAGACAGACAAGGTGCTCCTGGTCATGAACTTAGCTTCCCATGTTTGGGGCTTATGGAGTTGAGACAGAGAATAATGAACAAATGTAATAAGTAAGCTACCTAGTGTTATAGGCTAAATTGTGTTTCCCTCTCTGCCCCAAATTTATATATTAAAGCCTTAACCCCCAGTATATTCTGAGAAAAGTGAGTGGTTTTGGAGATAAGCCTTTAAAGAGGTGATTAAGTTAAAATGGGGCTGCTGGGATGGGCCTTCATCCAATCTGTTTGGTATCCTTAGAAGAAGAGGAAATTTGGACACAAGGAGAGACACCAGGGGTGTGAATACAGAGAAAGGACCATGCGAGGACACAGCAAAGGTGGCCATCTGCAAGCCAAGGAGAGAGGTCTCAAGAGAAACCAAACCTGCTGACACCTGATCTTGAACTTCTAGCCTTCAGAACTGTGAGAAAATAAATTTCTGTTGTTTAAGTCACCGTGTCTGTGGTATTTTGTTATGGCTTCCCTAGCAAACTAATACATCTAATAAGAGAAGTTGATAAGTACTCCAGAAAAAAAGTAACTGAAGAGAATGTTAAAGGTGATGAGGAGCTTTGGAAGAGCAGATCGCAATATTCAAAAGGGCCTTCGATTGGGAAGAGAAGATTTGAGCAAAGGCTTGACGAAAGTAAGGGAATTAGTGGGGCTTCCCTGGTGGCGCAGTGGTTGAGAGTCCACCTACCGATGCAGGGGACACGGGTTCGTGCGCCGGTCCGGGAAGATCCCACATGCCGCGGAGTGGCTGGGCCCGTGAGCCATGGCCGCTGAGCCTGTGCGTCCGGAGCCTGTGCTCCGCAACGGGAGAGACCACAACAGTGAGAGGCCCGCGTACCGCAAAAAAAAAAAAAAAAAAGTAAGGGAATTAGCTACAGAGATATTTGGAAGAAGGGTTTTCCAGGTAGAGGGGACAATTGGTACAAAGGCCCTAGGGTGGAAGTGTTCCAGGTACATTGAGGAACAATTGTTGAGAAAGATGTGGCTAGAGAAAAATGAGCAGAGGTAGAAATAGGTGAGGCCAGAGAAGCAGAGGAGAGACAGGTCAGGCAAGACCTTGTGAGCCACTGGAAGAACTTTGACTTCTGATCTGCATGAAATGGAGTTGCTAGGTTCTGCATGGAGTGACACGACCGCATATATATTAAAAGAATCAGTTTGGCTTCTGCGTTAAGAATAGACTTAGGCTATACTCAACATTTTGTGGTGACCTATAAGGGAAAGAATCTGAAAAAGAATATATATGTATAGCTGAATCATTGTGCTGTACACCTAAAACTAACATATTATAAATCAGCCATACGTCAAAAAGATAAAACTGCTAAACAATTTTAAAAAAGAACAGATTTAGGCTATTGCAGTACTTCACCATCAAGAGATGATGGTAAGTTCAAACTAGAGCAGTAGGCATGGAAGTGGTAATAAATGGTCAGGTTCTGAATCTATTGTGAAGGTGAAGCCAACAGGATTTTCTGAGAGACTGGACATGAGATATGAGAGAAAGAGGAGAGTCAAGGATGACCCCAAGTTTTTGGGCCTGAGCAAATGAAAGGACATCTATATCCCTTCTGAGATGGGGAAGGCTGCAAGGAGAAGTGATAGGAAGAGGAAGAAGAGTCATTTAATTTTTGAGGCATTGAATTTCACATATCAGAGAACCAAACGGAGACATTAAATTAGCAGTTTACATTGGAGTTTGAAGTTTGGAATAGAGAACTGTGCTAAGGATAGAAGAGCATGAGTGTAGTAGAGACAAAACAAAAAACCAAGACTGAGACCCAGGGAACCCTAGAAGGAGGAAATCAGGTAGAAGAGGAAGAATCAGCAAAGGAGACTACAAGAAGCAACAGCGTCTTGTGTTGCCCTAGAAACCAAGTGGAGAGAATGTTTTTGGGAAAGTTTGCTCAGCTGTGTCAAACGTTGCCATTAAGTCGAGTAAGATGAGTCCCATGAAGTGACCTTTGGATTTAGCCGGGAAGTCACTGGTGACCTGAAGAAAGAAATGTCTGTGCAGTGCGAGCTTGGTTGGAGTGGATTTATGAAGATGAGAGAGGAACTGGAGACAATGAATATGAGTAACTTCTTCCAGCAGCTTTGTTGCAAAGGGGAGCAACAAAATGAGGCAGTATGGGTGGAGGCAAGTGGGAGTCAAAAGGAGATTTGACATTTTCTTGAAGGATTTTTCTTTTAAGAGAAAAATAGGAGAAATACAGTACGTCTGTATTCCTATTAGAATGATCCAGTCGAGCGGGAAACGTTGATGGAAAGGAAAAAGAGGAGAGACTAGCTGGGGTGATACCCTTGAGGAGGTCAGCAGGATGGCATGTAGTACATCGAACTGGCTTTCACTAGAAAGGTGCATAGTTAATGTTCCTGCATAGCTGAGTGTATGTGCAGGTGGGGCTTCCTGACGGCTTCTGTTTTTCTCAGCGAAGAATAAAGAACAGTCATCGGGGGAGAGTGAGGTCGGGGAAGAGATGCTGACGATTTGAGGTTAGAGAAGATGTGACAAAATGACATATCTGTTTGCATAACAAAGTACCACAAACTGGGCGACTTAAACAACTGTAATTTATTGTCTCACAGTTCTGGAGGCTAGAAGTCCAAGATCAAGGTGTCAGCAGGTTTGTTGCTTTCTAAGGGCCCTGAGGGAGAATCTGTTTCACACTTCTCTCCTCGTTAGTTTCTGCCAATCTCTGGTGTTCCTTGGCTTGTAGAAGTATCACCCTGATCTCTAAACTTCCTCTTCACCCTCCCTGTGTATGTGTCTGTGTCCAAATTTTCTTTTTTTACACGGATATCTGTCACGTTGGATTAGGGCACACCCTCATGACCTCATCTCAGCTTACTAAGGACATCTGCAATAATATTCCCAGATAAAGTCACATTCTTAGGTACTGGGGATCAGAACTTCAACATATGACTTGGGGTGCGGGGATGACACAATTCAATCCCACTGGGAGCAGGATAGGCTAGAAGTATACTGTGCTTGCCTGGCAGCAGAAGGAGCCACATAACATTTGTGATCATAGCTCCAAAGTGAGTCCATTCAGCTTGGGGAGGCCATTTTCCCCACCCACATTCAGCAGCACGAGTGCAAGTACAGAGTAGAAAGACAATGATGTTTAACGAAGCCTGTGCTTTTACCTGATAAGTTCAGCAAGGAATTCAAGGATGTATGCCAGTCAGTGACTGTTACGATTTACCATGCAGTTTAAGCTGGGGCAGGAGGGCAGAGAGAACTTGAAGGTGGTAAGGGACTGAGAAAAAGTGTTAGGATCAACGGATCAGGGTTCCTGGTGGGGTGGAAAGATGAAGTTGGGGCACATGAAGAAGGAAGCTGGAAAGTCACAAAGTAGTAAGAAGAGAGTAAAGCATGTGAAATTAAAATACGATGGTGTTTGGTTACTATTAGTTACAAAATCTCAGGTATGACAAGGGAGTGGTTGAGGCTGGGGAATGCAAAGGATTGTTGGAGGAGTGGAGGCCATAGTATTGAGAATCCAGTATCTTGGAAGCTTCATCTATGTGATGTTGAAATTATAAAGTTTCCATTCATTCATTCATTTCTTCATTCAAATATTTATGTGCTGGCCATAAGGGAAAATGGAGCTCTACTGAGAGCAAGGCTCACGAAACTCAACAAGAGAGTCTGTCTAGCCCAGCTCTCCCTGCCTGAGCTTAGAAGATGGTCTTAAGGTTAGCCTATATTGAGTCATTATGGGAGCAGAAAAAGAAAAAAAACTGGCTGAAGTTGTCTTTGAAATTCCTTTGATGCTCAAATGAACAATTAACACAGAGGAAAGTAAAAGTCTCATGCTCTAAACATCCTTCACTGCTTGTTTTAAAAATTATTATTATTATTTGGTCTCCTCAGTAAGCTTACATTTGTTGTGTTGATATGTGTGTTTCCTGGGGATTCTACACACTCCAAAATCTGAAGAGTAAGCAAAAATAGTGCTTCTGCTTAAACCCTTCACAGTTTATGGCCACATTTACATAACATTAAATAAGTCAACAAAGGCATCATTAGCTCCCATTAAAATATGAGCAAAGAAATTTAAACGAACAAGACAGGCTAATTGGTGAGTAATGTTGTGTATCAAACATTATGACTGTAAGATGCCCCAGTTAATGAGAAGCCCTACAGTCATGTTTACTACATATTTAAAAATTAAATGAAGGCAAATAAAAGTTAACAGAAAAGACTTTTCCCCTTCATGGGTGCTATCGTGTCTGTTTTTCAAAGTTAAAAGTAGTAAGGATTATTTTAGCCATCCACCTCGACAAAAGATCTCCTTATAATTGATGTGATTTTTACCTTTTTTGTTCTACTTGGGTCATAAACAGGGAAGCCATAGCCCGGATAGAGGGCAAAGGCAGGACTCTTGAATTACATAGGCGGATCTGGTCTGATCTCAGGCCTTGGTTGTTAGGGGAACTCGCTCCCTTTCCTTTCTCTGTGGGGGTCTGGGCCCAATCCTAGGCAAAGTGTGCCCTGCAAATCAGCCTCAGGAGGAAAACAGTGTGGTCACCACTGCAGGCCAGAGGGACGGTTGCTCTTAGCATTGTCACCTAGAAGGATCACCTGGGGTGAAACTAAAAAATGCTGATGCCTGGGCTCCACTCCAGACCAATTCAGTCAGAATGTTGGGAAGGGGGGCCCAGGCATCTGTTTTTTAGAAAAGCTTCCCCGTTGATTCTAAAGACCAGCCAAGGTTGGACACCACTCTCCTAGTCCCCTCATTACTCACATAACAGCTCCCATTTACTGAGTGACCTGTATACACAAGGCTCTCTAATAGGAACTTGAGCAGGTTATTTTTTCTTTCTTTTCTTTTCCTCAATAATTTATGATGACAGTTTTCATACAGCAAAGTTGAAATAATTTTACAGTGAACACCTATGTAAAGATCACCTAGATTATACCATTAATGTTTTACTATTTGGGGTTTTTGTCATATATCTATCCCTCTATCTATTTATCAATTCATCTATTTTTAAAAAATAATAATTCAAAGTAAATTACAGACATCTGTACAACTTCCCTTAAATACTTCAGATGCATACCAGTAACTAAAGTACGATATTTGTTTACTTTTTCTTTTAATGTAAGCTTCCCAAAAAATAAAATGCTCAAATCTTAAGTGAATATTCACTGACTTTGGACAGAAGCATCTATCTATGTAACTCAAACTGCTGTCAAGATACGGAATATTAGGCAGGTTATTTTATACTTGATTTGATGTAATTTAAGCCTTTGCTATTTAAAGGGACTACACAAGAAAGGGCAGTACTTTATCCCAAAGAAAGACCACCTGATGGAGGAATTTCAGACACTGAGGCTTTAAGTAGAAAACTACTCGGGAAGGGAGAAAACAAATGGATTATCTGCCTGGCATCCCTCAAGTGATTCAGACGGGGATATGTCAAACCTGGATCACACTGTGTGATGTAGCCGCCTTGTGGATGGCATGTCCGTCATGGAAGCCATCTTGCAACACGGAGTCCTATGGACTGTGTGTATGTGTGTGTGTGCGCGCGTGCACGTGTGCGCATGTAATGAGAGAAGATGTGTTTTGCTTTTTTGGGTTTTTTTGCGGTACGCAGGCCTCTCACTGTTGTGGCCTCTCCCGTTGCGGAGCACAGGCTCCAGACGCGCAGGCTCAGCGGCCATGGCTCACAGGCCCAGCCTCTCCACGGCATGTGGGATCTTCCCGGACCGGGGCACGAACCCGTGTCCCCTGCATCAGCAGGCGGACTCTCTACCACTGCGCCACCAGGGAAGCCCAGAAGATGTGTTTTTGACACTTTGTTTAACTCAAGACACTAATATTTCTTTGAAAGTAAATGGCTTTCTTTATATATGTCTCCTCCTGACTGGCACAGTCTGTAATAATAGATAAGACAGCTGGTCCTTCCAAAAGACCTGAGAGAACCCACATTACAGGCTGCATCAACTGCCCTACCCCTCATTCTAAATCCAGAGCTGCCCAGGTCCTCAGAGCCTCCACACTTGATATTGTCTGTGGAGAGAGGTTTCTAGAAAAGAGAATATTACGGGAATCAAGGCCTTTAAATGCTAATGGCACAAGGAAATGCTCTTGCTTCTAAACTCTGAAAATCGGAGTTGATTTGGAAAACCATAAAGAGCTTTCAACAACGCATCCAACTTTTAGTAAAAAGACCCATCTTGTATGATTGTGCTAGAGTTCTCCACTTCTTCCCTTCCGTTTGCAAAGCTGTGCTCCTGGGCACAGGGGAGCCTACACGTGGGTACTCTCAAACGATGACTTTTCATTTTGTGGCCTCTGAGTTACAAATCCTCTGCCTAGAAATTTGAATCTGACCTTTCTCCTATGCTGGAATGGTCTTCACCCTACGTCTAACACATCTCTCTTCCTTCCTTTAAATTTCTTCAGAAATCCCAAATCCTTCTAAAGACTTAGTTCATTCATTGGGTCATTCAATGATATTGAATAATAGTGCCTAACAACTTACTCTTTGCTACACACTGGGCCAGGTGCTGGGAATGCAGTAGTGAACAGACCAATTGTTGTCTTTGTTCTTATGAAGTTTTGTCTCGCAAGAAAAGAGGATAGTTGATAGTCAAGTAAACAATTACTTTCTTGCAATTGATAATGTTTTGAATATATAACAGAAGGGCCTGACCTAGTCTGTGAGGTCTGGTGGGGTTGAGGGAAAGGAATTCCTGAGGAAGTGCAGCTCAGATAAGACCTCAAGAATGAACTGAACATAACTGGGTGAAGAGCAGAAGTGAAAGTATTTACAGCAGAGGCCACAGACGTGCAAAGGTGCTGAGGCAGCAAAGAACAAAGCAATTGCCCTGAACTGAAAACAAGGACGTAGGTCATTGTGGCTGGAGTAGAATGAGCCACAGAGACAGAAGATGAAAGGTAGGAAGGCACACATGCAAGGCTGGTGGTCTTAATAAGGAGCATGTGTTGTATTCTAATTACAGTGGGAAGATGTTCTTGTAAGAATACAAGTGAAGATACAGTGAAGATATTCTTATAAGCAAGTGGGTGATATAATCAGATATGCATTTAAAAAAAATTTACTCTGGCTGTGTGTGGAGGTCAGACTGGAGAGAACTAGTGGTGATATTCAGATTGACTATCTTGGAGACGCAGTTATCCATTGATGCAGATGATGACCTGGGCTGGGGTGGGGGCCTTGAGTGTCTGAGGTTAATAACAGCTCATCTGCCCCTGCCGGTTCTTGTTTACCATGTCCACTTGAAAGTGAGAATTCCAGTCCACAGACTCACAAGGCAGATACGGGCCTTACCAGTAAATAAATACAAACTGGCATGCCTGGGAATTGTATATGGCTTGAAAGACCGAGAGAAAAGATGTTTTTACATTAGCCAGCTGCACAATGGAATAATACACAGACCTCTGTGAATGATTTCATGGTTTATTAAACAAAATTCTGTTTGCCATTGGCAAGTTAAGAAAATAAATGTCCATGTTTGTTTTCACTTTCTGTCTCTTTGGTTTTTTCAGAGACTTATAGCCCAAATCTTAGGGCTGTCCTTGGAGACCCAGGAAGCAGACCTGGATCCCCAGTTTTGAATGTCCCGGTGAAATCAGTCACAGATCGTCATTAACCCCAGTGAGAACAAAGAGGAATGTTCTGTCATCAGAGCGGACACAAGGGCTGCCTGCCAGGGCCGGCAGGTACTAACCTCTTATTGTGCGTTATGGCTCCAGACCCCTTGGACCATCTGCTCTTCCCAACCAAGAGAATGCTGTGAAGGATCCATGGGCAGAAGAGCTTTGCCTTTTCTGAGAAGTGATACTCTACCAGTGTTTACCTATAATCTCATGCAAGATGTGTGTATGTGTGCTGGGGAGTTGGGGGGGGGATTTAGTTGGCTTAATCCTATTTAGGTGCCTGGTTTCTAAAGAGGACAAAAAACCTGAGTGTGCACCAGAATTACTTGGAGGATTTGTCAAAACACAGAGCATTTGTCTCCACGCCCAGAGTTTTTGAGTCAGGTCTGGGGTAGAGTCTGAGAATCTGCATTTCTAACCAGTTTCTGGATGATGCCGAAGCTGCTAGGCTGGGGACCATGCTTTGAGAACCACTGGTCTATGTGACATAGCCCCACAGATCAGCTATATTCAGTGAACACATCAGCTATCAAATGCCTCCTGTGCCTGGCCCTGCTCCTCCTCCAGGTGTTTGAACATCCAGTTTCTTTGGCTTGGAAATTTTCTGGAGCTTTCCTTACCTCCAAGGTTGAGTTCATCTGGGCTCCTGGGACCTCACATGTGCTTTCTCCACCATGAGTTTATCTATCACTTTGCCCTCCCTTGGTGGTAGGGTCATTCTCATTCTTCTGTGTGCAGCTCTTGGCACATAGTATAGGTTAATGTAAGCAAAATCATCAACTTTTGGTAAATGAATGAATGCGTGGTTCAGAATGGATCTTTGACCCAAGACATCTTGGCAGCATCTAGAATATTTACCTGGAACTGAATCATATTTCTATTGACTTCAACATTTAATACCATATTTAGGGCCTCTAATATGTGCTCTGTTTTATACTAGGTAAGGCATTATCTCTGTGGGCAAGGATTTTAAAATCCAGTTATAGCAAAGAAAACAGTCAAACATAAAATTACAATATGAGGATAACCTTTACTGTTGATTGACAATATCTAAAGTCACTAAGCACGTTAGGCATCGGGAAGAAAAGGTTGTTTTTGCTGTGCAAATATTAGGTAAGTCTTTGATCTGATACATTTATAAAATCAGTGGACTCATTCATTTATTCATTTACCTTATTCATTTTCCAAAATTCTTATTAAAGGACTGCAATGTGTTAGGCCAGGCCCAGGAGAAACTCAGCATTGTAAGAAGAATTAGGATTAATTTAGTGTAAGCCATTTCCAGATACTAGAATTCCCCTCAAAGCTTACCCATACCGGATGGCTGTTCAACAACTACTTGAATACTTTTAGCAACAGAAGACTCACTACCTCATGTGGCAACTAGCCCTTGAATTACTGCTGACTGTTAACCTTTCTTATATTAGGATGAAATCTCTCTCCCTAAAGTTTCTACTACTGGCCCTATTTTGACCTCTTGCAGTAGCAGAGGATGTTTTATTTCTCTTCTCCTGACAACACACTAGATAATGGAAATGAATTTGGCACAGGGGGGCCCAACATGGACACAGGAGCTAGATGGCCCAGCTTTGAATTTCAATTCCCAAATTTACTAGTTGTGTGACTTTGGACAAGTTCTTAACCTCCCTGCGACCCAGTTTCCTTATCTGTAAAAAAAAAATGGTGATAATGCTTCAAATGTTTCATTTTTGTTTTGAAGGTTAAAAAATTTACTGCTTGCAATGAATTTAGAACAGGGTCTGGCATATAATTAATGATCAATAATGTTAATTGTTACTGTTACTCTTATTCTTTGTAAAGAGGTCTCTTGTCTTCTCACTCTTAGACTAAGTATCCTTTTATCAGACTACCATGATATGGCTGCTCTCATCCCCTTGGTCTTTTCCAGAACCCAATGTGTTAGACCCAGTGTGTTAGATCTCTCTTATCATGGTGATCAGAGCAAAGCCCAACACTAGCGGTTGTCTGAACAACACAGGATAGACAAGGACTATCCTCCCTTCTTAATTCAGCTTTGTAATAGGAGGGGTTTTAACAATAACAAAACATACATTAAGTGCCTATTATATATAGATATTTTGCTAGACTCTTAAATGCATCATTTCTCATTCTTATTCTCATTCTCATTCTCAACCTCAGCTGAGAGGCTGGACAGGGACATATCAGTAAAGGACAGAGGAACCAGGATCCAAACAGATCCCAGGACTTCAGAAGGGGCTCTCCTGCCACCTCCATGCTGCCTCACTGTATACAGTGAATTCCAAGAAATAACAGGACCCCTGACTTAGGCAGTCGGGTCAAAGTTGTAAAACGAGTTGCAAGCCCTGCAGCACCAGTTGGGGACAGTGTTCAGATTACAGCTTTATTTATTCATTCCTGCAATAGCTCAACTCTCTCTCACTTGCTCCCCGAGCCTCTTGAGTCAGGCAAAGAAAACACTCTTGGGCAGAATATAATAAAACCCTGAAGCCACTCAGAGGACCAAGCCTGCTGCATTTCAAATACCAGTAAGATGGGAAAGTTAACATCAAAAGAATGCAGCACATGGGGCATTACCTTCTCACGTCACCCAGGCATTCCTGGCTCCACGTTACAATGCTTCTTACTATTAGTGAACACCTTGTAATAATAAGTGTACCCCCTCATCAGCACTGTCATTAGCAGGGACTGTTCAGTGGATTAAAAGCAGCACAGCTGAAAAATCCACAAACAATAAATGCTGGAGAGGGTGTGGAGAGAAGGGAACCCTCCTACACTGTTGGTGGGAATGTAAATTGGTGCAGCCACTATGGAGAACAGTATGGGGGTTCCTTAAAAAAACTAAAAACAGAACTTCCATATGATCCTGCAATCCCAGTCCTGGGCATGTGTCTGGAGAAAAACATGATCCAAAAGGATACATGCACTCCAATGTTCACTGCAGTGTTGTTTACAATAGCCAAGAGATGGAAGCAAGCTAATTGTCCATCAATAGAGGAATGGATAAAGAAGATGTGGTACATATATACAATGCAATATTACTCGGCCATTAAAAAGACTGAAATAATGCCATTTTCAGCAACATGGATGGACCTAGAGATTGTCATACTGAGTGAAGTAAGTCATACAGAGAAAGAGAAATATTGTATGATATCGCTTATATGTGGAATCTAAAAAAAATGATATAAATGAACTTATTTACAAAACAGAAACAGAATCACTTATGGTTACCAGGGGGGAGGGTGTAGGGGAAGGTTATTTAGGAGTGTGGGATTGACATGTATACACCGCTATATTCAAAATGGTTAATCAACAAGGACCTACTGTACAGCACAGGAAACTCTACTCAATATTATGTAATAATCTAAATGGGAAAAGAATTTGAAAAAGAATAGATACATGTATATGTGCAACTGAATCACTTTGCTGTTCACTTTAAACTAACACAACATTGTTAATCAAACTGTGCTCCAATACAAAATTAAAAGTTAAAAAAAAGCAGCACAGCTGACATTCACCGAGCACTCACTCCTCTGCGCCAGGCTCTCTGCTAAGCGCTGAAGGTCATTCTCTCACTCTGACTATTTGTGCTAACGCGGTGAGTGAGCCACTACGCTGTCTCTCCTTCTCAGATGAGGAAGCTGAGATTCAGGCTGGTTAGGGTTAAATTCCGGGCTGTCTGACCTCCTTTGCAGCCACAATTCCATCTTGGAGCTGTTTCTACATGGTTCCCATTTTTCTCTGACTAGATATCCAGGAGTCATGCCCCCTCCAAACACCCATACCACTGCCCCCACCAGGATGAAGGAAGGGCCAGATGGAAGCCAGGGGGCTCTGGCAGGGCCCTGGAGGCTGTGGGCCTTCCCGTGGGTCAGGACACAATCACCACCCCTTAGCCACATACGAGCCTCACAGACAGTTCTTAAGGAAGGACGTGGCTCTTCCGAATAGAAGGATGCCAAATATTAGTAAACACAACTCCTTAGTATATACTTTACAAAGCATTGCCGTGGATATTAAATTATTAAATGCCCACAATGTGAGGAGGGTATAGTTATCATCACTGTTTTATAAGTGGATCTGAGGATGTGAGAACAGGTTCTCAGCCAGAATGTGGCAGGGGCAGGACCTGAGCTTTGGAATCCCTATGTATTTTTATTTTCCTTTGGTGTCTTACATTTTTAGCTTTTAATTTTAAATGGAAATATATGTATAATACACTTGAACATGCTAGGAAAAAAGGGAGACTATAAATAAGCAAAGAGAAAAAAAAGTAAAACGACCCCAATCTCCAATTTTAAGACAATCTCTGTTAACATTTGGGTCTACTACCTTCCAAACATATTTTTTTTTCAAAATACATATATTTTGCCTTTTTTTTTAAAGAAAGAGATATCATACACATTAGATCATGGCCCATTTTTATTTCCCCCATGATATACTATGTATGTGTTTGCATGTTAGCATTTAGGAGGCTGTGTATATAACCATGATTCATGGCCCATTCTATCCCACTCTTCAGTCTCCTAAAGTTAAACAAGCAGCCCCTACTCTTCCAACCTGTGCTCCATGTCCAAGGCCATTCAGGGAGTGATGGACCAAAGAAAACACAACAAAATAAAAAGCAAAACTTTCCCTTCCCAACAGTTTTAGCAGGACCCTTAAATCTCTGTCCTGCCCCTGCCCTAAATCCCACTCCAACATAAGCCAGCCTAGAGTGTAGGGTAGCTCCAAGCTGGAATGTACCATGAATTCAGAGAAGCATCTTAAACTCCATCCAAGCGCGGAAATCACAAAGGGATTCCTATTGCCACCTTTGGGACAGGTTTTTGTGTTTGGTAAGAGAAAGAAAGGCCTCATGTTACCGTATTCTGACCACTCCGATAAGGGTGAGGTCTGCAATCTTAGCTAATGCCCCTAAACCTTTGTAGTGGGCAAGGAGAGAATCCCACCTGCTGACTCGGACTCTCCCCAGAAGAGAAAATGCACCCAGCCATTGATGGAAGACCTTTCCCAAGCTCTCCCCTTACCAGGCATTGTCCCAGTTATAACTAGATAACTCTCTCTGTGTGTACATCCAGGCCCCGCTTGCTGCCCCAGGATAACATTTGTCATTAGAATACAAACTACCTACTTTGGAGGTTTGTCATTCTCTGCCAGATCAGATGAAGTTTTCTCTTTAAAGAAGAGAAAAAAAGAAAGAAAGAAAGAAAGAAAATAAGAAACAGGAATAAAAGAGGCTGGAGAGAAGAGATCAATAGGGTTAAATATGTATGGGGAATGTTTTATACGAATTTGCTATACTCGCTTAGTGCTGTATCGAGGCTTCCATTTTTAGGTGTCGTATTCATTAATCCCCCATTCTTCTTTGCATGTGTGAGACAGAATTTCTAAGTGAAGTACACTTCCATGCTTTGAATCCATGCCAACAATCAAAGGTATCCAGCGGGACTGCTGAATGCAAGAGAAGGGCTGGTGGAATCTTAATAGCTTTGGGAACTCACACTCACTCCTTCCTCTCCTTGGAGTCCTATTAATAGTACAGCTGGTAACATCAAATGATTTTGATTCCCTTTTTCCACAACCGCTATTTTGGCTTCTTTGCCATCTTCAAACTATATTTCCCGTGGTAATTATTACATTTCCTTTATTTCCAATGTCAGCTGATTTTTCAAAGGAAAAAAAAATATCACACCATACAGCTAAAGGAGCCAAAATAGAACAATTTGTTACATTAAGCAAATATTTATTTGCATAACTGTGACTCCCATTTCTGTATTAGCACAGCAGCAAAACCAATAGTCTTCAATTCGGAAGGACATAGTATGCAAGACCTTATGTCTTACTGGAGAACAGCCAGTGGGGTAAATAGCAATTATCGTGCCCTCCAAGGCCAATGTCCTCTTGCCAGTTAGAAATTTTCCCTACCATACCACCTGCTGCCCCTTACCGTATTCCTTCAGGGAAAATTTTTGACATGTTTTATAGATTAAATTCTATCCTGATGTTACCTTTAAGATGAAAATTTGGTATAAGGTTAAAAAGAAACTGGAAACCAGAATGTGAGATCTTTGTGTTTTTCTGGAAAATGGTCTCCAAAAATAGCCTCAATTTATCCTAAGAGAGAGCAACTATCTCTCCTAATAATTCCTGAAATAAAGCAGGTAAATCCAAAGAATTCTGTTCATTTGTTATGTTATTGCCTGAGCCTTGCTACCACAGAGATTTATGCAGGAGGTGGGTCTGTTCTAGGTCTCTTGAAATGGGAGTTGACAATAAGACAGTCTCAAAGCATGAAGTCTAAAGGTATGTATATTAATTTATATGAAGCTGAATAACCTTTGTAGTTAAAATGTATAAAACATTTATTATATGTTGACTCAATGTGCTGCCACAGATAATACAATAAGGGGTGATTTTGTTTTTATACAGAAAAGAATTTTCAAGATCATTTCATGTTAGCGAGCACATGAAAAACCATGCTACTTAAACTGAGAACCAGTCTTTTCTCAACTGGAGAATCTACAGCTTTCTGATCTAGGTTCTTGGTCATTTAGGGGAAAATATCTAATATCAGAGGTGACCCTGAGATTGGGCCTTTCAAGATTCAAGAACACAACTATGTAATTTGAAGAGCTTAGTTGTTTACAACAGGAGCTGTGCAGTCACATATGGGGAAATACCAACCCTGGCACTTAGAGCTGTGTGACTCTGGCCATGTAACCTGACCTCTGGGAGCATCATTTTCCTCACTTGCAAAAGGAGATCAGGAAATGCCCATCATCTGGGGTTGCTGTGACTTTTAAAGAGATAAGATATATGTGAAGTGCTTAGCAAGGTTCACAGCACATGTGTCAACCAATAGTCTTCACTGTTAATGTGTGTGCTAAAGTTGTTAAGAAAAACAAAAAACAAAAAACAAAACTAAAAAAACCCTTACTTCTCAGCTCAGTATTTGGGAAAGCCACATGATAAATGAGAAATCCAGGCACCGGGTGGGAGAAGGGAGGTGCTAGGTAAGGTGTGGGAGGGGTTGGTGATACAGAAATCCATTTTAATCGCAATTTGAAACTAGAATCTTGACCTTCCAAAGCGGCAGCATGATCTTTTGTCATCAGAGCCTCCATTAGTCAGAAGTGGGGACTTGAAAGTAAGGTAGTTTCTTTCAAATTATTCACTAGCATACCACAGGGATCTTTTTCTCCTCCTCTAGAATCTTCTGCCAAGGTTACGGAGTTTATGGTTCCCATAATGCACACGTACAGTATCTATTTCATTTAATTTGCTATTAACACTTACAGTTTCACTTACTTCAACACAGCTGGATAAAAAGAATTGAAATCAACCATCTAATGGTAGAATTGGAATGTAGCTGTTAGCAGTTTCAATTGCCAACCCACCGTACTCTCACCTTACTTGTGTCATGGCACAAATTCCACTCAATACACAATTATTACACACAGATTTCTGCCAAGCACAGCCACTATGCTTTCCCCAGCAAACCCATGTCTTACACCAACTCTGCTGCACCTCAGTGTCACCCAAGGGTGTAAGAGACTTTTGTAAAAATAAACGAAGTAAACAATTTTTAAAAAATCCCCACCACTGTATATAAAAATTTAAATCTGTACAAGAAGGACCTGTATGAGTTCTAGTTACAGAAAGTCACCTACATAACTAGCTTAAACAAAGGAGAGTGACCTATTTCTGGGTCTTAGATGGACTAGAAATGGAAAACCATCCATTTTCGAGCCATCTGTGCTTACCATGTTTCTCTTTCTGGGAACATGTCATCTTATATCCTTTTCTCTGTGCAGTTGATCAAACTTCCCACTTCTCTGGGCAGATTGGCTTTCTCTGCTAATCCTCTAGCTTGCAGTGGGCTGAAAAATCCTCCCCTCTTCCCTTTCCCATCTGAATGTGACCTTTCAATTTAGGAACCTGCCACTGTCTGATCTCAGGCACTGGGTCTCTTAGTTCAGATCTTCAAAAGAAAGACAGAATTGGATTAGTCATCACCTAATCCATGGACCAGATCCTCTGGGCCATGAGTCTACCCCTGATCTAACCAGCTGTAATAGGGGAGAGGTAACATGGTACAAGCCTGCTGGCCTAGACTCAGCACTCACAAACATGTCATAATGAAGTCACTGAATCAAATTTCTCACTTCCTCTCTCAACAGAAAGAGTACCCGCTGGTAGTGGGAACTCACAATGTAACTCTTCAAACTACTTTCAAAATTAAAACCCAAATAACCTGATGCTTCTTCAGAAGGCTTGTGTTTCAAATGCACTTAAAATTCTCCCATTTCTCCCCATTCTGATTCTTTCTAAACTAAATTCCTTTAAATGGGTATCTTCTACTGGTTTCTTTAGGCTGTTCACTTGTGTCAGAGGACACAGTGTAATGATGTCAGTAGTCATGTGGAAAAAAATATTTTCTTCCACATGATTGGAAATTCTCATTTGAATCTAGTTTTATTTTGTACAATGAAAATTGTGGACAAGCTAATGAACGTACAGTTAAATCACTTATGCTGAATGAAAATTGCCAACACACACAATATCCCATTGTTTCGCATTAATTCTGAAAATTATTCCAGAAATAATATTTTCAGGACCCTCCCTCTGCGACAGGGCCAAAACTCTCTTGTTCATCTTTCAATATATAGCTAACTGCAGAGGGCTATATCAAGCTCATTGTTTATTCGGACGAAGCCTTTCACTTCCATAACTCTCCTTCCCTGTGCAGGAGGGAAAAACTGAGGGTGGGGATGGGATGGGGTGGGACACAAGGCTCATTTTGAAATGTATGAGAGTTGGATACTCCCAAAATTCCAGCAAGATTACACACACACAAAACTCTCATCTGGTAAATATTACATTCTGTTTTTGTCTTTGCTTTAGTTTTTACACAACTTGACAGTTTGTGGTATTGTGCCACATTTCAGAGCTAAGGTTTACAAATATCTGGCTCATGGGCAACATTCCATTCCCTACAGTCCCCAGTGTCTCCAGGATAAAGTGTTTGCAAAATACCAACCGAGGTGGAAAACAAAGAGTTTTCCTAGAGAACAATGAGGGTAAGCAAGGCATTCTGCTTCATAAGTTTCCTCTGAAGGAGGGCCTTTGGGCCTTTGGAAAAGTTAACCCACTTGCTGCCACCAAAATGAACTTCAGAGACTTAGGAATTCTTGGACCCCTCTGCTGAGTGGCCAGTTAAGTGGATCCCTTTAAGTCCCTAGAGATGTAAAAACTTAAATAATAAGGTATCATAACAATGAAGTAATACAAACTCTTCTGTCATTTTAATGGAGTCTTTTAAATCCTCCTTCACCCTGGATTCTGTCCATCTAGGAATAAGAAAATATTTTCCTTTTCTGGTAGATTTCATGTAGGAAGAGGTAAAAAGATCATATATCAATATATTAGTTAAAGCACATGGAATAATGTCTAGTACTTTGTAAGAGCTAGTTGAGTTTTTTCTTTCAACAATGCCATAATTTCTATGTTGAACATCAATGTATACAGAGGAAAATTATTTTTAAATGGTCAGATTTTTGATGTTTAATTATAATATGATGATATGCCATATCTGTCTCTTTTTGTTATCCTTTCTTCTTTTCTTGTTTAAATGTTGCAAAAAGATATTGGTATATTGTCCAAAGCAAGAAATTCTAGTGTTATTATAACTCTTTTTTAATGAAAATGTCAAAACTGAAGACTGTTGTTTGGAATGCTTCCTAACAACTCTAGTTCCTAAGAAACAAACACCAAGTATTCTATATCATAGGAGATACCCCAAAAGGATTGTTTTCTTCCCCTGAGGGGATTACCTCATTAAATCTCCAGAACTTGTGGCATTATTAACCTGCATGGGGTGAGGTCCATAGATTCTCAGGAGGGTCCATTTAGTCCCTGCAACTGTGTACAAACTCGTGTATGCATGGGCTTGCATTTTCCTAGGAAGAGGGCCAATAGCTTGCATCAGATCGGATCATAATATATAAAAAGTTAATAACTAGTTATAACAGGGGAGTGAAGATAGCCAGAGTGAGGAAGAGTTCTATGCAGAATTATGAAGGAAGCAAAGTCTCTTTCCTCTAAGCATACCCTTTCCTCATCCCCACACTGGCCTTTATCCTTCCTCAGACACCAAGCACCCAAATGCAATCCTTCCTGACTTCCCTATGAAAACTTAATCTTGGTTCCTAATTCTCTCTGAAAAATGTACATAACAGAAAATGTTTATAAAAGGTTTCTTTTTGGAGACTGAAGTCTTCATCTAATGGGAAAAACTAGGGAACGAGACTCTCAGACTCCATCAGCTGGTGAGTGCTCTGGGCTTATGTCATTTCTGTTTACAACCATGCTGTCCCAGAGTCACTAGAGAGATGTGAAAATCATCTTCCTCAAGGCAAATGTGAGAGTTGATTCCACTGGGATCCTAGAGCCTTCAGTTAAGTCATCCACAAATAGCCCTTGAGCATCAACTCTGTGTAACACAGTACTGGTGGCCATGGGGGAAGAAGAAGGCAGCTCTGGTCAGCAAGAATCTAACACCCATGATGGAACAACACGAGTCGGTATCTCCACACAATGGGAAAGGAGTACACGGTTATTCTGCACTTATTGGTGCCAAGCACGGTGACAGACACACTGATGGGATAGAGCCTGGGCTTTGTATCAGGCAGAACAGGGGTCAAATTCTCACTGTACCACTCGATGAAAGGAGCGACTTGGTCATGTTGCATAACAGCCCAAAGCCTTAGAGTCCTCATTTATAAAATGGACATGATTGTAGTACTTTTCTCTTAGGATCATGATCAGGATTACACAGGAAAATATGCACATCAAGGGCATGGTATGGTTTCTGGTACATGGTAGGAAATGAATAAATTTTAGTTATAACTGATTCTTCCACTGAAACTTCCCAAATTTACATGGCAGGTAGAAGCCTTCCTATTTTGCAGAGGGAGAGACTGATGTTAAGAAAGGAAAAAACATGACTGAAGCCACATGGTCTTTAAGTGGCAGAGTTGACCTCTTTTTACTGTACAAGAAATTTCTCCAATATAGTATGCATATCACTGATCATTTAATGGGACGCTAATGTGAATGGTAAATGGGAAAACAGTTATGCATTTATACTAATGTATATAGAAAAATATAACTACTACTGATCTCATGTCTCATATGTTTAGGATGAAACTAAGTATAAAAAATTAAGTTGATTTAAAATCACTAATAATACAGATGAGACAGTGAAATGGCTAAAATTATGAATGTGATTTACAGAAGCAGAGGAAGAGAGAACTATCTTCTCATTACCGTACAACAGGAAAAAGATCAAGAAAAGGGTACAAGGTTGAGATTCAGACATATGGGCTGGAATATATATTTTTTTAATTCACCCTAGAATTTCAATATAACTTGCCAACACATCCTCACTACAGCTGTTAGAGATCTGATTATGGCATTTGCCTGTGACTCAAGCAGTTAGTTCCTTCCAGAGAATGTTGGTACTCCACATCACCCAACTAATAACCCAGTGAGGAGACCACTGTTAATGATTCTCATGACAAGAACCTTAACAAAAGGAGGCTGGGCCTTGGAGGGCCTGTGTGAGACACAAGGTAGAGACCCTATGGAAACAAAAGAAATAGTGCACCCGATTTTAATCCCAATGTTCCCTTTAGCAAATCCATCAAACCCTCATAAAGTAGCACCTGGTACCAATTTCAATGCTATGAATATTATTGGTGGATGATGAGGTTTCCAACCTGTTTTACCATTGCTTTCTTATAAAATATCTTTCTCCTCCTTCTTCCAGTATTTTGTCATGCAGCATTAAGCTTTGGTGCTAGAGAAACAGAAAAGTAGGGCAGTTGTTGATTTCCCCTCTCTTACTTGTCTTGCTCTCTCACTTTCCACAAAGGGAGCTATTTTTACTTTCAAGAGAGGAATGAGGGGGAAAGTCCTTATAGAGAAGCCCAGTTAAGCCAAAGAAGATTGGGAAAACAATGCCATAAACATGGAGGTCTCATGTAGTAAAAGGAGACTGCATTTGATGACCAGATGGTAGAAGGTTCAAGTCTTGCCTATATGTCCAAGCTGAGTCACCCTGAAAAAGTCATTTAAGTTTTCTAAGCTTAAATTTCTTCATTAAAAAAAGAAAGATACCATTAAATACCCCAATGTTGTCATGAAGATTAAATAAACACCAGGTAAGCAAAGAACCTAGCATGTAGTGCTCAACAAGATTTAGGCTGTTTATCCTTTCTTTCTCTTGTCATGTCAGTGTCCTGTACCATAAGAGTTGTTATCCTGTCTCCATTTCTTGGTAGTAAATGGAGATGTTCTAATGTAATTCCAAATGTTTTCTTCCTGCATCAGGCACTCTGGCTAAAGACCCGTTTTCCAAACCTCTGTCAATGAAAATTTCCTATCTAAAAACTGTCAACACAGGCCTGTGAAATGTTAGCCAAAATCTGCTTTCATGCAAGAGCAAAGTCTTGCCATATCCAGGGAGATGAGCTTTTCCATTGGAGGTGCCAAAGGGCTGTGCACCTCCCCAAAAGCTCATCCATTCTTAGAAAAGTTATTTAACACACTTCCTTGGAGCACTTTTATTTTCATTGCATGACAAGAGAATGTATAATCACTTTCAACATTCTTTTCCTTCTCTTCCCCTGAACATGTATACTTTTTTTTTTTTTTTTTTTTTTTGCGGTACGCGGGCCTCTCACTGTTGTGGCCTCTCCCGTTGCGGAGCACAGGCTCCGGATGCGCAGGCTCAGCATCCATGGCTCACAGGCCTAGCCACTCCGCAGCATGTGGGATCTTCCCAGACCGGGGCATGAACCCGCGTCCCCTGCATCGGCAGGAGGACTCCCAAAAACTGCATCACCAGGGAAGCCCTACACATATTTTTTTTTTCACTTCTCAGCACCACCAAAAGATTGCATGCATCTGAACAAAACATTTCTGAACATTTGAATATCAATAGGTGGCCTGTCCCTCCCATTAGGAGACCTGGTAATATTTAGATTCTAGTAGAGGGTTTACAAAAGTAAACTACTCCATCACCTTGGGCAAAGGCAGAGCTGGTATTCCAAGGGTAGAAGATACCAGGCAACATGAGAAGGATCTAGTCTATATTTATCACCTTCTCTACCTACACCATTGTAATCCAAGCTACCTTGGTCTTTTGCCTTGATCATTAAAATGGTCACTTAAGCAGTCTCGTCGTATCTATTTTCGGGCACCTCTCTAATCCATTTTCTAAGGTGTAGCCGGAATACTAGTTTCAAACACAAATGAAACACCAGGTCCCCACCTGTTTAAAATCCTTCAGTGAATTTCTATTCCCAAATGGATAAAGACTAAAATCTTTAACACGGCTTTAAAAACCCTTTATAGCTCTTCTGTTTCACTCTTTCCTGGCCTATCACTCTGTCTCCACTTGTGCAACCTTGGTACATGCTTACAGATTACATAGAATACAAACCTAATGCTTGTAGACTATGTAGAGCACAAATTTACTGTTATAGATTAGGTAGAAGATAGACCTAATACTCAAGTTAGGGACAGATTCCTTTGTGATTATGCCCTCACATTCCTTTCCAATATATGCTTATCCTAATTACTGTATACAATCATTAGCATCATTATTTTATTAATTTCTCTTATTGGACTCTAAGCAAGAACATTAACAAATTTGTTCATTGTAATTCCAAGAGCCTTGTTCACGGCCTGAGACATAATAGTAATACTAACTTACAAAAGCCATCATTACCCAGTTCTAAGCACTTTAGATGTTAAGTCTTAATTTTCACAACAACCCATGAAGAAGGTATTATTATCCTCCTTTGACTAATGGAAAAACTGTGGTACAGAGAGGTTAAATAAGCTGCCCAAAGTTCCACAGCTAATAAGTGGGAAATTCTGGGTCTTGAACCCATGTAATTTGGTTTCAGAACCCATGCTCTTAACCATTACACAATCGCCTTCTAAAGTAGTAGGTGGAGCTCAAGTCGTAGTAACTACTCAATAAATATTTGTTAATTCAGTAATGAATAATGAATGGATTGTTGCTTAAATGACCCACTGGGAAGCCCAAGGCCCTGGAGTCTGTTGAAGATTGGAGAGAAAGTCATCAAAATGGCATAAGATCAGCATCATCTGGCAAACCAATGCAGTAGTGAATACCAAAGAAGCAGCCCTCATGAGCTGTGCTCGTTATACTGGAAGCTGCTGTGTCTTTCTTGCTGTTTGGAAATGCTGGCAGGCAACATCTCCACTCCTGACTAAGCAAGACCAAGTTTAAATATAGATGAGGGCTCTAAAAATGCTGCTGTTGAGGCTGTAACAGGTGACGGTACACATTTTTTTTTTTGTAGGTAAGCACATTACAAAGCCTTTGAAAGTTGAGCCTGAACAATGACTACCCTTGAGTGTTTATCCCCAAGAATTTTTAATGAGATGCTGGGGACCACTGTCATTTACTGAAGGATTCGTCTATTTGCTGCGAATGTCAAGAGACTGAGAACTTGTCTATTTACCGTGAATGTCAAGAGACTGACATTCATAAAGATGAACAAATACCTTTTACCTACAGAGGTTGTGTCTTCCAGGAGGTCATCTGGGGCTGATGGCAAGTGAACAGCATGGAAGAAATTCTAGGGGGATTCTTTTGTCATCAAAGAACAAGGAAAATGGCAAAATAAGGATTCTGCTGACCTCTTTAAAGGATTTAACATTTGGAGAGTTACTTTCTCAACACTTGGTCAACAATATGGACAGGGGACATTTACACAGACCAGAGCAGAGCATGGGTCGGCAGGAGTGATAAACAAGGTGGAGAAGATGGGGCCCTGTCCTTGGAGAGCTGATACTTTAGTTAGGAAGGTCAAACACTCAAGTAATGTCTCAGCAATATTTCCAAAACAACTAACACACCAGGGCAAGTGAAGTGTGCAAACTGAGTGAGGCAATGCAAAAAGGACAGTGGTCAAGTCACTGTGTGTGCTATGTTAGAGATGAGATAGAAACACAAATATGATTTGTCTATTCCTTAAGTAGCTTAAAAATGTGATGTGGAAATAGACACATAAATCCAGATGCGATAAATGCTAAAACAGAGGTACCCAGAATTTCAGAAGTCCAGAGGAGAGGGACTAACTTGGAGTGAGATGGGTCAGAGAAGCCTTCCCAGAGCTGAACCTTAGAGCATAAGGAAGGCATCAGCCGT
Source organism: Mesoplodon bidens (assembly GCF_964165515.1). NCBI lineage: Eukaryota > Metazoa > Chordata > Mammalia > Artiodactyla > Ziphiidae > Mesoplodon > Mesoplodon bidens. Next base: position 136,703,677 of record NC_138160.1, on the reverse strand, counting down.
GCTGGTGGGAGGAGATGTAAAGTGAAGAAGATGTATTTCAGGTGACATAAAAAACCAGTGGTAATGCTAGGATTCAAACCCAGGTCTATCTAGTTCCAAATCCCCTATACTTGCTACCACACTAAGCAGTCTTCAAAGTCATTAAATATCTACTTAGTATTTGCTATGTGCAGATACTATGCCATAAGGTTTGGCTCCTACTCCTTAAATGTACTAATCTTGACCCTTAATTACATAAGAGCTTAAATGACTGAGCCAATATGATAACTTCAAGTGCTTCTGTTTGTTGCTAAAGCCTAAAATCTGGCATAAAGTAAGCATTGAATAAATATTTGATGAGTATACTGAATGGACAAATAAATGAGTGTATACTTCCATGCATAGGTGATAAGAACGTAGAGACAGACAGATTGATGGATGAAGGACATGGAAGAGTTAGTCTGGAATAGAGTTCTGAGGGAAAGGAGGGCCATGAAAGGGCAAAGAGAAATCAAAAGAGCAAACACAAGGGCAAGGAGGAAACACTGACTAGGCTAGGCACAGTACACTCATTGTTTCAGTCAAATGACAGCCATAATATCAGTGTCACTGCCAGGCCCAATGTGGTTTACTAAACATCTACCGTGTGCCAGATTTCATATTATGCCTTTTTGTACATGTGGCTAATCCTTACTACAGATCTGCAAGTCAGGTGGTATGATTTCTATTGCATAGTTGATGATATAGCGTAAGAAATATTTGTAAGCTGGCATAGCACAAATAGGAGACAGAATTAAAATTCAGGTCCCTTGACCTAAAGAACCCGTGTTTTTTTTTTTCAATATTCTCCCTTCCAAGGAGCTGCTAACTGTAAGTATTGGCCACATGCTGTACACTCAACCCCTGCCTAAGTTTACAATATAAGTATGGCCATAGGTCTAGAAACTACCTACTTTTCCATACATTCCAATCTAGATATGATACAGAAATTCATCTGTCCATTTGTCTGGGAATTTAATGTATTGAACCTTGATTGTATCATTTCAAGTAGCAAAAATTCTATCCTTCACTCACTCCTAATTATTTATTGACTACCTATTGTATGCCAGGTTGTATTCTAGGTGCTGGAGTTACTAGTTAGGCCAAGAATGTGCCTTCAGGAATCTTATATACTAGAGGAAGATGTCCAGAGAAACAAACAAGTAACATAAATAAGAATTTCCAGTTATGCTAAGCCTATGAAGAGAATAAGAGCAAGTCCTGGGAGAGCTCGTGACTGGGGAGGGAAAGGCTACTGAAGACCATCTTCCCTGAGCAGTGGCCTGAGTGATGAGACAGGGGTGAGCATATCTGGGGGAACCATGTTCTTTGAGAAGAGAGTAAGTACAAGGGCCCTGAGATGGGAATAAGCACAATGAGTTTAATAAACAGAAAGACCCCAGTGTGACTTGATCCTAGAATGAGGGTGAGAAGAGTAAGAGGAGGAGTTGAGAGCTGTAGGCAGGTAGTCAGGGGACACACCAAACAAGACATTGTAGATGATGGTAAAAATTCAATTTTGGTTGAAATAAGAATCCATTAGAGGGTTGTACAACTGTAGGAAACCTCTTGATAGAATATAGATTTTAAAGGACAAGGTAGAAGCAGGGAGACCAGTGAAGTGCTGCTGCTCTGTTCAGGTACAAGGTCATGGTGGCACTGACTAAGATGGGCGAAGTAGGGATAGTGAGAAGTGATAAAAATCTGGAATACATTTTAGAGGTAGAGTTGATGGGACTTGCTGATGGAGTTACTGTGACATCAAAAAAAAAAAAAAAAAGAGACAGAGGATTCTAGTATAACGCCTAGGTTTTTGACCCAAACAACTGCATGAATTAAGTGCCATTTCCTGAGATGGGAGGGATATAGGAAAGGCATAAGTTAGGTTTGAAGGGAAATGAAGATCTGTTTAATTCATGCTATGTATGAGGTTATGTGTATTAGATACGTAAGTAGAGATGTCACATAAGCAGTTGGACTCAAGAATGTGGGGCTCCAAGGGGAAGCCAGGGTGGAGATAATAATGAAGACGTCATCACAATGCTGAGATTTAAAGCCTTGGGTCCAGGAAAGAGCCCCAGTGGAGCATGTCAATATAAAGGAGAGGAGGTCTGAAGACTGAACCTTGGGATGCACCATCATGCAGAGGCTGACTGACAAGGAAGCACTAGCAGAGGTAAAAGGAAGACGAGTGGAGCATGGGGTCATGGGAGCCTGGGGAAGAAAGTGTTTCAAGAAGAAAGCAACAGTTAATTGGTAGGAAATATAACTGAGATGCCAAACAAAATGAGCGAAGAGAATCTGCCATCATAATATAGCACCAAGGTAACTGTAGGTTTGTACACTGCATCCTGCACAAGGACTGTGGCTATGGGGGTGAGATCCAGCCCCTGCATCCGTGCACCAACACCTGGTGGCTCCTTCCCACTTCAGGCACTTCATACCTGCTGTTTTCTCTACCTGGAACACTCTCCCATCATTTTCCTCTTCCTTGCAGCCCCTTCCTCTAAAACTAATTAATTTCTTCTCATTCCTTTAAGACTCAGCTTAAACAGCTTTGCTTCTTCCTGGAAACATTTCCTGACTCCCAAACTTCTGTACATACTTCCATTAATAACGGCAGAAATGGAATTAAATCATTTACTGGATAATTAATCCTCCCTGACTTGTCTTCCCTGCTACTGTGTAAGTTCTGGGTAGGCAGGACCATGTCTGGATTGTTTATCTCATGATGATCTCCAGGGCCCAGCATAGTGCCTGACACACAAAAGACTCAATATCTCTTCACTGAAGGAAGGAAGGAAGGAAGGAAGGAAGGAAGGAAGGAAGGAAGGAAGGAAGGAAGGAGTGCATGAATGAATTATGAGGCCTACTGAAGTCATCCTTGCTCCCTTCAAAACTGGATGGTTGGACCTAGAATCCTGCCTCTGATGCTCCTCAGCATCAGTTAAAATGATGTGGATATTGGCAACTTCTGACTCACAGTCCTGACCCTCCATCTCCCTCACCTCCATCTTTGCCTCCAGCCCCCAGGTCTATCACCTCTTTGGTAAGGCAATGGTTCTAAGATTGCAGTACTTGGGACTCTTTCTACTCCTATGTCTTTATCATCTGTGACAGTGTTAAGACCCATCACTTGTATTTTCATGTTGCCTGGCAACACTGCCATGTCCACAATGGGAACATACTGATCATTCAGAATAAGTTATGACTCCTATTAAAAGCTTGTGAAATCCAAGGGGAGAAAAGTGGCAATTGGTCTCATGAGGCAGTGGATCTCAGCCTTTTTTTCTCTCACTATACCCATGGTGTTCACACTCATCACATTTTCCCGAGGGCTAGCCATATTTTGACCCTCAAAAACCTCTCCACCCCACAAAATAAAGGAGTGTGAGGAAGTAGAAGCATTTAAATAGACACAATTCTACAGCTGGATCAGTAAAAGTCATAAATACAGTAGGTTGAGGGTTAGTGAATTCTTGGTATAAACTAGAAGCAATTCCACACTTTTCTTTCCTATTCAAGAAAATATAGTTTTGTACATGAAGGACAGTGACAGAGTTATCATAACAGCTTTGAACTGGTTGTAATCAACATAAGAATGTCTATAATAAACATGAAAAGTCTTGGCTTTTATCATGATATAAACAAATAAGCCTTTCTTTTTTCTCAATATGAAGATTCCTATTTTGATAACTATCTTATTATATATTTCATGAATTTTAATTTTTAATGATACCAAAAGCTACAGTAGTAAGTACTGTTGAGAATGAATCATGTAGTTCTGGCTTTAATATTCAAATAAATGAAAACAACGGCTCCTGTGATGGTGAATTTTATGTATCAATTCGACTAGGTCACGGGCTACCTAGACATACGGTCCAACATTCTGAGTGTGTCTGTGAGGGTATGGCTTTGGAAGAGATTAAAATTTGAATCCATAGACAAAACAGATTGGCCCCTCTAATGTGGATAGGCTTCATCCAACCAATTGAATACCTGAATAGAACAAAAAGGTTGAGTAAGAGGGACATTATTCTGCCTGTTTGAGCTGGTCACTGGTTCTCTCTTGCACTTGGACTGGAACTTACACCAACTGGCTCTCCTGGTTCTCAGGCCTTTGTACCCAGAATGGAACTATACTATTGGCTTTCCTGGGTCTCTGGCTTGCCAATTGCAGATCTTGGGACTTCTCAGCCTCCATATTTGCATGAGCCAATTCCTTATAATAAGTTTTTATTAATAAGTATATATCCTATTGGTTTATTAATAAGATTAATAAATATCCTATTGGTTCCATTTCTCTGAATAATCCTAATACAACTTCTTATACCCTTGAGTTACACCATGGTAATTCCAAGCATTTTGAATAAAATTTAGCCTGGTGGGTTTTGTATGATGATACTGGTTTAGTGGCTAAAGAAAGTCAAAAGTTGGTAATTTGTGTAACGCATGTGGAAAGCCAAGAGCAGCTCTTCCTTTCATATTCTAAACAGTGGTTTTCAACGTGTGGTCCAGATTAGCAGCAATACACCTATTTGAAACATATTAGAAACACTATTTATTAGGACCCATGCCAGATACTGAATCAGAAACTCTGGGGTGAGAACCAGCAATTTGTGTTTTAACAAGGTCTTCAGGTGATTTTGATATGTTCTACAATTTGAGGACCACTAATCTAGAATCTCAACCTAACTGTTCATTAAGGAGAGAAGTAGTAGTTTTTAAATTATGGGGCCAAGTAAAAAAAAAAAAAACCCCAAAAAACAGGATTTGTAATCCTCAATTCACCAAGACACTGAAGAAAAGGTAGCCATCATTGTAAAAACAGTGGTCAAAAATCAATTGGTGTGAGAGGGCAGACGGCAGAAGCAAGAGGAAATACAATCCTGCAGCCCATGGAACAAAAACCACATTCACAGAAAGATAGACAAAATGAAAAGGCAGAGGACTATGTACCAGATGAAAGAACAAGATAAAACCCCAGAACAAGATAAAACTAAATGAAGTGGAGATAGGTAACCTTCCAGAAAAAGAATTCAGAATAATTATAGTGAAGATGATCCAGGACCTCGGAAAAAGAATGGAGGCAAAGATTGAGAAGATGCAAGAAATGTTTAACGAAGACCTAGAAGAATTAAAGAACAAACACCTAGAAGAATAAAGAAAAAACAAACATAGATGAACAATACAATAACTGAAATGAAAAATATACCAGAAGGAATCAATAGCAGAATAACTGAGGCAGAAGAACGGGTTAGTGACCTGGAAGACAGAATGGTGGAATTCACTGCCATGGAACAGAATAAAGAAAAAAGAATGAAAAGAAATGAAGACAGCCTAAGAGACCTCTGGGACAACATTAAATTCACCAACATTCGCATTATAGGGGTACCAGAAGGAGAATAGAGAGAGAGAGAGAACCAAAAAAAATATATGAAGAGATTATAGTCAAAATCTTCCCTAACATGGGAAAGGAAATAGCCACCCAAGTCCAGGAAGTGCAGAGAATCCCAGGCAGGATAAACCCAAGGAGAAACACACCGAGACACAGTCATCAAATTGACAAAAATTAAAGACAAAGAAAAATTATTAAAAACAGCAAGGGAAAAACGACAATTAACATACAAGGGGACTCCCATAAGGTTAACAGCTGACTTCTCAGCAGACACTCTACAAGCCAGAGGGGAGTGGCACGATATATTTAAAGTGATGAAGGGAAGAACCTACAACCAAGATTACTCTACCCGGCAAGGATCTGATTCAGATTCGACAGAGAAATCAAAAGCTTTGCAAACTAGCAAAAGCTAAGAGACTGCAGCACCACCAAACCAGCTTTACAACAAATGCTGAAGGAACTTCTCTAAGTGGGAAACACAAGAGAAGAAAAGAACCTACAAAAACAAACCCCCCAAATTAAGAAAATGGTAATAGGAACATACATATCGATAATCACCTTAAATGTGAAAGGATTAAATGCCCACCAAAAGACACAAACCAGCTGAATGGATACAAAAACAAGACCCATATATATGCTGTCTACAAGAGACACACTTCAGACCTAGAGACACATACAGACTGAAAGTGAGCAGATGGAAAAAGATATTCCATGCAAACGGAAATCAAAAGAAAGCTGGAGTAGCAATACTCATATCAGATAAAATAGACTTTAAAATAAAGAATGTTACAAGAGACAAGGAAGGACACTACATAATGATCAAGAGATCAATCCAAGAAGAAGATATAACAAATATAAATATATATGCACCCAACACAGGAGCACGACAATACATAAGGCAACTGCTAACAGCTATAAGAGGAAATCGACAGTAATACAATAACAGTGGGGGACTTTAACACCTCACTTACACCAATGGACAGAACATCCAGACAGAAAATTAATAAGGAAACATAAGCTTTAAATGACACAATAGACCAGATAGATTTAACTGATATTTACAGGACATTCCGTCCAAAAACAGCAGATTACACTTCTCAAGTGCACACGGAACATTCTCCAGGATAGATCACATCTTGGGTCACAAATCAAGCCTCAGTAAATTTAAGAATATTGAAATCATATCAAGCATCTTTTCTGACCACAATGCTATGAGATTAGAAATCAGTTATAGGGAAAAAATTACAAAAAACACAACACATGGAGGCTAAACAATAGGTTACTAAATAACCAAGAGATCACTGAAGAAATCAAAGAGGAAATCAAAAAATACCTAGAGACAAATCACAATGAAAACGCGATGATCCAAAACCTATGGGATGCAGCAAAAGCAGTTCTAAGAGGGAGGTTTATAGTAATACAATCCTACCTCAAGAAACAAGAAAAATCTCAAATAAACAATCTAAACTTACACCTAAAGGAACTAGAGAAAGATGAACAAACAAAACCCAAAGTTAGTAGAAGGAAAGAAATCATAAAGATCAGAGCAGAAATAAATGAAACAGAAACCAAGAAAACAATAGCAAAGATCAATAAAAATAAAAGCTGGTTCTTTGAGAAGATAAACAAGATTGATAAACCCTTAGCCAGATTCACCAAGAAAACGAGGGAGAGGATTCAAACCAATAAAATTAAAAATGAAGAAGAAGAAGTTACAATAGACACCACAGAAATACAAAGCATCCTAAGAGACTACTACAAGCAACTCTATGCCAATAAAATGGACAACCTGGAAGAAATGGAAAAATTCTTAGAAAGGTATAACCTTCCAAAACTGAATCAGGAAGAAATAGAAAATATGAACATACCAATCACAAGTAATGAAATTGAAACTGTGATTAAAAACCTTCCAAAAAACAAAAGCCCAGGACCAGATGGCTTCACAGGTGAATTCTATCAAACATTTAGAGAAGAGCTAACACTTATCCTTCTCAAACTTCTCCAAAAAATTGCAGAGGAAGGAACACTCCCAAACTCATTCTTCGAGGACACCATCACCCTGATACCAAAACCAGACAAAGGTAGAACAAAAAAAAGAAAATTACAGACCAATATCACTCAGGAATACAGATGCAAAAACCCTCAACAAAATACTAGCACACAGAATCCAACAACACATTAAAAGGATCATGCACCATGATCAAGTGGGATTTATCCCAGGGTTGCAAGGATTCTTCAATATATGCAAGTCAATCAATGTGATACACTATATTAACAAATTGAAGAAGAAAAACCATATGATCATCTCAACAGATGCAGAAAAAGCTTTTGACAAAATTCAATACCTATTTATGATAAAAACTCTCCAGAAAGTGGGCACAGAGGGAACCTACCTCAACATAATAAAGGCCATATATGACAAACCCACAGCAAACATCATTCTCAATGGTGAAAAACTGAAAGCAATTCCTCTAAGATCAGTAACAAGACAAGGATGTCCACTCTCACCACTGTTATTCAACATAGTTTTGGAAGTTCTAGTCATGACAGAGAAGAAAAAGAAATAAAAGGAATACAAATTGGAAAAGAAGAAGGAAAACTGTCACTGTTTGCAGATGACATAATACTATACATAGAGAATCCTAAATGCCACCAGAAAACTACTAGAGCTAATCCATGAATTTCGTAAAGTTGCAGGATACAAAATTAATGCAAAGAAATCTCTTACATTCCTATACACTAACAATGAAGGATCAGAAAGAGAAATTAAGGAAACAATCCCATTCACCATTGCAACAAAAATAATAAAATACCTAAAGAGGTAAAAGACCTGTACTGAGAAAACTATAAGACACTAATGAAAGAAATCAAAGATGACACAAACAGATGGAGAGATATACCATGTTTTTGTATTAGAAGAATCAATATTGTGAAAATGACTATACTATCCAAAGCAATCTACAGATTCAATGCAATCCCTATCAAATTAGCAATGGCATTTTTTACAGAACTAGAACAAAAAATCTTAAAATCTGTATGGAGACACAAAAGACCCTGAATAGCCAAAGTCATCTTGAGGGAAAGAAATGGAGCTGGAGGAATCAGACTCCCTGACTTTAGACTATACTACAAAGCTACAGTAATCAAGACAATATGGTACTGGCACAAAAACAGAAATATAGATCAATGCAACAGGATAGAAAGCCCAGAGATAAACCCATGCACCTATGGCCAACTAATCTATGACAAAGGAGGCAAGGACATACAATGGAGAAAAGACAGCCTCATCAATAAATGGTGCTGGGAAAACTGGACAGCTACATGTAAAAGAATGAAATTAGAACACTCCCTAACACCATACACAAAAATAAACTCAAAATGGATTAAAGGCCTAAATGTAAGACTAGACACTATAAAACTCTTAGAGGAAAACATAGGAAGAACACTCTTTGACATAAATCACAGCAAGATCTTTTTTGACCCACCTCCTAGAGTAACGGAAATAAAAACAAAAATAAACAAATGGGACCTAATGAAAGTTAAAAGCTTTTGCACAGCAATGAAAACTATAAACTAGACAAAAAGACAACCCTCAGAATGGAAGAAAATATTTACAAATGAAGAAACCAACAAAGGATTAATCTCCAAAATATATAAACAGCTCATGTACCTCAATATTAAAGAAACAACCCAATCCAAAAATGGGCAGAAGACCTAAATAGACATTTCTCCAAAGAAGACATACAGATGGCCAAGAGGCACACGAAAAGCTGCTTGACATCACTAATTATTAGAGAAATGCAAATCAAAACTACAATGAGGTATCACCTCACACCAGTTAGAATGGGCATCATCAGAAAATCTATAAACAACAGACGCTGGAGAGGGTGTGGAGAAAAAGGAACCCTCTTGCACTGTTGGTGGGAATGTAAATTGATACAGCCAGTATGGGGAACAGTGTGGAGGCTCCTTAAAAAACTAAAAATAGAATTACCCTATGACCCAGAAATTCCAGTATTGGGCATATGCCCAGAGAAAACCATAGTTCAAAAAGACACATGCACTCCAATGTTCATTGCAGCACTATTTACAATAGCCAGGTCATGGAGGCAACCTAAATGCTCATCAACAGATGAATGGATAAAGAATATACAATGGAATATTTCTCAGCCATAAAAAGGAACAAAATTGGATCATTTGTAGAGACATGCATGGACCTAGGGACTGTCATACAGAATGAAGTAAGTCAGAAAAACAAATATCATATATTAATGTGTGTATGTGATCTCTAGAAAAATGGTACAGATAAACCTGTTTGCAAGGCAGAAGCAGAGACAAAGATGTAAAGAACAAATGTATGGACACCAAGGGGGGAAAGTGGGGTCGGGGGGGGATGAATTGGGAGATTGGGATTAACATATATACCCTAATATGTATAAAATAGATAACTAATAAAATCCTGTTGTATAAAAAAATAAATAAAATAAAATTCAAAAAATAAATAAAAGAAAAAAAAACAACAGAAAAAGAATTAAGTGGTGGCAGCAAGATTAAGCAGATTGCAAGACTTTCCTTCTAAAGCCAAGGATGCATTTTCTCTAAATAAGATTGAAGCAAATTAAAAGTCAAACTACAAAATATGAAATATAATAAAGGAAAATTGGCTTCTACACAAAGTGTAACTAAATCTATTCAAAACATAGTTTTGAAAATTGGCAGCTGGCACTGAATTCATCAGAAAATGTCTGCCGTAAGATTCCCACCAATGTCCCAGTTCAAAATTATATATAATATACTCATATATAAACTTGTCACTGAGAAGCGTGAGAACATCAAGTAAAGCATAGTTTTTGAATCCTCCTCCAAGAAGACCAGGCAACTCAGAAGAGCTGAGATGGTTCCCAGCGAGATCAGGATTTATGGAGAAATCCCTTTGTCTTAACTCCCACTCCATCCCACCCCACATGGCAGCACTGGCTGAAGACAGATCCCTGAACCAAGCTATTGGAGCATTCAGAAGATGTTCCCAGGATGCCTGACACCTGGTCCTAGAGACCATGAAGTGAAATGAAAGAAATCAGGCCAATATTTTCAAAACCTCCTAAGGGCAAATTACCTGAATTCACTGGGACACTAAGGCAGCAAGTAACAAGAACTAATTCTTGGCCAGTTTAACGCAAAAAAAAAGGAGAATTTGCTATGAGATAAAAAGGTGTCTCATAGAAATCAAGGGCAGGAATTGCTTGGATCTCAGGATATAGAACTAGGAAGTTGAAAGCAACTCTCTCCATCTCTCCCTTTCTCTCAGCTTTGTCTCTGTTTTGTTCTTCGCTATCTCTGCATCTCAGGTACATGTGGCTGAATTTGGCCACCCCCAATTTGAGTCTACATGTTGACTTCTAGCCACACAGACAAACTGACTCTATGTTCTCTTGGTCCTAGTTATAGATTTCCAAGAAAGAGAACCACATGACCCTGCTTGCGTCATGGCCAGCTTTGGCCCAATTTGCCAGTGAGGGTATAGTCGTTCATTACAGAGATGGCTGCTGGGGTCCTTCCTGGAGGAAGGAAAGGAATAGGCAGTTTCCAGAATAACATGGGAGTAGATGGCTCTGTGGTTAGAAAGATACCTCAGGATGACTACTGCCCCACCAGAGAAGTATATCATCCAAGACAAACCAATTAGCTCTCTCTATCTGAAAACCTCTCAGGTGGTTAATGGAGCTAAACTGGAAAGGCTGCATGGAGGAGGCGTTTGTAGCATCTCTTATAGCACTAATTTTCAATATAATGGTATATTGGGATGAATTGAGAAGCAAATAAATGGTCACTCACCAAAGTTTGCAACTTTTGACTTACCTTAATTACCAAATTATTATTTATCATCATACCCAATCCATATGGTGAAATTTTATAGAAAATCTTTGGTATAAGTATCATAATGCAACTCAAGAAACAATACACCATTGTCTTCATTTATCTGAGTATTAAAGCCAGAACTACACAACTCATTCCTGACAGTACTTTTTACTACAGTATTTGACATCCTTAAAAATATAACAAGATTGCTGTTGAAATAGAGTTTTTCTTACTTAGGAAAAAAAAAGATTTTTTTCCTGTCATGATAAATCCAAGATTTTTGATAGGTTGGTGGGATTCAATGTAAACAAGATTGACAGCCACTAATAATGTATTACATGGGATGGATAACTAAGATTTGCCTGGATTTTCCCACTATTATCAGGAAGAGGGAAAATCATGAATGTACTTTTCTTGAAGCAAAAAGTATTTATATAAATTTTAAGATTCTTCCATATCTCATCAAGTAATGAGTCATGTCTACTATCTGTTGTTGAAAGAGTTTTAAAGTACATATATAGAATTCACTGTCCTTTAAAATCTCACAAGAATCTTCTGGATAAATAAGTCCCTTTATAATATATTTTCTTAATCAGGTACATGACCCGAGTAATTCTGGATTTTTCTCTCTTGTGACTCTTTTCACTTTTTTGTTCTATGATTTGTGAATATGTCTATATAAAAGGGATTTAAATTGCTTCACTGTATAGCATAACCAATCACTCCCACAAACTATCTTATAAAATAGTACCCTGAGCTAAGATTAGGAACTAATCTTTCCTTTCAAGGTTCAGATTCAGAGAAAGAAATCATTTGGCCTGTAGACACATAGAGGTACGTCCACCCCCAACATAGTCCCCTTTGACTCTAGAATAGACCCTGCGATTTCTGAAAACAAATCAAGCTTATAAAAATAAAATAATCTGAGTTAGATGGCAAGTTAAGCCATTCTAAATCAATAGCATCTTAGTCCCAATTACTTTGTTAGATTTTAATGGAGCCAAAACCAGAGCTTTAAGGGAATGTGATACAGATCCGGTAAGCTAGAATTTGGAGACTTCATAAGACTTGAAAAGAACATAGAGGATTGAGACACTTGTCTACTCAACTATTTTATAAAACCCCAGGGCTCATTCTACTGTGCATTTGCTCATCAAACAAATTTAGTCAACAAATATGAATTGAGCATATACTACCGATGTAACGCTATTCCAGGCAGTGGAACAAGAAAAGCAAACCCTGCTTGGTGGCTGAGAGTAACACACATTTCCTAACTTAAAATCAAGAATAACCCCAACTGGGTTAAACTGCCCTTTGGTCCAGGGAAGTTTATGTCATACACCAAAATAAAGGCACCCCTTTAGAAGAACCTCATTACTATCAAAGATTCTTTGAATTTATAGGTGCTTATCAATGAAGTGTTTAACTGTTTTATTTTGGATCATGGACTTGATGTGATGGCTTTTCTTGAGGAACCTTGGATCCCAGCTGTTAGGATCAAATCCATAGAGATAAGAGGAGTGAACTTCCCTCTTCCTCTCTCTCTTCCTGATTGAAGGACTTTATATGAACTTGGTATGGGTAGGGAGGTGGAATCATGGGGGCTCAGAAAACTCAGCAACAGTCTCCACTTCTTTTCCTCTTTGTTGGTCCAAAACTGCGACTTGGATTACCATGGTTTGGGAATTGGAATTCTGACATGAACAATTAAATTCTGTATTTATGTTCCTAGCAATTTCATCTTGTCACTTGTGGTTTTCTTCAAATTACAAAACAATTAAATGAAGAATTTGGCAAAGAAATTGAACCAGATGCAAGTTTCTTGTCCTCACTCCTCCCCCCATTCCCTTTTAATGGCAGGAAAAGGAATGTAATTTTAAGTCTCCCCAGCTCTTCAGCTGTGGAACAGCTGAACAGGCATCTTGAAGGAGAAAGTGTCTCTTTCACTAAAGAGTGTGATGTAGTGTTTTATCTGCAATGTCGAAGAGGAAAGCCCTTGAAGTACAGAACTCCCTAAGAGAAATGAAACACACACATACTCCAACCTCAGCACTTATTACCCTGACATTGCAACTTAGTAAACAAAAGACACAAAAAGTGTCATTCCAGTCTATGTTTTGGTACACTATATATATGAGGGGTTCCTTAAAAATGTAATAAAGTTGAAAGCTTATTCTTAAATATAAATTAAGATCTAACATCTAAACTTGTCTAGTATACATCAAATGATATTGTCATATCCGTTTAGAGGAATGCTCAGAATTTTAATTCTTTTCTCCAGGTGGATGGTGCATAAGAGCAAATGCATTGCATATACCTCTCACATTCTGTATATCCATTTCATCAGAGAGGTAGAGGACTTATTTTTGAGGGATTTAGATTTGCCACCTGCATAAAATCTTTGCACCTTTTAAAGATCCTTCCATTTGTAGCACTAGCAAGGAATCTGATAAATAGGCCCAGGATGCTCTTACAGATACTTGGAGGATGAGCTCCAAGCCATCTGAGAGTAGAGCGTTTCCAATCAGGCAATGGAGTGCAGACAATTTGGAAGACAATATATATCAACAAACCCAGAAAGTTTGGCTGTACACTTCTCAAAGTTAAACCCAAAGTATCATGTTACATTTTATTCTGAAAGAGGCAACAGAGCCTCTGCATAATGATTTCCTATGCTGAATTAGACAGAGAAAGAACTTTCCCATTTTTCCTGACCCATAACTTACTATCAGGCAAAAAGGCTATTAGGTGGAGGAAATGCTATTTGCTTGAGTGGTCCCATTTTTTGTCTCCATCACCTTCCCCCACCCCCAAACGTATACACTGACTGAAAACAAAGAAAGGTAACCTTTTTGAGTTTTGCTTCTCCTTCTAAGGAACAAGGCAAGGTGGGGAAAGTAGTCTTTTGAATTAGACAAAAGCGGATTCTAGTAACACTGGCTGTGAAACTTACTAGCCATGGGATCTAGGACAGGTAGTTTTCTCTGTTCTATGATGAGACTGATTATGAGATATTTTCTCTGTTCTAAATGGTTTTCTCATCTTAAAAGAATGGAGAAATACCATCACTTACGTCATGAAGTTACTGTGAGGTAATGTATGGAAAATCCTAATGAAGCAATTCTCAGCAGAGGGCAAGCATTGCCTGAATGCTATCTATCATCATTGATATCAGAACTCAAGCTCAGCTGAAGTCCCACTGCCTCCGATGACTTCTTAGTATTTGCTCCCTCTTCGTGCTCACAAGATTTAATGTCAGTACTTATGCCTGGCATTTATTTATTCCCTGGAATTTGAATTACTTTTTAAAATATTTATATTTTGCCTAACTTTCCTAAACTGAATGACTCTTATTTTTAAAAAACATAATTTTTCTGTACTACAAAAACAACACATGTTCCGGATGACAAATTTAGCAAATTGACATAAGAAACGTAAATAAAAATCATCATTGTCTCATGCCTAGATGATAACATTTTGGTGCATATCCTTCCAGGTTTTTGTTTGTTTGTTTGTTTTTTCGCTATGTGTACATATCTGGCTATCATAGTATAAAATATGTTTTCTTCACCTATTTTCTCCCAACAAATATAGAGAACATTTAATATAAAAATATATTAAATATTCTTATGAAACATTGATTCTAATGCCTGCTACTATGTGGCTGTATGGATCTAAGGTAACTGAATCAAAAAAATCCCCTATTGTTGGATATTTAGGCTATTTCCAAATTGTTGCTTTAATAAACCAAAACTTTTTAATGCAAGATTTTAAAGAGGAGGATATATCTTTTTTCGATTTGAATGCCCTATCTGTCTAGCATACAGCCATGGATCAACACAGTAAACAACTGTGGATCAGGTGGGTTTGGGATTCAGAAGTATGGATGAGAGTGAATCTCAGAGACTGGGTTGTACCAGAGGCTCAGTGTGGAGGTCAGACATGGCAGCCCCATCCCTATCTATCCTAGAGAGCCACATATTTGTTTTAAAGACCACCACATCTCGGCATTTCTCTTTCCACCCGCCTCTCCCCAGTGGATCTTCCTGAAGCCTTCCTCGTCTCAGTAAACTTCCAAAATACATGACTATCTTACCTTAGTAGCCAAGCTTTGGCTGTGTGTATGTGTGTTCACCTTTTTATTGAAGTAAAACATACATAGGAAAAATGCACATGTAAGTGCAGTTCAATGAATTTTCATAAACTGAACACACCCATGAAACCAGCGCTCAGATCAAGAAACAGCATTTCCAGAACCCTACAGCATGCCCACTTATGCTCCCTTCTAACCGCTGTCCTAACTTCTAACACCATAGACTAGTTTGCATGATTTTGTACTTTGTATAAGTGGAATTGTACAATTCATACTCTATTTTGCCTGGCCTCTTTTCTCAATATTGCACTTATGAGATTCACCCAGGTTGTTGTGTGTTGTTCATAATTATGGTCAATAGACTGTTCCATGTGCGACTTGAAAGTGGTTTTTCAACTTTTATCTTTTTCAGCAGTAGAAACTTTCTTTGACACAAAACCTCATGTGGGATTCCATCATACAAAACACCAAATAGGAGAGAAACTGTGCTGGTAGGAGCAGGGGTGGAAGGCCTGGATCACCATCTATTACTTCCCTTTGACCCACTCTCTACTGTCTCCAATACACACTCAGCGCCATGATTGTGACTGATTTTTATTTCTGCTCTATAATTTTCTCTATTTCCCAAAGAAAGTTTTATATGCATACATATGTATGTGTGTGCGTGTGTACATCTTTGTCACCTTTATCCCATGAATATACCGTCCATTTAAGTGCTACGCTGTACAAGTCTCTCAAAATGATATATTTCTCACTTCAGCCAGTGGAGCCATGACAGTTATGACAAAACCACATCCAGGTCTGGGATTGGAAAAAGTCTAGGGTGAAATGTTTACAGAGAAGAGAAATCAGCTAAGATATCAATGTGGTAGTTCTGAGTATCTATGGGCCAACATAAGATGCCTCCTTAAAAAGGGGGAAAAATTGTATCCAAACACAACCATGGTTCACATCACCATTTAACCAGCTGTCTGCCTTTATTGGAGTCACAGGAACAGATTTGTCCTGTAGAAGGAGAGCTCTTTCACTGGGACGTGAGGAAAACAACTAAAGTGCAGTGACTGTCATCCCTTATAACCAAGTCAGCAATTGCAATGCTCAAACTGGATGTGTTTTTCTTGGCATGGCCAAGCTAAACTTTTGTCATTCACTAAGCAGACATCCACCAAATTAGAAACATTGGGACAGGCAATTTCTCTGATGTTTTGGTTTTAACAGTACTGATCTGTAATTATTTCTCCAAACAAAAAGAAAGTGTTTGACAGAGACATTTAAAGACCTAAAACAACTTTCTTATAGGAAACACATGCTTCTTCTCCAAATTAACACACACCATTATGCTAATAGGAGGACACTCAGCAAGTGGAATTTGCTAGGGATTTGTTGCGGTGAGGGGGAGCGCTGAGGGGCTGATGAGAAGGTAAGAGACAACTGACTTTTGTTAGGTGTCCTGAACAGATGCCAAAAGAGTGAAGTCCAACAAATGTGTCCTTAAAATGACCCTATTATACACACTGGGCAAGTATCTTTGTTTTTCATGGGATTGTACAAAGTTGAGCTTCAGAAAACACATGGAGAATGAATTTCTGGTTTGTATTAGTGTCTTCTCACCTAGTCCCTATATTGGATTATATGGCTCTTTAGGCTCGAAGGCAAATAGGTTTCTACACAGGTAGTGGTGGTGGGGGGGATGGTCTTTGTAACTTCTGTGGTACAGCCTGACGTGAGAACATAAACTCAGCCCTTTCTCAGAAAGCACTTCATCTTCATTCTCATTTTCCCTCCATCTTCAAAACCAACCACAATCTCAGTGATAATCAGAAAGAAGTGACACGTCAACGCACTTAGTATATACTTGGAGATACTTGAATTTGGAAATGAGGCATTTATAAAGCACAGTAATAGTCAGGAGGAAACTTTTACAATTAAGTACTTTTGGTGATTAGCAGCACCAAGCTTGATAAAAAAAAACAATGAATTCTAGGATGTTTCAGTAAACTTCTATATTACTATGCACCTTAAGGGGTGGTTTCATTTGTGTGATGGTGAGTAGCCAGGAATGCAAAGAGAAAAGTGCAGGGAGGAAAGTTTTTGTGAAAGTCACGCTTTCTTGATTTATTTTTTTAATAAAAATTAAGAAAAATACTGCCAATTTTTTCCCATTTATCATTAACTCATACATTCCCTATCATCATCTTTATTCTTAGGAATAAAGAATATTCTTTATTCTTTATTCCATATCTTCTTTGACTCTATCCAAGCTCTTTTCACTCCAGTGCTGATTATGGCAAAAATCCCCAAGATCATCAGGGACCCAGAAATTTTTTTGGTTCGTTTGTTTTTGTTTGTTTGTTTTCAAGGTGTGCTTTCCTTTGTTTTTGTTTGCTAAAAAGAACATTCCCTGCCCAGTCCATCCCCCCAATAGCTTTCAGTTTGTTTACAAAATATGTTCAGGTTCCATTTCTATAAGTGTCATATCCATATTACTCACACTTGCACTTAGCACATTCCAGCCCCACATCAAAATGTAAATGGTACCAGGAAGGGACATCACTTTAACCTCTTATCAATTATCATTGCTTCAGTATGAATCGGGCTATCTGCCTATTTCTAGAAAAATTAATCACTCCCTCCTCAGAGAGCTGCCATACAGCCTAGTTTTCCAAGTACTTTCCTATTTCATGTAATTGCTCCTTTCAAAAGGGTGACTCATTAAACTTTTACCTACTTATTTGTATACACTCATAATATTTTACATAAATTGAAATGTCAACCAAAGAAAAAAAAAATCTTGTGTCAAAGCATGTGTTGTGCATTTTCATTCTGAAAGTACCGTGTAGGCCTGGGGAGTTTGCATGCCACCAGCTTCAGCAGTCACTGGGATGTGTCACAGTGGTTTGCATACATGGCCCAACTTCCTCCCCAGATGATGTCTCCTCAAAGACAAAGTCCATTGCTGGTGCTCAATAAATGTTTCCCTATGATTAGTGGAGAACAGGATTCTAAGCGGGCCATGAAATTTGGCTTTAAGAAATAAATGAACCCAACAACATGTGCACTGGTCTGGGTAAACGTGATCTGACATAGAGAATTACTGGAGGAAAAGTGGTCCGAAACAACAAATGACAGCACGAGACTTTTAAAGCAGAGGTTCTCAATCATCTCAGGGGTGATTCTGCTCCCCACGGAATATTTGGCCATGTCTGGAGACATTTTATGGCTGTCACAACTGAAGGGATGCTAGTGGCATCTAGTGGGTAGAGTCCATGAAGGCGGCGAAACATCCTACAATGCACAGAACAACCCCCATAGGTCAGAATTACCTGACCCCAAATGTCAGTAGTATGGAGGGTGAGAGAACCTTCTCCAGGGCATTAAGTCAGTGGATTTGGGTAGGAGAAGTATGGGTGGCGTGGGGCTGAAACCAAAACAATAATAAAATAACATGCATAAATTATCTCCTTTAATACTGGCAACAATTCCTTGAGGTAGAAATTATCATTATCATACTTTATGGATGAAGAAACTGAGGTACAGGAACTTACTCAAGTTCATACAAGTAGTACATAGTACAATTGGCATCTGAAGCCAGGGTCTCTTAATCTCTTAACCACTCCCACAAACTTTGCCTCTACTGGGAAAATTTATTAGATTCTCATTTCCAATTAATAAAATTAAAGATAGCATGCAAAATGTAATAGCATGTTAAAATGTGGTAAGAGTAAAACAAATAAAAAAGCATCGTGTTAAAATACAGTAAGAGTAAAACAAATAAAAAATCATCACGGCAAGAAAAGGAAGAACTATAAAATGCAAGAAGTGAAAAACACACATCGGTACACATTGACTAAAGCTGGCCTTCAAAGTCGGCTTTGAATTTCCAAGTGGACAAAACAAAAAGGGAACTGCAATCAGTTACATAATGCACATTGTTCATAAGATAAAAAGCCCACCAGCCTTACAAAACTAAACATACTCTTACCAGAGGATCCAGCAACTGAACTCCTTGGTATTTACGCCCAAGAGTTGAACACTTATATCCACACAAACACCTGCACACAGATATTTATAGCAGATTTATCCATAATTGCCAAAACTTAGAAGTAACCAAGATGTCCTTCAGTAGATGAATGGATAAATAAACTGCGAAAAAATCAGCACTAAAAAGCAATGTATTATCAAGACATGAAAAGACTTGGAGGAAATTTAAATGCATATGACTAAGTGCAATGAGCCAACCTGAAGAGCCTACATACTGTATGATTCCAACTATATGACATTCTGAAACAAACCAAACTACAGAGACAGGGAAAAGGTCAGTGGTTCTCATGAGTTGGGGTGGGGTGGGAAGAGAGATGAATCGGTGGAGCAAAGAGTTTGAGCGCCGTAAGACTCCTCCGTATGATACCATAAGGGTGGATATGTCATTATATATTGTTCTAAACTCAAAGAACGTACACCACCAAAAGTGAACCCCGGTGTAAACTATGGACTCTGGATGATAACGGTGTCAGTGTAGGATCATCGGTTGTAACAAATGTACCCCTCAGGCCGGGGTGTCGACAGTGGGGAAAGCAATGCATGCCCGGGGGCAGGAACTGTATGGGAACTCTCTACACCTTCCTCTCAATTTTGCTGTGACCCTAAAACTTCCTTAAAAAGCAAGTCTACTTAAAAATAAAAACAAGCAAACAAACAAACAAAAACCCGCCAAAAAACCCAAAACAAAACCCTACTAGTAACTCAGTAGGAATCAAAGTTTGCCAGCTCAGAGCACTGAGAAACCTTTCTCAGAGTCTTCCTAAGGAGGCTATTACTTGTACCTTCAAGAATATCTCGATAATAAATAAAATAGTGAGTTTTGTTGGGCCATTTTTCTCAGCATCCCTCAGAATCCAAAACAATTTGTTCAAAGTGATGGATTATACATGGATCAAAAGGGTCCAAAGGTGCAAACCTTTCATGGTCTGACTGAGATTAGGTACCCAGACCAGAAGGATGGGTGGGCTACAACACCATGCATCAGTCCTTTTGGGATCCTCACTTTACCTTTTTAGAACTCAGTTTCCAGATATGTAAAATGGGAATGTTAATAGTGTATACCTTGTTAGGCAATGGTTTATCATTTTTTAATCCATTCAGCAAATACTAATTGGATGCTTACTTAATGTTTGCCACGGTCCGGGGCCTGCACCTGGGTTACAGAGATGAACAGGACAGTTATCATCCCTGCTATCACAGAGTTACAGCTTAACAGTAGAGGAAGAGATTCACCGCCACATACAACATAAAATCATACATCCAACAAACGTTTACCGAGCATCTAGAATGGGTTACGCACTGCACTGCAATGGATATATCTATCATTTCGTTGTTGCTTTAAAAGTGATCACTGTAAACAGTTCTGTCTTTTTGGATTCCTGCACTGAGTGGGGGCTGAGTGAAATGGCTAAGTGACTAACTGAAGCAGATCTGAATGAGGAGAACTGGTAGGGCTGCTCCTATTCTTGTAAAGGTCTCGCACCTTTACTTGAGGGGGCAACATCCATACTGCAGTCTAAGTGAGCGAGGTTGTCCTGAAAGTGTGCGGGGCCCAACCTGCACTACTGGACTCTCTGGCACTTGAGCCCAACTATCCACCCATCTAACTCTAGGCTACAAAAATCATTCAGTTTCGTCCCAAGAAAACCAATAGCAAGCTTCTTCAATATAGGATCAGATAAACATGCACTGTACAAAATCATGGTATTCCTTTGAATGTGCAGTGTTGAATCTATCAGTTCCACGAATCCAATTTGCTCAGTCAATATTACTAATATCCTCCGATGTTCAGCTCTGGCAGAAGGCACTTCTTTCCTCCCTGAACACTGGGACATAAAAGAGATTCATTTCCCTTCTGAAAGGAGGATCTACCAAGAGAAAAGGGAAGAGAATGTGTTTCATCACCTCTGGGCTAAAACCACTGTATTTCTCTAAAAGCAGTCATATTTAGACATTACAATGGCACGTGCACGGCACCACATAGCCTTTGTTTCAGTTGGTGTGCTTTGTCAGTTCCACCCCAGTCTGGATTCATTCTTCTCCAGAAATCTCACCAATCTCAAAAATCGAGTTTGATTTTTCCTATGAAATGACATTTGGCTGCACAAACATGCTCAAATGTATTGAAGGCACAGTCAAGAACGTCAGCCTCTCAGTGATACAAACCCAGCCCGGATGAGAAACATCAGAAGCCTTCAAACTCCCTACGCTTCCCCCGCAACCCCCGAAGAGTTCAAAAGGTCTAATTCTTTCCCACTTAGCTCTTGTCCATTCCCAGATCTGAGCTGGGAAAGGAGAATGCAAGAGTTTATTTTAAATTATAGTTGGCTTTAAAAATTCACTGTGTTTTCAATTCTGAGAATGAACAAAAGAGAACTGTAGTTATCTGAAAAGACAGAGAAAAGGCTGTGCTCTCTAAATCATGCTATAATCTGCAACTGTTTTGTTATTACTAACTCTACCTAGTGTACTGTTAGACAAGATATATTATCTGGAAAGCTTACTTGACCCAGAGGGAATTGCTGTTCCAAAACAGCAATATTGATGTGCATTTAATTGATGTTCAAATGAAGTTCAGCCTCTCAGAGATAAGATGTTTAAAGATACAAAACTAACCTGTTAAGGGGAGATACAGTTGATAATACGCTAAAAGATTGACTAATTTTATTGGTAACACATATTTGCAGAACTGAAGATAAAGCTAGAGCTTGCTCTTTGACCAAAAGCTAATAAATAAAAAGATGTTTCTAATTTTTATAGTAAGCTTAAACTTCAGAGATTTTATATTTGCCACCCAGCAAACAAGTTCTCTCAACACTTTCAAGAAGCAAAATTTCTGATCAAGGGAGGCAAGACTTTGATAAAAACCCTTAAAAATGGAAAGGCCAACAATTGCACAATTAATTAAATTGATTATTCTTTTTGTGCCATGATGAACAAATGCTAGTTGTAACATTAATTATGACAATGATATGACAGTTACTGCCTAAGCTATGAGATTATCTATACTATGTTTTGTGTTTTTCTTTAAAGAGGCATAAAATGAGTATGACAAGGAGCTACTAATTACTATGCACTTAATCAAGAAAAGATTCATGGAGAAGAAAAGTAGGCTTTTAGGTTGTGTCCATTCATATCTACCTACTTTAAAAACTAATATGAAAGGAATTAAACTTAATATTTTGTTTTAGTTGCATAGTCAATTGTCCTATCACACCATGCAATGGGCATTAAGAGCCTTCTCCTGAGCAGTACCTTCCAGAAAAAAGACCAGCAAAGAATGGGGCCTTTGAAGAAGAGATGTGATGCTTTGTCCTTCTACATTATTTTCCTTTCCACATTGGCATTGAACTAACACCTGGAGATACGTCTCCCCGTATTTTAATAAGAGCATATTTTTAATTGTATAAAAAGCTTCAGGGTAGTACCTGAAAATAGAATACCTCTAAGATGCTAGGGTCTATTTCATATCAAATGACAGTTGTTTATTTATAGCATCAATTTATTTTTCACTTGGCAATTACGTAAAAATAGCAATAACATGGTAAGGGAGATGATGCGATTGATCCACATGCTGAATTATTCATTCGATTTCAGCTGTTGACTTCCCATCAGACATCTCCCAACGTACAGGGCATAAATCATGAGAAGTCCTTTTGCCACAGCCAAGCAAAGAACCTGTCTCGAACCTATCTCATGCTTTTTGTATCCATTTATGCATACAGCCTGGAATTCCTGGTATCCCCCTATCTAGGTGCAAAGTGATACCATACATCAAATGCTGAAAGATGGGGCTCCAGCAAATGGTCTCCTGGAAGTGGCATTCTCTTCTGAGGAAGTTACTGGACTGACCACAAAAGGACGTAATTTTCTAGATTCACTGTGGAATCGTATTCACAGCACCAAAATCTCAGCAAGGTTCAAAATGCTCCTGGTGCAGGATAGTTATTTTGAGCAGTTGGAATCCAAATCCTATCCTGCTGCGGTTTCTCGAATGGTCTCCACCATGGACCAGACTGAACCCCTTGCCTTCACATGTGTAAACTTAAAGGGTACTTGAGTATGGAAGGCTTCTCTCATTATCTAGGGTAAGTTAGGGACCTTGCTATGTGATCTCATGGCACCTGTATTTCCCTTTATGGCGTGCACCCATGATACTTAACTGAGTACTATTACTGGCTTAAGGTCATTTGTCCCCCAGACTAAATACCTCCACACCTCTCCTTTTCCAGTCTCCTCACCTAATTGCTGGCACATAAAAGACACTTGATAAGAATATGGACTGAATAAGTAAAAACCATTCTTACCACTCAGCAATAGCTATAGCTCTCTTGGATACAATAATTCTCTTCACTGATGAAAAAGCACTTGTTAACCTTTAAACAAATATGCTCGTAAAACATCAAATAAAGTACCATTATCTCATCCCTCCTCGTTTTCTAATCCTCGCATACCCTACTGGTTTGACAAAAATACTAAATTAACTTAAAAGATTTCACTCAGAATAGAAATCACCATTTCCTAAAGAATCCTTCCATCAGAATACTATGTCTCTGTCTTTGTTCCAGGAAGCTGAATTTGCAATATAATAACAAGATCTACTAGCTTAATATAAAAAATACATA
Organism: Mesoplodon bidens; assembly: GCF_964165515.1. Classification (NCBI taxonomy): domain Eukaryota; kingdom Metazoa; phylum Chordata; class Mammalia; order Artiodactyla; family Ziphiidae; genus Mesoplodon; species Mesoplodon bidens. Next base: position 136,679,643 of record NC_138160.1, on the reverse strand, counting down.
TTTTCATGGTCTAAAATCCCCTATTCTATGCCCAAAATGTTAAGGATAGTTTTGGGGGGTTGTAAGGTGATGGGTGATTTTTAAAAATGAATGAATTTAAGAATGGAATGAACTTAAGAATAGGAATTTTTTTACTTTTGGAAGTAGAGGGGAAACATTAACTACTAAAAGACCTATTTCCAGACAAAGGAACTACTATTTTAGCAATGTAAGCAATATTTACACTCTGGACTTGCTAAGAGATATAATCATATCTATTCAACAACATAAACCTCAGTCTATGAGTTTCTCCCAAGTGCCTACAGAAACAGTGGCAGTTACAAAGTCACAGATTTAGATGTAGATAAATTTCTATCGTTTGTTTGAAGAGTGAATTTTAATATTTTTGTTTATCTACTGCCCTCCTTCTAGCACTATGGATCTGGCACATAGCAGGGACTCAATGAACATTTGTTGACGTACTACATGAGTGAGTAAATTTCTTCATCAGAAAGCCTGAGTTCTGAGAGGTTAAATTACTCAAAGAGGCATCATAACTCAAAGTACACTGTCGGATATTCCCTTGGCCATCTTGCCTTTGTGCCCAAGTGTGCCCCTGTCCTTACTCACTGAAACTCGATTTTCTATGGTATATTGGAGATATATGACATCAGAGCATTGCTGTCAGATACAGCAAACTATTATTCCCTCAGCCTGTCTCACCTTCACTCCTGGCCAAGCACTGGGCTCTGGATACTGGGCAAAGGGAAGGGGAATCTTGCCAAGCGCTAAGGGAAACCTGCTTTGCCTAGCTGCCAAAGCTTGGGATTTGGCATGCTACGGCATCTGTTGTGGTTGTGGATTTGAGTTGAGTGATTCCTGCTGAAAACACTGTGAATAATTCTAACAATTGCACTGCATGCTGTTGCCCTGCTCTTTCTCTTCTCTGGGTCATGTTTCTAGCCACAGACGATTAGTAATAAACACTAATCAGTAAACTGGTCAGAAAAACAATGCCAAAGCCAAGGTCTGCCAAAAGTGTGCTCAGAGGATACCAGGTTCTGATTTTGTTTTTAAGTGGGTTTGGGGGAAGGGGGTGGAGGACTGAAAAAGAAAATCAGCAGCAGGGAACCGATCCTCTGGCAGGTTAAGCATCATCAATCTTTCTTGTTTTCCGAAGCTAGAAAATACAGCCTTAGAAAGTTTGTGCCACATTATTTGTTCCACATGTAGGTATGTGATAGAGGTTGGATCTCCCAGAAGGCTCAAATTAGGGTCTTGTTTCCTCATGCTTGGTAGCTTTCCATGTCCGTTTGTTGACTATATATATATATGTATTTTTAAAACATTGCCAGTCTAAAAATACACCTGCACCTAATGGAGAACTTTCTCCTAATGAGAACACATCCCCCATCTTTCCTAGACATCAGGAGCAGAAACTGCCTTATTGGGTTAACGTAGCCAGTGAGAAGGACTGCAGTATTTATGCTTAGCCCCATTTAAATGTCATCTTACAAAAGGATCATTAAAATGAGTAACATTAGTTTTTTATTTTTTAATCCTATAGTATTCAAACAAGAATATTTCTCAAAGCTACTGACTCTCTTACCCCATAATCTTTGTCCACAAAAGCCACTGCATATATACCTGATATGTGTTTTGGCCATACTTCATCTTAAGAAATATCCAGCCCTCCAACATCCAAATTTATATTTCTTCTCCTTGCAAGAGAATCATCATCATCAAGATCATCATCATCATCATCAATGTCATCACCCTCTTTACACTGAGTTCTTACTATATGTGAGGCACTGGACTAAATAATTTACACAAATCATTTAATCCTCACAAAAGCTCTATGAGATAGGTGCTAGCATTACTTCCATTTTACAAATGAGGAAATCAAAGCTCAAAGAGGTTAAATAGCTTGCTCAATATCATACAGCTTATAACAAGTAGAGTTAAATGCTAATGCAGGTACCTGATCCAGAGCTCATGCTCGTAAACACTAAGATAGAATTAGAAGCTTGAGAAATCACAGCATCTCAAAGAAAGAGGGAATTTAAAGTTCATCTGTTCCTGAGATTCTTAGGCTAAGTGGTGTATTAAACTCATGTAGGAAACTTTTAAAAAACTGGTGCTCTAGTCTCATCTGAATCAGAATCTCAGGTGGTGGGACATGGGTATTAGTAACTTATGAAAAATCCTCAGATGATTATAAGATTGGGACTGAGATTTGGTTCTCAAATTTCACCAAAGATAGTGTCTTCTGAATTGTTTTTTTTTAATATAATAGCTTTTTTTGAGATGTAATTCACATATCACACAGTTCGTCCATTAAAAGTATTCCATTTGATGGTTTCTAGCATACTTACAGAGTTGTGCAACTGCTACCACAATCAATTTAGAGCATTTTCATAAAGAAATCACATAACCACTAGCAGTCACTCCCCATCACCCCCAATGCCTGCTAGCCCTAGGCAACCACTAATCTACTTTCTGTCTCTGCAGATCTGCCAAATATTTTGGCCATTTCATATAAATAGAATCACACAATATGTGGTCTCTGTGACTGACTTCTTTCACTTATCAAATGTTTCCAGGGTTTGCCAATTTTGCAGCATGTACTTCATTCTTTCTATGGCTGAATAACATTCCACTGTATTGATTTATTTGTCCTGCATTGCATTTTGAAGATGTATTTTCCTTAGACCTACTTTATTAGACTCTTTGGATTGGAGCATAGGTTTCCAATGATCGTTCAGATTTGGGAATTACTGAATTCATACTCATCCACTTACCACATTTTTACATCCCTCCAAATACTGTGCTTGAATATCCCCCCTGAAAAACTTATTGCTGGTTTCTGACTATCCCATTTGCAGCCAGTACTGACAGAGAATTCTCCCTTAGCTTAGATCTTAACTTCTTTTCCTTAGAAAACAGATCTTTTTCCTGCTGGTCCAAGTTTTCTTTGCAGAAACACATACATATTATACATCATCTCTCAGGGGATATTTTAAGAGAACTCTGATGATGATCCTAAGACTTCTTTTCTATAAGCTGAACGTTCCTGACTCTTTTTTTTTTTTTTTTTTTTTTTTTTTGCGGTACGCGGGCCTCTCACTGTTGTGGCCTCTCCCACTGCAGAGCACAGGCTCCGGACGTGCAGGCTCAGCGGCCATGGCTCACGGGCCCAGCCGCTCCGCAGCATATGGGATCCTCCCGGACCGGGGCACGAACCCACGTCCTCTGCACCGGCAGGCGGACTCTCAACCACTGCGCCACCAGGGAAGCTCCATGACTCTTTTTAATGATACTAAAATGAAGTGGTTTTGAGCTCTTTCATCTTCCTGGTGGCAATCAAGTTGAACTAAGTGCCAATATAGGTCTCTTGAATCATAGTGCCATGAATGTTAAACCTAACATTCTGAATATGACCCAGGCTCACTTATAGGCTGAGTGAAATCTAGCGTATGTGATCCCCAAGTAAGGGGCATATCACACAATACATCAAGTCCATGTGCAGAATCATATGCCAAGCAACATAGGCCAGCAGAAAAATCTAAGAAAACAATTTAAAACTTTAATGACTCTCAAAGGACAGGAAGAGAAGTACATTTGTCTACCACACACACTGAAAATGTTCTCTCCTCACCTATGTCATTCTATGTCCTGCACACTGATGACCTCTAATCTCCCCCAAACTCACTTCCACTCTCAACTCCCAACCAAGTTCTTTTTTTTATACCCAGCTGTGAGTGTCAAGGTTGGGTGGGGCTTCATCCCTTACCCACCATGCTTCCTTTCTCTTTTTTCTGTTCTCCCTTGATTGAATCTTGTCCCTTTCCAAACAAGACCTCCATTCCTACCTTTTCCATTTTTCCTCTCCCTCTCCTCTGCACTGTTTAAGCAACACAATAGGCACAGCTTGGAGTCCTTAGAGAGCAAGGTGAGAGAGCCCCTGAGGTGCAAAAACAGAATGCTCCTTAATGAGTGAAAAGAATGGAAGGTTATAAACAAATACTGTTAGGCTCCTGTCACCCCAAAGTGGGAAGCAGTCTGATGTAAGTTCAAATACACCAGACATGCCTATCTTCTCAGAATCTCCTAAGTCCCAGGTTCCCCAAAGCATTCAGACTGAACTCAATGTCCTGTGCCTCTCATGATGTTCTAAGGATTTTTCTCTTTCCAGACTCCTGAATCTCATTGAAACTGTGTCTTTCCCATCTGAGACGGTTCCATTTCAAACACATTTGAAAACTCTTTTCCTTTGGGATACAAAACTCATCCCTAATGGAAGTGCTTAATGGTGGAGTTGTGTGACTCCAAGACAAATATAAAAAAGATCCCCTGAATATGTATTAAAAGAAAACTAGGGCTTCCCTGGTGGCGCAGTGGTTGAGAGTCTGCCTGCCGATGCAGGGGACGCGGGTTCGTGCCCCGGTCCGGGAAGATCCCACATGCCGCGGAGTGGCTAGGCCCGTGAGCCATGGCTGCTGAGCCTGAGCATCCGGAGCCTGTGCTCCGCAACGGGAGAGGCAACAGTGAGAGGCCCGTGTACCACAAAAAAAAAAAAAAAGAAAAAAGAAAACTAAATGAGTCCCCAGCAGGTATGCAATGCAGAAGTATTTAAATTTTGTGTGCTGCAATAAACAGAAAAAGTGACCCACTGTCTTACACAAATTCTGAGCTTACCAAAGGGATTTGTGAATCATTTAACTAGGTGATCAATTAATCTGGCAAGAGGTTGCCACCTGAAAATTCAAAGGCCTTCATGAAATGGATGTTTGCAGTGATTTACAAAGCCTTGGGCCTCCTGAACATTCTTTATGTGTGAGGTGTCTTTAGTTCAATTTTAGAGAGTTGAATATTAGCATTTGGGTCTGCAAGTCTTTAAAAAAGCATGCTGGACTGAAACAACTCCCCTGATCATTTTTGATCAACAAGCAGATAACTAATGTGACTTTTCTTAATAGGAAGGCAAAGATTACTCAGACAAGTTCCAATGGCTTCTTGAATTTGGGGGCAAACAGAACTCTAAGAATGAATGAGTTAAGGCAATATACACTTGAGTATACACAACAAAGTTTACTCAGGCTTCATGTTGTAGGGGGACTACTAAAGAAAGGTTTTCAGCAGCAAAACAGGGATTCAAAACCAGCTTAAGCACCAGGAACTCCTTTGGGAAACCCACGATGTTAAGTTCTTTTCCTTCATTATCTCATTAGTCCTTACAACAGCCTTATTAGGAAGATAAATCAGTATTTCTTAATCCTTATTCTGCCACTTACTAACTGCGTGAATGTGAACATATTATTTAATTTGCTTGTGCCTGTTTCTTCATCTGTAAAATGGGCATAATAATAGCACCTACTTCAGAGGTTACTGTCTGGACTTAACGAATTAATTTATGGACGTCTGTAGGGACAGTTAATTAATTGACATATTAAGTGCTCAATTATTATTATTTCAGGATGGCTAGGAAGAGAAACCAGTCAGGTAAAAAAGTATAAAAATGGTATAACTCAAAACAAGAAAAAGAAAGCACTGTGAATGCAAGAGAGAGATCCTAAATGAACAGCCCTAAATCATAGCTAGTCAGTGAAGCAGGGATTCAACCCCTGACCTGCCTGACTGCATCTAACCATGACAGTACAGGGACTCTTTAAAACCAGAGCCCCATGGAAGAGAAGTTCTTCACCCTCCGTGCACATTAGAGTCACCTGGTGAACTTTCAAAAGGATAAAAGGATACCCGGGTTCTACCCTCAGGGATCCTGATTTGATTGGTCAGCCTGGGGCCTGAGCATCAGTATTTGTTAAATGTATCTTAGGTGATTCAATGTGCAACATATTTGAGGTATATTACAGTAAGGAGAAAGGATCTAATCTCTCTCTGGACTTAACAATGGCCATCAGTAACCTGGTTAGCACCCTAATGGTGGAGTTGGAAAAAAATCACAGTGCTATTGTGCAGTTGGATAGCTTCTGTCCTGAGAAAGAATAAAACGCGCAACCCCTTGCCCTCAAGAAGGCCCACTTGCCTTCAATATCCCCAATCTCCCTGAGCATCATGGCAGCCAAGAATAGAGATGAGGACAAACAAAGACTTCCTTAATTTCACTGTTAAATGGTAAAACAAATGAGCCACCTCCAAGTGCTTGAATTTTTGTGAAGAAATGTGTTCATGCAATGGGTCTTTTCTCTTTCTCCTAATCTTTGTGTTTAAATAGAGAGGTATTAAGTAGTTTTCCTAATCCTTCCTTCCAAATAACTAGGGATAAAAACGTACTTCAGTATTTGAATTTTCATCCTTAAGTGGCTTACAAGGGTAGCAGATCTTCAGAAATCAGTAGGAAACTTATGAAGAGCCAAACACAATTATAACAAAAAAAAGTGAAGGTGGCAATAGCTTCGTTGTTGAAGTCACCCTCCAAAAGACATAATTCTCAATCAGAACAATAATGCAGTTTGACAACCACTAGAGAAGCACACCACAAAAACTCCCGCAAGTTGCAGAACAATAAATGGCATTAAATATTAGTGGGACTTGAAAAGTCAGGTTAGCCTTTAAGTAGCAGGTGTATTTCACCCACAAGCAAAGACAGGAAGTGAGCAGAGGGTGAGGATGTAACTCTGATTGGGAAGGCCAACACCAGAGGGGAAAGAACTGAAAATGATCATATCCCCATTCATATATATATATATATATATATATCTCTTCCTGGAAAGAAACAAAAACTTTCCATGGAAATTGACTATTGCCTGCCTGTAACCCTAAGCCTTGTTCTGAAACTAACTGGTGAGGTAATTACATAGCACAGAACTTTTTGAATGTGTCAGACACTACTGCTGATGATCCATGAAAAAATTTAAGGGGATTCACGGATGAATTTTAAATTTTTTGATAGTTTTATGTTTATTGAAATGTGTTTTAGGAAAATAATACACTCAGTAACACTGACAAGTATTGTCACTTAGAATGAGACTAGAGTAGATATTTAAATAAAGTTGATAAGTATATTATTCTAAAATCTTGAAGGATGATGGAACTCCAGCATAGGAGTGAAAAGAACAGGTGAGTTAAGTTCCTGCTCGACCTTTTACTAGCTGAGTGACTTTGGACAAGTCATTTAACCTCTCCGAGCTTCAGTTTCTTCATGTGTAGTGTAAGGTGGCCTGTTAAACTCTTGGAAGCCAGAGAGGATTAAAAACACTGATCTTACAAAGGAGCTGCAAAGATGCTCTCACAGGACCAAATATCTGAGACCAGATTGGTTGTTATTTCTAAAGCACTGAGGAGACATCATGTTATAAGCGAAAGCACATTAAAAAAGTTAGTTGTTCAGTTTATGGTCATTTTATTAAGAAGCCAGAAGAATTTAATATTGACTCATTACTATGGGGTGGAGTGGGAGGATACATATTCCTTGGACCTTTTATATTGTGTTCCCCATTCTTTATCATGAGATAATTCTCATGATGTGGCGCCATGGTCACAGATAAACATACATTAGCCTGGGGCAGATTATTCCCCAAAGCAGGACATTTCAGACCAGCATAGCAGTTAAGGACATAGGCTATGGAAACAGATTTGGGTTTGGATCTCTGTTTTTCCATTAGTAATTATAATACTGTAGGGAACTGAAATAACTGAAACTGAAATAACTCTAGGAAGCCTGAATTGTCCCACCTGTAAAATGTAGATGTCATACATACCCCATAGTGCATTCTCTTTCTAAACTGTGAATGGAGACAAGGTTTGTTTTTGCTCATCATGGTAGGACCACTACAAATGAATGAACAAATGAATGAATAAGAGGCTGTGGGGACAATATTAGGTAGTACCTGATATAGAGCTCTCAACAGCACTGAGTGCTCATATTTATCATGGATATCTGTTTTGGTAACTCTTAACCCTTGGGCTTCTGTAGAAGCCCATGACTTTGTCATGTCCCCACCCGTGACTATAGTGATTGGTTTGGAGATGGGCCAATGACCTAATTACAGCAGTGAGACATTGGCTAGGAGTCCTGGAAAGAGATCATTAATTTTCTTTCTAGGAAATAAATCAGAACAAAAGGAGCATCTCGGATTGCTGCAGCCGTTCTATGAGTATGTGGAACCTATAAAAAGAACCAGCATTGAGGGACAGGTCACTGGGGAATGGAGAGGAACAGGGTCCTGGTGACATCATTTGAGCCATGCAATAAGCAATAGGTAGAATCATATCTACCCTGGTCTATTTGATTACTTAAACTTTATTGAAAGCTTCTTGTTTGCTTTACCGCTTACAGCAATTTGAGTTATGCCTGTTGCAACAAAAGAATCTGGATATAGCCACATTATTATCATCATCATAAATAAAATAACAAAAACTAGGGTCAAGTGTCTGCAATTCAACAACTTAACATTTTTAGTTTTGCTTGGGCAAAATTTGATAGAGGACTTAGCTTCAAGTTTCTTCAGAGCACAGCCACTTCCTTCTTGAATGGCTCATGTTGGTTCTTTCCTGATGTCCTGAGAGATGGGGATCTGGCTAACACAAATGTTTAGAAAGGGAAGTGTGTACACACTATGCTTTTCTTTTAAATCCGTAAAACATCCTGTCTCCCTGGTAGACAAACAGGTCAGCCATCCTTTTCCCTGGCAGTGACTGCTTTCAATGCATCACTATAATTTTCTCCTTCCCAACCGATCTGTGTGGGACCACCTCCTCAAATCACAGACAAATTACTCCTGAAAATAACATCTGGGCCCACAATTAAATTAGTTCACACATCAGAGATTGCCCATTACAGGACACTGGACACATGGTATGAAATTTGAGAGCTAATCAACCGCTACCTTGGAAATGAAGTTTGAGGCATCAAGAGGAAAGACAAATCCAAGTTTTCCTTTTCTCCACTTGAGGGGTTTGGGTTCAGTTAATGGTCTATGATCTAGGAACTTGAGAACTATTTTCATGGTTTCCATTTGCACCCCCAAAAGAATAGAAGTAACTTGTTTTTAAAACTCATTTGCAATAATTATATCATATAACCAACAATGATGAGTGCTATAAAATCATTCAACAAGTATCTAATGAGTTTTTTTTTTTTTGAGAATTCAATGTATTAGGCACACAATAAAAAGGCGGAAGGAAGATACAAAGATGAATGAGACATGGTGTCTGCCTTCAAGGAGCTTACAGTCTAGGAGAATAAAACTCAGTGCTGGGAAGGCCACTTGAACCACAGGGTGGGTACACACCCATTCCTGATAAAACTTTAAAGAGTGACTCTGCAGCAGTTAAGTTCATGATTTCTGGAATACAACAAGCATGGGTTTGAGATCCAGCTTTTCTACTGACACTTCCTCAGGGCAATACATTTACTTCATTCTTCAACCTCAGTTTTCTCGTGTGTAGGATGGGTTAGCAGGAAATACCAAATGCAAGTGGCTGCTCTCCAAAGATTAAAATAGCTCACATACTGAGAACACTTATTCTCATGCTTGACATAAAGAGAACACTCAATATATTTCAGCTCTTATGATTTTTAAGAACATTCAGCATTACTACAATAATTGAGCTCTGGATAGTTGAATAAAAAAGGGCAAAACAGATATACTTTGTTTTAAGTAAATACATTGCACCAACTTCAGGAGGCATCAAAACACAAATTCCAGCAATAATTTGATAATTGTGAAGCTTGAATAATGACATTTATCAGAAAAGTACAGTGTTCTATTAGACATATCACCTCTGGGTAAAGGAGAAGTCATTGGTGAAAAGCACAGAAGGAATAAAGGAAGTTTAAAAGAAAAGTTTCTTTATCCACTAAAGGAACACTTCTAGTGATTACTTGGCATTTCAGGTGTCACCCAAAGGGAAGTTGGGAAATAAAACTTCAATATAAAGCCATAGACTGGCAGAATTATGCTCTATTCAACAATTTTTTGGAAAATTAATAGTAAAAATAATAGCACCTAAGAGTTACTAGGCATTTACTATGTGCTCGGCCTGTTGTTATGCATCTGGTATGTATTAATTAGCAATAATAATATTGATACCTGCTAACATTTGATGGTTTACTATATACATAGGCACACACTTTATCCCATTTAAACCTCACAACAACTCTCTATGCTAGATCTTATTATTTTTCTAATTTTCACATGAGAAGTCTAAGATTTCCTCAAAGTTAAGGAGCTTTGTCCAAGTCCACATAGCTGGTTGATGGCAGAGCTGGAATTTCCTAGGCCTAGATCTTGTTTGCTATAATATACTCATTGGAACTAAAGAGATGGAATGCAAATGTCTAATATAATGTTTCCCAGTCTTTAAAAATCACTTTAAACTTGAGATATTCAACTATCACTTTCATAAGCATATGTAGGCACAATGGTTGAACTCCACCCTAGAAAGTTCATTAAAATAGACATGAGAGTGACTTTTGTCTCAGGAGGTCTTCAATTCCAGTTCAGTTTATAAAGACAAAATCACCCACCAGTGTTGTACACTGTGCTTAGCAACATGACTGGTGGCACCATATGCAAACGTGTGCCATGACCCATGGTTGAGAGCTGCTGGTCCAAACTGAAGACTGAAGGGCATCACAGGAGAGTGAAGCCACCTTTTGCAAGTCCTCTATCCTGTCACCTCCATCCAGCTGCCTCCTTAAGAGGCCACACCCCTTGCTGAGTAGGTGTGGCCTACTTCATGACTGGAAGTAGGATGGGACTGGTATACCAAGTCCTCTTTGAGGATACAGCAATAACGAGTGAGTGGGAATACACTTAAAAGAGGTGGACAAGTGTTCCTGAAGTGACACACACTAGCTAAAAAAATACAACAAGGAATCCTACCCAGAATATGGGAAGATTTTAGATTTAATGGACACTCCATGGACCCATGTGGTCATGGCTTTCTCCCTGACTTCTCCCCAGGGAAACCTATCTTTGGAGAATCACTATTCTATTAAAATAAAGAACATTTGGGAAGAGAGAGGAAATACAAATTGAATCACATGTATTCCAACCAACCCATTATTTATCTTATGGCTTCACTTTAGTTGGACAAAAATGAGCAACCCAGGACTGGAAACCCTCATCTCATTTCACAACTCCCTCCTTTCTGTTCCACAGGGTTTTATTATTTTAAGAGTTTAATGTTTGTCCTTAAATTTAAATTGGGAAGGCTGGGTAACTCACTCAGCATAATGCTTTTATAATTTCAGTTATAAAGTGATATGACAATTGAAAGCCAGACATCTTTTAGTTTCCTAACACTGTGATCCCCCCACAATTTTTTGTTAATATAATATCAGAGGAATATGTTGCATGTAGATTCACCCTAGAAGTTATCCTTCTGTAGGCAGTCAACTCAAGCATTCAGGAGTCTGTCAGTGACTAATCCCTCATACACAAGAACCAACAACATGGAAGATGAACAGATCTACATTTTAAATAAAAGGATATAGGAAACTATTTTCCCATGTCCGGGTTAAAACTTTGATATTAATTCTATGCAAACTCTATAATATACATTCAACCAACAGTTGAAGCCATTGACTATTCATGGAGTGATGCTAGGCACTCAGGGAGAATTCAAAAGAAGTGGAAAGCACAGTTCATTTCCTCAAAAGACATCTACTCTAATTGGAGAGAAGAGACATGGAGATAGCACTCATTAGGCAGGTAGGTTTCAAAGTAAGCTTACAGATTGCTCCTTATTGTTAAGTAGCAATCAGGTAATAGAGCCAAGTCAGAAAAGGGAGCTATCCATGTAGGCTAGAGTGAGGAAGAAAGTGCCCAGTGGAAGGAAAACGTACAGGGTTTTGAAAGAAACAAAGGATGATCACCAAAAGGGTCTTCAAGAATAAACATGAATAAACAGTATCATATAATCAAGTAATATTTTTTGAAGTACTCAACCTCCTCTGACCTGTCCAACAGGTGCTAGGGGCTAAAGGGGAGCAGAAAAAAAAACCATTTTGCCCATTTTAAAGAAATGGCTGAGAAATCAATTTCCTCAGAGTTCCATACCAAATTAAACACATACCCTGAGCTCAACTACCTTGTGAGCCACCAGCTGAGACAAATAGAAGGAAACTGGCCTCTTTTTACTCCTCTGGGCAGGATACATATTGAGAACTGGTAAATGCCAGACACTGAAGGTACTATGTTTAATAAAAAAATAATGGTTCAGGGTTTCCCTGGTGGCGCAGTGGTTGTGAGTCCACCTTCTGATGCAGGGGACACAGGTTCGTGCCCTGGTCCGGGAAGATCCCACATGCCGCAGAGCATCTGGGCCCCTGAGCCATGGCCACTGAGCCTGCGCGTCCGGAGCCTGCGCTCCGCAACGAGAGAGGCCACAACAGTGAGAGGCCCATGTACCACAAAAAAAAAAAAGGTTCATTTTTATGAGCACTTCTAATTATTATTATCTTGATTTTACAAATGAGAAAATGAGACTCAAGGAGATTGAGTCACTTGTCTGTGGGTTGTCTAGTCCTAAAGTCCAGATTCCTCATCCCTTCCATCAGGCTCTCCAGGTGGGGGCTTGAAATACCAGCATCACGTGGGGATGCAAAGTCCCAGGCCCACCCCAGAAACCCCAGGGCTGGGGCCCAGCAATCTATGTTTTTAAAAGCTTCCCAGACGATTCTGATGCAGGCTCAAGTTGGAGCCTGTTTACACCATTTCTCTGACTTTTGGGGGTTTAAATGGGGTTTAGTGTAAGCAGGGGCAGCAAGGAAGGAAGTCTTTTAAACTAAGCATCCATGGGAGGACCAGAAGCTTTTGAATATCTCTGAACAGCTGATGAGTCTACACCTGCCAGCCAGTCTATAAATGGAGCCGCTATTTGTGAATGAAGGCACAGGCTGGACACAGGGCCGAACTCCTGTGACGATGCACTCCAGGGTAACGGCTGCCAGGCAGAGGTTACAAGCCTAACCCTGCTATCAACCAGCACTGTGACCTTGGCTGAGTCCTTTAACCTCTCTGGGCCCTAATTTCCTAATCTGCTCCAGAAGGCCACTGAGTTACATGATCAGCATCATCCCTTCCTGCTCTAAAACCCCTTGTCTTAAGGCCATCATTGCAGGGTGATATATTCAGTGGCAGGCTTAAGAAGCTGGGGAGAGAAGATGACCCAGAGGCTTAAAAGATTCAGGATGGATTATTATTTAAGGAGGTGGGGGCTGAAGCTAGGAAGGGTCCAGACTGGAGGAGAGAGGCAGGGAGGGAAAACAGCCCATTCCAGATGTGGCAGCCAAAGACTAGGGACAAGGATGAGGTGAGCCAGATGTGCATGTGAGACCAACCCAAGCAGATGAGGTTGAGTACTGTGGAGACAAGGGAGCAAAACCCTCAGAGAGAGAGTTTTTACGTTGACTGAGCAGTGGAGCCATCAAACGCACTGATTATTGTTTTTCCTTTAACCTAGTCATTTTCCATCAGGGCCAGTTTTGCCCCTCAAGAGACACTGGGCAATGTTTAGAGATGTTTCTGTTTGTCACAACGGGGTATGTGTAATGGAGGGGTGTTACTGGCATCTAGTGGGTAGAGAACAGGCATGTTGGGATGATGCTAAACATCCTACAATTCACAGGACACCCGCCACCCCACAACAAAGGATTAAATGGCCCAAAATGTCAACAGTGCCCTCGCTGAAAATCCCTGACCCAGTGGATGAGGCCTAGCCCCATACCTAATAACTAGAAGCAGCAGATAACAACTACCATGTCACGTAGGGTTCTAAGCACTCAGGCCTCCACAACACTTTGTGCTTACATTGTTTTCAAAACAGACTTTATTTTTTAGAGCAGTTGTAGGTTCACAGCAAAACTGAGCAGAAAATACAGAGATTTCCCATATGCCCCCTGTCCCCATAAACCCACAGCCTCCTCCCCTATCTGTGCTTACTTTTAGTAGCTGTTTTTTTTTACCTGTAAGAAAACAGGCTTACAGTGACTCTGATACTCAGCCAACAAGGTGCAGCCCTGGAATCTGGACTAGAGTCAGCAGAATGTGAAAGCCAATGCTTCAGAGCATTACCTAGTTCCTTCCATAGCCCTGCTGCCTTCCTTAAACCTGTGAGATCTGTTGTGAACACTTGAGGCAGGAAGAGGGCCATGTCTGCTTCTGAGGACCCAGGAGCCTTTCATTCAGAGTCCTTCGACTACTTAGACTCTGACTATTATTGCATAGGATGAATCGAGAAGAAGCTAAGGAAATGGAAACAGACCTCAGAATGACAACTGCTTGATGACAGTCTATGTGAAATGACTGTTCTCTAGATATTTAAATGCCTTTGTGGCCATTCCTCCTTCTTTCCAGAGGAGTCCTGGGTATCAGCTGATACAAGAGGTGAACCATGAAAAATGCTGGGTTCCAGTCAAAGTAATTCTATTAGGAGCAGAAATGGCTAGCTGAAACACAAGGAAGGGAAATCATTTGCAGCATACCAACAGCTGGGCCCAAATGACATCACTCACCAAAATCAAAGGAAATGAGCTAATCAGATATGCACAAAAGCCCTTTTTGTTTGCTTGCTTAGAAAGTTACAATTTGCTTTAAAGCAAGAGGTGAAAAAAAAAACCATCTCTTTGAAAAATTTTGGCCCTGATATTTTGCTTCTTTAAACTGTTTTCAGTGATTGGAGCAGACATGAAAATAAAATGCTTGAAATGTTCTCAGGTCTCTGCATATTAGGAGGAATTACCACAGGAATGTTATTTTCACAGGTTCCTGCCAGACCTTTGATGGTCCTCACCCCAAAGAAGTTATTCATTGGTCTTTGTACACTACATCCCTACACATTTTGAACTTCCCTTTCTGTTTCATGGCAAGTTCATCCAGTCCTGTGGTTGAGTAAAATGCACATTAAATTAATGGTAGAAGTCTGTGGGTAAAAAAGAAGCTTCTTTTATTCTTAAATAAAAGAAGCCAAAGGAAAGGAATTCCAAGAGACCCACCTGGTAAGGGCAAAGAGGGAAGATCCAGCCATTCCCCAAGGATGCAGGCAGGAGATGGTGCCAGGCAGGTCTTGGGTTTTGGGACACTAGTATAAGCAGCAAGAGAATGAAAGGAACGGAAGATATCGGGTTCTAGCAAAATCCACCTGCTGCTTCTCCTGGCCTCTTACCACAGAGCTGAGCTGGTAAAACACAGCAGAATTTTATTGTCACATGCAGTGACCCAGCTCAGTCCTCAGTTAGGAGCTCTTTGAAGGCTCCCAAAAAGGAAGGCTCTCAGGGGCCATTGCTCTGAGGTGATAAGGTGTGGTGAGGGAGAACTATTCCTGAGACAAACTGGGTTAGCCAGACTCACGGACAGTCCAGGTGCCAGGCAGGATAAGCAACACCCCCCCATTTATAATTGGGCTTGAATGGACACCTGAAAGTGTCAGGGCCCAAGAGGCAGAGGTCCTTCCTGTACTCCCTCACCCAAGGCCTCTATTTAAGCTACTCCTAGGGAAAGGGAGATTTTATGGCAGGCTATGGCAAAAATAACCTCAGTTCCTTTAAGAATGTTTCTTTTATTTATTTTTTTTGAAGAAAAAATAAAAGTTTCTCTATGAGTCTCTGGAAGTTTTATGAAATGTCTTTTTCTATGACTGAATAGGAACAATAAAAAACAACCTTATTAAAAAGTAAAGAACTTGAATACACATTTTTCCAAAGAAAATATACAAATGGCAAATAAGCACATGACAAGATGCTCCACGTTAATAATCATTTGGGAAATGCAAGTGAAAAACACAATGAAATAGCACTTCACCCATTAAGATGGCTACCATCAAACCAACAGAAAATAACAGGTGTAGGTGAGAATGTGGAGAAATTAGAATCCTTGTGCTCTGTTGGTAAGAATGTAAAATGGTGCAGCTACTGTGGAAGACAGTACAGAAGTTCCTCAAAAAATTAAAAATAGAATTACCATATGATCCAGCAATTCTACTTCTGGGTATATATCCAAAATAACTGAAAACAGGGTCTCAAAGAGATATTTGTACACCCATGTTCATAGCAGCATTTTTCACAACAGCTAAAACGTGGAAGAAACCTAAGTGTCTGTTGATTGATGAACGGATAAACAAAAGGTAGTATAAATATACAATGGACTATTATTCAGTCTTAAAAAGAAAGGAAATTCTGACACATGCTACAACATGGATGGGCCTTGAGGACATTATGCTACGCTTATCATAAGCCAGTCACAAAGAGACACATACTATCCCTCTTATGTGAGGTACCTAGAGTAGTCAAATCCATAGAGATAGATAGAAAGGAGAATGGTGGTTGCCAGGGGCTGAGGGCAGGGAGGGAAATGAGTTATTGTTTAATGGGTACAGAGTTTCAGTTTTGCAGGATGAAAAGAGTTCTAGAGATGTATGGTGGTAACGGTCACATAACAATGTGAATGCACTTAATACCACTGAACTGTATACCTAGCAATGGCTAAGTTGGTAAATTTCATGTAATATGTATTTTAGCACAATTAAAATTTAAAAGTCATTCCCATGAGGTGTGGCTGTGGAGGTGGCAGCTATCTATGTGATCTGAAAAATTCTGATAATAATAACACTATTACAATCTACTGAGTATTGACTGTATGCCAGGAACTGTACATAAATCTCATCTAACCCTCACTACAACTCCATAAAATGGGCTTTATTGTTCCTTTGTTTCAGATGAAGGAACTGAGGCTCAGAAAGGGTGTATATCTTTTCTATCATCACATAGATACTAAGTGGCCAGAGGGTTTGAACCCAAAACTGCATGGCTCTGAAGTTCACACAGCTGACCACATGCTTCCTCATGTAGACTCCATTCATTAAGCCCCCTAAAGGAGGCATTATCATCCTCCCATTTTTAATAAAATGAGGACCCTGAGGCTCAGAGAAGTTACATGGATGACAGCTCTAGAAAGAGGCAGAACCGGGATGCAGAGTCAGGTTTGCCTGATTCTAAAATCCTACCCTTGGTCCACTACATAACACTCAATTGATTTTATTAATTTTAAAACCAAACCTGTATCTTGCTCAATGACTTCCATCTTGATTGCAGCATCTTCCCATTTGAAGGCATAGGAGATAATATTCATTAAACTCTGAATAGGAGCCCATATTTCTAACTACTTTACATGGATTCACTAATTTAATGCTCACAACCGCTCCAGGAGGTAGACTCCATTATTGTCCCCATTTTAGAGATGGGGAAACTGACACACAGAGAGATGAAGTGAACTTGCCTCAGACATAAAGCTAGTGGTTGGCAGGGTGAGGATTCAAAGCCAGGCAGGCGGGCTCTGGAGAGGTCATGCTCTATAACCACTTAGCCACACTATGAAATTAGAATTAACCTGAGGATTTAGCAGAAAATCTACACTGGAAAACTTTGATTAAATAAAATACTTAGTGATGGAATGGGATGATACTCAGGAGGGTTAGTTTTCTGGAAACAGACAATCTTATCTGCTATTTGTTTAGCTGGATTTGTTCTCAGGCAATTCAACTGAACTTACTTGTATTTCTTTTAAAAGCTTGTTACATACTCAGGCTGCTATGTTCAATATCTCTAGAGGCTATTTGAGTCATCTGTAGTAAAAGTTGACTGTTGATAAAAGATGCTACTCTGTGTGCCCCAGCAACATATCTCAGGGAGTTTTGAGGTTCTCGTTAGAGTCCAGCACATTCTGAGTTAGGATGAGGCCCTTCCCTGTGTTATCATCTCTTGATGAAAAACTGTGGTGTAGATAGGACACCTCACTGGGCCAGGCCCTGGACTGGTACCTCCCAGATTTGGTATAATTGTGTTGGGTCACGGAACCAGTTCTTACCTGGGTGGTCTAAAGTCTGCAGGGGATGCAGAGCCATCATGTTCAGGAGAGAGCCTTTGGCTTAGTGCACTCAATTCTCTGTGGTATTAGTGTTATATATCAATGCTATCTCTAATACTGTATCAATTATCTATAGGATAGAGTATTCTCTACAATATCTCTAATGCGTGCTAGAGTTGAGGGCCAACTGCTCTAGATCAAAAGAAAGAACAAAAGGAAAGTCTATACACAGATGTCTGGGTGTCAAACATTCCACCTTTGGGCAACCTTCAAATCCTTGGCCACGATGGAGGATGAATGAAGAATTCTGGTGTTCTTGATTGCCTGAGGGTGTAATTTTGTTCCACTCTGTTTTCATATTCAACAGGTATAACCTTAATATACAGTAATGGCTTTGTTTGTGCTTGTGAGTCGTACCACATAAGTGCGCGTGTGTGCGTGCGTACACGCATGCATGTGTGTAGTTTGGAGGAGGGTATGTGCTCAGGTTGTAAGGTGAGCTCCTAAGTAATGGGTTTGCTTCACCCTTTGCTTAGATAAATCTACTGCAGCCTTCAGGCAAGGGGTCCAGTGAAGGGCAAACAAATACAGTTCAACAACAAAAATTAACCAACACATGACTCGAATTCCTTATTTGTGTCTGTCAGAGTGCAGGTTCTACCTGATGTACAACTGCCATAGAGTAGTGGTAGGAGTGGGCGCTGGCCTCAGAACGCCTGGGTATAAATCCTGGTCATGCCACTTACTAGTAGGGTACCTTTGAACAAACTACTTAACGTGGGTAAAATAAAGATTAATTTAGGATAAATTAGATACTTTTTTTTTTTTTTTGCGGTACGCGGGCCTCTCACTGTTGTGGCCTCTCCCGTTGCGGGGCGCAGGCTCCGGACGCGCAGGCTCAGCAGCCATGGCTCACGGGCCCAGCCGCTCCGCGGCATGTGGGATCTTCCCAGACCGGGGCACGAACCCGTGTCCCCTGCATCGGCAGGCGGACTCTCAACCACTGCGCCACCAGGGAAGCCCTTAGATACATTAACAGGGTTTGGAGGACTGAAATGAAGGGAAATACAAGAAAGGTGCTTAGAAATGTTCCTGGAACATGGTAAGTGATTGATAAATCTTAACTCAAGGACTTTAAAATCTTATTTCCTCTGGTTCTCTGCAAGCTGCCCAGCACTCTTGCTAACCCTTACCCCCATTTCTTCCTCTAGTCCTATGACTCTCCCCCTCTTGCTGCTCCTGTATCTTCAAAAGCTGAAAGAACCATTATAAAGGGGAAAGGCCAGGAAGAAACTGAACGGATAAAACCAGAACTCTGGGATTGGGCGGGAAGATGTCTAGGAAAATTTACACTTTCTTCTCATACACACATAAGGCATCGCTATCATCTCACTATCTTCACTATTGTTGGAAGCAAGCTCCAAAGAGCAATTAACAACAGGAGCTTTGGAATCAAAGACCTCTGGGTATGAATCCTTGCTTCACTAAGACCATAGCAAGGATCTGACATCGACAGAATCTCTGTTTCCTTTTCCATAAAGCATAACTGGTAATACTAACCGTATTGGGTTATGATGAAGTTTCAAGTCGTTAATACTATAATGTGCTGGCATGTAGAAAGTGCCCACTAATCAGGAGTCATTGTTATTATGTTTTTCTAGTTCTACAAAAACAGGAGGCAGTATGGGAAGAGAACATTAAAGTAGACACTGTCAGAAAACAGGAAACCCATTTTCAGCTTTGCCCCTAAAACGACAGCTCCTAGAACTTCAATCTTAAGCTTACGGGTTCTTGCTGTCTTACCCAGAGTCAAGAAATTCTGCCTCCTTGCAAAGAGTCCACCTTTTTTCTAGAAGCTGCCTAAGAAGGAGGGAAAAACAAAGCCTAGTTTCCCAGGTTGCCACTCTGAGCATAATAAGAGCCACTTGGAGGGCCTATGAGCAGAGGACAAGGAAGGGGGGGAGGGGGCTCAGGACTGTAGAGGAGGGGGTTTGGGCCCCCAAGCCCCAAGCATCAGGCTGTCTTCCAGGTCTAATTGCAGCCCATTCCTGAGATCTGTCGTCATTCACGGAGCCATGATGTGAATGCCTCAGCATTATGGGTGGAGAGGAGTTAGAATATCTATGAAAGACACACAAAAACACATGCTGACCCCTTCAAACCTATGACCATATTCTAAGTGGAGCCAAACTAAATGAAATCAAGGTCTCTGTCCAGCACTCGAGAGCCAGTGAAAATAGGAACTCAGTGTTTCTCTAAATTCAGAGTGTATTACCTTAGTCATAAAATTGGGGACTTTCAAATCTAATTTGTTCAGTGCTAGTGCTGTTGAAGGCTGGGCAGGGTTCCAAAGGAAATCACCTCCACGCAAACAGAGATTAGCAGCTCTCCACTGGAGACATATGGGAATGATTCCCTATAATCTCCAGTAATTGTGGCTGTATTACATTCAAATCCTGTTTTCAATTTTCTTAAACTTCTAGACTGATTGTGTTATTAAATCATGCTGGCTGATGTGTTTAATAAGGACCTATTAAATGTTTATAAAATTAGGGAAATAAATATGGGCTTTTAGTCAGATTGCCCAATGGATCTGGTAACCTATTGTTAAAATAACAGCCCTGCTGTTAAATCTGGGTTCCCTGACTACAAACACTGGTACTCACTTTAGAATGCTATCCCAGCATTCAAGCAGAGGTCTTTATTCTAACACTCCATTCGCTAAAGAATTTGGCTCCCCCCTTTGCACTCCACAAAGAAAGAAAGAAATTCAAAGAAGACTACCTGGAAGATGTGGTGTCTTGGCTGAGAAGGAATGTCACCCCTGCTTCCAGTGAAGCTGTGACAATACCAATTTCCAGCGAAGACCCAGAGAGACCAATTTTTTTGTTGTTGTTATTGTTGAACTATTCACCTGGCTTAATTTCAAACGGGAAATTGCACCAAAGTTCTCCAAGGCCTTCAGTATGAAGATATGATCAGTCTTTAGAGGGGGAAGGAATACTTGGCTGGGATTTATACAGCAGGGAGAGAGAATAAAATCCATTCTTCAAACAGAGGGGCTTACTTAGGAATGATTTCTCTATTGAATCTTGGTGATCATGGATGATTTGAGAAGTACAGTTCTCTGAGACATTGCTCAGACTAGTTCAGTAGCTTTTGCTTCCTTGGCATTTGAAAGCAAAAACTAGCAACCCTTGCAGAAGAGATCCAGGCATGGATGGCTAATGCCATCTTAAACGAGAAGGCTCACAGGGCCCAGGAGTACGGGTTGCCAGGGGAGGGGGATTTGCATCCAGCTCCATATTCAGTCATGACTTAACCTGGGAAAGGTGTTTCCTTATCTCTGAGATGGAGATGTTAACAATATCCACCTCCATGGGTTGTCCTAAGGATTAAATAGGATTATGATGCATGTCAGTCGTGGTATCTGGCACGTGGTAAGGGCCCAAAAATGGTTGCTAAAGAAAAATAAGAAGTGAAGAAGTAGAGACCAAGGTCCAAACCTATGATTTCTTTTAAAGGGCTAACAATAAGTATGATAAGTACGTTAAAAAATAAATACTAACACAACATTAACGGTCTGAGCACACTCCTAAGTGTGGCATTAAATGCAGGACTGCATGATTCTCGTCCAAAGCAATTCCCTAACACAGACACAAAACCATAACTTCAGTCGTCCCTGCCAAAACCCTCTCAGCCACCTGGCCCTAAACCACAGTTTCCTATACCCTCCACCACAGCTCAAGTAATTCTGTTATCTGCAGGGCAAATGCAAACCCAAATTTCTTGGACGAATTAACCTTTGAGTTTCCCCTAAGGAAGGGGAGGGCAATTAAACAATCTTTCTGGTACTTAAAAAAAAAATAAAAACCTACAACAACAAACCACATCATTATCTTGGTATAAACATACCCCCTTAAGATATTTCCAACCAGTGTGTTAGCTCCCTCCACTCACCCACTACTGCCACCCCCATTCCAGAATATTGCAAAGCGATGTGGGAGCTGGCCTGGTTTACATTAGGGGCTCTGAAAGGTTGGAGAAGAATTGGATAGAAGGTTAATATTTGGCAGAACCTTGTAAATGACCTGATTGTTAGTTTATATTGCCTACAGTCTCCAAATCACTGCTGCTTGTCAGAAAGGCTCCAAGTGTGGCCAGGTAGTTACACACAGCAGTGTCACAAGCCAGTTCCATGGAGGGACACGCTTACTCTGCGTGTGTGTGTGTGTGTGTGTGTGTGTGTGTGTGTGTTTTCCTTGAGTGTGGGCACAGGCAGCCGGACGTCTTTACTTACGCCCAGCCAGAATACAGCAGAAACCCAGCACGGCAATGATTTTTACAGATTTTTTTGTGTGTCTGCCCTCAGGGGACCTTCTCCCAGTTTAATTGTCTAAGGGGATTGTTTCCTTGTGGGATTTTATTTCAAAGTGTTCCTGTTAAAATTTCTTTCTGAGGGGGAAGGAAAGAGAAGATGGAATTAAAAAAAAAAAAAACTCTTTAAACACACAAACCCACAATCATATAAAAATACGCCAGTGTATCCTGAAATTAATAGAGGTGTTTTGAGATGCATAGATTTTTAAATTATTTGTCTAAAGATATGTTTAGAATTGATTATATTAAAGGTGCATAAATCTTGGGTTCCCTGCCCCACTCCAGTACCTTGGAAATGAATTCAAGCAAACCAACTGAATTTTAAGTTAAGACAAACAGGGGGAGAGATCATTTGTCTCCAGTTATACATGAAATAGCTTCTAATAGCAGATGCTGAGTTCATGAAGTATATGTTCGACCCCCTTTGATGTAAATTCCATCATCAGCTCACAAAGATATTGTATTTATGCATAAGACAGTGCTCTCTAACATGAACTCTTATAAATTATGAGAACAGAAAATCCAAATTTATAAGATGCCATTTCTGGATTTATTTTTAACGCTCTCGCTCTCATATTACCAAACAAATGCCACATTAGCAGAGCATGAAAGCTTTTTACTGGCATAAGCTACGGCCATGAAATTCACAGCACAGGCTGGGGGGGCGGGGAGTGGGGAGGGTAGGTACTTATGAAGAAGCGAAGAGAAAGTGTGAAAGGGACCAGGGCTTCGGAGCGCTTGGGAGGTCCCAGAGCCTGCTGTTTGCTTTAGTGTAGACAAGTTCATCATTTTCCTTTGAAGGAAGGCACATTACTTGAGCCATTAATGATAGCAAACGTAGGTGATTATTTTTATTTCCTAAGAAATATGAGTTTGTGTTTCCCCTTCCAAATCCCACACAGTAGCATCAGACCCAATTCTCCTCTGCATCTTCCACTAATTCATTCAATAATTCATGTGTTCTTTCATTCATTCATCAGGTATTTATCGACTGCTTAATATGTGTCAATCGTTCAACTGAGGAACTGAGGGCAGAGTCTAATAAGGAAAATGGTAGTGTGTAATAGTAAGAACATAAGCTCTGGAGCCAGTCTGCTTGAGTTATATGCAAATGAATAATACTACTACTAATACTGTTGGCTAACACTTATTGAATGCTTATTTGGTGCCAGGCACTATTCTAAATTTTTACATGTGTTAACTCATTTACTCTTCTCAGAATCCTATAAGGCTAGATACTATTATTTGCTTATTTTAACAATGAGAAAACTGAAGTTAAAAGTAAGTTCTCATAGTGAGTAAGAAGTAGAACTAGTATTTAAATCCATGGCTTCCAGGCCAGAAGACTTAATCACTATCTTGAAAGGAATAGATGCTCCTAAATCAATCAATCAGTCATCAGTCTTCCAGCTCTGTGCTTCATGGACTGTGTGACCTTGGACAAATTCGTTAACCACTTAGTGTCTCAGTTTTCCCATCTATAAAATGGGGCTAATAATAGTGCCTACTTCATATCATCGAGGTGAAGATCAAAGGAAAAGTTCTACCTGTGCAGCACTGAGAACAGTCTCTGGCACAGGAATGCGCTCAGTGCTCGCTCTTAGTATTTATTTATTATTGTCATCATTACTTGATAAATCTCTTCTCTCTTTCAGTTCATAAAAAGGATGCATTAAGACATCAGGATTTAATTCTCTTACAGAATCTGGTTGAGGACTGGTCAGATTCTAACATGGTTATCAACCAGTAGAGATACCAAGAAGGTTTTATGTCATAAAGGTGATCTGACTGGTCCAAACCAAAACACCAGAACAAAAATTGCTGCCACCATTTTGTAGTTCAAGGAAAGTTTGGGGGTGATGGGTGGGTGGGATTCAGTGGCCAGCTCTCTGAGGCTTCAATCTTCCATCCAAGTCCCCACGTAGGGCACGATGTCCCCTGCCCCCCAATTATCAGTCCCTCTTCAGGAAAGGCTTAAGGCAGTGCCTCTGAGCACTTAAGACCTTTGATTGTTTCCTCTTTTTAAAAAACTCAAAGGCCGTGAGTGCAGGCTGCTAAACTATCAAAATGCACAAGAACATTCAAATGGCAACTACTCAGTTAAGAGCTCATTCTGTCCAAGGCGGGGGTACCAACCCCATTTCAACCTGTCTTCAGAAATTAGCTATTGTTTATTCAGTGTCTTATATTCTGTCTCAGACGAAGTTCTTGGTGGCAAGCAACAGAAACTGAATGGGGGTGACTTATACAGAAAAATAATTTATCGAAAGGATATAGGGGAAAACACCAGTGGAAAACAAGCACAGAAACTATGAGCCTGGAAGATGACCCTGACCTGTCACAAATAGATGTGAGCAGGATAGTGCTTCCTCCAGGGCTGAGCATTCAGCTCTGGAACTTGTATCTCTGGATCAGGCTGTCTTGGAAATCATCCTTCCCCTGACTTCCGGGAAACTACATGTTACTGTTCCCACCCCCCATTACTGCCAAAGAACTTTGCATAGGCCCTGCTTCTTTGCAGCTCTATCTTCAGGTCCAAAACTAGGAATAGATACATATGACTGGCCCAGCCTAGGTGTATACCCTTGCTTGTCTTGAAAGCAAGTTTCTGGCATTTCCAGATTCTGCAGAAGGAGACAGACCCTGCCTGTCTCCATATCTCATAAAGTGGGGGATTCCAAATTAACAGGGAAAAGTTTAGCTGCTACCAGCCAAAAATAATGACAAGAGTCCAGTATATCTTTCCAGTTTGAGCAGTGATTCTCTGGGGATGATTTTGCCTGCCTCCACTCAGGGACATTTACAATGTATGGAAACATTTTCGGTTGTCACAAAATTTCGGTTGTCACACTGGAAGAGGTGTCACTACCATCTAGTAGGT
This sequence comes from Mesoplodon bidens, assembly GCF_964165515.1. NCBI lineage: Eukaryota > Metazoa > Chordata > Mammalia > Artiodactyla > Ziphiidae > Mesoplodon > Mesoplodon bidens. The sequence goes on along the minus strand of NC_138160.1, from coordinate 136,654,572 downwards.
GGAGGGCAGGGATGCTGCTAAATACCCTACAGTGTAAGGGACAGCCCCCAACAACACAGGATTAAATGGCCCAAAATGTTAATAGTGCCAAGATGGAGACACCCCGTGTCAGGCTGAAAGCTACATGTGGACAGGGACCCTCTCTGATTTTTCTCACGGTTGTGCCCTGACAGTCATCGAAGAAAGGGCTCTATGTGTTGACTAGATAAATAAAAGAAAGGGTGCATTAAGAGATGTCCTTGATTGTCCACCAGCGTCAACAGCAAAGGGGCCAACAGACTGTTATTTCTTTTTGTTTCTGATTTCCTCCTGGCCACCATGGCTTCTAACCCATGGCTGTCCATGAAACAGAAACCTAATACCTACGTGTCTAATGAATAAACTCAGAGTAAAATTCAGAGTCTAATCAACGTCTACAAAGCCCTCAGTGATCTGGCCTTCCTTCTACTTCTCAACCTCCTCTCCTACTATCTTCCCCCTTGCTCACCCTGCTCCAGCCACACTGGCTTCCTTGTTATGCTTCCTCACACGTCACCCATGGTCCTGTTCCAACTTCCTGGCATGTACTCTGTCCTCTCCACTTCCCAGAGGGCTGCACGGCTCACTCTCTCACCTCCTTCAAGTCTTTGCTGAAATGATCTCTTTCCAGGTATGCTTACCCTGAGCACCCTAAGAAGATGCCCCTGCCACCCCAAACTTGGCATTATTACCTGTACACTGCTCCTTGTTTTTTCAACAGCTTTCTATACAATTGTTATATATATAAATTTAATATGTAATAGATAATTGATACATATAATTGATATACAAAGAACTGTACATAATTAATGTGCACAACTTGATGAATTTGGACATATGCAAACACCCATGACACCTCCCCCACAAGCAATGTAACAGACATGTCCATCACCTCCAATAGTTTCTTTGTATCCCTTTGGTTTTTGTGGTAAAAACACTTAGCATGAGATCCACCCCCTTAACAGATTTTGAAGTGCACAACACTGTACTGTTAACCATGGGCACCATGTTGTACTGCAGATTGCTAGAATTTAGTCATCTTGCATAACCGAAACCTTACACCCATTAAACAACTACACTGCTCTTTTATTTCCTACAGAACTTATCACTTTCTAACATACTCCAGAATTTACTACTATGTTGTGTTTATAGTTTATTATCTGTCTTCCACCACTAGAGTAGTGTTTTTGGTTTATCTTGTTCATGATGTATCCCAGTGGCTAGAATGGTGTCTGGCACATAGTAGGTGCTCACTAAATGTTTGTTGAGTGAACAACTAAATCAACCCCAAGACACAGGACAGAGTGAAAATACAAAGAGTACCCTCAAAAGATGTTTTAACATTCACAGAATGACAGATCCATGACGGTGCAACAGATGCACAGGACTTCTGGGTGTTTGGCAGTGTTTGGGGCTGATGCTGGGAGCAAAGCACTGGCCCTGCCAAATGCAGCCTCCTGAGGCTTACTGGGTGTCAGACAGGGGTCCAGGGGGGTTCTCACAAGTCTGTGAGGAAAATATTAGTATCTGAATTTTACAAATGAGGAAACTGGGGCTCAGGGAGATTATGCAGCTTTCTCAAGGGGAACTGAGCTGGAAAGCAACGAAGCTGGGATAACGATCTGGTATCCAAACCTCGTGACACTGAATCCTACCTGGAAGGGCTGTGAGCTTGGCGGGGCAGTTCTCATGGTTCTAGATCTGTGGAGCCTGCACCAAATGGCCACATAGAGGTGAAGAATCTCCAGATTAACAGGCAAAGAAGGAAGCAAAGTCATAGTGTCACCACAAAAGAGAACTCACCAAACCACCATTTAATTTTCTGGCTACCTAATAATAATATACTAATGTATTGTGTATACATAACGATTTCATATTAACCATCTGATTAGCACCTATAAAACCTGATGCATTATTTAGACCAGAAGATTTGTCCCTGCTTTACAGATAAGGAAACAGAGGCATGGAGTAATGTAGTGACTTTTACCAATATGGGCAGGAGTGGAATTCAGTGTTCTTTCTGTTATTCTACCTTGCTGCTCAATATAAAGTAGATAAAGAGTCATTCTCATAAGTAAAAAAAATACATATAGGTGTGTATATGTGTGCACCCATGTAAATATAAATGTGTGTTTGTGTGTATATATGTGTGTGCATATGCACACGTGTTTGAGTGTGTACATGTATGTGTGCATGTGTGTGTGTGTGCAAGCCCCAGATGCTAACCTCCAGATCAATACATGTTGACCATCTCAACACTTAGGTTCTCTGTATGCTCCAGACACAGCTGGAATTCAAGAAGTGTCATCCTGAATGAGGTATGAGTCAAGACATCTGGTCTCTAGAAGTGACCTTCTCACTTTCCTCACTTACCAAAAAAAGAACTTGGTCATGTGATCTCCAAATTAGAATGATTCCCTGATCCTAACATGAGCCTCTGAGTTTCTGCCCATGCTATTCTCCTCCCACAGTTTGTTCTCTCACTTTGTCCAGTTAATTCCTATTCATATTTCACGTCCTAGCTTGAACTTTACTTCCTCGGGAGGGTTATACTCTCTCACAGAGCCCTGCACTTTCCTTTAATGGAATTTAGCATAGCAGTTTGAAACTATCCTTTTATTTGCATACTGTCTGATCAAAGCCTGCTAGGCTATAACTTGCAAGAAAATAGGAGACTTGTGACTTTTCCTTGCTGCCGTATGCCCAGGGCCGAGTGCTGAAACATGGTAGTTGCTCCATTACCCTGTGCTGATTGAATGAATGTGGTGCAAGACCGGGGCTTGAGTTCAGTTTCCACTAATAGGAATTTGTGTGAGGAGTAGCACCTCCTAAACATCAGTAAACCAGCAACTACTCTCTCTCCAGAGCAACATTTAAAGATTAACCATATTTAGGACATTTTGACTTTTGACTAACTATTTCAATTTTGTAGCAGATTGAAACAATTTTTATCAGTAAGCTTCTGGTGAAGCTATGACATAAATGTCAAACCACTAAGATTTCTTTATTCTACTGCAGCCTTGCTTTTCTCCCATACCTGATCTGTATAAGATGTGGCCAAAAGCTCTCAGGGTGATTTTAAAAATGAAGAATGCTTATCCAAAGAAATCGAGCAAGACTTCACTTGGTAAGATTTCTTGGGAGTATCTATTTGCAAAGCCACTTTAGCTAACCACACGGGATGCTTCCTCTCATGACCTTATGATTCCACCCTGTTTTAAACCGAAGTATTCTGCCCAGCTTGGTCATTTTCTTTCTTCATTACACTTAATGCCAAGTAACTTTTTTTTTTTTTTTGCTATACGCGGGCCTCTCACTGTTGTGGCCCCTCCCGTTGCAGAGCACAGGCTCCGTATGCGCAGGCTCAGCGGCCATGGCTCACGGGCCCAGCCACTCCGCGGCATGTGGGATCTTCCCGGACCGGGGCACGAACCCGTTTCCCCTGCATCGGCAGGCGGACTCTCAACCACTGCGCCACCAGGGAAGCCCCCAAGTAACTTTTGGTCCATTTCAAAAGTTAAAACTGTGCAGCAGGGATGAAGACTGACCACCATCAAAGCCAATCAAAATACCCTTAGGTCTTGGGTGTTCTTGTAATGGCAGCCTCCCTGGGAAAAATATACAGCCTCTTAGGGTGACCACTTTGAACATGAAGAGTGTTTATGTGGTTTGTTTTTTAAGACAGCAAAATTACTTGATACAGTCACAACTGAAATTTTTTTAGAGTTAGATGATCAAGATAAAACCGGTTTTCACAGAACTAACCTTATCGTATTTGATTGAGACCTCTTGATATTATTCATGGGAGATGAAGCAGTAAATAATGCTGTTTATTGATATATTCCTTTAGCTCACGAGGCTGTAATGTCAGAAGGATTGAGATCATGTCTTTCATATGACCGCTGTAGCCTCAACCACGAGCGCAGTGCCTAGAGGCACTGTAAGACGGTGCCGACACATTCTCACTTACCCAACACAGTCTCTGTTTACTCTGGGTTGTTCTGGTATAATTTTGCTCTCTCACTCTTGAAAATGTCCTAGTCTGGGAGATAAATTACACAGCAAGAAATGTTTTTGACTGTATCATGGGTGAAAGAATGGATGACTGACTAAACAAATGAGTCACACATCTCTCATCTGTCTGAGATGTGTGATGAACAGATAAGCTGGCTTTCTGAAAACAAAACCAAAAAAGCTCTGATTGGTAGTACTTGCTGATTTCTGCAGTGTAAATGCCCCCACTAAGGCTGATTCTAAGGTACCAATGTTGCATCACTGAATATGGGGTTGGGAAGAATGGTGTGAGCTTCCTAGACCACTGTGCCAGTAGTTCTAAGTTATACATATACATTGTGAGACACCAAATTGAAAATGAGCATGTGGTTCATTCCAGGAATGACAGTAAACAAAGTTTAATAACTGATATGACATCAGAATGGTTGGCGGTCTAACTGCAGATATGAACTATAAACGACAAGTACAACAAAGTAGAGCATCCCGGCCCTCTGGGGATCGAAGCCACCACTTTGACCTCATCTGTCCTGTGCACTCTCTTCCCAAATGTACTGACTTAGTTTGTCAGAGGCAGGGCAAGGACAATAGCAATATGACTTCCAGGTCCTGTAGTAATCTTTTGGTGTTTCCTGGAATTTTGAACAGGAGCAGACTCGTCCTCCCCTGTGTGTGGTGTACTCTCCAAAGCTGCCAGTGGATCACAGAGCACCACAGATCCATGCTGGGAACTCCTGCTGGCCTGCCCTACTGGAGAACATCCCACAGTTTCTCTGTTACCTTGATGTGGAATTGAACTGTAGAGGAGTTAGACAACATAAGCTAAAAGTATTCTCAACTTCGCTTTGATTTAGGTAGGGGAAAAAATTTTTTTAAGATAAAATAAAACATACTCCCAGACCATCAAGACCACAGTTCTTAGAAGATGTGGGCAAACTTTCAACTCTGTCAAGAAATAGATAGGTGCTCTAGTCGACAAACTGTTAAAGGAAAATGAGGACAAATCAAAACTCTTCCTTGACATCTGTCTTAGTCCATCCGGGCTGCTATAACACAATACCGTAGATTGAGTGGCTTATGAACAACAGAAATTTATTTCTCATAGTTCTGGAGGCAGCGGTAGAGTCAGTGTCTGGTGAGGACTGGACTCCCGGTTCATAGACGGCTGTCTTCTCACTGTGTCCTCATAAGGGGCGAGGGAGCTCTCTGGGGCATCTTTTATAAGGGCACTAATCCCATTCAAGAGGGCTCTACCTTTATGACCTAATCACCTCTCAAAGGCCTCACCTCTAAATACTATCACATTGGGGATTAAGTTTCAACATATGAATTTTGGGGGGGACACAAACAATCTATAGCAGCATCTTGAAAGTCGGCTGGAGGAAGCCTAGTGAAGCTGCTGCTTTGATGCTGGAATGCATCCCGTTTCCTCTGCAGAGAACAAAGATGAGCAGGCAACATTACTGAAGGTTGTTAGTCTCCTTAGGTAATTGATTCCTGGATGTCACTGTCTTTGTACGATGGTTAGGACATGCTTAGTAGATAGGAGGATGGAGATAAAGGTGTTGCCAGTTTGGAGAAGCTCTATACATAACCAGAAATGACTGTCACCTACATTGCAGGATTTGAAAACATTGAGAACTCCCATATCACACACAAGGGCTGACTTCATGGGTATGCAACCCACACAGTTACACAGGGTCCCATACTTATAAGGACCTCACCCTTGGTTTTATGCTCTGCTGTTGCCACCTTGAAATTCTCAATAACTTCTGAACAAGAGACCCAGAAATTTCATTTTGCGCCAAGCACTGCAAATTGGTTTGTTTCTTTCAAAAGGGCCATTAAAGGAATTAAGGTTTGAATTTTTCAAACTGTCTACCCTGACGACTTAGAGTTGCCATCAATGTGTATCATGAACCACCAAGAGACGAAGGGAAGGCCAACAGAAGTATGTATTACTTTAATCAGGAAGGATCATAGATTTCTTCACCTGTTGGCAAAGATATATGTTATCTGAACAATTAACCCATTATAACCAATTAGAAGACACAGTTGGGAGGAAGCAAATGTGGGGCACAGAAAAAGTGGGTTAGCACAGAGAGAGTAACTAGAATAAAAAGCAATTTATGGAGGGAAGCCCAAAATATAAAATAGAGAGGCAAAGACCAATTTCCCAAATTTGCAACCGTTACTTCTATATTGCCACCCATAATCCCCTAAATTTGCTTCCTTCTTTTTCTCCTTTCCCCTTCTCCTCCATCCCTCTATTCTTTCATATAATCATCAATAAACCTTTACAGCAGACAATGAAAAATATAATGAGAGAGAATGGTAAAGCGCTTTGAGAGTTCAGAAGAGGGAGACATCACTCCTAGCTGGTGGGAAGATGCATTTGGAGGAGTCGGCTTTGTAGCTGGGTCTTGGGAGCTGGTAGTGACTTGGATGCAAGGTGATAGAAAGGTTTTCTAAGGAGAGAGGACAGTGGGAACAAAGGCATGAAATGAGAAAGCCTGGGGGTGATTACAAAGAACAGTGCATTGCTTTGTTCGTCTGGAGCACAAGGTTCATGACGAGGAGCAGTGGGAAGCAGAGCTTTCATTTCTCCCTCTATTGATTCTTTTCCTAAATATTTCAGGTGAACAGAAGCCACAGTTTAGAGAAGGGGATGCTTAGCCAAGTAACCAGTCCTTAGCGACCAGTCTCATCTCTACCTTGTGCTGTGACACACTGCAAATTCCCAATTTGGAAAATGCATCAGTCAGGACAGGCTCAGTTATCCTGTAGCAATAAACAAAGCCCAAATATCAGTGGCTGAAAAATGTTAGCAAAGGTTTCTTTCTTTTTCATGCTCAGCTGGAGACTCTGTTCTGCTCCATGCTGTCTTCAGGCAGAGATTCAGGCTAAAGAAGGACCTCCTGCCTGGAGCTTTGCTGGTTGCTGTGGGAGGGACCAGGAAAAGCAAGCCATACACTGGCCCTTAAGAGATTTTGCCCAGAGGGGGGCCCTTTTCACCTCCAGTCGCATTTCATTGGCCAATGCAAGTCTATGACCACACTCAATTTCAAAGAGCCAGAGGAGATGCAATCTTACCATGTACCTAGCAGAAGAAATACTGGAAATATTTGATGGATGGTACTAATAAATACCACGGAGAATCTCAAGCTGATTTGTTACCAAGATACCCAAACACTTGCTTCAGTCTATGTATAATATGATTGGATGAGTAGTTTTTTGCAGTTTCGTATTTTGGTGCTTTGGCAATTTAAATTGATAGATTTATTTATATATCTGAACAGAACTTTTTAAACACATTTTTAAAATTACTACTAATTTTGTTTTCAAATTCAAGTTACCTGGGAACTGTAAACATTTACACCATCCCAGCCCTCCTTTATTTCTCACCGTTTTACACAGATGTCTACAGCCTGAACCACATGATCAAATATTACTTATCTATTAACTGGGAGTTTTCTCTTTCAGGGATGAAAGATGCATCACCAGTTTCTCCTCCTTTGCCCAATACAGACATCACTAATCAATTATGGTCCTCTTTTTCCACTGAACCCAACTTGAATTTTTCTCAATAGAGTGTTCCAACTAGCCACTGCCAGTTAATCATGATTTTAAGTGAGATAAAACCAATTTATCATCTCTTATAACGGAAAAAATGCTATCTAAAACCCAGACTAATTTCTAAAAATTCAATAGCGTATTAATGGAAAGGACTTTAGTTTTTCACATATTTATTGATTAGTTGATTCTTTCATTTCTTCAACAAATATTTATTGAGAACCCACTCTGCGCCAGGTACTGTTCTAGACACTGGGGATGCTGATGGGCGTGACAAGCATAGTCGCTTGCTCCCATGGAACCAATGTTCTAATATTGTTAAGTATGTCAATGAATCTGTGTTGGAAGGTTTTGGGAGCAACAGACAGAAGTAAAGGGACAGCAGAGAAATCTGAAGTTGGAGTAGATGAATTTTGACAGGCGAGAGGAGAAGCTGAGAGCCTGAGCACTCCAGGGGGTAAAGCCAGAAAGGAAAAAATAAATGTTTCTAGTAGCAGTAACAAAAACTGTCCTCACTGACTCTGAAGCTCCAATCAATTGATTGCTACTTACTTGTATATTTGCTAAGACTTGATTGGCTGTCCTTCCTAGAGGTAACTGTTTTTGTGGATACATTCATTTGCTTGTTCATTTTATTTAGTCAATTATTTATTTAGTCAATGATTTACTATGTGTCAGATAATAGATGATTCCATAGAAGTTTAAATACAAGTAAGATAAAAATCCTACCTTCAAAGAGTACCAGGCTGGGGTCTGGGGGGCTTGGCAGGACAGGGGAGACCAAATGAGAAGTAAAAAATTACAAGACAGAGCAACACTAGACATGATGGTGCCACAGAAGAAGGAGTGATCTTTGTTGGTAGCACAGGGAAAGCTTTGAAAAGGGCTGGAGGAAAGTACATGGATTTTTCCATGAGGAAGAGGAGGCCAAGGACTTTGCGGGCAGAGAGAGGGACACAGCAGGACAGAAAGTGACAGACTGGAGTGAGCCTGGGGAATCTGACAGTAATCACCAGCGTTGGAATGTTGAGTGCAGGAATGGTGAGTTCAAGAAGATGGGGTTGGGAAGATTTGTAAAGATTTAAGCCAAGGGAATAAATGAATCTCTTAGGATGGGGATGCAGGGCTAAGCTGGAGGAGCCCGTGAGGTTCTCCTGACACTGCTGAAATCAGCACCCAGGATGCTGCCCACTCCATCTGCATGTGGAACTATCCCGATGCTAATGGTGCACTTTTCTTTGCTCTGCCCTTGGCTTCAGGTTTCCTCCCTGATCTACAGCCTGAAATGCAAAATAATATGACCTTTGCAAGAGGACAGTATGTTCTTTCAAAAAAAAAATCATAACTGCATCGAAGGGTACTCTCTCAGTTGGTGGTGTGAAAATTTTCATCTCTTTAAACCCAAGGCAACAAACCTCCACAGCACCAGAACACCTGTGTTCTCAAGGTCATTTATGGTTAGAAGCCCAGAGTTGTAAGTATGTAGAACTTCACCTTTTCATCACCATGAGGAGTTGGGCTTGACCCTGAGCCATGTTATCTTCCAATCTCTTAAAGTGTCTTTGTGCAGTGGATGCTAAAGCCTGGATTTGTACACTACTCTTTGTTTGTAAGTACAGAGACCCCTGGCATTACCTGAGGCCACAATGGAAGTTCCCTATAGGGATCTGCTTCATTTCCTCTTCTCTTTAGGGTCTGACTTTCTTTGTTTGCAGGTTCACCTAGGTGGTGAAGCAATGCTACGTGCTCACTATAACATTTCCTCTTCCTTGACATGCAGAGAGACTCTGTTTCCCTGTCTCTTGTGTAGTTATGTTTGGACCACCTCAGTTAATCCAGGACAATGGAATGCAAATGGAAATGATGTAAGTCTTGACCCTTAAAAATATCCCTTGTGACCCTCCACCTCTCTCTCCTCCTGCCACTGCAACCTGAAGGCTGCTCACATGGCATTCCTATATGCATGAATAAGAAATACACTCATAGTGTTAAGCCACAGAGATTCAGGGTTTGTCCACTGTGGTAAGTAGTACTAATCTCCTAATACTACCTCAGGAAAAACCTGATTTTCCTCAGCTAGTAGGGCTCAAGAGATCGGCCCTACACCTAAATAGACATTTCTCCAAAGAAGACATACAGATGATCAATAGGCACATGAAAAGATGTTCAACATCACTAATTATTAGAGAAATGCAAGTCAAAACTACAATCAGGTACCACCTCACACCAGGCAGAATTGTCATCATTAAAAAGTCTATAAATAACAAATGCTGGAGAGGGGGTGGAAAAAAGGGAATCCTCTTACACTGTTGGTGGGGATGTAAATTGGTGGAGCCACTATGGAGAATGGTATGGAGGTTCCTCAAAAAACTAAAAATTGAGTTGTGATATGATCCAGCAATTCCACTCCTGGACATATATCCAGAGAAAACTCTAATTTGAATATACACATGCACCCCTATGTTCATAGCAGCATTATTTACAATAGCCAAGACATGGAAATGACCTAAATGTCCATCGACAGATGAATGGATAAAGAAGATATGCTTTACACACACACACATACACACACACACACAATGGAATATTATTCAGTCATCAAAAAGAATGAAATAGTGCCATTTGCAGCAACATGGATGGACCTAGAAATTATCATACTAAGCAATGTAAGTTAGAAAGAGAAAGACAAATACCATATGATATCACTTATATGTGGAATCTAAACTACGACACAAATGAACATATCTGTGAAACAGACACAGACTCATAGACATAGAGAGAAGTATTGGGAGTTTGGGATTAACAGATGCAAACTATTAAATACAGAATGGAAAAACAACAAGGTCCTACTGTATAGCACAGGGAACTATATTCAATACCCTTTGATAAATCATAATGGAAAAGAACAAGAAAAAGAATATATGTATAACTGAGTCACTTTGCTGACAGCAAAAATTAATACAACATTATAAATCAACTGTACTTCAATAAGATTTTAAAAAGAGAGAGAGACGGGCCCCACTGAGACTTTAATCTTGGTTCTACGTTCCTAGGGGAAGAAGTCTGATTGGTCTTCCATTAGCTGAAGCCATGGCACAGAGCCCATGGCAGAAATACAGTTTCTCCCACAGGAAGCATGTGGATTCCGAGCGTGAGAGAGTCGGTTCTTAGAAACAGAAGATACATTCCACGTAGGTGGGCTGGACAAACAACTCGTTAAGTATCTAGAATTTTCCCAATATACTTCCCCGAGCATTAGGAGAGAGAGAGGCCTACATTCAACATCTTTGGAAGGTTCTAAGCTCCATTCTTGCCAGTTCTTGTCTCTTGGATGTAAGCAGAATTCAAAAGGACCACTCCTTTCTGAAGATCCTTCATCCCATCCCAGGATCCCTGTCATGGTTGCCAAGGAAGCTTGCAGCCGTGAAAGGCCAAACTGGGAATCCAACCATGAAGCTGCAACTCATTTTCCATGCACCACTGAACAGATGTCAGATGTTAATGAATTTCACTCAGTACCACCCAGGAGCTGGATTTTGTGGACAAGAAGTGAAAAGTTTCCAAGCCTATGACATAGCTGGGCACACCCTCCATTCCTCAGAGAGGAGGTTCATCTTCCGAGGGAAGACGAGGTCTTGCCACCAGAGAAGCCTTGGTACTAGAGTAGATGCAGCTCCTGTCCAATCCCCCAGCACTTTTCTGTAAAAGCCTCCTGCCCCATGGGGCTTTGATGTTTTGTGAAGACAAATGAGCATTTGTGGCATCACCCTCCCCTGACAGCTGTCTACAGAGGCAGGCAGGTCTGATCTGCAAGTGGCTCGTTTAACATGTACGAGAATCCTCCAAACCTTTTCGAACTCTCTGGGCTTAAATGCCAACCATAGGGAGGGTGGTGGGAGTGGGTGGTAGCTTAAAAACCTTTTTTTTTTTTTTTTGCAAGAGCGATGAGGAGGTAGCTGGCAAGACTAACAAAGCTCCTTAATAAATCTATGAACATTCTAGAAAGGGAGAGGTAGAAGAGTTTGGAATATGAAGCTTTGCTTGAGGGAGTGAAGAGAATCTCTGCTGGGAGGACAAGGACTGATGTCAGGACAGCACAGAGACTGATGGGAACCGTGGGAGACGAGTAATTGACAATAACCCTGCTATTTCCATGTCCAAAACATAACTTGAATCCACCCAGTCTCCATCTCCGTTGCCAACACTTTTGGGCGTCTCGGGCTACTGCAACAACCTCCTGACTGCTCTCCCAACTTTAACTCTCGTCCACTTCCAATCCGTCCTCACCAGCAGCCCAAGTTATCTATTTAAAATTGGAGCATCAGCCACCCTTGCCTAAGATTCTCCCGAGACTTAGAAGAAAGTCAGTTGCTTCCTGTGGTCATGAGTGGGCTGACCCTTGCTTGCCTCCCTGTCCTCATCTTATTCCACCCTCTCTCACGAAACACCCTGCAAGCTCACCGGCCTCCCTCAGTTTCCTGAAGTCACCAAACGTGTTCCCTCTGTTGGGTGCTGGTGCAGGCTGTGCTTCGTCTTGCGGTGGAAGGTGTTAGACAGGTGGCCTACTTTCCAAGCCTCCGTTTCCTTCTCTGTCGCAGAGATAAAAATGATGCCCCTCATACTCCAATAAAGATGTTAAAAAAAAAAAAAAAAAAGAATGACCTCCCTCTTACACTTGGTGAGAGGATGACACGGTGTATAAGAAAGTTCTCAGTGGCGTGGGCACATAGCAAGTGCTCAAAAAACGTTAGCTGCTATTATTATTACTAGTAATATTCACAGTATTGTTATGGTTATTATTATTATTTAGCTCATTTAGGCATGAGCCCAAAGCCTGACTGCAGAAGAGTAAACAGGCCTTTCTCATGGTACGTGTGTGCACTTTTTTTTTTTATTGCCATGGTGGTACACAACCTCAGCCTTCTGTTCTGTTCGTTTTATACCAGACAGCATTTTACCACAAAGAGAGGCTGCTGTTTCTCTAACGGCAGACACACACTGAATGCTTCAATTTCCACTTCTTATTTTATATGTAATTTAAAGCCCATGGTGCCTTAATTGTAAAATAGGCCTTATTAAAAATAATAGCTTGAAAACCAGTGGGGCTCCCTGTGCCAAGCAATGAGTGTTTTTAGCTTAATGGCTGTTTACTAGGATTTAAAAAGAGACACAACCCAAATAAAGCTGTAAAGACATTTCCAGTGTGAGTGATGGGCCGAGGACCAGCTGATACTTAAGCTCCCCCAACCCTCACATGGTTTTCTTTCTTTTGGTGCTGTCGGGAGCGTTCCTTAGAACTCCAAAGCACACTCTTTGCTGCTTTTATGATTGATGAGGCGGTGAGGATACTTCAGTACGAGTAAGCAACGTGGTGCTTTGATTAATGATGCTGGTGGGGCTCCCAGAAGACCGAAGAGAATAACACTGTTATCAGGAAACAACTAAAGTTGCTGAGAGGGATAGCAGCTCCCAGCCCCGCGTAGACCTCTAGCCATCCACGGGTAGGGTAGATAGGGTCTTTAACACAGCCTGAACCCAACCTCTCCTCCGGAGGGCCAGAAGCCAGCAGAGAGGGGACCAAATGGCATTATTTTTCAGTGAATCCAGAAAACTGGCACTGAGCACAGTGAGGTTTCCTAGAAATCTCCGAGGATGAAACATACGTGAGCTGTAGGAGTCCCAGGGTCTATATCACATCATGATGGGTTGTTTTCAGTGTAGATCTTTCTCAGACAGCAACAGTCAGATGAAGAGATTTTATAGTATAAGAAAAATAATAGCTTCTATGCACTGAACACTGACTCCATGTGCACTTATACTGAATCCTCATAATAACCATGAGGTGGGTATTACTATTATTCTTCTTACTTTATGACTAAGGAAACCTGCACCCAGAAAGACTCTGCTTAGTACAAGTCCACATAGCTCTTGAGCTGTCACTATGGCTCAGATCCAAGATGGCCCCATGTGTAAGCCTATGCTCTTGGCCACTTCCTGGCTTCCAAGAGGAGAGTTGGGGGGTTCATGGGAAGACATCCGACCAGATTTCAGAACACGTGGGTTTTAGGTCCTGCCTCTGTTGCTAGCTGTCTGACCTTAGGTGAGATGCTTACCTCTTTGTGTCCCAGTGTCCTTGAATAGGAAATCAGATACATCCTCTCTACCTCACAAAGCTTTTGTGAGGATCAAACAAATTAACATTTACAAATGCTGCTTGCAAGGTAAGAACCCCAGTGGACTATTCATTAGAGCTAACCTGTCAAGTGAACCCACATAGAAACGCATTTATAAAGCAAATCAGCACTGAAAGGGCCAAGCAAATTAAGATTCCTGATTCCAGAGGAACCCAATATAATTTCTAACTCCTAGATGTATGACTTTGGGTAGATCACATGATCTCTCTGAATCTCAGTTTTCTGCCCTGTAAAATCAACTAATACCCATCTCTCAGCATTGCTGTGAGGATTCCATGATATTTGCCCACAGAGCAGCCTAAATACTAGCTGGCACATGTGCCCCCGGATGCTAGCTATTGTTATTACCTCTTTCATTTCTTTCCCTTCAAGCCACAGTACCCTCTTCATTACCCACTCAGGCAGGGCTGTGCCTGACCTTCCAGCTGTCTCTGTGAACCTTTGCAGCATTATAGACTGAAAAAGGAAATATGAGTCCAAGAGTGCCCCGAGGCTCCAACACTGTGGTTTTAAAAGTCAATACACCTGTCAATAGCAGGACTCCTGGTGTCTCCAGGGACCACCCATGGCGGTATTGCTGAGTTTTGCAAGCCACCCCGCAAAGAGTGGTGATGGGAAGTGCTGCCCAGAGCAAGGGCTGTGTCACTGTCAGGCCAGAGCGTCTGCAGCCTCCCTTGTGAACAAGGATTTGAGCATAAGGCAAGCCAGCCCACCTGTGTCCACTCCTACACCCCCACACCGTCTCAGTGTCTGCACAACCCTTCACACTTTACAAAGTGTGTTCACATCCCACATACTGGACAGTGAGTGGAAAAACCAGGGAAAGACACATTGGCCACTCTGGATCAGCCTGGACCAAAACTGCAAAGCAGAGCACGAGAAACAGCAGCAGCTTTCACAGTGTGTGAAGCCAAACAGATATGGGTTTGAATCATGGTTCTGCCATTTCTGAGTTCTGTGATCTTGGGCAAGTTCCTTAACTTCTCAACTTTCTTTTCCTTCTCTAAGAAAGTAGTTTAAGCATAGCGGTTCAGAAGGCAGCTCTGGCATTAGAATGCCAGCATTCAAATTCACATCCTAACTGTCTTCTCAGATAATTTACTGATTTCATTACCTGTAGAATGAGAATGAGAGGCTGCTGTGAGGATGAAATGAAATTAAAAATGTACATAGAGTCCTTAACGTAGTAGCAAGTACTAAATAAATGTGGGCTGTTGTGTTTGTCGGGATGCATCAAGCTCTGCTTCAGACAAAAATAAACCTTCACACCTCAGTGGATTAACACGATGAAAGTTTATTTCTCACTCATGTGAATAGAGGGATTTCTTCTCTATCAGGCTACTTGGGGATCTAGGATCTTTTCCTCTTTGACATTGCCCCATCACCCTGTGGCTTTCAAGTTTGCCACGGCCGAGAAAAAGAAGGTGAAGGAGGCTCCATGGCGCCTGCCTTTCTCTGCGCAAGCGCAGATGTGCCCCATGGCATTCCTCCTCACAGTCCTGCAGCCAGAGCTGGTTCTTTCCCGCTAGTCTGACTGCATGCAAGTGGTTGTTACTGTAAATTAGGCCAAGTACCTACATCTCACTGTTGTTGTTAAAGATTAAATGAGGTTGTGTATGGAATGCTTAGCACGATTCCTGGCACATGGTTAGTGCCTGTTGTGTGCTCTGATGATAGTTGCTACTTTTGACTCAGTGCCTGTCTGACTTGATTCAGTGCAATTCTGACTCAGATCAAACCACTGATCACTCCCAACCATAGTCCATGGTAGGTCCCAGGTACTCTTAGTAGCCATGTTTGCCCCTCATCTTTATCAATGTGTCCCTACCTTTCTGCATGCTTCTTCCCTCTTCCAGTGCCCCCAGGGTGCCCAGCGTGCCCAGGTGAACACCCAGCCATTAATGCATCTTACTTGCATTCCACCATGTAACAGCTTCAGTGGTACGTGATAATTTTTGATGTTCAGAGTGCTCTCGTGTATCTCTTGTGACACTGTACTGATTCATTCAGGAAGTTCTGATTGAATGCCCACCACATGCCAGGAACTAGACCAGACACTGATGCTCACAATAACCCTGGAAGGTCACTCAGAATTCTCAAGCTTTTTTTTTTTTTTTTTGAGCAAACTGAAGCTCAGAGAGGTTAGGGGACTGCCTCAAGCCACATAGCCTGTCTGAGATGAGGGCAGAAACAACTCTGGATGACTTCCTAAAAGAGCCCTTTCTACTCTCCCCCTTGGCCTCTGCAGTTGACCTCTGTCTATTCTCTGAAGTGGTTACACACATTATGGGCCTTTCCTAAGCCTTATTTATGCCTCTTTCCATCAGTGATTTAAACTTGATAAATTTGTTAATTCAAACTAACTCCCTGCAGAAATTAACGGCTTGACATGTTATTCTTGTTTGGAACATTCTCTGGCTGAAGATGCACCATCTTAGCCCAGAGTCTGCTAAAGACTAATGTTGGATATCAAGCACTCACCCAGACACTGTTGATGCCATTTGCAGTCACGACAGATATTGGGGAGTGTCCCCATGTCATAGCGCATAAGTAACAGATTTTCACACAAATGAAAAGGCTGATCTTTCCAGCCTCAGTGGCAATATCCAAAAAGTGATGACTCAAATGAACACTAAACTCAAGAAACCTGTACTCTACATGGGGGTTCAGGACCAACATACACAAAGAAGGCGCCACATGGAGTCCTTCACACAAATATTATTTTTTATGCTTCGTAGCTCCCATTCACTGAATGCAGATTCCTGAGGCAGGTATGTTAGAAATATTATTTAAATCCTCACAGCCAACCAACATGTGATGTCAGGATTATGTATCCATATTTTCCTTTTCAGATGAGAACACTGAGGTTCAGAGGGATTAAAGTGACTGGCCCAAGCCACACAGCAAATGTCAGAGTTGGAATTTAACTCCCAAATTCATCACTTTCCATACTACCATCCAACAGCAGGATGCCACAGAGGGAACTGACTTTGAACGTAGCCAAGAGGTGGTTGCTCTTCTCACAGAGGTTCCCAGAGCACTGGCATTTGAATATAGCATCTGAGAGGTGATAGATGAGATAGATGAGGGTGAGGCCAGCCAGGCAGGACTCTGCTTCCACCAGAGAAACTTCACTGTTGTATTTCCCACACTGCATTTTCTCATAAATATTTTGTTTGAAAAAATACATTCTACTGCACGAGGCAGAGAGAAAGAAAGTAAAAATGAAAATCAAAAAAGAGAACTAAAAACTATAGTTTTAGTACCTTGATCTCAATTTTAGGAACTAGACACTAAAGCTAAAGAAGTGAACACATTTGCCTAATGATCAGACAAAGAGTTGTAGGTGACAGATTGTGGTTTAGAGAAGCCTCAGCAACCCTTTTCTGTAAAGGGAAAGATGGTAAATACTTGAAGCTTTGCTGGTCACGTAGTCCCTGTCACAACTACTCAACTGTATCACTACAGCGAGAAAACAGCCACAGACAATACATAAACGAATGAATGTGTCTGTGTTCCAATAAACTTTATTCACAAAACAGGCTGAGGGCTGGGTTTGGCCCTTGGGCCGTAGCTTGTAGACCTCTGGTTTAGAACAAAGGATTCTTGACTATTTATTTAGCGCTTTTTCCTGTAAAAACAAAGCTTCCTCCTAAAGGACAGAAGAACTGTACAGCCCTATTATTTTCTTAATGTAGAGGAAAAATGGAAGACCAAAGTTGGAGAGTGCATGAGGGTTTTATAAAACAAAGCATATATAAAGAATAAGACAGGACTTCCCTGGTGGCGCAGTGGTTGAGAGTCCACCTGCCGATGCAGGGGACATGGGTTCGTGCCCCGGTCCGAGAAGATCCCGCATGCCGCGGAGCGGCTAGGCCCGTGAGCCATGGCCGCTGAGCCTGCGTGTCCGGAGCCTGTGCTCCACCACGGGAGAGGCCACAACAGTGATAGGCCCGCGTACCGCAAAAAAAAAAAAAAAAAAAAAGAATAAGATAGACATTAGACACGTTAGCATGGTTGGGGGTGGGCAAGTGGCAGTGGACCGAGCTCCTGGGATGGAGCAGAAAAGGGAATCATAAAGGGTCCTGCCCAGATAATGATGTTAATGTGCCATGAGCTGAGAAGTGTGACTAACTCGACTCTCTGCACCCAAGGTCTAAAATAAATCAATTTATTATGGGACTGGATAGAAGTGATGGTTGCACAATATTGTGAATGTACTAGATTGTGTACTTTAAGGTGGTTAATTTTATGTTATGTGAATTTCACCTCAATAAAAAAATTCTAAAAAATAAATTAATAATTAAATATAAGAACAAAAAGCTTGAAAATGAAATGGTATGGTCCTATGTAGGTGATCTTTCATTTTGCTTCATGCCCCAGAACTGCTAAAAGTTTCCTTGGATGAGGGAGGAAACCATCTTCTGCGGCAGGTGGCAGTGTGGTGTGATTTTTTTTTTCCTGCTTTGGTGTCACATAGGTCTGCTTTTGATTCCTAGCTTCTTTGGGCCTCAGGTTCCTCATCAGTAAAATACTGGTCATCATGTGTACCATATAGGATTGATGGGGTCCTTAAATGAGATTCTGATATAAATGCTTAAATCTAAGAAATGGTCAATAAAAGTAGCTTTTAGTATCTTCATTTCTGGAAAGTCCATGGCTTTTATTCCTTAACTCATTAATTCTCTTACTCATCATTTACTGAGCTCTTCTATGTTCCAGGAATTATAATTATACTCATTTCTGTTGCTGTATAAAATACCACCCTCAAGATTTAGTAGCTTAAAGCAACAATTACTTATTATCTCACAATTCCTATAGGTTAGGAATTTAAGGAATTAACTGCATGATTTTGGCTCAGGATCCCAGATGAGGTTGCCGTTAAACATGGACTAGGGCTTCAGCAATCTGAAGTCCTGACTGGGTCTGGTGGACCTGCTTCCAAAACAGTTTACTGATGTAGCTGTTGGCAAGAGGCCTTGGTCCCTTGCTAAGTGGGCCTCTCTCTGTAGTGCCTTCATGAGGCAACCACTGTCTTCCCCCAGAGTAAGTGATCAGAGAGAAAGAAAGAGAGAGAGCAGACCTAGTCCCCTAAATAAAATATTGTTAGTTCCACCTTATTCTGTTTATTCTAAGTGCTAGAAACAAGTCACTAAGTCAAGCCCATACTCAAGGGGAAGGTATTACATAAAGGCATGAATACCAGGAAGTGGAATCATTGTGGGCCTTCTTAAAGGCTGTCACAGTACCTTAGTATAAGCTCTGAGGATACAGTGATGAGCTAAAGAGCCATCTAACTTAGAGTCTAGTAGCAGAGACAGACATATACCAAGCTATACTGCACATGACATGATAACTAACTAGAATAAGACAATGAAGGAAAAGACAGTAAGCTATATGAGGTATGTAACTGGAGCACGTCTCAGGAGGGAAGGATAGGAACAGAAATCCATTTGTGAGGAAGGTACACTTTTGTTGAGGTTTGAAGAATGAGTAGTAGTTAATGTTAGGTCAAAAACATGATGGTTGCCTCAAAAAGTTAAACACAGAGTTACCATATGACCCAGGAATTCCACTCCTAGGTATACACCCAAGAGAAAGGAAACATATATCCACACAAAAACCTGTATGTCAATGTTGATAACAGTGTTATTCACAATAACCAAAAAGTGGAAATAACTCAAATGTCCATCACCTGACAAATGGAAAAACAAACTGTGGTATAGCCATATAATGGAATACTACCTAACAATAAGAACAAAATATGGATACATGGTACAATGTGGATGAACCTTGACAATATTGTGATAAGTAAAAGAAGTCAGACACAAAATACAACATATTGTATAATTCCATTTGTATGAAATGTCCACCCTAGAAGACAGAATAGTGACACAAAGGAGATTAGTGATTGCCTTAGGCTGGAGGTGGGAAGGGGCAATGGGAAGTTAACTGTTAATGGGCAGAGGGTTTCTTTTGGGGGGGTGATAATGTTTTAAAACATATTGTAGGCTAACATCATACTCAATGGTGAAAGTCTGAAAGCATTTCCTCTAAGATCAGGAACAAGACAAGGATGTCCACTTTCACCACTGTTATTCAACATAGCTTTGGAAGCCCTAGCCACAGCAATCAGAGAAGAAAAAAATAAAGATAAAAGGAATCCAAATTGGAAAAGAAGAAGTAAAATTGCCACTGTTTACAGATGACATGATACTATACATAGAAAATCCTAAAGATGCTACCAGAAAACTACTAGAGCTCATCAATGAATTTGGTAAAGTAGCAGGATACAAAATTAATGTACAGAAATCTCTGGCATTCCTGTACACTAATGATGAAAAATCTGAAAATGAAATCAAGGAAACACTCCCATTTACCATTGCAACAAAAAGAATAAAATATCTAGGAATAAACCTACCTAAGGAGACAAAAGACCTGTATGCAGAAAATTATAAGACACTGATGAAAGAAATTAAAGATGATACAAATAGATGGAGAGATATACCATGCTCCTGGATTGGAAGAATCAATATTGTGAAAATGACTCTACTACCCAAAGCAATCTACAGATTCAATGCAATCCCTATCAAACTACCACTGGCATTTTTCACAGAACTAGAACAAAAAATTTCAAAATTTGTTTGGAAAAACAAAAGACCCCGAATAGCCAAAGCAATCTTGAGAACGAAAAACGGAGCTGGAGGAATCAGGCTCCCTGACTTCAGACTATACTACAAAGCTACAGTAATTAAGACAGTGTGGTACTGGCATAAAAACAGAAAGATAGATCAGTGGATCAGGATAGAAAACCCAGAGATAAACCCACACACATATGGCCAACTTATCTTTGATAAAGGAGCCAGGAATGTACAGTGGAGAAAGGACAGCCTCTTCAATAAGTGGTGCTGGGAAAACTGGACAGGGACATGTAAAAGTTTGAGATTAGATCATTCCCTAACACCATACACAAAAATAAGCTCAAAATGGATTAAAGACTTAAATGTAAGGCCAGAAACTATCAAACTCTTAGAGGAAAACATAGGTAGAACACTCTATGACATAAATCACAGCAAGATCCTTTTGGACCCACCTCCTAGAGAAATGGAAATAAAAACAAAGATAAACAAATGGGACCTAATGAAACTTCAAAGCTTTTGCACAGCAAAGGAAACCATAAACAAGACCAAAAGACAACCCTCAGAATGGGAGAAAATATTTGCAAATGAAGCAACTGACAAAGGATTAATCTCCAAAATTTATAAACAGCTCATGCAGCTCAATAGCAAAAAAACAAACAACCCAATCCAAAAATGGGCAGAAGACTTAAATAGGCATTTCTCCAAAGAAGATATATAGACTGCCAACAAACACATGAAAGAATGCTCAACATCATTAATCATTAGAGAAATGCAAATCAAAACTACAATGAGATATCATCTCACACCAGTCAGAATGGCCATCATCAAGAAATCTAGAAACAATAAATGCTGGAGAGGGTGTGGAGAAAAGGGAACACTCTTGCACTGCTGGTGGGAATGTGAATTGGTACAGCCACTATGGAGAACAGTATGGAGGTTCCTTAAAAAACTAAAAATAGAACTACCATATGACCCAGCAATCCCACTACTAGGCATATACCCTGAGAAAACCATAATTCAAAAAGAGACATGTACCAAAATGTTCATTGCAGCTCTATTCACAATAGCCCGGAGCTGGAAACAACCTAAGTGTCCATCATCGGATGAATGGATAAAGAAGATGTGGCACATATATACAATGGAATATTACTCAGCCATAAAAAGAAATGAAACTGAGCTATTTGTAATGAGGTGGATAGACCTAGAGTCTGTCATACAGAGTGAAGTAAGTCAGAAAGAGAAAGACAAATACCGTATGCTAACACATATATACGGAATTTAAAAAAAAAATGTCATGAAGAACCTAGGGGTAAAAAGGGAATAAAGACACAGACCTACTAGAGAATGGACTTGAGGATATGGGGAGGGGGAAGGGTAAGCTGTGACAAAGCGAAAGAGAGGCATGGACATATATACACTACCAAACGTAAGGTAGATAGATAGTGGGAAGCAGCCACAGAGCACAGGGAGATCAGCTCGGTGCTTTGTGACCACCTGGAGGGGTGGGATGGGGAGGGTGGGAGGGAGGGAGATGCATGAGGGAAGGGATGTGGGAACAGATGTATATGTATGACTGATTCACTTTGTTATAAAGCAGAAACTAATAAAAAAAAATCTCAAAAAAAAAAGAAAATCCTAAAGATGCTACCAGAAAACTACTAGAGCTCATCAATGAATTTGGTAAAGTTGCAGGATACAAAATTAACACACAGAAATCTCTTGCATGTCTATACACTAAGAATGAAAGATCAGAAAGAGAAATTAAGGAATCAGTCCTATTTACCATCACATCAAAAAGAGTAAAATACCTAGGAATAAAACTACCTCAGGAGACAAAAGACCTCTACTCCGAAAACTATAAGACACTGATGAAAGAAATTGAAGATGACACAAACAGATGGAAAGATATTCCATGTTCTTGGATTGGAAGAATTAATATTGTCAAGATGACTATACTATCCAAGGCAATCTACAGATTCAGTGCAATCCCTATCAATTACCAATGGCATTTTTTGCAGGACTAGAACAAAATTTTTTAAAATTCATATGGAAATACAAAAGACCCTGAATAGCCCAAGCAATCCTGAGAAAGAAAAACAGAGCTGGAGGAATTAGGCGCCCTGACTTCAGACTATACTACAAAGCTACAGTCATCAAAATAGTATGGTGCTGGCACAGAAACAGAAATATAGATCAATGGAACAGAAGGGAATGCCCAGAAGTAAACCCATGCACTTATGATTAATTAATCTATGACAAAGGAGGCAAGAATATACAATGGAGAAAAGACAGTCTCTTCAATAAGTGGTGCTGGGAAAACTGGACAGCTACATGTAAAAGAATGAAGTTAAAACATTCTCTAACACCATACACAAAAATAAACTCAAAATGGATTAAAGACCTAAATATAAGACTGGATACTATAAAACTCTTAGAGGAAAACATAGAACACTCTTTGACATAAATTGCAGCAATATCATTTTGGATCCACCTCCTAGAGTAATAAAAATAAAAACAAAAATAAACAAATGGGACCTAATTAAACTTAAAAGCTTTTGAATATCAAAGGAAACCACAAACAACAAGAAAAGGCAACCCAAAGAATGGGAGAAAATATTTGCAAATGAAGCGACCAACAAAGGATTAATCTTCAAAATATACAAACAGCTCATGCAGCTCAATATCAAAAAGACAAACAACCCAATCAAAAAATGAGCAGAAGATCTAAATAGACATTTCTCTAAAGAAGATATACATATGGCCAAAAAGCACAAGAAAAGATGCTCAACATCACTAATTATTAGAGAAATGCAAATCAAAATTACAGTGGGACATCATATCACACCAATCAGAATGGCCATCATCAGAAAATCTACAAACAATAAATGCTGGAGAGGGTGTGGAGAAAAGGGAACCCTCCTACACTGCTGGTGGGAATGTGAATTGGTACAACCATTATGGAGAACAGTATGGAGGTTCCTTAAAAAAACTAAAAACAGAACTACCATATGATCCAGCAAGCCCACTCCTGGGCATATACCTGAAGAAAATCGTAATTCAAAAAGATACATGCATCCCAATGTTCAATGCAGCACTATTTACAATAGCCAAGACATGGAAGCAAACTAAATGTCCATCGACAGAGGAAAAAGATGACATGGTACATATATACAATGGAATATTACTCAACCATAAAAAAGAATGAAATACTGCCATTTGCAGCAACATGGATGGACCTAGAGTGAAGTGAAAGTAAGTGAAGTAAGTCAGACAGAGAAAGACAAATATCACATGATACCTCTTATATGAGGAATCTTAAAAAAAATGATACAAATTAACTTATTTACAAAACAGAGACAGACTCTTAGACTTAGAAAACAAACTTATGGTTACCAAAGGGGAAAGGTGTGGGGGAAGGATAGATTGGGAGTTTGGGACTGACATATACACACTACTATATTTAAAATAGATAACCAACAAGGACCTCCTGTATAGCTCAATATTCTGTAATAACCTAAATGGGAAAAGAATTTGAAAAATAATAGATACATGTATATGTATAACTGAATCACTTTGCTGAACACCTGAAACACAACATTGTAAATCAACCATACTCCAATATAAAATAAAACTTAAATTGAAAATAAATAAATAATATATATTGTGGTGATGCTTGCACAACTTTGTGAATACACTAGCCCTCATGGAACTGTACACTTTAAATGGGTGAACTGTATGGTATATGTAAATTATTTCTAACAGAAAAAGGATGGTTGGAAGAGTGCTGCACAGAGGGAGTATCTTGAAGCGGAAGAGAACGTGGTGTGGGGGAGAAACTCAGTGTGTCTGAGCTCGGAGATGGAGGGGAGAAGGGATATCAGATGCGGCAGGAACTACACCCTACAGACCTTGGTGACCCAAAAAAGGATGTTGGTCTTCATCATTAGGGCAGTGGGAAGCCACTGAAGGATTTTAATCAGGGAGTCACATGATCCTATTGAAGTTTCTCAGATTTTATATAGTAAGTGCTCGATAAATTAAAGTTAATTTTATATCATGAATACATTAAGACAGCAGGTCAAGTATGGAAAACCTAAGTTTTAATCATTTTCCTGAAGAATGCAGGCCCCAAAGCTTTGGGGTCATGTTTGCACCCTTTGTCCTATGAGTGGCCGGCTTGGTTCTGTGTGCTTCTCATCCACTGTCTTGTGCCCTAAATGCTCAACAGGGGGACAAGCTGGATGAGGTCACTCTCAGGTGCTGACCCCACGCTCCCATGTTGCAG
This sequence comes from Mesoplodon bidens, assembly GCF_964165515.1. Lineage (NCBI taxonomy): Eukaryota > Metazoa > Chordata > Mammalia > Artiodactyla > Ziphiidae > Mesoplodon > Mesoplodon bidens. The sequence continues at coordinate 136,629,850 of NC_138160.1, read as the reverse complement.
TGTCCTTGGGATTCGGACTTTCACTGAGCTCTTTATCCTTCTGCAGATGGCAGAGGGAAAAAAATAACTGGTAAAATGTTCATTCCACCTCATTTAATGCGGTTTACATAGGTGTGGTTAAGTTGAGGCCTCGACAGGAAAAGCTGATTTCAAGTTCTGGCACAATGATTAGCTGATTCACAAGAGATGTGAGTCTCCATTTCTTCCCTGCACATCTGTCCTGTCTGCTTTTAATTTGGAAGCACCAGTTTTAATTTAGTGGCAGGACTGTAAACTCCATTTCTGTGAACGCAGAATGACATACTTTGTGGAACGGGGGCCTCTGGCCAAGATCTGACTCTTGAATAATTGATGGCTAGCGACTAGCTGAGAAACACTCCAGTGCGAACACTTTCCATGGCAAAAACCCTGTCATATCAGCTGGATTGCAAGCGAGGCTTCTGGGCTGCTGCCCATCTAAATACAGGTCATGTCTTTAAGCACAGCCTCCAGAGCCCAAAAGGCGCCTCCAGCTTCATCCTATACATCGAAGCTCTTTCCAATCCATAGCTTCCCTTTGTCTTTTGCACTGGGTTGGAGGCTGTGGTCCAATGCACAGATTTCCTCATCTTTGGAAATCAACCCTATCAGGAAGGAGGCTTCAGCATTAGGGGTTGTTTTGTTCTGGTAAAAAGGACACACTTTTCATCACATTTGAAAACCAATTTTTTAAAATCTCACTCATATCCAATATTCTGTGTGTGGAAGAGAGAAGAAACAGGCCTAGGGTTACATCACTCCTGTGGTTTAAGAAATCTTTTTCACACTATGTAGACTGTTTTGGGGACTGGGATTTTTGGAGAGGGGGGAAGGGGCAGGGCAAGAGGACAGAGAAATAAGAAAACAACTCATCCTCCAAGGAAGAAGAAATGGATAAGCAAAGAGAATAAAATGGACAAAACTTCCATGAGTTGGGAAGCTTCTAGATGCAGAGATAGCTGGTATGTCTTTTAATTAATAAATTTTATTTAAAGCCACCTGTCTTAGATCACAACTGAATATCACCTAACATCATGCCTGCCATCAAGTAGGCTTAAATACATGTTTTTGAATATTTAAATGAGGAAATTAGTAATTATTGGTCCTTACCACGTGCCCAGCATGGCTGTAGGTCACAAGGCATGGGAAACATAGCTGGTGAAGTTATGGGCTGTCTCATGTAGAATAATAATAAGGGGCAAAGGCACTGGAGTTAGCTTGTCCTGGTTCTGGCTTTAAGTCCTGGTTCTGCCACTTATGAGTTATGTGGCCTTGGGGGGAGTTATTTAAGTTGCCTAATTTTCAGTTTCCTCAGATTAGACATGTGGACAGTAATAGGATCCATCTCTTATGGTTGTTGGGAGGACTGATTGAGGTAAAGGGTAGATGGTGCTTAGAAGAGTGCCTGGAACATAGGAAATGCTCAGTAGTGGTAGCAGTTATCACACAGTTTGGCAATGGCACGTGGCAGCCTCACGCAACAATCCTTGCCATGGCTCTCCCCAAAATATCCTTGAATCTCCACCTTTGTTTTACAACCAGTTGGTTGCCAATTTCTTTCCCAAGCCATAGTGAGGCCAACAGTGCACATTCCTGTTGGTTTTACTTAAGTGTGAAGAGTCCCATTGTCCTGAAACTAATGAGGGTTTTGAGAAAATCATTTCTCCGTGGAGGACAGTGGCACTCAGCTCCAGTGCAAACAAGAGAACATCCCAGATGGTTTGCAAAGTATTTCAGTTTTGCCAAACATGTCTTCCTCTAATTTTAAATTCCCTGTGTATTTTAAGTGAAATGTAATCCACACATCCCTGGTCAAGCAACTATCAGGGATGGATGTGGGGAAAGAATATGAGTGGATCCCAACATCAGCAATTAGAGAGATGGCAACATCTCAGGGGTGTGAGTACACGTGTGCACTAACAAAGTGGGCTCTGGACTAGGAGGACAGAGGAAAGTGCTCTCCAAACTCTCTTCTCCCACCCATCACTCACTCACTCACCTACTCCATGTTTATTGGGCACTCACTAACCCCACACCGTACTGGGCCCTGTGGGTCACATGTGATCCCTGTCCTAAAAGAGTTAGATTAGGGGTCAGCAAACTTTCTTTGTAAACGCCCAGACAGTAAGTGTTTTTGGCTTTGTGGAATGTGTGGTCTCTCTTGTAATTAGTCAACTCTGCTGTTTTAGCACGAAACCACCCACAGACAATGCATAAACAAAAGGGCAGGGTTGTGCGCCAGTAAAACTTTAATTTTATACACATATATATGTATATAAAAGACAGCGGGGCCAAATTTGACCTATGGGCCCCCGATACTTTGTTGAGCCCTGGATTAGATTCATGGAAGACCAAACCATCACAGAGAAAACTCAGCGAGTAGGTAACTCAGCGCTAATCCATGGAGAGGCTGGCCCTGACTAAACAAGAATTCAGGGGCAGGATAGCAAGGGGCCTACAGGTGTACCTTTCAGGAAGAAGTGGATTCAAATCCCAGTCCCATCATTTATTAGCTGTGTGACTTAAGACAAGCCACTGAATCTCTATAAGCCTTGGCTTGCTCATCTGCAAAATGGATATAATAACACTATTCGTTGTATGTAGTATTAGAGTAACATTATGAGTAAACATGATTCATTAATCTTATTTAATCTCGGGATTAAATAAGGCACTGTGTATAAAGATTCTGTGAAGGGCTTCCCTGGTGGCGCAGTGGTTGAGAGTCCGCCTGCCGATGCAGGGGACACGGGTTTGTGCCCCGGTCTGGGAAGATCCCACATGCCGCGGAGCGGCTGGGCCCGTGAGCCATGGCCGCTGAGCCTGCGCGTCTGGAGCCTGTGCTCCTCAACGGGAGAGGCCACAACAGTGAGAGGCCTGCGTACCGCAAAAAAAAAAAAAGATTCTGTGAAATGTCTGGCCTCTAGTAGAAAGCTAGTATTCAGAGTGGGTAAAGCACAGTTTCTGGAGTCAGTGGTTCTGGATTGGACCTGAATCATCCAGACCAGGTCTCAGCAAGCTTTTTCTATAAAGGGCTGAGAGCAAACATTTTAGGCTTTGTACACCACATTGTTTTCGTTTTAATTTTACAACCCTTTAAAAACATAAAAATCATTCTAGCATTCTTAGCTCATAAGCTGTGTAAAACCAGGCTGTGGGCCTCATTTGTTGACCTCTGTTTTCGACCAGAGCTGTCCAATAGAAACAGAGAGTACGCCACATCTGTGAGGCACGGAAGTAATTTTCAATTTTCTAGTAACCACATTAGAAAAAGTTTTTTAAAAAGATAATTTTAATATTTTGATTTATCTAATATACTTAAAATATCATTTCAACAAGTAATTAATATTACAAATTTATTAATATTTTGCTTTTTTCCTTTTTCCTTTTTGTACTGTCTTCAAAATCTTGTGTGTATTTTACATTTACAGCATATCTCAAGTGCTCAAAAGCCACATGTGGCCAATGGCTGCCGTGTTGCCCAGGGCAGCCCTGGACCTCAATAATTCTTCCTAAAATGAGACTAATGATAGCACTTAGTGTTTAGGGCCGTTGGGAAGATTTAATGAGATAGTGCATGGAAGGGGCTGAGCATACTGCCTGGCACAAAGTGATCTTTAAATGCTAGCTAACCTTTGCTAACAAGAATCACCGTGCATTATAATAATGGTGATGATTATTTGGGGAGAAGTCTGTATCTCTTTCTTCCTTCTGGGAAAAAACAAATTCCATCCTGGTGATCACAGGCCTTTTACAGGGCCCCCAGCTTCCTTTATCATTTCTCCCAGGGGCTGAAAAAGATTGTACCTACTCCTCTGAAATCACAACTGTCCCGACACCCAGGACACAGGTATGAGCCTTGGAAATCAAGCATGGAGTTTAAGGAATGAGCCTCAGCCCACAAACCCTCTGGGGTTGCAGGTCAGCACCACCTACTCTTTTTGAACACATGCTCCTAGGCCAGTATTCCGGGAGAGCTTCTTTGGTCCTAACATGTGGGTTGGGGCGTGTGTGTGTGTGTGTGTGTGTGTGTGTGTGTGTGCCCTCTGTTCTGTACCATTTCTAATTTCCTTTTCCCCATGTAGATGCCTGGTCCCTACAGCTTGGCAGGAGGAGCAGACACATAGGTTTGCAGACAAGTTTTTTGAGAGGCTTGGGAAATCTTGCATTTAAGTTGGACACTCTGGGGCTGCTGCCCTGTCCCCTGAAAATCTGGGAATTGCTGAACATCCTCAAGGGACCTGATCTATAGTCAAAAGCAGAGTAATCCTGTGTGTGATTCTAATGTTAGGATGTAAGACTGTTAGTGGGAAAGGATCACCATATACCAAAAAGCAGCCTAGGTTTCTGGGAAAAGTCAAATTAGGTGGACAGAGAGAATGTTCTCATACTTAATACAGCAAAAGTTCTTTTTGCTTAAGGTCGATAGTACAATTTCCTTGAAGAGGGGGTTTTAAATATTAAACAACTTCAGTTCAGAGTTCAAATGACATCACCCACTCAGGAAACCCAATCCTTCCCCAAAAGTCCATCACGTAGCATTTAAAAGAACAAAGTCTCTGGAGCCTAATCCTTGCTCTGCCACTGAGCAGCTGTGTGACCTTGGACCAATTACTTAACCTCTCTGAGCCTCGGTTTCTTCATCTTTAAATGTAGATAACAACACACGTTTGAATTTTGGGTAGGACTCAATTAGCTGGCGTAAGTTATGGGGCACATTTAATTAGTTCAGCGCTTAGCATACAAAAGACACAAATAAAATGGTAATTAATTATTGCTCTCTTTTCTTGAGTGAGGTGGTGGGCTACTTTGACCAAATCCCTTTCTTTTCTTTCCAATGCTGTACCCAGGGCTCCCTCTTGCACCTAGCAAGATTCAAGATGCTGTCATGTGCATACAGGCTCACTGGCCCAGAGCCATCACATAAGGTGAGTGGAGACACATAGCCCAAGGGGCTTGGCTGGGAAGCAGTGGAGAAAACCGAATCACCCTGCTTGCCACATGATTTTTTCTCCCAACAGTACAGTCCCCCAAGTAAGCCAGCAAGTCTCTGACAGTAGCATTCACGTGTTGAGATACTGCATTTTGCTACTCCTGCCAGAAAATACCTTAGCACTTAAGCAGGTGTAATAGTACTGATCTCCAGGACACAGATGATTTCTAAATCTTTGAGACCCACTGGATCACTGTTATGCGAAACTGAATTACTTGGGGAAAGGAAGGTACAAACTGACTGTATCATTCATACATTTGATTTAATCTTTTTATCATTATTTATTTATTTATTTGTATTTACTTTTGGCTGTGTGGGGTCTTCATTGCTGTGCACGGGCTTTCTCTAGTTGTGGCGAGCAGGGGCTACTCTTCATTGCGGTACGTGGGCTTCTTGTTATGGTGACTTCTCTTGTTGCAGAGCACAGGCTCTAGGTGCCCGGGCTTCAGTAGTTGCAGCACGTGGGCTCAGTAGTTGTGGTGCATGGGCTTAGTTGCTCCACGGCATGTGGGATCTTCCCGGACTAGGGCTCGAACCCATGTCCCCTGCATTGGCAGGCAGATTCTTAACCACTTCACCACCAGGGAAGTTTCCATTTGATTGAATCTTGATACAAGGGGTTGCCGTTTATTTCTATGAATGCAAATTTTACCACAGCAATCCCAGGAAAGACTATTTCTGTCACTCCATCAAAAAAGGGAGCATTTTGGGCTTCCCTGGTGGTGCAGTGGTTGAGAGTCCGCCTGCCAATGCAGGCGACACGGGTTCGTGCCCCGGTCCGGGAAGATCCCACGTGCCGCGGAGCGGCTAGGCCGTGAGCCATGGCCACTGAGCCTGCACATCCGGAGCCTGTGCTCCGCAGCGGGAAAGGCCACAACAGTGAGAGGCCCGCGTACCGCAAAAAAAAAAAAAAAAAAAAAAAAAAAAGAAAAGGAGCATTTTGTCACACTTATTACTATTTTCATTACTATTAAAAATCAGAGTAAAAACTTATTACTAATGAACTGATATATTGACTTCCATGCTATATTAAGACTTTATTATAAAGACAAGCCCGTCTTTCTGTTGAGTCAACAGAAAGCCAAACTTTGAATTAACAAACACTCTAAAAAGAATTTCAAGAATGCAATACTAACTCCTGTCTACCTCTAAAATTCCCCCTATAGTCTAAGAGTCAGCAAATTTTTCTTGTGTCAAAGGCCAGATAATAATTACTTTAGGTTTTGCAGGGTATCTGGTCTCTGACATGATTGTTGAACTTTGTCATTGTGGCACCAAAGCCATCTTAGATGATATGTAAACTAATAAGTGTGGCTGTGTTCCAATAAAACTTTATTGATAAAAACGTAAGGCAGGCTGAATCTGGTCTGAATCTGGTTGGCTGTCAAACAAATAACCAAAAAATAAAATCTCCGCAAAATTCCCAACAAATTTATTTCCATTGTCTCTGCATTAAGTAAATGTGATAATAATAATGTGGGAAGCGCACAGAGGTGTACGTTAAAAGATTAAATAGCCCTCTTGTGAATGAGCCACTATTTCACTTATTTTAGGGAACACAAATATAAATGGTTGCAGACCCCAAGAATGGTAGAAATAAGGAAGGCTTGTGACTGAACTAAAGGAAAAAAAAAAGATAGAAAAGTGGTGTTAGTGTATTTATTCATTCATCACAAATTTATTAGAAACCTGTGGCATGCCAGACATAAAAAACATACTTTTAGTCATCAACGACCAGGCTATGGGAGAGGTTTTTGTTTTTGTTTTCTTTTGTTCTGTTTGTTTGTTTTAAGACATTCCCAATACTCCTAAAATTTTTTTCAGACTATGAAATATTCCCTGGCTTGTTTAGGCAAAAAACATAGGAGCAATTCTAATCCTGGCTTTCCATAATGAGAGTCCTGAAGTATACATGGGAATAATTAAAACCAAAAGAATTAAAAATAATAGAAAAAGCTGGTCCTATTAGTGTTGTAACTGGGCACTGACACCATATGACATAATTGGCACTCGCCTCCAAGCTTCATCTGAATCCAGCATTCTAAAGCCCTTTCATAGCAGCCAAGAACATCTGCTCTAGAGAGGAGCTCTATACCCAGGCAAGAAGGATAGCACAGAAGGGTGTATTTTCCTTAAAGTGCAATAATATGTTATTAAAGTATCAAATACCCAGATTTGCAACAATAATTAAACAAACACAGGCTAGAAGTCTGTAGGAAAAAAATATATACCAATTAAAAAAAGAAAACCCACAGGAGACGTAGCATCAGATATTGGGATAAGGGGCTCAGTTACTTTTCCTGAGTTGGAGTTGAACACATCTGAAAGGAATGAAGATGATCCTAGTGGTGTTTTTATTATTATTTCTTCTCCTTCAAGACTTCCTCACGTCAAACAAGAATTATTTATTAACAAGAGGAAATCATTACTTTGGGATTTTACTTAGCACAACATTATATAGAAAAAAATAGGCTCCCAAGCTGACTGCATGTCAGCATGTGTTTTCCCCACTTTTTCTAAATTGAGCTCATCTATAAATTTTTAGAAATAGTATTTTTAAAACCAACCAACAAATTTTCCATGCCACAGAATGCCCTTCTTGTTCTGACACAACTGTTTGAAGATGTTTCTACTTCTTTTTCAATCGGGAGAGAGAGGGAAAAAAAGAGAAAGAAAGAAATAGAAAATAGAAAAATGGTGAGAAAACACTCTGATCACAGGGGATTCAGTTACCCACAGTTTTTTTTTTTTAAATTGTAATTGTTGTGGATTCATATGGTCTCTAGAGGATGGAGCAAGATGTATTTCATCAAAGTGTTGAAGCCTGAATGAGGTTGATGTACTACATATGTGTGTCCGAATGCACCAGGTCAATCACTGTGTGCTGGGTTCCCTTTCCAAGGTTAATGACACAAACTAGACTCTTGAGGAGGGGGCTGTCTCTTTAGCACAGTCAACTCTGCCAATTTTTAATGTTGAAAAGTTTAGAAGATTACAGTTGGATTCCAGTGCCTAGATTCTCTCAATGGATGGCTTTATCAGTGGAAGTTAAAATGGCAGCTGAAAGCTCCAATTTTCTTCCTTTATTCCCCCCAAGGTTTCCTTGTAAGGATTGTTCAAGAACGGTGAGGGATAATAAACCAAAGGTACATTAAAAAGTGTTAACTATCTCAATGACAAACACACTAGGTCTTGGCCTATGTATTACACTCACTAGCGTATACATTCCCAAACTTCAAACATGTTCATCTCACTTTCCCAATTTCTGTCAAATTCACAAATCACTTGACTATTATTTACTTAATATTTTTCTTTAAAATGGCTCTCTTTTTCCCCCACTTAGATAAAGTTGCATAGAAATAAAACTTTATATTACTGCTATTAATGGAAAAACATTACCACATGCCATTAAAGAGTTTACCACAAAAATACCTGAGCAAGGAAAACTGAACCATGTTATTAAAGTCTAGCTAAATTATGTGCCTGTTCTAGGCTCTGTGCCTGAGGGCTGCTCTCCCTTTAAGGAAAGGGAGATTAGCAAGTGTTAAAGATGTGCTAGAGACATGCTATCACCAAAGCAAGACTTGCTCTTTTTTAGGAATCAGAAAGGGTGCCTGAGAACTGAAAAAGGATGAACTTTCTCACTATGTAGTTCAACACAGTTTAATGCCCATCTCCTAAAGCGAAACCCTGAACAATGTAGTATGTCTCTCATCTCACCAGCTATGCATCCCACAATTTAGGGAACCCTGTTCACACTCCCATGCCTTTTAACACCTTTTCAGACCTCAGAAAGGGCTTCCATATACAATGTTCTATTTGGTTCTCAGAGGGGCATAATTATTACTTTTATTCTACTGGAAATGAAAGTGCAAAACAAAATATTTTAAGTTCACATAGCAAGTCAGTAGCAAAGCTCTCTCTAGAATTTGGTATTTATTTTTTTGAAAAATACAGTTTGAAGCTTATGATAAAATCTCCTTTACATCTTGTATAATAAACTCTGAAGCTCCTATCAGTTTTCATTTTTTTTAAATTCATCTCTCCCTTCAAACAAGATATTTAAAAACTAAGTTCATTTATTTATGACTCAACACTCAATCTCCTGTGTTCAATGCAAAGATTGCAAAATCAATGCAAAGATTATGATGACCTGCCATATACCTTTCATACCAGCATTTTATACAGAAATGTAAATAGAAGAATGAATAAATGGAAACAAATGAGGTTTTCAAGGGCAACTTATTTCTCATCTATGTATCACAGAAAACTAGCTATTTCCACCAAGAAAGGCTGAAACATATGGGTCTCTGGGATACGGTACATATTACAGGACAAACATCTGGTTGCAGAGTAGGATTTTATGAAATTCCCTGAGGTCTCTAAGCTTTGATTCACATTGTACCTCTACTGTAATAACAATTCAACCATTTGGAACCTAGTTGGTTTTATTTACTGGAATGAGTGCTGAACAGACTGATCGATTACCAATCCAATTTGGTTATCTTGGATTACTGAAATAATTCTGCCACGTAAAATAGCCAATCCAGGTTATGATGACGGTAGAATTGGAGTGCCTACAGAGCAGAGGAGATGAACCATTAACTTGATCAGCTGTATAAACAAAGTTTCTGACCAGTGGAAAATGTTAGCCAATATCCAAGGCAAGGAAAGAGCTTTAGATGAAAAATCAGAGAGGCTGCAAATGGAATACAGCATGTCCCCAGACCCAGAGGGGAAAATAGAAGGCTCCTTCCCATGGTTAGTTTAAGGATCAGTAAAAAGACTTTAAGTTTGATGTGGCATCAGGCTGAAACACAACGGAGGGCATGCATCAGTGAGGCAGTTTCTCATCTGCCTCTGCTGCTCCTGATATTGTGTTGATTCTGAGTCTGAGTCATCATGTTAGAAAGATGTGTTGTTCATAGCTGGAGCCATATCAGATTTAGCAAGGAAAGGACAGAATGTAATAAACATGTAATAAATATCTTCTGAATCATGTTATTTTAGAGACGTCCAAAAATTGTGAGGACTGGAATCGTTCTAACAAAGTTATTCACATAATATACACCAATCTAATTCAACTGAAAAATTCTACAAATCTTAATGATTCTGCAGAGGGCTATGTACAATTTTGGAATAAGTTCTATTGTTATCACAATACCAGGTTCATTTGACCACACACATTTAGCTTATCTGGGGGTCACCATATGTACTTATCAACAAATTACTTACAGAGGAGACCAGAAGCTCATTGAGAGTAGAGGCCCAGTCTCCCTCTCCTTTTTGTCACCAGAATATCACACAGCACCATCACATGATAGTCATTAATGAATCTGTATTTCATGAATGATATGGTGGATTGTATATTGACTGACAAATCTTTCTTTAGCTCTCTTGTCCAAGACACCAAATTAAGAGAGGAATTAGATGTAAAATAACAGCCTCACAGTAGGTGTGAAGATTAGCCTGACAGGGAAGTTACTACAATCAGTCACTTCCAAGTGTAGCCCATGAATTAGCCCTGGGCCCAGATGGCTCAGTCTTGGCCGACCTAGTATTATTTGAATCAGAAAAAAAAAAAAAAAAAATCCTCAATTCTGTAGCTGAACTTTAACTAAAAGAACTTCTATTTTTTACTCCTAGTAGTCTTAACATGTAATGAAATACTTTAAAATACTTTTAAAATTAAAAAAATAAATTTTAAAATATTTTTTAAATTAAAAATATTTTTGATCATCAACAGTGTACTCCACACATATGGCGGCTATTCCCCCAAATCTCTCTCTCCCTCCTTTTCTTCTTCTAGGCATTTTCACGGATACATGGTCAATGTATTTCTTCCATCCCCTACCCACTCTTGCTTTTTATTATATAGTTTAAATTAGATCTCTCTTTAATTTTACTAACTAGATTCTCAACAACAAAAAACAACAAAAACAGATTCTGGAAGCTAACTTAGCAAGAAATAATCCTTTCCTGCTCAGAAAAAGTGGGGAAGAAGCAAAATTGTGTGTTCTCATGCATAAACATTTTTTTGTCCTTGTAAAACAAGTAAATACACTTAATTGCATCCTGGGGTTTTCCTGGACCCAAAAGAACACTTACAGACACACAGGCTGAAACTTCATGAAGCCCTGGTTTCAGCAAGTCATGACAAGCACACATGTGCACACTGCTAAGTCACTAAGTCACAACATCCTGCTTTGATATAGGAAATATAGGAAGATGCAGAGATGGGAGGACCAGAAGAAGAAAAAAGACCTAGAGAATTCCATGGAAACAGAGGGGGGCTGCCTCTGTACCACATAATCCTTTCCTGAATCCCCCCAAAAGAGATTACATGAGGCTAGAGTAGAGGTGTTTCTGGCATATGCTTTCTCATCCTGTTTCTTATCCTCATGCTAATTTCGAACTTTTAGCACATCCACATTGGCTAATTCCCTAGCACTGAAAAAACAAAGACCAGAAATTAGTAGAGCTATTGCTATAAGAGATTTAAACATCATTACTCTACATTTTCATCTTTTAGCTTAAAGTCACCATTTGCTATATAATCTTAGAGACTGATGAAACAAAGCAAACTTATACAACATCATTTTGATTTCCCTTGACTCTCATTTTCCTTTGACAATAAATCTGGGAGCAACTGAAGCCTGTTGTGAGTTCTGCTTGGTGTTAACTCTGGCTGGGTACAAGTGATGCCAAGCTATATAGAATCAGTTCTTACATCTGTGTCTTATTGACATATATACACTAATACATATAAAATGGATAACTAATAAGAACCTGCCATATAAAAAAATAAAGAAAATTCAAAAGAAAAGAACCACTTCTTTTTTTTTTTTTTTTTTTTTGCAGTACGCGGGCCTCTCACTGTTGTGGCCTCTCCCGTTGCGGAGCGCAGGCTCCGGACGCGCAGGCTCAGTGGTCACGGCTCATGGGCCCAGCCGCTCCGCGGCATGTGGGATCTTCCCGGACCGGGGCACGAACCCGTGTCCCTTGCATTGGCAGGCAGACTCTCAACCACTGCACCACCAGGGAAACCCAAGAATCACTTTTTAAAGAACAATGGTCCTTAGCCAGAGGTGGTTTCCCCTGACCCCCACCCAGGGAACATTTGACACTGTCTGGAGACACTTCTGCTTGTCACAACTGGGAGGCAATGCTACCAGCATCTAGTGGGTAGAAGCCCAGGATGCTGCTAAATATCCTACAATGCACAGCACTATTCCCCACAACAAAGAATGATCCCACCCCAAATGTCAGTAGTGACAATAGGTTGAGAAATCCTGCTCTAAAAATATTTGATTCAGTAGCATTGTGCATACATTCTCTGGACTATGGATGTAGCCATGCATGTGTCGCAGGTAGGAACATGTTGTATTTTCAGCTATTATAGAGGGGTTACCTCTAATAACCAGATTCTTTTTAAAGTTTACAAATCAATTAAAGTTTCTTTCATCTACTATTAGTGTTTAAAATTTCCACTCTTGGTCACTCCTTTCATATATGAAACAGCTTACAAAATTCTAGTAGGTCATTCATTTATTTATACATAATGCATTTATTAAATACCTACTATGAGTTGGTCAGTGCTATTCAGGAGGGATCAACTATCTTAATGTGAACTCATTTGCTTCATTAACCATTCTTAAATCAACAGTCTCTGGAGTTAAACAACTTAGGGCATCCAAAGTAGAGTTGCCCATATTAGAAGCAGCTTCATAGCAAGTGCATGGATGTAACAGGGACTATTGGCCCTTTAGGTTAGTGCACCATTAGACTTGGGCAAGAAGAATCCTGTCTGGGGCCCTGAGCTTCAGAAGGTCCCCACCTTGGACACTGTCCACAGGGTCATGGGAATGTGTCATCTGGAGCCTTCTTCTAGACTGTACTCTGGGTACCAAGGACTTTGGCATTTTCTGCCCAAATGGCTCAGCCCACTTTCAGAACCTGAATAGCCTTGTTTTAGTCTGCTGTCCTGCAGGAACATATGCACAAACATATGCATCACAAGGGCTGAGCAGGGGCAGCTGCTGAGGTAGCGGACTAAGCCCAGGGTATCAAAGTGCATATGAAGACCCTCCTGATGTGGGACAGCATTGGGCGTGTGATGAGAAGAGAGTGGGACTGCAGACCAGGCACCATGGGTCAAGTCTCCTTGCTCTTCCATGTTCTGAAGCTAATTCCAAGGAGTCCAAGAATTCTAAATTTGAAGATAGCTTTATAGGATATTATGAAGATCTGTTTGTCAAATTGGGAGGCAAAGGCATTTTATTAACGGTTAGTTGTTATAATTTACATTTTTGGAGTTCTAACTTACATTTTTGGACAAATGGTACATGGGTCTCTATTTTTATGCTTGTCCCAGTCAAGGATTGATTTGATTTGAGGGGAACAGAAGCACTGTTTAGTTTCTCTGTGCAAAACACCTCGGGATTCAAGATATACCTCTCCCAAGTGGAATCACACAGACCGCTCTCCAAGGAGATTGCCAATCTTTTGAAGATTTTATTTTATGTAGCCACAACAATAAGTCTGCCCATCTTAAACTTATTGGCATTTTTGTGGGATGGGACGACAACAGATAAACAAATAGAAAATTGTGTTTCCATAATTAGTTGGCTGAGTCAGAGCTAACAGAAGGAAAGAACCAGAGGGCAGGTAAAAAGTTTGTATGTGACATAGGAATAGGGAGAGAAGAGAAGTCCAGAGAAAAGACCCTACTTTGGGAAGGGAGTGCTCAGAGCAGCTCAGGTGACACTTAATGAAAGGGGAAAAGAAGGAGTGGCAGGGCCTGAAGGGAGGGGTGGGCAACAATAGAAAAGAAAAATAAGAAAAAAAAGGAAAAAAAGCCAAACTACCTTCTTTTCCTCCCATTCTGTTCATTGTTTTCGAAGGCTATAAAAAGAGAACACCACTTCTGGTTTCATTTAATAGCACTTGTGACATTGCGCAGGCCCCTTAACATCGAGTCTGAGAAATGGGGTTCTCCTTGATCCAACTCTATCCTGAGGTCCTGAAAAGGGGGAAGAACCTAGGAAGATGCTAGACTTGCATCCTATATGGCAAATCTCCCTGGGATAGCTCTCATTTCTTTCCTTTTGGGAGGAGACACTGGCTTAGTGCCAGGGAGAGGGTTTCAAAGGGTGGTTCCCACAGACGCTGTACTCTGTCTCTCAGATGAAGGTTCAGACCAGAGAGCCAAGAAGGGAAAGATGGGAGTGAGGGCCTCTGTTTAAAGTGAACAAAGGCCCAGTTTCAAGATACTTGGGGACCTCTTCTCCAGGAATGAGCCAACGCCCAGATGCTGGTGATTACTGGAGCAGCCTCTGAACCACGGACACTCATGGGGTCACGCACTCCCAGCGAAGTCCTGGGAGCCAACTCCACAGCCCAGCCAAAGGCTAGACTTGGCCGCCCGTGTGATTGATTGCCTTTGTTTCCTCACAAAGGGAATGGACTCGCTGATGATCAGGGCAGGAGGAGGGGAGGGGAGTGGCCTCAACAGGGATGTTCCCCTTCCTCCCTCAAGTTCAGGGTGTGCCTGGGAAAGGGCTTCTGTGCTTAGCTCCCAAAAAAGCTATCTTTCCAAGAGAAAATTGTGCAGCTCAAAAAGTTAGTCATTAATGTAATGGTCTGAATCTACAATGAGAAAAAGACTGAAGCTGACATGATTTTTATATTTGATATTACAGCTTCTGAAGTTGAGAAGTAATTACGTATGTTAATATTACACCCATTCGGTATTCAGTGAATTTTTTTATGACTCTTTCTTAATTAATCTTCCCTTTCCTCCCTCTCTGTTCACAGTACAAGCAAATAGTCCTGTAATTGGTCAGGGGTGATTTGAAAAGAATGCAGTTAGGAATCAGAAAGATCTGGGTTTGAATTTAGACTCATGCTTAACTTCAGACATTTAGCAAATAAACAAGACACATAATAACTAATGCCTGTTGAAAATGTGATATTGTGTCAAGCACCATGATAAGCTTTCATACGTGTTATTCCACTGAAACCTCACGAAACTTTATGGGATGTGAAATATTCTTATGTCCATTTCAGAGATGAAGAAACTGAGACTCTCAATGTAGATGCTGAGCTCCCCGTGCAGGGCTGCCTGTGCACAGCAGACTAGACCCTGAAGACACCGTTCCCTTTCATCTCTGTACTTTGGGAGCTTATGGCGAAGATGGAGGTGGGGTGCCTAAATGGGGGGCGAGTAATAACTTTAACTGCCTCACAAATCATACTACTTTCTCTAACACCCACCTTACGTCTTAATAGGCTAGGGTTACTGTGTATCCCATGCTTCTTCCCTACCTATAACCCCCCAAGGACCAAGTAACTGAAAGCATCAGAAAAGCAGTAACAAACGTCTGTCTGCTCTTCCCTCCTCAGCAGAATCCAGCAGATCCAGAGTGCTGGAAAGAATTACAAAAGCAAGAAAGCCACAGCCACTGCCCTTGACTTCAAAATACAGACACACTGGAGAGACACCACATACAAATCACAAAACGTCAGGCCACTGTCCTCACTGTTTCAATTCCCCTGACAAACCTGGGGCTCTCAGATGCAGATTGCTGAATCACTGCATGCCTGGAAGATCTTTGAGTGCCTGTGCTTTGATATTTGATAATAACGATAGAGTTATAAAGATCAAATAAGTTTACACATTTAAACTTACATTACAGGGTCGAGAAGGTATTTAATATCATCAACGTTATCCCTATTGCTGTTGTTGCCTTTTGAGGCTGAGGAAGATGTGGACAAATGAAGAAGACTTTTCAGGGAGATACAGCAGAGAAAATAAAGACTTATAAGGATTTGTTAAAAGACACCTATAGTAATCAATTAATTCAATTATTTAGTTAATTTACTATTTTAGCCAACAAATATTTATTGAGCATCTACTATACTCCAAACACTGTGCTAAGCACTGAACAAGGAGATAAAACAATTCAGAGTCCCATACTCAAAGAGCTTAATAATCTTGGGAAGACAGACATTAAATAAATTCAATCGACAAATTAATACATGATTACAAACTGTGATTGATAAGTACTGTAAAGGGAAATACTGTAAAGGGTTTACGAGAAAAAAGTAACAAGGGAGCAAACTTATAATGGATGAACAGGTCAAGACTAAGCAGAAGGTTTAGGAGTTGAAACTTGAAGGGCAAGCAGGAGTGTGAGACAGTGAACTGGGGGAAGAGTGTTAGAGGCTTAAGGAACAGTCTGTGCAAAGCTGCCAGGTCAGGAAGGCAGAATCACTGGAAGGTGGGAAAGGGTGAGGTGATTGTCTGCTGGACTCTCAGCAGGCCTGCCATCTTGCCCTCACCTCATACACCAAGGTTCTGTGGATTTGATCTTCTCTCCAGACAGCAGGCTTGCTCTGTGGTCTTTCACGTTCTAAGAGGACCAGACAGAACACAAACTCCCTAAGGCACCTGCTGTCTGCTCTACTGACTTTGAATGTACAATTGCAAACTAAGAAAAGCATTGTGCACAGGGAGTGCCCATCAGATTTCTGCTGACCCATTCCTAGTTCTTGCTGTCTTGGCATGGAATGTTTATCTGCATTTGGTATTGATCTTTAATTGCCAGCACCGACCAATACTGCCTCCCAGTCTCCTTCCTGTGCCTGGTGAGCAGGAAGAAGAGACGCCTGTGGATAAGGGAGCCAAATAGCTAAAGAAATGCTTCCATAGATTCTCAACTGTCCATACAAAGATACAGTCACTTCCCAAATGATCTATTTGTAATTCTGGATTTTCTTTACAATTTGGAGACAAATTGGGAGACACTCTCTCTTCCTCATCCTCTGTCACTTTTTAGAAAACACTTTAAAGGATTATAAAACTTCCAAATCCTTACGATCAATGGGTAGAGGGTCAGAAGCTTGAGTAAACTTATAAGAAAGAAGGACTTGTAACAAGTAGCAGAGTGGTAAAGGGTGGCTGTTTTGCTCTTTTTTAAAAAATATCAATAGATAATATTGTTTTAATTGAGATATAATTGACACATAAGGAAGGGGTGGCTACTTTATTTTGCAAGATGGGCTGTGGAGTGGCTCAGTGGGGAGGGCTGCAGGGTATGGGGAACATCTGGGACCCCAAATAGCAACAATACCACAACCTTGAACTTTGGACCACTTAAACACATCCTCATTCTCTCTCTTTTTTTTTAATTGCACATGTAATGTGTGAATACACTCTTGTTTTAAAAGATTTGGACAATCTAGGAGTAACGAGCATAAAACGTGAAATTACCTCCTTTCCTGTTCCATCCCCATCATTCCCACTCCTCACTTGGAGTGGGACCTCCTTTTTATACATTTTCATACCTGCATATGTACATGTACACGTACATCTTGGATAAACATGTACCTTTCTTACTTGTTAGGTCTGAGATCGTTTACCTCTACGTACATGGAGATTTATCACGTTTGTAATGGCGGCACAGAATAGAGGTGGATACAACTGCTGAATAGAGTCCTGGGACTGGACTGGGGCAGAGATAATAATAGAGCCAGAGAGAGTGGAAAGGGATTGGCCAGAGAGTGACAAGGATTCATGTTCTTTATATTTTTTTCCATCTCTGTTAGACCAAGTTGTATTAGAATAATAATAGCTCCATTTTAGTCAGTGAGCCAAGACAAAGTGCTAAGAGCTTTGCATACTGACTATTCTTTAAACATTTACAACCACTGTAAAAGGTAGGTGCTCTTATTATTCCCATTTTATAGATGGTGAAACTGAGGCTCATTTTAGGAATTAATTAACTTGCTCGAAGTCACACAGCAAGGAAGTGATGGAGACATTAGTCTCAGCTAAGTCTTCCTAACTCTATCCATGCTCTTAACCACAACAATTTACCCCTTCTCTATAATCATATCCAGGCCACTGGGACTTTTTTTAAAAGTGGCTTTTCATTTTAGTCTCCAAAGACTGTTTCAAGCAGGTGAAGCTACCACCCTGACTGGTTTATTCCCTTGCTGGCATGGCCCACAGTCCTTTGCATTCTGCAAACACAAGCATCCCCACGGCTGTCCTTATGGTCTCCCATCCCTGGTGACTCTGCAGGGAGATGCCCAGCCAGCTTGTAAGCACCAGGCAGGCACCCTCATCTCTGGGAAAGGTGATCCGAGATGAGGTGGTGGCGGTCAGCATGTGGATGAGGCTGTAACACGCTCGCCAAATGCAGTTATTGGAAACTGCACTCATTAGAATACTGTAATTGGTTCCCGCAGGGCATTCGAGGTTAGTGCCACAGAGGAGACAGAAGAGGAGGGGCTGAGGGGGTGTGCACTGTATGGATTTTGTTTTCTTTTCTACCTTTTCTCCTCCAGGAGGGGGCTTCAACCAGCCTGGCTCACAGTGCGGCTGGGGAAGGCAGCCTAGGTGTATGGCAGAGCTGGAGTCTTCTGACCTGCACTCCCCATCCCCCTTTCTGCTCTGCTTTCCCATTAGAGTTCTCTTTCCCTCCTCCACCCTTCATTAGGAGCCTGTGGGCCTCATTCCACCTCTTTTTGCCAGAGATGAAAGCTGCTGATTAGCAGATTGAAAGAAAAGTGTTGGAACTTGATGCAAACCCCTCCCAGACTGAATGTGGCAAGTAGGACTCTTCAAAGAACCAAAGGCAAAGGGCAATGCTTAGTCCATAGCCTTATGACCTAAAAGGGGAACCTGCAGGCATCAGTGAAATTCCAAGTCACCATTTAGATAACACATAACACTTTGCTACCCGCATGTAAAGCCGGACGTGGCAATCAGGGTGCTAGGGTGTTTCCGATCTTTAGCATGAAGAAAGGAAGGGAGGCAACTCCCCACACCATGGGGTTGAATTCTCTTTCTGAACAGTCTTAGCATTAGGAGGTCAACGCAAAATATGACCTCCTGATACCAAATTCAGCATTCCCAGTAGGTCCTACCGTGCCTTTCTGAAAAACTTGGCAGAGGGGATTATGAATTTCATACTCAGAAGTCAGGAAACTTCTGGGGGGCTGGATATGTTGTATATCTTGGTCTGGGTTGTGATTCCACGGTTTTAATTAAGCACGGTAAAATTTATCTAGCCATGCACTTAAGTCTGGTGCATGTCGTGATTCACGGATATCTCAATTTTAGAAAGTAAAAAATATTTTGTCGATTGTCAGAAACATTGGTCTCAAAATTTTACCTGTAGACCATTATTTTCCTGAAGCTCTCTCTGTTCACTGACAATGGCCTACTTCTCTCTAACTAGCCAAATCCTGTGCTTTATTAAGGGCTAGGTGAAGACAAACTTAAAAAAAAAAAAATCACCACCAACAAAAACCTACCTTGATTGCCCAAATTAGATCAATATTTTTTGAACCCCTTACAGGACCTGCTGTCAGAACCAGAGGCAGGTCCAGAGTTATGGGATTTGAGGCATATACAATATGCAGAATCCTTTATAAAATAAAGAATACAAAATTATGAATACAAATTTAGGTTATAAAAAGGAGACTGGAGATTTCAGTCCCTTTTTATCCTGTGATCTCTTTAAGCAACTGATCAGCTATGTTCATATAAAACTACCTGTTAGCAACTCAGCTTCTTCTCTGCACCTAGAACTCTCATCAGCTCCCAAGCCACCTCCAGAGAACATATAGGTCAGGCAAGTGAGAGGAACTCCCTGAAGCTCAAACTTCATTGCCTTTGGGTAAATCTGTTTCAGTTCAGCACCTACATATGAGCATTTCAGTTCAGCATAGTTTGTGTTGAAATTTCTCTGTTTCATGCACACACAGCAGCTACCCCAGGTGGACTATGAAATCCTGCAGTGCAAAACCACATTGCTTCCCTGCCTCTTAGACTGTACACATCAGTGTCTTAATTTATAGGACAGGCTCTCCACGCTGTTGAAAACAATGTTTTCTGGGGAGGGAAAGGGAGTCCCAAAGACAGGCGGTATTGATAATGATAAGTCATTAGTTGGATTAAGTAGATTCTTTCCATGCTCCTACTATCCAGGTCCTGAATATTCACCCAGCCCTACACGGAGCCCAACATCTTTAAAAAATGGGTTTGACTGAAAATTAACCTCAGGCCATATGGAAAGTTAGAGATGGTCTGGCTTGGCTCAGACAGGTCAGGTCATTTCCCTAGCCTGGCTTCTCTTCTACATGACATGAAGGATGTCACAGAAAAGAATGAAGAAAAGAAGAAATAATGGAAAGAGAGAAGGAAGAGAAAAAGGAAGAGAGAAGACGAGGAAGAAAGGAAGGGTCTTATAAAAACAAAAAAGTAGGAGATTAATGGAAAAAGAATACTTAATAAAGCTCTCTTGGGCTCACACTCTGTCTTTTTTTTTTTTTTTTTTTTTTTTTTTTTGAGGCTGCTGTATTAAATTAAAGTCATACATAGGTTTCAAAGGAAATCACATTTCTGCAGTCTGGTGAGCCCACCTGACAATGCACGCTAACAGAATTGTAAATGTAAAGGGTAATGCTTGTCAGTGCCTGACAGTTCTAAATGGCCTTTTAGTTCAGTACGCAGAGCTGTCATAAAAAAACATAAAAATGCATATGCAGACAGCTGAAACTGCTATGCACATCATTATCTGCAAATGGTATAAGTATCCTGAACAAAAGGCCTTCCAGTTTAAGGACATGCATAAGACATTTCTCTGCCTCCAGCTTTAAAACACAAAGTGCTGTCAAGAAAACAAGATTCCCAGTGCCAGAACTGAGGTTTTTCTGTCAATCAGCGAGGTGCTACATTTGTACATATTTTTCTGACCCTGCATATAAGAGGAACATTCTTAACAGATGTGTATTTAACTTGTGGCAGCTACATCTGTTTCTTCTGCATTTTCCTTCTTATTTCTTTATCACTGTTCTAACAGACCACGGCCAAGGGGCGTTTTATTGTGCTCTTATTCATCCTACATTATCTTTGCTTTTTCCTCGCTTTTCTTGTATTTCCTCTTTTTCTAAAATCTTTCTTTTTCTTCGGAAAGGTCAAAGGAGCCCACGTTTGGACCGATGGTGATCACACTGGTGGAGATGTTTGTCTTTCCTTCTCTAAGCAGTGGCATGTCTGCCCTTTAAGACTGAAAGTTGCTTAAGAGCAAAAGCAATTTTTACAACATAATTATTCTGAAACCTAGTTGCATGTCAGAATCACATGAAGAACTTTGTAAAATTCTTATTTCCTGGAATCCCCCAAACTGATCCTCTGAATCAGTCTCTAGGGTTGGGGCCAGGACATTTGTATGTTTAACAAACACCCTGGTGGTTACCAGTGTTTCTTATTCTTTTTTTTAATTTTTAAAAATTAAATTAATTTATTTTTTTTGGCCACACTGTGAGGCTTGTGGGGTCTTAGTTCCCTGATCAAGGTTCAAACCCAGCACAGAGTTCTAACCACTGGACCACCAGGGAATTCCCACCAGTTTTTCTCTCGTTCAAGCCTGCATCAGACCAACATTTATTGAGCATCTACCCTGTGGCAGTTGCTCTTCTAAGCACATGATATAGATGTGAACAAAAAGACAAATTCCCCAACCTCAAACAGTGTGCATTCTATTCAGTGAATCAGGCCGGTAAGTATCTAAATAAATATACAAATTCGTTAGGTACAGGGAGTGACAAACATCTGACAAACATAAAATAGGGCAATGGTGCAGAGAGTGGTGTGACCAGCGTGAACAGTTCATGTGTGGAGGTCAGGAAAGTTCCTTCTGAGGAGCTGATGTATGAATCTAAGACCTGAATAATGAGGAGTCAGCCATGAGAAGATCTAGGGAAGAACATTACCTCATTTTAGTCTTTCAAACAGAATGGAAATTATTATCATGAACTTATGAGGAAATGGAGGCTTAGAGAAATCAATAACTTGCCCCAAATCACATAGCTAGGAAGTAACCAAACTGAGATTCATACTCAAGTAAGACACAGGTGAATCAACTCCAAGTCTTACTCTTGTTTCCACACCTCTTCAAACCCTGCCCAAACTTTGGTGTCAACCTGAAGTACAATCCTTCCATCACCTAAGGTGCATCTATCAATGCATTTATCCATCCAATATATATGAAGGTTGTAGTCCAATAGAGGTCTGTGGAGGACATTCTACAACAATGTCCCTAATAAAGCTCAACGTCAACTCCATTATTTCTGAATTCTTAGGATTTGGACCACAAAAACTGACTTCCAATCATGTTGCATAGGTAGAAAGACCTAAATAAGATTAAGTTTCTTAGGGCAGGGGCCATATTTTACAACTGTACTGTTTCTGGAACACTGAGGACACTCTTCAATCTTTTTCATGAGTTTTTGAGTTTTTAGTTGAAGTCTTAAAATCTCCAGATGAATTTCAAAGAGAGATAATGACCTTTAATAATGATTTTCCTCCAATGACCAATGACTACCTCACTGTTGGAGGTAAACTGGAGCACAGGACTTGGAAGGAAATATAGCCAATTGGCTAAAAATGTGGGCCCTGGACTCAGAGATCTACTAGCTATGATAGTGGACAAACCATGAAGCCTTGGTTCACTCAACTTAAAAATGGGGATAATAATAAGACTTACATGAGAGAGTTATTGTGAGGATTAAATGAGATAATGTATGATACTTAATACAGTGTAGTATATAGTAGGCACTTAATAAATGCTATTAATTGTTATTATGATGATTATTACCTTCCATTTCATTATTAGAGTAAGGCACTGCTATGGGAAAAACTGGAGCAATCACCAGAGCTCTGACCATCACTGTTTCCTCTTACCTTGAGAGACATAGAAAGCATATCCCCTCTTACGGCAAAAATGCCCAGTTACTCTCTGGAGCCCTTCCGCAGGAAGGCATTTTTTATACTATGCTTTCCTCCTGTATTTTCTTCTAAGAGAACTTAGGTCTTCTACGATTATAAAAAATAATGCTTTCCTGCTCCATCTCCTGGGGTTTCACTCTTTCTAAGAGCAGTTGCTTTTTATTGAATATGTGATTTTGTTGCTATGGAAAATATATTGTGATATGAGACCTTGGGACCAAGGTTACTTGGGATGGGCTTGTACTGGTGAGCATAGTGTCCTTACTTTACACAGTGCCAAAGTTGGCTGTAGTAGGAACTGCACTGTCAACCCCATTAAGTTCTTTTGGAGGGGGTATGGTTAATAAAAAGAATGACTTTGCTGTGTAGAACTGTAAAAAGAATTAGAAATGAAGTAACCTAAGAGGTCTCATGTGATGGCATATATAGCATACATAATTTTTATTTTCAAAAAGGAAAGAAAATTAACAAGATAATAGGAATTTACAAAATTTACCATACAGGTTGGATGGGTTCTTATGAAATTTTTCATAATTTTAACTGTATGAAAAAAATGCCTGAATTATATATAATTTAAAGTATATACATGTGTATATGTACATATGTATAATTTAAGCATATATATTATATAGAGAGTCAAAAGGGGCATCAGAAGTCATCAGTATAATCTTTGCAGGGAGAAATCCATCCCATGGTGTTTCCACAGTTGGTCTGAATTAATTACCTCATATGATGGGCAACTCGCTATCTTCAGAGGCAGCTCTATTGAAAAAGTTCTACACTTTAATCTGACATCTAAATCTGACTCTTGGTAACTTTCACCTTGGCCTTTTAGAACATGAAGAACAAGACTAACCCATTTTTTTGATAAAATGTTACAGCAGAAAAAAGGCTTAGCATCTCATTACTGAGGCTTCTCATTCTGCAGTTAAGAAAATTGAGTGCTCCTTTTTCTATAAGGCCTCCCCTCCAAGTATGTGAAGAAATATTGTTTTCCTTACTGCACAGGTTGAGCTTGAAGTGGTTGTGAATTTCATGTAACCAGTTGTCTGTTAGAGTTCCAAGCTGGAACTCAGAAGAGAGGATTGGGACAGCGCAACTGAATCAACAGTCATTGCTATGTTTCTTGGTAACTAAACTCAGGGAAATTATGGAGATTTTCCAAGAAGAGGAGATGAGAAAACAAGGGGGGCAGGATAAAATCCTGAGGTTCTTCCATTTTTATATCACCATGAAAGTTAGTTTTGTTACCTGTCGTAATAGTGCAGATTAGAGGTAACTGAGACCCCTCCCCCTGCCCCCCCATGGCTCAGGCTTTTCTGTGTGACATTCAAAGATATAACTGTTAAACACCAAAAATCTTGAAAAATAATGTAAAATTCTTCCTGAGAGTTTCTTTAAAAGGGGTAGTGTAGAAAATCCTTCTCAAAAGTTCTGTGTAGTTAATCTCTTCCTTTCCAAAAAATCTCTCAGGACAGCTGCTAAAGTCTCCCCTCCTTTCTGACTTCTTACACTCTTTCCCTCTCTACAATTCTTTTCACCACTCTTCTGCTTTCTCCCCAAGTATCTTTCCTCTTTTTCCACAGTCATGCTGCTGCTCGTAAGCTGAAAGTCCCTGCTGAGCTTTCTGCTTCAAGCCATGCTAGGTTCGCTAAGGATGGCTGGATGGTTTGAAAGCTCTGTAACACCCATCCTTCCCTTACCATACACGAGCAAAAGTGTGGGAAGTCCCAGCTCGTCCACCTTCCCCCAGATGTGTATTTCTTTTTATTTTTTTCACTTGTTTTCTTATTTAAAATTCTTATCAGTAATTTCTGATCAATCAATTCTCTGCAACCTCATAAGCAATAGTCCCCTCAGGTTTCTCCTGATCTGAAAATGTTATAAGCACATATTTATGTAAATATTTGCTAACAATTTCACTGGGACTGAGTCAATGGTAGAATCAAGTGGCATGCCAAGAGAGACCCTTCTCTAGGTTGACCAAGATCACTTTAACTTGAATAGTATTGGAATGACTCTAAGTTACCATACCTACTGAACTTCACAACTGGTATAGGTGTAGTAGTGAGTTGCTCAAAGCCCAACATTAGATGGAATTCAATTCCATGGTCACTGATACATTTAAGACCATTTACTATCCAACAAGTTTAAAATTTATCAGAATTAATATTTGGTATGTAGCCCACTAATTTTTCCAAAAGGAAATTCTGACAAAAGCTTTACTAAAATTCAGCTCAGCTTGATTTATATCCCATTATCTCTCAATGTGGTCACACTTTTTTTTTTTTTTTTTTTTTTTTTTTAAGGAAATAGGCTAGTTTTGCCTGCATCATTTTTAGTGAACTGATGTTTGTCCTCACATTCTTTGCTCAGGTTCCAAAGCTTCTCTAGTCAACAGCCTGTCCTAGAATTTTGGTCAAGTGCAGTTAAAATTAAGTTCCTGTCTATAGTTCCCAGAATTTGCTGTTTAAAAAAAATCATTAAAATGTTTATTTGCCTCTAGCATTCTGGCATGGAGCTCATTCCTGAAACAGTCTCAGAGATTACAAACAGCTTTACTTAACAACATAATATGGGATCCATGTCCACACCCACACCCATGTTGTTATCCTCCCCCTCGTCCCTTCCCTATCAGTCTGGGGAGAAATAAATTTCTCTTTCCACACAGAACACTGCAGCTCATCTGTCATTTTCCTTTTCACCTGCTGAAATGAAGCAGTTCCCTTCCTCTTCATACCCGACATGTGAGCCTGAAGACAGGTCCTCTTGTTTCTTGAAGAGTCAGCTGCCAGATGGACTCCACCATGAGGCCAGCCCCCATGCAGTTTTGGAAGGGGAAGTATGAGATGCAGAGACAAGGATTTCTGTATAGAGTCCTGAGTTTTGGTCTCAGCTGTGCTATCAGTGTTGTACTCTGACCCTTAGGCAGTTGAACCATTTTCTGCTGCTGTTAATCTAAAAACTACACCTAATACTACCTTCCCCACCAAATTCACAGGATGGTTGAGAAAATTAGGAGAAGACAATGCTAAGAAAAAATATAAATTATGTCCTTGATGTATAAGGTTAGAATAATTCAAACTCAGAGTTCAGGCCTTGGGTCTGGGCTGTGCCCACTGGCCACCCTCATTCTCTGTCTAGATTGTGGTGTTGGCTTCATTTGGTTCTCCCAGCTATTTCCAATCTCAATCTGTTCCCACCCTCTGTCCTGAACTTCCCCAATTACTGGTCCTCATCCTGACACACTGCCTTGTACATTCTCAGCAAGATGATTACTCACTAATTGTGAAAACAATCCAACTTGTAAGGGAATGGGTCATAACTTGTTCCCTCTCCAGGCAACAAACAGCAATCCCTGGACCACCATGGAAGTTATGTTCATGAAAATTACCAGAGTTGACAAAACCATGCTCAGCAATGTCAAGGTCTTCTAACAAAGAGGAGATTGGAGGGAAGTAGCATTACAAATAAATGATTTAATATACATTTTTTAAACACAAAAAGAAAATGATTCTAGAAAGCATCTACTTCCAGATTACATTCATCTATGTTTAAAATCTTCTTCCAATATCTTCTTACTTAAGTGTTTATGAAATATTGCTGTCAACTTCTAAGGCAGATTCTTCCTCTAGTTTTCTGTTATGCAAAACCTCGATTTTCTAAAATTATGGTCACAAATTGAAAGCCTGTCTGTTGAATCTGGCCCAAAAGGTTTTTTTTTTTTTTCCTCACACAGTATTTAAAAAGTTTTTAACGTGAATGACTTTAGACGGGGCATGTTCTTTCCTAATTGCCACAGTCTACGCCACTCTCTACTATTCACCCCTGGTGACATGTGTATATTAGCATAAAGAACACAAATATTCGGAAATTTAGCAGCTAGTTCAACTAAGACATAAATTAGAAGTAAAATGTTGTTTCAGCTCTCCCATGTGTTAGCATTATGGTCTTGTTCTCCTCCCTTGTCTCTAAGTCTCAGTTCCTTCTTCTGTATAATGTAGGGATCATCATTTTCTCTCCAGAATTGATGTGAGGGTCACATAAAATAATGCACATGAATGCAATTCATATACTGTAAAGTATACTATAAATGCAGAGTATTTTTAAATAACAGCTCCCATCCAGTGTAACTCTCCCTCTGTATACACTTACTCGAATATCTTGCATCCTATCACCATCTGCCAACCAAACTTTGTAAGTTGAAGAAATACAGGAGTAGAAGACAAAGGGTCCTTTACCTTAGTAGTTAATGTACTATATGGATTCTGTTTATATAGGACTGTCTACAATTTTTCAGTCCAAAAATTACTCTGCACAGTTGCTTAATGGCCCTTTTATCTTCTCTTTAATCACATCTAGAACGTCTCACCATTCCCCCATTAGAGTTCCCATTTGTCTCTTTGATCATTCTCCTGATCTTTATTTGTATGCAGAGCTGTACACAACACATACTATATTTCTGTATTTCTGGGCTAACTGATAGCAATTGAAGCCAAATGTACCAAACAGCCAAGCCAATGGTAGAAAAATCACATTATCCTAACTACATAAAACATACTTGCTTGTATATGTTTGAGCATGTATATATATATATATATATATATATTTAGATAGGCACAGAACAACAGTAAAAATGGCACATTCAATGCTATGTTGGAGATACTTTCATTAGAGCAGTGGCTCTCAATCTGGCTTAAGAAGCTTAATAAAATATATACAGATACTTGGACTCTAATGCCAGAGCTTCTGATGTAATTTGTCAGGGTGATGTCTAGCCACTAGTTTGTTTCACACAGCTCCTCTCCCCCAAGTCCATCTAGTGAGCAGCTAGTGTTGAGAACAACAGGAATAAATCGTGGAACTAGTCCTGTCTTACATGCAACCGAGTCTTGCTGTGTGTCGCTCAATGAAAACTCTTCTTTTTCTTAATAAAGATATTTCCCCCTGGAATTACAAATATTAATAATCTGCTTCCTCTACAAATTCTGCTCCCAGGAATCAGTCTTAGAGAAACACAACTCTAATGGGTAAAGACAGAGATTCAAGGTGACACTGTGAGTAACAGGGGATACTGGAAGCAATCCCAATGTTCATCCATAGAGGATCAATCAAATAATAATAAGGCACAGGGAATTCCCTGGTGGTCCAGTGATTAGGACTCTGCACTTCCAGTTCTGGGGGCCTGGGTTCAAATCCTGGTCGGGGAACTACGATCCCACAAGCTGCATGGTACGGCCAAATAATAATAATAATAACAATAATAATGATGATGATGATGCACAGCCAATACAATACACAGCCCTTAAAAAGAATGGCCTAAGTCTGGAAGTCTACCCTGACAGAAATGTACCCAGAATACATTTTTAAATGAACAAAAGCAAGATGCAGGATAATATGTATACAAGATACATTTTTGTATCAACCTCTCACCTTCAAATAAGATGACTAACACAAATTGTAGAATTGCAATCAATGGTTCTTCAATAAGCAGAAAAATTTCTACACAGGCAAAGGTCAAGTTGTTTAAGGAATTAAACTTAGAAGAGATGGGGAAAGGTAGGCATCTACTTTTCACTTTACATTCCTCTTTATTAGTTAAATGTTTATAAACAGAATATAATGTGTTTATAAGTTTTAAAAGAGAGGAAAAATATTCACCAGTCACTCTCTCTCCCCTCACACACACTGCCTTCCAACCCAAATGTTAATCTGGCTGTTTTAAAAAAGAAATTGATGGACGGACGCTATACTGGCTGGCTTTTTCTGCAGATCAAAAACACCCTGCCTCTTTCCCATTCAGCATTCCATTAAAGTGTAACAGAGCCAAGCCCTGTGTGTGGGAAAGTGTGTCTTTATGTGTGTGTATCTCCTTGTAGTTACAATGGCCCCACCCTTTGGTAACAATTTAACACCCACATTCATCCTCAGGAAGGTGAAAAGAGAAAGACAAGAATAAAAAAACATGTTTAAGAAATGTTAACTAGCTCCCACTTCCAATATTCTTTCCCCTCGCATTAAAAAAAGGCATCGTGCATGTTTCCATGAGTGTCTGGTGGCTTTAATAAAATGAGTGGTGATACTGTCCATAGAAAAAGTGGGGAGCTGGCAGAATGCTTTCCGTCGGAAATGAGGCACTGTGCTGGGAATAACACTGGATTTTACAACATAAATTTAAAAGTCATCATGCTGAATTCTGTATCCTTTTCATAATTCCTACAGGAGTCTTGGGGCCATTTTGAAATGTTAGAGTCCTAGGAAAAGAAAAATCATGGAATTTCCATATTCATGGAAAACCAGCACCCTCTCAGATGATTAAAAAAATCAAGATTCCATTCACAAAAGAGAAAGGAGGTAATTTCCTATAATTTTATATTTGAACCTTCAACTTGCATCTCCAGTAGACTTAACTGGCAAAGCACAAATTCTAATCACCAGCACGTCTTAAGGTGTTCCAAGTGAAAGAAACAAGCTTGGGGGACTCATGGCGATATTTGAGAGGCATTTCTGAATGTGCTGTGGTATAATGCTTTTAGTTAGTCTGTTTTGATCATCTCTCTCCCTCTGAAGGAACAAGTAAGTAAAATAGAATACAATCATATAAAATAAAAATCCTTAGACGATATAATTTTTTTTTTTTTTTTTGCTATACGCGGGCCTCTCACTGTCGTGGCCTCTCCCATTGCAGAGCACAGGCTCCGGACGCGCAGGCTCAGCGGCCATGGCTCACGGGCCCAGCCGCTCCGTGGCATGTGGGGTCTTCCTGGACCGGGGCACGAACCCGTGTCCGCTGCATCGGCAGGCGGACTCTCAACCACTGCGCCACCAGGGAAGCCTGACGACATAAATTCTAATACTAGCTTTACTCTTAAGTCCCTGTGTATCCTCAAGCATATTACTGAAACTTTGTGTCATAGTCTTAAGATCTCCTAAAACATGAATAAAAATACCTGCCCATTTGGTAGAGTTGTTATGGGGATAAATGAAAGGATATACCATAAAGCATTTTTAAAAGTTGAGGGACTACTAACAGAGGCGGCATAGTGTAAATGGAAATGATAAAAACTAAAACTCAACTATGTCAGGTAACTTCTACAAGCTTGTTTATTCATCTGTGAAATGGGATGATGAACCAATAATTAAATCAACAAATATTTAACGTCCTCAACTTGCCAGGCACTGTTTTAGCTGCTGGGAAGGATAATTGTTCTGTTCTGCCTACTCACAGGGATATTACGGTATCAGTAAAGCAACATCCGTAAAGTACTTTGGAAAGCATGAAGTGCTGTGCCCTCGTATGAGATTATTATTCACGATTTTTTTTCAACTTTTCACTCATTTAAAAATAAATTTGTTGAGTACTTGCTAGTTAAAAGCAACAAATCAGACAAATTCTGCTCTGAGAGCTTAAAGTCTACTGTGGTGGCTGAATGGAGAGCGACAACCTGCTTCCTGGGCGACTGTAGAGAAACTTGCTGCAGCTCAGGAAGGATTCCTGCAGGAGAATGGTTTAGCCTGACCTGATGCTGCTGCAGAGATACCTATCCACCCACTAGTACTGCATCCATTCAACAGATACCTACCGAGCACTTTGTGCCAGCTCCTGTGCTACCCACTGTCAGGCATAAATTCTCCAAGAAAACACACATGGTTTTTGCCTACATGGAATTTAAACCATAAATTTGCTCCCAGTACTTCCAAGCACAGGCTTTTTATCTGGACTCATAAAACACTTCTCCTCTACGTGGGCTAGACCCTGTGATGTGCCGATAAACCAGCTCTGGGGGGAAAGGGAAAGAGGAAGCCCTGATTTGTAACACTAGCCGATTTCCATGGTATAAATCCTTCCACTATAGATAATTTCAAGCTACCAATGGTTTGACAGGAGGCTCAAAACATTCCTGAGTACTTAATCACTGGTTTTCATAAGTCGTTATCAGCCAGCTCTAGCACACTATTGAAAACCAAAGGATTTTTGTGGCCTATTTAGCCCAAGAAATGGCAACATTTGTTAGATTCCTGATGAGGATCCACCAAATTCCTCTTAATTCCAGTCTCAATTCTTCCTCAAGAAACCACAAAGACCTTTTAAGATGTTCTCCAAAATCCACAGGGCAATAGCCAGGATGATTCCAGACTCGCCCTTCATCCTGCAAACAGAAATGCCCAACTAGGCTAAAGAGTGTTCTTTGGAATGCTGAAATACCATCTTACAAAACAAAAACAAACAAAAAAATCTGCACATAACCCTTTCAGCCTTATGGCATGATTTCTAAGTTAAAACAAAAACAAAAACAAAACTCAAGTGGTCAGGAAATAATTCATGTCATAGTAGGAAAGAAAAAACAAACGAGGCCAAAAGAGAGAGAGATCCTGTCCATAAGTCCTTCACTTTGTAAACAGCTCTCACCGCACCAAAGACATGCTAGTTCAAGGGAACACACTTTCCATACAAGTGTTGGGTGGGGCCCAAATGTCTTTACTCAAATGGAAAGCTATTTGCTATTTCACAAAGTATTCCAGACAAAAGTACATGCTCCATTAAACTTTACTTAACACCAAGTGCAATTGATAAATATTTGTGGAGAAGCTACATAGGCAAGACAGTGCCCTTGAGAGGTATGAAATACATTCCCTACCCTCCAGAAATTTGCAGTCTAGTTGGACTGAGTTTATGTATACTTGCAAAAGGATGGCTTGAGGGAGCAAAACTAGGCATTCCCCAGACTAGTGGCGTTCATGGGAAAGGCCAATGAATTCTAAACCCCTCCAGGCTGTTTTCCAGGCTGTTCACTGTCTGGTTTACCCTACACCCTCTCCTAATCCCTTCCTTATACTTTCCACTACAGTCACAATAAATTTCTCTCAGTTCCTCAAGCAAGGCATGCTCTCTCCTCTCTATGGACCTTCACATATCCTGTTCCTTCTTTCTGGAACAGGCTCAGCCACCACCATTCCTCCTTTCCCATACCCCCTGCACACGGTTGTCTTGGAATCAGACTTTAGATCTCAACTTAGCACTGCTTTGTTGTTTTGTTTTGTTTCTTCCAAAAAGCCTTTCCTGACCAGACGATCTGTGTTTCATGTTCCTCCTTTGGACTGCAAACTTCTGTGTGACTTCTACCATCACTGGCTATGTATCACACCTAATTCTAATTTCCTATGTACTCGCTTGTCCTCTGTGAGAGCTCATTTGTACCAAATACTGTGAAAAATATTTTACATTTATCATTATTATCACTACATTTAGCATTATTTCATTTGAGGCAAGCCTTTATTATACATCATTTTGCAGAAGAGGAAACGGGGGCTCAAAGAAGTTAAATAATGAGTCTACAGTAACACTTCTAGTGTATCAGTCAAGACCTTTGGTTGCAGAACACAGTTGATTCAAGCAGGAAAATTTTACTAAAAGATACTGTGTAGCTTACAGAAGCTCCTAGAGGACCAGAGAACTGGGTTTGGGTACTACTAGCCAAGTATATGGACCCATCCCGGAGAAAGGCTGACTTACACCACCGACTCCTTTGGCCATCAATCAGCATGTCTGACTCTAGGGACTGGAGACTGGAAATGGTGTTACAGCTGTATAGGCCAGACAGAAGCCTCCTTCACAATGAAGATCTGCTCTCACTGTCCACAGCCACCACCTCCCATTGCTCAGGGCTGCCTCCAATCTTGCATGGATGCCCTAACTGCAATGGAGTCTGGGCAATGCCACTGTTAGCTTCCCAGTCTCTATAATAAGAATGTCAAACTATCAGGGCATAAAATGAGCACTGGGTGCACTGTCTTATAGTAACAGCCATTTGCTTCACCCAGAGCATTCAAAGAGCTGCAATTTAAACTCTGACTTCAAAGTCCATGAATTGAATTGCTACCCTACTCTTACACTGGTAGATGTCTGTTTGGGATGCCATGTCTCCCAGTCTATTCAGACCCACAAATGTTGGGTTGTGTGGTTCTTCCAGGCTTATTAGCAGAGGAACACCTAAGCTTTAGATCTTTGGACTCCTCGTAGCTCTTTTGCCTCTCCTGCAGATGAACACAAAATGTTTACTGAGTAATACAAGGTCAGGAGGAAGGAGCCATCACCCTGGGCTCAGGTAGCCAGAAATGGGCAGTAGGGCATGATCTAGAAAAATGATTAGAATGAAATGAACAAAGGTCAGTGACAGTGGCTACCATTCATTGGTTAGGCATCTGACAAGTATTAACTCTGATTCTCTCAGCAACCCAGCAAGGGAAACTGTATTACCCCCATTTTATAGATGAGGGAGACATCTGATCAAGGTCACACAATCAGTAAGTGCCAGAGGCAAGACTGGAAGGTAGCCTTCTCTGCTTCCAAGACTGTGCCTTCTTAGGTGTTGATAATGACAAAGAGCACAGATTCTAGAGCCAGACTCAAAGATGCAAATCCCAGTTTATAAGCTGTGTGGCCTTGGTTAATTCATTTAAGCTTGCTGGACCTCAATTTCCTCATCCATAAAATGGTGATACTTATACCTATCTGATGGGGTTACTGAGAATCAAAATAGATCATCTTATATGAAGTCTCTGGCCTATAATCAGCGCTGAATAAGACATTAGCTGCCAGTACTACTATTGCTGCTATTCTATTATTATTATTATTATTATTATTATTATTATTATTATTATTATTACTACTACCCTGTGCCCCTGCCTCCCTGAAAAAAAAAATGATATCCTAGGAGGGCAAATTGTATGTTGAATAAAAATGCTAGAGATGTGCATTTGCATGGCACATTCTTGGGGCCATGAGATCCTCCCTCCTCCTGGAGTGGAGAGTTCCTGCAAGGGAGTAGTGGGTGATAAGGCTGCAGATGGATGCCGAGCTGCACTGCGCTGAAAGCTTTGAATTCCCTGGGACATGGGCTCAACTGGGCCCTGGCAGAGACCTGCCTTGGGGGTGGTAGTCACAGAACTATTCCCAGCCACTGTACTTCACATCCTCACCCCAACACAAAAGGGAAGGATGAGTGACACCTCAAACAACTTTGGAGAGTCTAACAACAACTTTCAACTTCAAACAGGCCACACATAAAAGTTGAAGACTTTTGCTACAAACCTAACCACTGGGAAATCACTGCCTGGCTGACATTAATTCCCCCATCACTGTGAAGCTGTTACTGAAAATGCAACTGTTTTTATTCTAAGTCCTTTAACATTTCAATCTAGGGCATGGCCAATGTGGAACAAATCCAGGTCAGGTCCTGCTTTTGTCCCCAAACTGAGTATCAGTGTTAACTCCGCAAGCAATTAATGCCCAGAGGTGAGGGCAGGGAGAGAGAAATGGCAATAGCAAATTATTTGGATCCTACTAGAATTTGCTTTCTCTATGTTAGCATCAATATACAGCAGGTCACTGTTATCACCGTTGGTATTGGGTTTTTAAATTTTTAATCCCACATTATATTTTTATAGCATTTTAGAATCTATAAAGCTGATCCCTGTATGTTATATTCTTTGATTTCATTTGTTTTGGGAGGAATAAACAAGTTCAGTTTCAGAATGACAAGGTTAGGAATAGAAGGAAACGTCAAGGTCATTCTAGTTTTGTTTTAGGATGAGTCATTTCAGGAGAAGGTGTTGATCATGACCTCGCTGATAATAGCTTCCAGATCACCAAACTTCTAGATTCAAAAATTGAAACCATTCACTGAGTATCAGTTATTGCAATGGTATGTGGCATTGGGGACTGGGGTAAAGGCGAAATCCTGATTTTAAAGGAGATTTCAGTCTAGTGGGAAAATAATCAGCTACCTAGGTAATTATAGCACTAGAGAACAGATGAGGTACAGTTCAGTGCAGACTGAGACAGAAAT
The DNA here is from genome assembly GCF_964165515.1 of Mesoplodon bidens. Taxonomy (NCBI): domain Eukaryota; kingdom Metazoa; phylum Chordata; class Mammalia; order Artiodactyla; family Ziphiidae; genus Mesoplodon; species Mesoplodon bidens. The sequence goes on along the minus strand of NC_138160.1, from coordinate 136,595,190 downwards.
ATCCGTGCTCAGGGTTTCAAACTGGTGCAAAAATATTCAGGGAACATACAGTTTTAGTGTTTTAGATAAATATGGCATAGGCCCATTTTTTAAAAAAAATTCACCTAAGGTAGAAAAGTACAAAGAAAAGTGGAATTTACTAAGTTGTCACTACTTTAAGATAAAACAATGTTAAAATCTTATTTAGCATCCTTCCAGACATCTCTCTGTAGCCACTTGATTTTGCATAGCTATGAAGTATGGATACAGCTGTGGATACATGTATTCATATATGCAATCACACTACACATGCTGACCTGTAAACTCATTTTTTATTTTGCAATGTGACATGGACAAATGTTAACACTATTAAAGAGTTAGCACATCATTTTTAGAGGCTGAATATTATTTCATTCTATGGATGCACCATATTTAACCAGTACCCTTTTGATGGTCATCTAGGTGGCTTTGTACTTCTTTGTTATTATAAACAATGATGTGATGTGGATCGTTACATGTGCACCTTGCATACTTAGGTGAATGTCTCCTTAGGATAAATTCATAGAAGTAGGATTGCTCTGGATGAGCCACACTGCTGATATCATACAAATTGCTAAACTGCCTGAAGGGTTACTTTTAGAATTTTAAGTCCTAGACACCCAGTTGTGATGGAGACCTACCTGCCTTTTTAGCTCCTCTTTAGCTCCCCTGATTCTGCAAAGAAGACTGGGGTAGGGAGAATGTGGAATGGGAAGCACATCATTATCTTGTGTAAGCCACACATCATTCTTGAGAAGTTGGTATCAACCTGTCTACTTTCTACTTGAAGATCTGGAAGCTCAGAAGCTGGGTAAATTTTTCAAAGAAAGAGAGAAGTCCAGCATTAAAACTTGGGCATTTGTGGTGCCACAAAATGTCCTGAGAACCTGGAGGATGAGTAATAAAAGTGGAGAGAAGGGGACACACTTCATCTACTTTGAATGTTTGCTCTCAACTCCACCGTCCCTTTGTTCTATTCCTACTAACACCCATTAGAAACCAGTACTAAGGATGGGGGCTGTGCCAGCCCTCCCTTCAAAAATGTCAGCTGCTGCTTTGGGGTCCTAAGTTTGACCTTTATCTTCCCCATGGGGCTGACTTTTTCATGAGTTTAGGTCTGAGAAACAAGTAAGTTTCCTACTTCACCAAGATCTTAAAATAGGAAAGATCAGCCAGAAGCTATGAGGGGAAGCTAGCCAAAGTGTATGTTTGCTGGAAATAAAACTAGTAGGCCCTCCACGGCCAAGGGGAATAGACTCGGGGGCATTTCTTCACCATCTGTTTCAGCCCCCAATGTGCCTTGATAGATGGTTTTTGCTTATTACCCATTACTCACCTCATCTCTCTCCTTGGACTCTGTTCCTTGAAATATGGTTCTTTCATTTGAATAGCAATGACTAAATGCATTGGAACTTACTTAAATACATTCTAAAAGCATTAAATTGGGAACACACAATTCCGCAATGTGTACCAATTGCCAAACTCTAGTAAAAGCTGAAGTGATTAAAACAATTTAATGCATGAAACACGCATTCAGGAAGGCAGAGAGTAAGTTTTTCCAGTGCAACGTCAGCCCGGTGGTTGATATTTCAGAAGAAGTGGGTGGAGGCCATTGCCAAGAGAAAGTGAAATAATTGATGAAGACCCAAAGGAAAATGCCCTTGATCTTGAAGTTATTACTTCATTTCACGAAATACCTTAAAAGTCAATGACAGGCTATAAAGTCAGAAAGTCAATTGTTTTTTTTACCCCTTTGGATACAATTCCAATATGTGCATATAAACATGTCAGACAGTCCTCTAGGAAAAAAAAAAACCCAAAAAACTAAACTATAGCTTGGGGTCTGGGTCATGTTTTCAAATAGACTTATTATTCCTATTATGAAGTGGACACTCAGGTATTTGGCCCAGGACTTTTATCCTCACCCAAGTGACTGGGTGATTTATAACTTGCTGTCTACATTCTCATAGCTGTTTGGTCAATTTTAAAGCCTCAAACTAGGCTTGATGTTTACTTCATCAGGAAAAGAAACACACACACACACACTCAGCAAATTCATGTCACACACTAACCACCATCTCAAAGTGCCTTTGCCCTGAAGCCAGATTCTACTTATAGCTCCCTCCCCTCCCTTTCTTCTTTTCTTCCCCCTTTCCTTCTTCCCTGCCCTTTCCTTCTTTCTTCTTTGCTTTCTTCCTTTTCTTATTCTTCTTCTGCTCCTTCTTATGCTTTCCTTTTCCTGCCCTTCTCTTTCACCTCCTCTCTCTTCCTTTTGATACCCACAATCAGATAAATAAATGACTCACTTCATTTTGCCTTATTCCAAATGATTTCAACCTCTTTTGTGTTGTAAATGGTGCTGAACAGCTTGGAGAAAATGTTTCTTGTTAGACAATACTGATCCTGATGCTTCCTGCTTCTTGTTAAGCCAAAAAAAGCTCCTCACCAACTGAAACCAGGGTGCATCAAGAAGCACAAAAATGAAATTAAAATCTTGTGCATTTTCCCAAACAGAAAAACATTGATCTGTTCATTCACAAATAAATATTTTTTAAGTTCTTGTGATGATAGGCCTTGTAACTCATGCTGGAGCTATATTTATGGACAAGAGAAAGATGACTCCTGACTTCATTGAGCTTAGAGTCAGTTGGTCGATACTTACCTCGAGAGTCAATGGTGTGGGTAAGGTCTGTTACCACCCCAGGCATTTATTTCTCCATGTATATCACCATGGAGCCCATGGGGATTAACACCATCTTTAGCTCAAGAGGTAGACCCTGATTGGCCTAAAACAACGAATAAAATCTCATTCCTATTGCTATAGTTACTGTATCAGGGATTGGTATATTAACTGTGTTGTCCCAATCAGACTGAGGACTCTTTCTTAATGATTAAGGAAGGAACACTAACTCCTCTCTGTCTCCCCCTTCATTGCCCTCTGCCCCACTCCTGTTGGACATGAATGAAGAAGCAACTAGCCATCCTGTAGCCATGAAATGGCAGACCTATGGGAAACATGGAAAGCAAAATAAAGAACAGAAGAAATCATGTCCTTGGTAACATAAGTAAACCCCTGGGTCAAACCCCACCTGAAGCTCCTTGACTTTCAACTACTCCCTTTATCTGTATACCAGTTACAATTGAATTTTCTACCACTTATAGAAAAAAGAATACCAACACCCACAGTGATGTCTTATTTCTTGAATAACTTTGAGAAATAAAATGCTCTACTCACACAAATGTTCCACCTAATTGATACGTGACACATTATATATCAAATCTATTTGATTTAAGCTGTTTTTGGTGGGAATTATTATAAATTATATTATGTTTCGGTACCTTAAGAATTATACCAAATAGAGGATTGCTAATGCTCTTATAATACTAAAAATCTCCTCCATGTTCCCACAGTATTCTGACACTTTCATAAACTATTGACATGGATTGGATTGTTGTCCACATGCTAAATATTTTTGAATACTGTCCTTTTTAAAAAGCTGCTTTCTTTAATTTTGCAGTTAACAATCCTAGCTTCCAGCTTCTGTTCTGTGTGAAGATCACCATACCAGCCTTGACTAGCTCTTCCTTCCCTGTAATTTATTGCTTATAAATCTGTTTTAAGCTAAGAAACCAAATAACTAAACCTGTTAGAACTGTGGCTAAAATAAGAGTGAATGGACACTAAATAAATGCCTTGAGGGTTGTGGGGGGCAATCTCCTATGAATCACAGGCTCCTAATCCTGTTGTTGGAACTCTGAGGTTCCATATGAAAACCTCAGAAGCCCCTTAGAGGAGATAAGGAGTCATACAGCTGTGGAGTCTTGGGACTGCCAAATCCTGCTTTAATCAGTATATAAATCTCCATTTTTATGTATTACAAAATAGAAAAATAGGGTTCTGGAAAAGATTTCATTTGAAAAAAAAGGATTCAGTTGTTTAGGAACAAAAATGAAAATTCTCCTCTCTACCAGTTTATATGACAGATTACCATCCTGCCATGCGACTTGTTCTTTCCAGGTGAAAAACTTTCCATACTAGAGAAATTCTTGTATGTGGAAATTTACCTGTACAGTTCCAGTGAGGGCAAGTGATAGAAGGAGTACAATCTCTGCCTTGCAGACACCAATGGCTTAATTTAGTTATACAAATGTTGTTTATTCAAATCTCACTTCAACAAGATTCATCTTTGCAAGGTCAACCTACCTACCTACCTATGGAACACAAGTCTGTTGTGTTCCATTAAATCTAAGATGTGATCAGTTGTAAGATAGACCATTATTGTAGGTAACAGAAAGAAAGAAAGAAACAAAGAAAGAACTGCAATTAAATCATAAACCACAGATGCCTTTTGTGCACTATTTCACATTCAACAGTTTTGTGGAGACTTTGGCTCACTTCTATCTTGCTTTATGCTCCAGAATTTCTCTGACACTGCTGTGTGGGATGCCTGTAGTTTTGGTACTTGCACACTTGCAACAAAAGATGTGCAGAGCTCATGCCCCATGGCGCAACCTGTAACCAACAGTAGGCAATATCCTCAGGCAGGTGGTTCTGAGCAACACTTTACAAGGGTCTCCACAGAAATTCCAGGATGATTTACTAGTCACCTACAGCCCTGGCCATTCAATGACACTACTTTGCGTTGACATTCTCTCCTTCCCTGTTCACTCACACACTGCTGACCTTGGAGACTCATTCCCAAATAAACTATCTGCCTCAGGTGTTACAAATAGTAATTCTCAGGCATGAACAATGACTAGTAAAACACATCCCAATTTCTGAGATATTAAGTTGTAAATATTAAGAATCATGAAATATGGTAATTTATGAGAAAAAGACCAAATTTGTTAAGTAAACAAACTGATATCAAGGACAAGCGCCTCACTCCAAAATAAATAAATTAATTAATTAATAAGCACTGTGATTTTCTTTGTAAATGGTTCTCCTTCAGTGCCTACAGCTTTGCATCTCTATCTACAGCCCTGGGCAATATTCCCTGCTGAGCCCAAGGAGTATGCTTTGCCTCTGTAAATTCCTCAGTCTTCAAAGAGAGACTGGATTATATTCACTTCACTCTGCAGAAAGGAAGGAAAGTCCATTAGAGGCTTTCAAGATCTTTCTTTAAATCTGCTCCTAATTGGCTTAATAAACGGCACCTTCATCCACCCAGGTGTTCATAATAGAAACTGGACATCACCACTGATACCTCTTTCCAAGCCATGATACTCAATTCATTAGCAGTTATGTTGAGCCTGTCTCCTTAATATGTCTCAAATCTGTACACTTCACCCTATCTTTTGCTGCATCCACCTATTCTACCTATTCCATGCTACCATTCATTATCTTTTTACCTGGAAATTCACTGCATCTGAACTGGCCCCCACTTCTACTTTACTCTGCCTCAACACATTTCCTGTATTATTCATTCCTTCCTCCTTCCCTCCCTCCCTTCTTCCTTCCTTCCTTCCGTTCCTTGCCTTCCTTCCCTTCCTTCCATCCATCCTCCCTTCTTTTATCAAGTACTTATTAAGTGTCTATGTGTCAGGCATTGTGCTTTTCTCTGTTACTGTTTTCATGATGCATCTTCTTTTCATCCTTTTATTTTTAACCTAGCTGTGATTTCATATTTAACTTATGTCTCTTATAATTGAGACATAGATGAGTCTTTTAAAAATTCAATTATTATCTTGATTGTAATTATGACACTCACTGGCTTTTAGTTTTCTATTTTTCACATAATTTTATTTCTTTATCCATGCTTTCCTTCCTTCTTTTGAATTCCTCAAGTGTGTTTATACTCAATATTTTCTTCTCTATTAGCTCTTTAGTTATATATCCTTGTACTTTATTTTTAGTAATTATCCTAAACATTTCAATAAGCAATCCTGAATTTAACAGTCTATGTTAAGTTAGTACTTTTTCCACTTCCTAAATAACAAAAGAAACATTAGCTTCATTACTTTTTTTGCCCTTGCACCCTTTGTGCTATTGTTGACCTGTCCTTTTACTTCTATGATATTATGAACTCCACATGACAATTTTATTATTGTTGCTTAAAACAGACAGTATTTGTTTATATTTACTCATCTATTTACCACATGTGGTGCTCTTCATTTCTTCCTGCTTCCACTAGGGATTTTTCTCCAGCCTGAAGAATTTCCTACAGTATTTCTTGCAATGCCTACTTGTTTGCAATGAATTCTCTAATATTTTGTTTGTCTAAAAAGGTCTTTCTTTATCATTCATTATAGAAGAACATTCTTACTGGGTATAGAAAGACCGATTGGCAATTTTTAACTCTCATCACTTTATTGATGTAATTGCATTGTCTTCTGGCTCCAATAACATCTAATAGAAAGTTATTGTTTCTTCTTTGAAAGTAATGTGTCTTTTTCTTCTGGCTGTTTTAAGGTTTTTTCCTTTGTCTTTTGACTGTTGACAGCTTAAATAAGATGTGCCTAGGTAGTTTGTTTTGCTTTTATCTTCTTAAAGTGCATCGAGCTTCTTGAATCTGTGAGTTTTCATCAATTTTGAAAATTCTTGACTATTTTCTACTCAAATATTTGCTTCTGCCTCACTGTTTTCTTTCCCTCTGGAATTCTAACTACATGTATTACACCTTTTGGTTGTTTTCCATATGGCTCTTGTTCTTTCCATTCCTTATCCTCTTTGTTTCAATTTGGATATCGTCCATTAACCAGTTTTTGAGTTTACTAATTACATCTTCTGCTATGTCCAGACTCCTGTTTGAATGTTGTGTTTTGCAGTTCTAGAATGTCTACTTGATTCTTTTTATATACAATTCTTCACTGAATTCTAAAATCTTTCATTTTTTCATCTATCTTCTCAATTTTCCTTAGCACATTAATCAGTCATTGTAAACTTCTTGTCTGCAAATTTTATTACCTTACCTGCAGGTCTGTTTCTATTGGCTATTTTTTTCCCTTGATTATTGCACAAATTTTCCTGCCTCTTTTGTGTCTAGTCATTTTTATTCTACGCTGAATACTGAGATAAAAGAACCATAGAGTCTTCATATGATATTTTCTACCAAAAGGGGTGCCCGTTTCCTCTGTTACACAGAGACAGTGAGGAGCTGATCACTATACTCCTATCATGGATCGATTGGGTTGTGATTGAGTTGCAGTTTTAGTAAGATTTATTGCATATTTGGCTCCTCAGGCATGCCCCTTCCAGGCTTTTGTTTGGGAACATTGATGTCTCAATCTCCTCAACTCTGAAAGTATAAACTTTGCATACATTGAAGTTAATTCTTCAGCTCCACACCTTCTAGAAGTCACATATTTGGCAAATGTCTTGAGGAAGAGATGAGTTATGTATTTTTTGTAGCCACCCCCCTCCCTACAGTGGGACTTTTTCTCCTCAACACCTAGGGTAACCAATTCATTCTGGTTTGCCTAGAACTCTCCTGGTTTTAAAACTTAAAGGTCCACATTCTGGGAACCCTCTGATTCCAGATAGACTAAGACAACTGGTCACACTATAAGCACAGCAGGAGTGTGGGAGTTTTCACTTCTCTGTTCCCACCCAGCCTCCCAGTCTCCCATATCCTCCTAGAACTCAGCAAGTTTCCCTGTGTTTGGGGCTCCTCTATTTTCCAGTTTATCATGCCTGATCTTGACTTCCAAAACCTCTCCTGATTTATCTTTCCTCCATAAAACACTCCATTTGATTTAAGTCCAATCCTTAGGCCAATCTTAAAATTTGCAAATGCCTCCAGTTAAAAAAACTGTCAAGGACCATTGGATTTCCTATAAAGGGATCTTCCTTCTCTGGGGTTTTAGTTTATCTACTTCCTGTTGCTCCTATAGCTCTCTTTTGTTTTGACAAGTTGATTTTTGTAATTTATTTTTTTCCTGGTTATTACAGTGGCAGTGTTTATGTATCATATTCCTGTTACAGCCAACTCTAAGGCAGGAGTCCATAGATTATATCTCTTAATATGTAAACTTGTTAGGTAAGGGCTGATATTATCCCTATAAAGGGATCAGGGAGGAGAAATGAGTTTCACAGGATCATGTAGCTTGTAAGAATCTAGCTGGGATCCAAGACTGTCAAGCTCCAGAGCTTTTATTCCATAAACTATAATAATACTCTTCTAAAAACTATTAAACTGAGGTTTAGAAAACTTATTTGCCCAAGGGAAAGGTAGAAACAGAGCTAAGATTAAACCCCAGAGCTCCTGACTCTTGGTCCAGAGCTCCTTTCAGAGCTACATAAGAGGATATCCAGCATCATATAAATCTGAAAAAACTGGTAATACTCTAGATATAAGTATTATACAAAGGAAAATTACATGCAACATATTTCATACATCATTAATTGAACATCTTGTACATGCAGAATTTCACTCATTTATACTGTGCATACATTGTCACATTCTGTCCAAGGGCTGATACCACATAAATATAACTTCAACAAAAATTATGTTAAAAATGTATGTTTTTTTAAAAAATCAATCAATAAAATATAGTCTTCAAATATGCTAGCTGCAATGCCTTTTTTCCCCAAGTGGGATTGCTTTTCCTAATAAAAAATCATAAGGGAATATGGCGGGGTGGGAAGACACCGAGTTAGCATCTCCCCACCACCAGGGCACCTGCCAGCTGCTAGTGGGGGACCCTGACGCCCAGGGAAATGGGAGGAACCCCCAAGTGAACGGGTAGGGTGTGGGGGGACTGAGGGGGGAGGAGACGTGGAGGCCAGATAGGATCGGCGCCCCTGAGCCCAGGGAGATCAGGAGAGGCAGGCAGGAGGGACACTCCAGGAACAGCAGGAGAGGAGAGGAGGGTGATCACCTGGCCCACTGGGGCCGGGGACCCTGCTGAGCTCCCAGGCTGGTACCCCCTCCCCCTCCAAAGCCCCCTCCAGGCTGCGTGGGTCCTAGGAGCATAGGAGGGAGGCTGGGGAGATCAGGAGAGGCAGGTGGGAGGGGTCATCCAGGACCAGAGGAGCAGGAGAGGAGAAGATCAACACTCAAGCCCAGGAAGCCTGATGGGCTCCCAGGTGAGGTCCACTGCCCTCTGAGACCAGGGGTGGGAGGGGGGCACGCCTGGGCCCCTTCTGTTCCTTGAGCCTAAGCCCCACCTCCCACAGTCCCCAGGGCCTTTTCCAGCCCTGTGGGTCCTAAGCATAGGGCCTGCCCACCACCCAAACTACACCCTTGCTTAGGCCCCACCCTCCACAGCCAACATCTTCCCCACCCTTTTTTTTTTTCCCTCCTCCTCTTTTATACTACTGTGGTACTGATGTACCTTCCAGTTGTTGATTCATCTATATTTTTATTTTTATATTCTTTCTAACATATCTGTTAGTTTCCTAGTCTAATTTTATTTTTTACTTTGTTATTATTCTCTCTCTCTTTTTTTTTTTTTGCCGCCCCACATGGCTTTTGGGATCTTGATTCATGAGCCAGGGGTCGGGCCAAAGCTCCTATGGTGGCAGCTCCAAGTCCAAACCACTGGAATAACAGAGAACCTCAGACCCCAGAGAATATTCATCAGAGTAAGATCTCTCGGAGGTCCTCATCTCAGCACCAAGACCCAGCTCTACCCAACAGCCTACAAACTCCAGTGCTGGAAGCCTCAGGCCAAACAACCAATAAGACAGGAACACAATCCCATTCATTAAAAAAAAAACAAAAAAATGAGATGGCAAAAAGATATGTCACAGATGAAGGAGTGAGGTAAAAACCTGCAAGACCAAATAAATGAACAGAAAATAGGCAATCTACCTGAAAAAGAATTCAGAGTAATGACAGTAAAGATGATCCAGAATCTTGGCAATAGAATGGAAGCAAAGATTGAGAGAATACAAGAAATGTTGAACAAAGATCTAGAAGAACTAAAGAACAAAAAAACAGAGCTGAACAACACAATAACTGAAATGAAAAATACACTAGAAGGAATCAATAACAGAAAAACTGAGTCAGAAGAATGAATAAATGAGCTGGCAGACAAAATGGTGGAAATAACTGCTGAGGAGCAGAATAAATAGAAAAGAATGAAAAGAACTGAAGAAAATCTCAGAGACGTCTGGGACAACACTAAACACACCAACATTTGAATTATAGGGATCCCAGAAGAAGAAGAGAAACAGAAAGGGTCTGAGAAAATATTTGAAGAGATTATAGTCAAAAACTTCCCTAACATGGGAAAGGAAATAGTGACCCAAGTACAGAAGCACAGAGAGTCCCATAAAGGATAAACCCTAGGAAAAACACACCAAGATACATATTAATCAAACTAAGAAAAATTAGATTCAAAGAGAAAATATTAAAAGCAGCAAGGGAAAAACAAAGGCATCCCCATAAGGTTATCAGCTGATTTATCAGAAGAAACTCTGCAGGCCAGAAGGAAGTGGCAGGATATACTTAAAGTGATGACAGAGAAAAACCTACAACCAAGATTACTCTACCCAGCAAAGATCTCATTCAGATTCAACAGAGGAATCAAAAGCTTTTCAGACAAGCAAAAGCTAAGATAATTCAACACCACCAAACCACCTTTACAACAAATGCTAAAGAGACTTCTCTAGGCAGGAAACACAAAAGAAAAAGGCCCACAAAAACAAACCCAAAACAATTAAGAAAATGGTAATAGGAACATACATATCAATAATAACCTTGAATGTAAATGGATTAAATGCCCCAACCAAAAGACACAGACTGGCTGGATGGATACAAAAACAAGACCTGTATATATGCTGTCTACAAGAGACCCAGTTCAGACCTAGGGACACATACAGACTGAAAGTGAAGGGATGGAAAAAGATATTCCATGCAAATGGAAATCAAAAGAAAGCTGGAGTAGCAATACTCATATCAGATAAAATAGACTGTAAAATAAAGACTGTTACAAGAGATAAGGAGGGACACTACATAATGACCAAAGGGTCAATCCAAGAAGAAGATATAACAATTAAAAATGTTTATGCACCCAACATAGGAGCACCCTAATACCTGAGGCAATGGTAGCAACCATGAAAGGAGAAATCAACAGTAACACAATAATAGTTGGGGACTTTAACACCCCACTTACACCAACAGACAGATCATCCAAACAGAAAATAAATAAGGAAACACAAGCTTTAAATGACACAATAGACCAGATAGATTTAATTGATATTTATAGAACATTCCACCCAAAACTGGCAGAACACACTTTCTTCTCAAGTGCACATGGAACATGCTCTAGGATAGATCATATCTTGGGTCACAAATCAAGCCTTGGAAAATTTAAGAAAATTGAAATTTTATCAAGCATCTTTTCTGACCACAACACTGTGAGATTGGAAATCAATTACAGGAAAAAAACTGTAAAAAACACAAATACGTGGAGGCTAAACAGTGCGCTACTAACCAAGAGATCACTGAAGAAATCAACGAAGAAATTTTAAAAATACATAGAAACAAATGAAAACACGATGACCCAAAACCTATGGGCCGTAGCAAAAGCAGTTCTAAGAGGGAAGTTTATAGCAATCCAATCTCAGCTCAAGAAACAAGAAAAATCTCAAATGAACAACTTAACCTATACTTAAAAGTACTAGAGAAAGAACAAAGAAAACCCAAAATCAGTAGAAGGAAAGAAATCATAAAGATCAGAGGAGAAATAAATGAAATAGAAATGAAGAAAACAGTAGCAAAGATCAATGAAACTAAAAGCTGGTTCTTTGAGAAGATAAATAAAATTGAAAGACCCTTAGCCAGACTCATCAAGAAAAAAAGGAAGAGGATGCAAATCAGTAAAATTAGAAATGAAAAAAGGAGAAATCACAACTGACACTACAGAAATACAAAGGATTATAAGAGACTACTACAAACAACTATATGCTGATAAAATGTACAGTCATGAAGAAATGGACAAATTTTTGGAAAGGTACAATTTTCCAAGACTGAACCAGGAAGAATTAGAAAATATAAACAGACCTATCACAAGTAATGAAATCAAACTGTAATTAAAAATCTTGCAACAAACAAAGTCCAGGATCAGATGGCTTCATGGGCGAATTCTATCAAACATTTAGAGAAGAACTAACACTGATCCCTCTCAAACTCTTCCAAAAAATTGCAGAGGGAGAAACACTCCCAAATTCATTCTATGAAGCCACCATCACCCTGATACCAAAACCAGAAAAAGGTATCACAAAAAAAGAAAATTATAGACCAATATCACTGATAAACATAGATGCAAAAATCCTGAACAAAATACTAGCAAACAGAATCCAACAACACATTAAAAGGATCATATATCATGATCAAGTGGGATTTATCCCAGGGATGCAAGGATTCTTCAATATATGCAAATCAATCAATGTGATACACCTCATTAACAAATTAAGGAATAAAAAGCATATGATCATCTCAATAGATGCAGGAAAAGCTTTTGACAAAGTTCAACACCTATTTATGACCAAAACTCTCCAGAAAATGGGCACAGAGGGAACCTACCTCAACATAATAAAGGCCATATATGACAAACCCACAGCAAGCATCATACTCAAATGTGAGAAACTGAAAGCATTTCCCCTAAGATCAGGATCAAGACATGGTTGCCCACTCTCGCCACTCTTATTCAACATAGTTTTGGAAGTCCTAGCCACGGCAATCAGAGAAGAAAAAGAAATAAAAGGAATACAAATGGGAAAAGAGGAAGTAAAACTGTCACTGTTTGCAGATGACATGATACTATACATAGAAAATCCAAAAGATGCCATGAGAAAACTGCTAAAACTAATCAAGGAATTTGGTAAGGTTGCAGGATACAAAATTAATGCACAGAAATCTCTGGCATTCCTATACAGTAACAATGAAAAATCAGAAAGAGAAATTAAGGAAACACTCCCATTGACCATTGCAACAACAAAAAATAAAATACTTAGGAATAAATCTACCTAAGGAGGCGAAAGACTGGTACTCAGAAAACTATGAAGCACTGATGAAACAAATCAAAGATGACATAAACAGATGGAGAAATATACCACGTTCTTGGATTGGAAGAATCAATGTTGCGAAAATGATTATACTACCCAAAGCAATCTACAGATTCAATGCAATCCCCATCAAACTATCAATGGCATTCTTCACAGAATTAGAACAAAAAATTTTACAATTCTTATGGAAACACAAAAGACCCCGAAGAGACAAAGCAATCTTGAGAAAGAAAAACAGAGTTGGAGGAATGAGGCTCCCTGACTTCAAACCATACCACAAAGCTACAGTAATCAAGACAGTATGGTACTAGTACAAAAACAGAAATATATATCAGTGGTACAGGATGGAACGCCCAGAGATAAACCCACGCATGTATGGGCACCTAATTTATGACCAAAGAGGCAAGAATATACAATGGAGAAAAGACAGCCTCTTCAATAAGTGATGCTGGACAAACTGGACAGTTACATGAAAAGAATGAAATTAGAACACTTCCTAACACCATACACAAAAATAAACTCCAAATGGATTAAAGACTTAAATGTAAGACCAGACACTATAAAACTCTTATAGGGAAACACTCTTTGACATAAACTACAGCAAGATGTTTTTTTGACCCACCGCCTACAGTAACGGAAATGAAAACAAAAATAAACAAATGGGACTTAATTAAACTTAAAAGCTTTTGCACAGCAAAGGAAACCATAAACAAGACAAAAAGACAACCCTCAGAATGGGAGAAAATATTTGCAAATGAAACAACAGACAAAGGATTAATCTCCAAAATACACAAACAGCTCATGGAGCTCAATATCAAAAACACAAACAATCCGGGGCTTCCCTGGTGGCGCAGTGGTTGAGAGTCCGCCTGCCGATGCAGGGGACACAGGTTCATGCCCGGTCCAGGAGGATCCCATGTGCCGCGGAGCGGCTGAGCCCATGAGCCATGGCTGCTGAGCCTGCGCGTCCGGAGCCTGTGCTCTGCAACGGGAAAGGCCACAACAGTGAGAGGCCCACGTACCGCAAAAAACAAACAAACAATCCAGTTAAAAAATGGGTGGAAGACATAAATAGACATTTCACCAAGGAAGACATACAGATGGCTAAAAGGTACATGAAAAGATGCTCAACATCACTAATTATTAGAGCAATGCAAATCAAAAGTACGATGAGGTATCACCTTATGCCAGTCAGAATGGCCATTATCAAAAAATCTAGAAACAACAAATGCTGGAAAGGGTGTGGTGAAAAGGGAACCCTCCTGCACTGTTGGTGGGAATGTAAATTGATACAACCATTATGGAAAACAGTATGGAGGTTCCTTAAAAAACTAAAAATAGAACTACCATATGACTCAGCAATCCCACTACTGGGCATGTACCCTGAGAAAACCACATTCAAAAAGAGACATGTACCACAATGTTCACTGCAGCACTATTTACAATAGCCAGGACATGGAACCAACCTAAATGTCCATCGACAGATGAATGGCTAAAGAAGATATGGCACAAATATACAATGGAATATTACTCAGCCATAAAAAGAAACGAAACTGAGTTATTTGTAGTGAGGTGGATGGACCTAGAATCTGTCATACAGAGTGAAGTAAGTCAGAAAGAGAAAAACAAATACCGTATGCTAACACATATATATGGAATCTAAAAAAAAAAAAAAAAAAAAAAAGGTACTGATGAACCTAGTTGCAGGGCAGGAATAAAGACATAGACATAGAGAATGGACTTGAGGACATGGGGTGGGAGGGGGAAGCTGGGGCGAAGTGAGAGTAGCATCGACATGTATACACGACCGAATGTAAAATAGCTAGCTAGTGGGAAGCAGCCGCATAGCACAGAGACATCAGTTCAGTGCTCTGTGACCACCTAGAGAGGTGGGATAGGGAGGGTGGGAGGGTGGCTCAGGAGGGAGGGGATATGCGGACATATGTATGCATATGGCTGATTCAGTTTGTTGTACAACAGACACTAACACAGTATTGTGAAGCAATTATGCTCCAATAAAGATCTATTAAAAAAAATCATAAGAGAGGCGGAAGTCTTCTAAAGTGGTTACCAAGAATGCTGATTGGAAATGGTGGTAGAGAGGAAGTGAGGGAGGATCTTAAGGATTCTCTAAGAGCCTTATTTTTTTCAATTAGCTGGTCTGGTTGCTTCCCTGAGAGTCACTTTCTCCCTCCAATAAAGGAAATATCACTAAAGTAACTGAGGAAATGACTCCCTTTTTGTGGAGGTAGAGCAAAATGATGCCAAAATGATAGAATTCGAGCAAAAACAGAAAATAACCACCTGCCTCCAAATAACTCCCCCGTTGGCCTGTTCTGTTCTCTGAAGTACCCACTATTAGGGCTTCTCCTGTGGATGAAAGTTCAGCACTGGTAAAGGTCCTATTAAAATGGAAATATTTCCTACGATCAAACGTAGAAGTGGGTATGTGAATAGGATTTCACTGTACAGAAAAGGTCAAGTTGGAGGTAGGGGTCCTAGGATTTCACTGTACAGAAAAGGTCAAGTTGGGGGTATGGGGTAGGGGTCAAGTTGGGGGTAGGGGTCCTAGTAACCAAGGGACAGCATTGTCAGCCCAGGTAATACTGGGGCCCTGAAGAGCAGAATTGACTGATTCTCCCCAATTCCTTCCCTGCATCTGTTGCCCTAGTGTGATTCCCAAAGGAAAGCTTAGCCTTGGCCTGCTCCTCTTTATGACTGATGGCACACCACAGCCCATCTACCCAGAATTTGCAGGAATAGCTTCCATTAGTCGTTTAGATTGACCACAGTTGTGCACTATGGTAGGAACTAGGGGCTCAAAGATGAGTATGCCCATCTGGTTAGGGATTCAAATTCACACTTTGCCGTCTATTCATTTCTTCAACAAATCTTTACGGAGTACCAACTACATGATAGGAGCTGGGACTACAGTAATGAAAATGACAGGCATGAGTAATTTCCAGAAGCTTCTATACCTAGGAATGGTAGAGAATACATGTTCGCTACATAAACAAGTAAACAAAATACACACACCTACTATGCATTTAATTTATCACAGATTTTCTCTGAATTCGATGATATCCTCAGAGTCTATCCAAAACCTCAGCAGAGAAGTGAACAGAAACCTGCATGCCTATGGCTACTAGCATCCATCCAGACCAACGTGTTGTAATGTCCCTGTTTTTCTAAGTAAGCCCCAAATACCTCAGGAGCTGTATTCAGGCAGCAGAAATCTGGCTGCATATTCCCAGGTCGGTGCCATTCAATCTCAAACTTAACATGGTTCCAATGCAGTTCTCATTTGAGAGAGTGAAAGACAGAGGAGAAATGTGAAGGAAGAAGAAAGCTGCAGGGGTCGCAGAGAAGAAAGGTGATGCAAACAATTGAGGCAGAAGAGTGTGCAGTACTTGATGAATTGTTGGGAATTCAGAAGCCTCTGTGACCTTTGAGAAACTTCACCAAAATTCTAATCTTCAGAGATAGGCAATATATAAGACATCTGTGAAGGTCAAGACACTCTCCAAGCTCATAACAGAAGGGACCCTTTCTCCCTGCTGGTCCCCAGCCTGACACTGCTCACGAGGAACTAACCAGCAGCCATCAAAGATCAGCTCCAACATGTCCTTTCCGCACAACCAGGACTGCTGGGAGGTGGTGAACTTCATTTTCTTATGTTTTTGTGGCTTCTGAGTGTGGATTTCCATTTGTGTCAAGCCAATGAATGGTAAATATCAAGTCCTTGACTTTCTCAGACCTGTGGGACTGGTGTAGAAAAAATAAAAGGGCTCTCAATAGTTTTATGCTCCTTTCTTAAGCTGACCTCTCCTCTCTGTTTAGAGTTCTATTGCCTGGTGTACAGAGAAGTAATAAAACACGGCAGAGCACAGTACAAGGTTAAGATGTCATACATCCACGTTGGGGAGTATTATGAAACGGTTCCATGAGACTCAGAAGCAGCCTCAAACCTCAAACCTGAGTCCCTGGCTCCTCTTCTTCTGTTTAAATTACTGCCCTAGCATTTTGTAAACTGACGCCATCTGCCCTAGGAATATAATTTATATTATAGTCTCCAGCATCAAACTGTTTTAGTTGAAGTCCCAGCTAAACAATTTAATGTGTGATCTTGGAAAAATCACTTCGCCTTCAGAAGCCTCAGTTTCTTCATCTATAAAATGGAAACCAATAATAATGCCTATCTCATAGGGCTGCTTTAAGGATTAAATAGGAATGAGCTTTAAAGCTCTTAGCATAGCGCCTAGCAAATAGTCAACATTAAGGCACGTTCGCCGCTATATTTATATATGTACACATGTACACACATAGCTATGTCCTGCAGGGAAGAAGCTCAAGAAGGTTGGTCAAGAGCTTGAGTAATATGCATATACACACGATTGAATGAATACAGGTACATGTATGTGTGAATACCACCAAGCAAAGCATACCCTGGGGTGAGGTAAACCACTGGCATCTGGGCCAAGGGATGCCAGCTGAACTAGGAAGCAACAGATCTATGAATTTTTCTTCTGCATCTGCCTAAATCTCTGTGAGTTTTTTGCCTACTAGATTATAACTTATTTTACCTGTGTTATATAATTTGCCTCTACCTTGGACATATATTTCTCTCTTCCAGAACACGTCGTGGTGTCTCCTTAAATGACACCTCACACTCTTTCCTGCTGATTCCCCGCAAACCGTCTCCATACCTGGCACCTGATCACATGCTCCTAGTAACAACCCTCCCACAAGTCCACTGGGGGTCTGTGTCTGCCGAGTCCCTGGCAAAGCAAACCCCAGTGGGCTCTCGGCTTTGCCCCAACTCTGTGTTCTTCCTTCACATCCCCCACTGCTTCCTCCTTTGGTGTTCTTCCCACAGCATCCCATGCACCACACCCCATGTGCACATCTGTCATCAACTTCTTTGGTCTCACAATTGTTCTGTTTTTTCTCAGTAAACTTGTGGCTCATTATAAAATTAGCATTCCCTAAACCCACAAGCATGCATTTCCATGTGAACACGCACATACCCATACACACGCAGAACTTGGCTTTACTTTAGAGAGAGAATAACTAGGTACAGCATACATAGAACAAGGAAAGAATCACAAATTACAAACTTTTTTTAAATTCCGTGCTGTGGGATCAACACATAGGCGAAGCCAAATCAGAAAGTAGTGGCTTCACTGTTTCTTTTGCTCAACAGACCCCTTTAAGAATATTACGAAAGTAATGAGCTCTAGTCCTCAGGAAATGCACATGTGCGTGAGACTTTGCATATCATTTCAGTGCAGGAGGATGAGTTTAGGTCCCTTATGTCTTTAAACCCCAGGTTACGACTGTCTGCTATAGAGATGCATTGGATGCTATAGGAAGTAAAAAAATATAAATAAACAAGCAGTACACACCCGACTTGTGCCAAGAACTTCACATGCAATGTCTCTGCTTTTCTCAATATCCCTGCAACTTAGGTAATACTGTTCCCATTTTGTAAATGAAGAAACAAGGGCTCAAAGAAATTAAACAATTTATCTCAAAGCCAGTCATCTGGTAAATAACAGAGCTGGGATTTGGTCTAATGCATGCCCCTCCCCCAGCCCACCCTGCCCTCTGGTCTTTGGACCTCAATTGATCTCCAGGTTGGCACCATCAACTATCCAAGCCCACCTTATACTGAGTCCCTGAGCATTTAGAGAACTGATTCAAATTACAAGCCTTGGTTTAATGCCAGGAGGATGACTAGAATTAGCTGCAGATAGTTCTATACTAGCTGTAGTCATCAGCTCTGACATGCCACTCAGAGTTGTATGTTGCCTCCAAAACATTCTAGACAATGCGATTCCCATGCACCAAATCCTCCACATAATTTATGCAGAAACAGCCCTGCATCTTGGTTTGAGTTTTCCACAGACTTGTCTCAATAGAGTTAGAAAGCTTTGATGCAGTGCTTAATTTTCATTTCCTATTGTCTTTTTAAAAAAGAGCACTCACAAGTGTAGCCCGACACACCTTTGAAGCTGTCATCGTGTCAGCATTCTGACATGTAATGACCATAAGATTTGTCTTCCAATTCTAACTATTTCTACTGGAGGAAGGAACTTTACACAGTGGGAAAATATGTTGCCCTTTGCTTTGTTTCCTTTCCTTCTGGGGGAGAGTTATTCATGTGTGTCTTGAATACAATAAGAAATAGCACACGCCACTATCAGGATGTTCTCGGAAACATTATTTTGTGCTTTTGTTCTCATAGCTGGATTCCACTGTAATTATCACGTGGCAGAAGTAAACTATTAATAGGATTCCAACATTTTTTTTTTCTAGCAAACCCTGGAGAAGTCTCCTTTGCCATGTGAGTGAATGGCAGATTGGATCTTGACATGACACATCGATTTAGTTTCCAAAACAGTAACTTCACTAAATAAATCATTTCAGCGCTTGACTCTTATTTATACATGCAAATCTGGTTTTCATTTGTTGGACCCGGACAGGAGGAAAGCTAATAATCTCATCAAAAGCTGAATATTTTCCATTTTGGAAATGGCACAAAGTTCATAATCACATGACCTGAACTCTGCCATGGGCGGGTAAACCAAACACCTCCCTCATATGTCCTACAGACACACAGCACTGACCCAGGAGGACTCTGGGCAGCTTGCAAGCATGAGTCTCAACTCAGGCCAATGACTGTTGACCTTCTCCCTAGCATCATGTTATCCATTTCCAGCAGAGATATACTAAGAGGAAGAAAGGGGGGAAAGGTGAGAACAAAAACAGACAGTTTAAAATCTTGGGCAATTCACCAGTAACATGAGCTTCAAAATAAATTAAAGGAACTGAACTTATAAATTAGGTTCCTCTCATAGTAAGAAACCTGATTATATCTGGAAGAGATTCCAACTTTATAAGCTGGGATATATAGGCTCTGAGAAGATGCATCTACCTCTGGTAGTCCCCACACTGGCATCAAAGTCCACCCGTAATTCCTTAAGCACTGTCCTCTCTTGTATAATTCTCTTTTAGTGTATAAGGAAATAGCAAGTTCCACACATCTTTGGTGGCAGGGTGGGTTCTCCAATCTCTTCCTTCCCTCTGATCCCCTTTATCTCAGTTTTGGCGGGAGGGAGGTCTTCTAACATAATAATGCATCAGTTATGCTGAGGGAACAAGAGAGAAGCTTGTGAGTTTACTGGTGTACAGTTATTACTCTGATATTCTGAGGATCTGGAGCAAACTAACCTTGTTGGCTACAGAAGAAAGATACTGACCTGAAATGGGAGTGTCTCTATAACAAGGGATATGGCTGGGAACCTGGGAGAGTGTAAAAAGGATGCAAGGAATGAAGGAGGTCAAGGAGGAACACTCAGGGACCCAGGAAGGGTAACTTGAGGGAAGTAGGAAAGATACCTTTGCACCCTCCCAGGCACGTCTATCATTGGCTGTAGGTAAAAGTCTATCTTTCCCATTGGTGGACCCATCCTACAAGGCTTCCAGCTATCATGGGCCATGCCAGCAGCATTACGTCTTGCATTACATGGCTTCTCTTCCCAGACAGCTCTCACCTCACAGGCTGAAGCTCAGAAAGAGTAAAGAAGGAAGAAGGGGGTCCTAGAGTGGGGTGTAAAGGAAACTAACATTCCTTGTCTACACCAACCTTTGGTCCAGAGCTGGCCCCATTTGGAAATTTAAGTGAAGATCTTCCTTTTGCAGAAGAGGAAGGTTTTTTTCTTCATCCTCCTGGAGAAGTCCTTGGGGGGCTGATTCCAGGCTTTGGGGGCAACCCTCCACATTTAGAAAATACATCAGATATCAGACTGTGTAACTGTAGCTTCAGGTGTTCACAAAGCTTCTAAACTTGTGAGAAGATGGCTATATGGCCCTAGTATGGAGAGCATTTGGGTTTTACAGGCAACTGAAGAAGGCAGGGTAACTTTGGTGTCAAGATCAAAGATGGAGGATGCTTGGGCACCCTCTTTGGCAGTGAGATTTGGAATTTCAGAGCAGTGTCCTCTCATCTTCCTTGCATTTGTGTGGTCTTTTTCTGCTTGATTTTATATTGCTACTTTCAGTTTAATTTGTTCCAGTTCTAAGAGGATTATGCTTTCAGTACCATCCTTGTGATGATTAATGCGTACTAATTGTTTTACCTTTGAATCAAGACTCTTTGGAGCTGTCTAGGCAAAATCTCCCTTTTGTAGGAGGCAGGGCTGATGAGCAGGAATCCCAGGGGGACCTCTACTCTGCTTCAGGTTGATGTAAGGAGAGAGATTAAAGAAAGTGCAGAAAGTAGCTTCCTTTTTGATTGCGCCCCAATGGAAATCATGTTGTCCCACACATTGTATTAACTATTCTGGTGGCTGAAAAAATAGAATCAGTCTGAGTAGTTAAAGAGGCCCTAATGAGAACCTTTACTGCTATGCGGCTTGCTTTTGTCATATTATAGGAAGCAAGGCTGTGATTTCTCATCTCTGTGGCCTGGCTCAGCCAAGAGAGCAGTGGTCTAATGAGCAATGTAAATCCAATCCCCTTCTGGCCACTGTTTCTCAGGTGGATGTGGACTACGAAGGCATGAGAAGTAGGAGACCAGAAGGACGATGACAGTGGAAGAATAACACAGCTTGGGATATCCTTTGCTAGGAATAAACCCAGAGATCTCTTTCTTTCAAGCTTTTGTTCAAGCCTCATGTCCCTATAGACACTAAGTGGCAAACGGCCTTCTGAATTTTCAGAAGGCATATTTAAATTCACTTCAAAGATCTGTAAGTTTCATTCTATGAACATTTCCTAAAATTGTCGCCAATGTTCACATGAACTACTACCATTGAAGAAAAGAAAGAAAAGGAAGAAGAAGGGAGAAAAAGAGAGAGAAGGGAAGACAGGCAAAGACGAGCAATTTTGCAATTTCGTAAGGTTCTCTTTTAACAGTATAATTACAATTTTAGTTGTCACTCAGGCTGAATGACATATTCTAGCCAGTTGCTTCTGAAGCTGGCAGCATGTCAGGAATACCTGGGGAACTTTAAGAAAAGTCAAAGTCCCTTGGCCCCAAACCCACTCCCCATTCCCTATGCACACCTGCTTCCCAATACAGGCATTGTATAGGACCCAGGAATTTTACTTTTTTTTAAAGGGCCCTAGGTAATTTCTAATAGACAGTTCGAGACCAGCAGTGTATAACCAGTGAAGAGGCTGAAGTGTCTTTAAATACATATAGTTCCATGGGCGGGTTCTAAGACCTGCTGCCAGGTGCCTGTGCTGGGCTTGGTAGCAGACAGAAAAGAAGCAGAAGTAAAAGTTTACAAGGTCTTCCTGTTTGCCTTTCTTCACAATCAAGGGAAAGTATTTCTGAAAATTTCCCATGGACATCTTCAACAGTGGAAGAAGAAAAGAATATCTAAGATGTACCTGTGGTTCTCTTAATTTAGATGTTTTAATGATGGGGAAAAAATATCACAAGACAAAACTGACACATTGTTTACTGATTTGCTAGGAAAACTTAGGGGCCTGTAAACTTAGTACAGAAAAAAATGCACAAAAGCACATTTTGGCAGTAGATAGAGGCTTGAAACTAGAGTGACCAAATTGTCCCAGTTTTTCTGGGGCTTCTCCTGTTTTAAAACTGAAAGCTAGGACTGTTCCGGTTTTAAAACTGCAAGTCCTACATCCCAGGAAATCCCTCAGTCCCAGATAAATCAGGACCATTGGTCAGTCACCCTACAGGACACCATCTGGATCAACATGATAAAAAATGGGTCATTTCTGCTGACCCAACCAGTCAATTCATCACAATCAATTGACCTGTTGCCTAGATTGGCTGACTGCTGTTTTGTTGCTGCTGATTGGTCAGTGCAGAACAAATCATCAAATACCTTGGAACAAACTCACTAAAGAGTGTCAGAAGCCCAAGACCAGAGTTCTGACATTGCCTCTTCTTGTTGTATGATCTTAAGCATCATCCCTGGGCTTAAATTCCATCCTCTGACATAATATTGGTATAAACATGTAAGCATTGACATTAAATTTTTATAATACACATGTAAGCTCACTCTAATGTTTAAAGCTCCACACAAATGATTAAACGTACACAGATCATAAAACCAGAACCGTAGTAGGAGAATTCTTTCACAGGGATAGAATACCAGAATGAATGAAGCACAGTTTTTGTGTTGAACAGATTAGGACTGCATGCCCAGGTCTTAAACAAATAGCTAGGTTTCCTTAAGCACACTCCTAGAACTGACATCCTCCTTGGTTTACAAAATCCTAATTTGATCAGATGGCTCTGGGTCCAGTCTGAGGGGACAAATCACAATCGGGCTAAGCCAGCCATGGGTTCCCTATTACCCTTTCCTAGAGACTGGTATATGTATGAGTCATGTGATCCACAGCCAAAGAAACATAGGAGCAGACTGCTGCTTGGGAAAATTTTATCCTGCCTAATAAAAGAGATAGTAGCCCAAGCAGAAAGCTTTCTTTGCCTCTCCTTCTTCCTTCCGGCTTTGGACACTGCTGCGTAAGAATGCAGTGATGACCATGGCCACCATCTTGAATCAGGAAGAGAGACAAATGCTGAGGATCACAAATTGAGAGATGGAAAAAAATTGGGTCCTTGATAACATGGCTGAACAGTCAAACCTGCCTACCTCTACATTAACTGTTAGGTGAAATAATAAACATCTTACTTCTTAAAGCACAGCTACTCAAAAGTGTCATTCACAGAATGGTGTCATTCCATGGACTCTTTGTTACTGATCCATGTTAAGTACAGAAATTGAGAATGTTTATGAACATTTACCACAGTTTGATGGAGTAATTTTATGTCTATTGAATCCAGTAATAAAAATGTTTTTGAATATTTGCCTTTTTATTTCATCCTCTGTTAATTCATTTTATTGTATTTTACAAAAGTATCAACTCATGATATACTGGAACTTAGAGGAAAAATTGTCTGGTTATTGGTCACAAATAGCTTGAGAAGCATTGCTTGAAGCCAGGTTTCAACAAACTATGACCTGCAGGCCAAATCTAGTCCAATGCTTGTTTTTATAAATAATTTGTATTGGAACACAGCCATAACTTTTGTTTACATTTTATCTATGGATGCCTTCTTGGTACAATGGCAGAGTTAGGTGATCCTAACAGAGATGTTATGGTGAACAGAGTTCAAAATATTTACTATCTGGCTTTTCACAGAAAGAGTGTGCCGATCCTTGCTTTAACCTTTAATTTTCAATTGCATATTCTCCTAGTTTTAGTTGAATTCTAACTTATACATAATTCATACTTCTAGGTCTCAGTATGCTCACCTATAAAATGGGATAAAAATCATACTGGCTTGTTGAGAGTACTGCATGAGATAATACATATAAGGTTCTCAGGAAAGTGTGTGCCTTACAATATACACATAACATGTAAAAGTTCCCTCCTCTCGCTTCCCTGCCACCAACCTCTGATTAAGTAGCTACTGTGTCAAAGGCCAACAGTTTCTATTTACAAACCACGGGATGTAGTAGCTCATTGATACTGCATTATTGCTCGCCACTGTCAGTTGGGAAAACTTCATCATCAGCTAGGAAGTTTGACCCAATGGTTGAGAATAATACACAGACAATAACCAATGACTAGATTTTAGGGATAAACTACAAGCCTTTTTAATAATGCCCAGTTTAAGGTTCCGAGGACCCGACATAATAAAAAAACCTTCTAAGCAGAGAAGAAAATGGATTGAGTGCTCCATTTTTACTTTTTAATATTTCATGGGGGCTGATTCCCTGTGTTCTCACGTGCTGCATTTCAAGGCTATGCATTCTTGAACTCTTACTGGTAACAGGAAACTAATGGGATTTTTTTTTTCTTTTTAGGAAAGCTAACAATGATTTCAGAAGTGTGTGTTTGTTATCAGATTTAGGGCGCTTGTCACATTTTGGCCTGAAGGCAAGCCAGGGGAGGGTTTGAAAAAAAATATCCAAGAACCGTCTTCATTGCTCTTTCTCTCTTCTAATTAAAATGCAATTCATCTTACAGATTCCAGAGCATTTTGGATTTGTGGTTGCAAGCATGAGGTCATTTTTCCTGCCTATATGACCACAGTGAATTTTTAAAGTCTTTAGTGTTTGGTAACAACAGACAAATAACTGTAGAAACCTGAGAGCAGAGCTCAAGTTCTTTCCAGAATGTTCCCATTATTCCTCAGCATGGGGTAAAAACGAGTCCACCTCACTGGGCTAGTGCCAGGATCCCTGGATGCCCTGGACTGTGAGGCCAAAGTATGAGCCAGTACCCCCAAAGAGGTCGGCCAACCAGGCAGTGCAGAGGTGAAGAGCATGCCTCTGAGGACTCTTGGGCCTGAGTCTATATTCTGGTTCTGTCAACCTTGCCAGGGACACAGAGCAAGTAAGTGATTTAACTTCTCTGCGTTTCTCTTTCCTTATCCATAAAGAGAGCAACCTCAAAGGGTGGCTGTTAAGATCAAATAAGAAGATACATATAAAATGCTTAGCACAGTCCCTGGGATGTAGAAAACTGTAGTGAACATATTTGGCTCTCCTTTTCTTTATTTCTAGCTATTCATCCTTCCATCAAAACTCAGCCTATGAAACTCAGGGGAAGCTGGTACTATCCCCCAAGTTCAGAGATGGTTCTGGTTTGACTAACAGATCACTGAAATGAGATGTCAGTGATTGGATCAAAAACTCAGACTTCTGAAAAACAGCCAATCGATGCGTGTTATTATTCTCAGGGAAAGCACATGACTCATGTCGGCCCAATAAGAATGGCTGGAAGAGAGTTATTTTTTTTTTCCCTCCCTCGCTGGATGTGAACAAGAAAGCATGTAATTTCAGCTATTTCTGTCAGTCATCTTGTGACCACGAGGGAAGCCAGTCTGAGGAGAAAGATGAGATACAGAGTAGGTCAGAACCAAGAAAATAACAGAAAAACAGAGCTGGGGCCCTGATTGCATCACTCCTGGAATCTCTCCTTTCTTTGGATTTCCTGTTAGGTAATAGAGTTTCTTATCATTTACACTGGTTTGAGTCAGGTTTTGGTTACATGGAGTAAAATCATCTAACTGATAAGAACTCAGTAAACGTTGGCTATTAGATCTCAGACTGTACCCAGTAAACTACCCTGCTGTGGATCCCAAGAAGCATGGAAAAGAGGTTAGGGAAAAATACAATTTTATTTTATCTATTTATTGGGCACTTGGCATTTTACATGCATACATTATCTCTTTGAATCCTCCTAATAACTTTATGAAATTGTTATATTATTAGTAACAAACTGAGGCACAGACAGATTAAGTGATTTCCCCTAGGTTTAACAGCTAGCATGCAGCAGAGCCAAGATGCAAACCCAGGTGTGTCTGGATTCATCACCTGTGTTTCTGCCACAACACCTTCTGTGTTTCTGCTACCTTCTATGCTGCCTCCCCCTGTCAGATCTTTGTTGCAAAATCACTCTCTTCACCAGAACTATTCCAAACCTGCATTTGGATGGGGAGGGAGAAGCTGCAGGTTGTGCTCTCCAACACAAGGACGGAGCACCTCGTAAGGCATGGGGTACTACAGAGGAGCCTTTGCTTTCAAACAAAACAACAACAACAACAAAAAAACCCTTAGGAGATATTCATAATATTATCCACCACATCAGATAAGGTAGGAAATGTACTCAAATTCTGCTGCCCCAAATCTCTACCTAAAAAAAAAATTAAATAAAAAACTAACAATGATTAATGAGAGAGTCCTCTAATTACCAGTTGCAAGTGTGATACTTATTTGTGGGCACAAAGAGAAGCAGGGCAGAGAAAGTGACTGCTGAAGTGTGAGAAGCCACTAACAAGGGAAGAGAAGTCAGAACAGAAGTTGGACAACATCCTGACTAGCGTCCTGACATCTGCATGTCCCTGCCAGGGAAGCATCCCTGTTGTCCCTTAGCTATGTACACTTTAACACACGCCTTCCTCTGGACCAGTGGTTCTCAAACTTTGGAATGCACCAGAATCGTCTGGAAGGTTTATTAAAACACAGGTTGCTAAGCCCCACCCCCAAAGTTTCTGTACAACAGGCAGTGGGTGGGGTCAGAGAATTAGCTTCTCTAACCAGTCCCCAGATGATACAGCTACTGATTGTCCGGAGGCTGCATTTTGAGAGCCCTAGCCTAGACTAGTTACATTGTGTTTATAGGAAGTAATACCTGGTCAGCCTCTCTTTTGCACTGACCTTTTGCTTCAAAAGGTATAGAACACCGCACCTCATTCCCAGTGGCCAAATGCCTACAGATTCCAAGAGTGGATCTTTCTCTTCATTCCCCCAGTGCCTCAGGCTCTGGCTGAGAAACAGCCTAATAGCCCATTTCCTCTAAGACCTGGATCTTAGTTGACTCTCACAAGTCCTCCCCCAACAGGAACGGTGTCCTTGATTCCCAGTCCCTGCTGCCAACAGCTTGATGCTGCTGATGCCAATTACAAGCTGGCACCTATATTTAAAATGCTAACACCAGCATCAACCATTTTAAGGGCTTCTGTCTATTGAATACTGGTGGGATACTGAGAGCAGTCTTCCTGTGAGTGCTGTCGGGCTCCACTAAACCTCTATGAGTGGTCACCCACCACACCATCCACCCCACACTGCATGACACCGACCCTGTCTGTCCTGCCCTATGATAAGGTCCACCCTATGGCTGGTTGGCTTAGTCTCAAGGTCCACTTGGGCCAAGTCCTGCTCCAGATAAAGCATCTCTGAGATTTTTGTCTGTAAGAAGGTCTGTCTCTAAGAAAAATGACCTAACTGACCAAAGTGTCTACTGTATTTCCAAAAAGTGAGGCACACATTCAGTGCCATGGCAAGGACTGGCCTGCTTTCCTTCGATGAATTAAGACTGTATACTTTTCGCTTACATTTATCTAGGAAATAACGTTGTATACCCAAGTGTGGGAAACGTGCCACCAGTGGTTTGTGGATGTTTTTATGTGGTATGTTGACATGACATTATATACACTGTATTACACAGTGAGGAAAGTGTCTTCCTTTTCAATTCTCTTTGAAACCAAGCAATAGAATCAAGGAAAAAGTCTCCATTTGGTGTTAGCATATATTTTTATTCTACCTCTTGCTAATCTCTTTTTACTATAATGGAGATGAGGTCACAGGCTAGGAACTCCAGTAGACCACAGTGATTATCAAGCACACAATAACACTGCTTTCTTACTATTCTATTTACTTCTATGTATACCTTCAACTTAGGACAGGTAATACTGACCCTCCATTTACAGTGGTGATTTAAAGTTCCATTTATAAATAAGTGTTTAAGAAAAAGAAGATTTTGTTTAAATAAGAACAGCATATAAACTAGGATATGGGTGTTACATGTGTGTGGCAAAAATCATTACGGTTGTGTAATAGTGAATTGTATATGTCAACTTGACTGGGCCACTGAGTGTCCAGACATTTGATCAAACGTTACTCTGGGTATGTCTGTGATGGTGTTTCTGGGTGAGATTAACATTTGAATTGGTAGACTTAGATTTCCCTTCCTAATGTGGGTGGGTCTCATCCAATCAGTTGAAGACCTGAATAGAACAAAAAGGCTGAGTAAGAGCCAGTGCCTGAGTGCTTGAGCTGAAACATTGGTCTTTTCCAGTCTTTGGACTTGAACTAAAACATTGACTCTTCCTGGATTTCGAGCCTGCCAGCTTTCAGACTGGATCTCCTGCTTATCAGGTCTTCAAGAGGGGACTGGAACCACACATTGGCCCTCCCGCATCTCCAGCTTTCCGACTGCAGATCCTGGGACTTCTCAGTCCCCGTATTCACATGAGCCAATTCCTCAGTATACATATTCTGATTCTTTGAAGAACTCTGACTAACCCTTTCACTCATGAATGACCCAAACTTGGGAAACACTGATAACAGAAATGCACTGAGCTTTTTACCAACCCACCACGAGTGGGAAAGACTTAGAGCTGCATTTCTTTTTTTCTTTTGCCAGTAGTGGGAACAAATTGCAAGGAGCAATTGTATTTCACATCTAGGTCCCCACTACCTGTGTCCTCAGCAGGGACCCAGCCTGCCTCCTCACTTGTCTCCTGCAAAGCTCCCTGCAGTTCCCCACGCTCCTGCCATACTGGCCTTCCTCCAGCTCCTCAATATGTCTCATCCCTTCTGCCTCTGGGCCTTTGCACACACTGGTCTCTCTCTGGAATGCCTTTTCCCCTCCCACCTTTTCCCTTTTCTCTTGACTAAGTCAGCCATTGGTTTAAATGCCTTAAATGGTGCTTTTTTCTCAGAGAAGCCTTGCTGCCCTCCAGGCCAGATGAACATCCTGCCTTATGACACCCCATTATTCTCCTCTGAATCATTCTCCCCAACTGTAAACAAATAACCATTTAAGCATCAATTTGTCTAATATCTGTCTCCCATGCTGGATTGTAAGCTTGTGAGAGCAGGGAACTTGCCTCATGGTTGGTTCTCAATAAGTATTTTTTGTAAACGACTGAATCATGACCCATCACAGAGTATTATGTAGGTACCAGGGACTTACAAAACACTTAGGTGACTAAATGAAAAGAACAGAATGATTTTTACTCTTAGGGATTGAAGTCAGGTACCTCTGACTACCAGCCATAACAAGTGGCCAAAAGTATCTGTGCCTCGAGTGAATCAAATGACCCAAGCACGCAAACCTGGTCCTCCAAATTTATTGCTTATAAAGACAAGAGATTGGGGACATTGGTTGAAGCCAGATGTTCCGTAGGCTGGAGCTCATTGTCCTAACACTGCAGATTCTCATGACTAGAACTACGTGTGTTTGAGATGCTGGGACATAAGATCCAACCCAGAAAATATTTTGAAATAATGTTGTTCAATTACTTAATCGTTGTTATGTTAGTGAATAGAACACTCTCTTATATACACCATTATAAAAACATTATGCCTGGGTCTCAAGTTCTGCAATATCCAATTACAATAGCTTTTTTCCACTTTTGTATTCTCTTTATTTTATTTAATTGCCTTAACATTTTCAACAGATTTATTGTATATGACAGTGAGCAACCTGAGCCTGTGTAAGAGCTAGCCATGCTGTTTCCTGCTCCCCACCCACCATTTCCCTCATGTCACTCTGTCCTGCCTTTAAAAATCCTCATGAGCCTAGCCCGTTCCCTGTGTGGACTGGGGACTGTTGGAAAGGCGCTGGGTTAGAAGAAAATGTCCTCTGGTGGACCCCATCTCTCCATCTCTGAACTGACCTGAGCTTTGGCTGATAGCAATTTGTCATCTTAACCTGAATCAGTCTCTAACATGGGGACTATACAAAATGATCTACATTTCCAGAATGTCCCATCAGGGAATAATAAGGGGACTATCACTGAGTGTTCAGCTTTAAGAGCATGTGTTTGTGTGCGGATGTGCAGCACAGGATGACTCTGGTTCAGCGTATGTGTGTGCATGTGGGTTTACTGCTCCATTTTTGTCATTCGACTGGTCTACTGAAGCCCTGGGAGATAAAGAGCCTTGATAAATGAGACTTTGAGTCACCTGCAGCTCCCCACGTCCTATCGTGGACAGCCTGCCCAAAGTAGGAGCTGCAGAACTGAAGGCATGACCATATCAAACATGGCAGTGGTGGGAACAAAGTGGCAAACAGATATGGGTAAGATGGAGACACACAAATCATCAAGAGCCCATTGCTGGTGCACTGTGAGCATGTCGTAAGGGTTCCAGAGCTCCAGACATTCCTTCCCCCTCACTCATTTTGACTGGCCCCATGCTCAGGAGTTCTGAAGATGTCAACAGTTAATAACTCTTGCCATGTATTGAGTATGTTCTATATGACACATAATAAGCCCAGTGCTTTATGTGCATTATTTCATTGAATCCTCCTAATAACCATTTGAGGTAGGCACTATTACTCTACATTTTACAGATTTGGAAACTGAGACCCAAAGGGACAAATTAGTAATTTCAGAACTGAAACCAAAGTCTTTTTGATTCCAGAGTCAGGGCACTTAACCATCATGTCATACAGAACATTTTGTTACCTCTGTTCTCACCTATGATGCTAAATTTGTGCAATTACTCTGAGCTTGGTCTGCTCCTCTACAGTTGGGTGCAAAGTGATTTTCTTAGGAACTTTTAAAGGTGCCCAGTTGTTTTGAGAAGAAAGTATTTTTTTTTTTTAAATATGGAACGCTTCACGAATTTGCGTGTCATCCTTGCGCAGGGGCCATGCTAATCTTCTCTGTATCGTTCCAATTTTAGTATATGTGCTGCCAAAGCGAGCACGAAGAAAGTATTTTGATAGAGGAACTTAGAGGTTTCTTTTTTGGGAAAAAACAATGGAGTCATCCAGGGCTGAATGGAAAAATATGTATTAAAAGGCAAGGGCACCTGGAGTTGCATCTTTTCAAGGGAGCAGGAACATTAAGAGGAGTGTGGGCAGGGAGCTTTCCGCTAGAGGCTAACTGGCAGTCTCTCTGGAAGGATGCCAGAAGTGTCATCTTGTTTGCAGCCAAGGGTATCGATTTTAATACTAATGGAGATTTGAACAGGACCTTGAGGAGTTTACAAAAGTTTCTCTCTCTGGTCAGGAAGCCATGGACTTGGCCTTCAAGAAGAGTCTGGGATATGCTTGGTGGTTGTGTAGCAAGCCCCTGTTCTGCTAGCCTGTCGCCATAGTGCTTCTCAGCATCTTTTCTCTCTCCACTCTTGCGCATGAAAGCATTGTCCTGTTATAGAGAAGTGCATTTACAGCTGAAATTACTGAAGTGGCCCATTATGTTGATCAAGACAGAAAAAAAAAAAAAAAAAAAAGGAGGGGGGCTGCAGTTTGTCCCAGCTGTCTGAAGAACAGCTCTCCTGGCAAATGGATGGGTACTGAGCCATATCTTTTTTCTCTCTCTTCTTAAAAATTAAGTGCACATAGGAATACCCTTAATGACGTGACTTCAGAAGAAAAGTGGTGCTTGGTCAGAGCATTCCAGAACATTGAGATTTCCACATAGCTGCATTTTAAGGTTCCATTTGAAAGCTCCTGCCACATGTGCTCCTTTCTCGCAGCGAAGGGTATGGGGGGGGGGATCAATAATCCCGAGGGAAGGTTTTTCAGAGATGAATTCACACCAAACAGGAATGGGGTTGGAAAAAGGAAAAAGGAGGCTGAATTTCACTGACAATGGCTAATGGTTGTGACTAATTCAGCTTTGGGAAGGTAGAACTCCACGGAATGTGGGAGCTGCAACATGGTTCCTGTTTTAATTAGTGGCACCACAGGGAGAAGATGGGCTTATAATTGAGTAGTTTGCTGGTTGGTCAACTTCAACCCATAATCAGACATGCTGAGAAGTGGACATTAACCAGGAGCTTTGACTAGCAGGAAGTCTGCCCTATTAGTATGGCTGGTGTCAAATCACGTGGCTGTCTCCCCTCTAGATTCTTTCAGGAAGAGGGCACCAAACAAACTATATTCTAGACTCTCCCTCATTCTCCATGTACCTACCTTTCTGTTGCTATTTTCCTCAGCAAGTCTCGGCTCAGGCTTACTAATATGTCAGTTGATGGGCACTTCCACTGTTCAACTTTCCCTTCAAGCCGTATTGCTGGACATTTGCTGTTGGACTCTCCCTTGCCTACACCAACACCACAACCATCACCATATCTGATCTCTTTCCTTCCATAAGTGCACTTTAATTGTTGTTTTGAGAAATTATCTCTCACTCACTTCATGGAGCCTTGATGAAACTCTAAATTAAGGTCTCCTGTCTCCCTTCTTTCCCTCTCACACTCATCTCCCGCATAGAGAACTGGGTTCATGATCCAGATTAGGCCATTTGGACTTTACCCACCCCCCAAGACTTTGAATCTTGCAAAAAATGACAGGAAAGAAAAAGTTGAAGGTAAATATTCTAGTAATGAAATAGGACCAGACTATTAATATTTTTGTCTTGCTATATAGACCCCTAAGCTGTCAGATTCCTGTCTGATTCCTACCCTGATTCTCAAGACTTTCTCCAAATCCACGAGCCCTTCACTCTCCTATGTTACATTCCTTCCTGTCTAAATTAAGCAAAGTGTCACCTGCCATTAATTTACCTCAAATGAGAGGGTATCCAAGAGAAAGCACCTGAATGTACAGCTTGATGTTCATTCTCTACCTTCCTTTTCCTGCTCCCAGTAGGAAAATGGGCAGAAGGAAAGCAAATCAAACTTGTGGTAGATGGGAGGATAAATAAATGAGATAAAAAATGAAGTATTATTACTAATGAGTCTGGGTTTAAGGCCTGGCGTGAGTGTCTTCACCCCAGATGTTCTCATGGGATCTACTTGCAAGCTGCATTCCCATGGGATTCTCACTGAAGTTTGGAACATGAGAGTGATTAGTCTGGCTCCTCTTCCCGCTCAGTTTTCTGTCAGGGGACCCCACACTCAGTCATGCCCTCAACCGTGTGGGGTTGACGGCCGATACATGCATAAACGTCATACAGCATCTAGCGCAGGAGGGAGAAACGCTACCTACCCTCTGTTTCCCGGCCGCACTGGGGGCATGGTTCGTATTAGCTTGCCTTAAAGAAGGCGAGCCTTGGCATGCCTTCAGATGGGTGTGTTGTCCATGTGTGTGTACTCTGTTGCCAAGTTACCCCAGAAACAACACATCCTCTCTGCACTAGTCTCCTGCCCAATACTTCCTTGGTGCCTTTGCAGGGGTAGAAATACCCACCTGGCCCTATGGACCCTCTAATCTTTTTTCACCTATATGTACATATCAGGCCTTGGTCCTCAGTGCTAGTCTAGGGTTTAGAGGTTCCAGCAGCCAAAGAAGCCACAATTCCCAACCTGTAGATTCCAAACTGCATGCTCAGAATTCTAAGGAGCTGAAGCATTTCCCTAGTTGGCAAGGATTTATACCTCTCACCACTTATGAACATGAAATTGTGGAAAATATACATAAAGAGGGAGTTCACCAAAGCTAGATAGGGACCAGGGGAAGGAAGTCCACAAAATCAGGTCAGCTTCAACTGGACCAGCTTGGCCAACGTGCTCTCATAACCACATCAATTCAGCGCTTTCACGGGTTTGATTTTCTTTCAGCCCAATCCACCAAGGAGTTGCTCATGAGTTCTGTGGATTTTCTGCACCATTACAGATTATTGCCATGGCAACAACAGAATCATGTGACAACTGTGCTACCTCAGAGACCAGGAACAGCCACTTACAGGCACCACACATCATCTCGTAATGGGACTCTGTGCCGTTGGCCTCACATTGTTTTAAGGCTAATCGCTGCTTTTTCACAGATGTAGTTTTTCCCCCACCCACTCTATTTTCATGATCTTTTAAAACAGTTTGGATTTGCTCTAAAGCAGTTCCACATTTGCCTGTGTTTATGTGGTCATAAAAAAAGGTATTATTTGGGGGGTTGGCGGAAGGAAGAAAGTGGGTGGAGGCAGATGGGAGGCAACAGGCAGAGGAGCAGATGGTCTTCTCGCCACTATGTCACTGGGTTGAAGCCCACGACGGTGCTGAGATTCTGGGCCGGCCACACAGAAGGCCACCCTGGGAAGGAATAAAACTTGCTTTCTTTCAAATGTGCTCAACTCTCCTGTCCACTTTGCAAGCACAAGGAGAAATGGGACCACTGATAATTAAGTTAGAGATGTGATTGAGAAGGGGGACCAGGTAATATTTTCTCTCTGGCAAAACAATCAATTTATTTTTCAGAAACTTGTGCACACAGCCAAACCCCAGGCTCTTTCTGCCAAACATTCCCCCCCCCTTAATTTTTTAACCTCTGGGCATTTCAAGGAAAATTGAATCCACATGTTTTCAGATTCATTTGCAAATGCAGTTTGCTCAGAGCTGTTTGATGACCAGTATGCCCTTTGAGTGTTTTTATGAGCTTAAACTTATTTTCCCCCAAGCCTCTTGCTTCTGAACCAGGAAGTGGCATTTAGAGTTTGTGGCAGAATTCAGAAATGATCATTTTCTAAAGCCTTCGTCAGGGTCTCGTGTCTCTTTCTGGACCCTAAGAAAAGGTTTTTTTTTACAGCATCTATAAGAATAATGGAGCATAACTTACTGTTTTTATAACTGAAAAGCAGATCTGATATGAACACGATCCAATTCCCAGATCACATGACTTCCCCATCTTTCCTTATTACTGATGACATTTGTATGAAAGCAGATGCTTTCTTTCCCAGGGACATGTCTCCACCTGCGACATAATTCCTTGATTGGAATTATGCTTCAGAAGCAGGGTTGGAAGTTCAGATTCAGCCATCCCCCCAGACCAAATTGCAAAAAACAATCTTTGTTTATTATAGTGAATCGTATCTGCAAAGTAGATGAGGCCCCTTTTACTATGGACTCCTGGAATTTGGGTATTCTTTTCTAACTCAGCCATATGACCCAAAGCAAAATTTCAACTTCCAAGAATGTGGGAGTATTATATGTATGTGTTCTAGGTATGGTGAAAAAAATACTTAATAAAAAGGGAGAAGAGTAATTGGGAAAGATCAACAGAGCAGGGGAAAAAAATGTCTCTAAGCCTGAGATTTTTCTGAGTTAGCTCTCAAATTTCCTTCGAGGATGTTCTGATGGATTCCACCTACATTCCGGGACGAACTTGTTAATGAGGAATTAGTCTGAGGAGTTCTTTGGATAAACATTTGTGAGCAAATAAGATTCTTCCAGGAAGCTCATTTAATATGGTGTCTATTATTTTTTTCTCTCTTTACTTCCCTTCACCAGACTTATGATCCCAGAGAAAGTTGCATTAACTTCACATGCCCTATTTTTAACTTTCATCTGGACTTCCTTTCTTTTTTTTTTTTTCCCCCTTTAAGCATGAGAATCAAGCAAATAATGACCCTTTGTATTGTGTCCAATGGAAGGTCACAAGCTCAGGGAATTTACTTAAATTCCCAGGAGAAGTCAGGCCATAAAAGATTCGTGTGCGTGGCCTTCATACTGTGCCATTTTGGCTGTCGGTTATGCTAAGTATTTTCACTCCCATTCTATAGACAAAAGCAACCGATGTACAGCGGGGAACTCAAACGCCAGTATACACAGGGGCCAGGTAGGTAATCTAAATGAGCGAGGGGGGCCTATAGGAATGTGCTGACCTGAGGATACCACCTGTCCTTTCTTATATGGACAGTTGCTGCTCAACTCAAGTTGATTTTTGCCATATGGGATGGCAGGCCAAGGGTAGACAGATCTTTTTTTTCTTTTCCTCTTCAATGAGAACTCATAAATTTACATTTTTAGATGAAATCTCCTAATTTTAAAATATTGGGGATGTCTTCAAACTTATAAAACTGGATAGTGGGGCTTCCCTGGTGGCGCAGTGGTTGAGAGTCTGCCTGCTAGTGCAGGGGACACGGGTTCGAGCCCTGGTCTGGGAGGATCCCACATGCCGCGGAGCAACTAGGCCCGTGAGCCACAACTACTGAGCCTGCGCGTCTGGAGCCTGTGCTCCTGCAACAAGAGAGGTCGCAATAGTGAGAGGCCTGTGCACTGCGATGAAGAGTGGCCCCCACGTGCCACAACTAGAGAAAGCCCTCGCACAGAAACGAAGACCCAACACAGCAAAAATAAATAAATAAATTAATAAACTCCTACCAACAACATCTTCTTTAAAAAAAAAAAAAAAAAAAAAAACTGGATAGTGAACTAAAGACACTAGATATATGTGTCTAGGTGCCAAACAAGCTCAGTGGAACAGCCAAATGAATGGAAATGCAGTCAACACCATTGATTTCCTGGCCATTTTAAAAACTTCTAGTCTCAGTGCCCAAGTGTGATATAAAGTTGTAATCAGAGGAAGCTGTGGTTGTGTTCAAGATGTGGGGGGAAGAATGGGAAATGGGTACAGGGAAGGGGCAGGATGTAACCAGCATCCTTCTCCTGACCTCCATCCTAACTCAGATAATTCACCCGTATATTCAGTCCATAATATTTACTGAGAACCTCCATGCCTCAGCATCACACCAGATATTATACAGGTGGTGGTGAACGAGTCAGTCATTGCTGCCATCTTCACAGAGCGACTTCTGTGTGGACACAGACACCAATCACATAATCGCACAAATAAATGTAACCTGTTCAATGCATATGTCCTCCAAAAGAGAGGTGTGGGCTATGATAATATACATTTAGAGGATCTGATCCGGTCAGGGTGGTGGAGAAGGGGAATAAGGTTGACTACGATGGCCACAAGTAGGAGTTACCCAGGCCCAGGGAGAGGGACCGGCTAATAGGCAGAGAGCAGAGCCCTTGCAAAGACCCTATGGCAGAAGGGAACACATGAAGAACACAAGATACTGAAAGGCTAGTCTGGCTGGAATGCAGAAAGCACGAAAGAGTCTGCAGAAGTGGGCAGGGGCAAGACCCAGCAGAACCTTCTAGGTGGTGTTAAGGAGTTGTGACTGATCCTAGACCTAGGCAGGTGCAGTTGAGTGATTTTAAACAGAGGAGCATAGGATCGGGTGCACATTTTGAAAAGGTCATTCTGGCTACAGGGTGAAGAACGGTTTGGGGAAAGCTTAAGCAGGGAGACAAATTAGGAAGCAATTGCATTGGTTCAGGAGAGATGATGGTATTTTGGATTAGGGTGGTGAGTGGGGTTACAGAGAGAAGTGAATGATCTTGAGAGACAGTAGATAGAAATGAGAGGACTTGATGCATATGATGCTTAATTTGATGTGTCCACTTTGCTAGGTTATACAGCTCAGTGACATCACCAAGCATTAATCGAGGTGGTGCTATGAAGGTACTGTGTAGATGAGGTTAACATTTCTAAACAGATGACTTGAAGTAAAGAAGATTAGCCTCCATAATGTGAGTGGGCCTCATCCAATCCTTTGGATGCTTTATGAGGAAAAACTCAGATTTCCCAGAATAGAAAAAATTCTGCCTTAAGAATGTACTATCGACTCCTGCCTGAGTTTCCAGACTGTTGGCCTGCCCTATGGATTTCAGACTTGCCAGCCCTGCCACCATGGGAGAGAGACAATTCCTGGTTCTACTTCTCACGTGAGACAATTCCTGGTTCTACTTCTCTGGAGAATCCTGACTGATACAGCGCCTATTAAAGACTCTTCACGCCATTCCTAGATATTCTTGTCCCTTCCGGGAAAAGATAAGATGCGAATTATATCAACTTCACCTCTACAAA
Source organism: Mesoplodon bidens (assembly GCF_964165515.1). Classification (NCBI taxonomy): domain Eukaryota; kingdom Metazoa; phylum Chordata; class Mammalia; order Artiodactyla; family Ziphiidae; genus Mesoplodon; species Mesoplodon bidens. The sequence continues at coordinate 136,557,053 of NC_138160.1, read as the reverse complement.
GAAATGTGACAGGCTCATGCGTGCACATTTTGGCAACATGAATAATAGTGGAACGAGAAAGTATTTCTTTATAGGAAGCCCAGGAGTTTGATTGAGGGGACAGGGAAAACCAAACCCTTCAAAAGGAAATTTGGAAAGTCTGAAAATCTTACAAAACAGAAAAAAAGTTTTTCTTTGACAAACAGGTCCTTTCATCCCAAAGCTTTCTAGGTCTTTAAAGAAAAGGGCAGATATCGGTTACAGGAGATGCTGTTTTATACGGACAATCACTTGAGTCTCTGATGGGCGGAGCCCAGCACTGGCCACAGCGGAGCTGAGTTTTCCCAGGTCCTGGAGTAAAGGAGTCCTTAGGCTGGATGAGGCTGAGGTCCTGGGTGAGAAAGGCTGAGGACGCTGGTACTCACCACCAAGCAAATAGGCTCAGAGAGTCCAGAGGAAGAGCAATAAATCGGCGACCTCCAGTTTCCATTACTGTGAGCCCTTTAACCCCTGGAGCCGAACACAAAAGTAAATAAAGTCCCAGAATAGAACTGGCTTTACAAATAAAAAAGGAAAAGCTTTCTTTTCTTCTTCTGCCTTCCCTTCTCCCCACCCGCTTCCTTTTTGTGGTTCAGGTTCTGATTCAGGCCTCCTCGGGAAAGAAGCAAGTCTGCTCTCTGCATGGGCTGGCCACGCTGGGAAAGATTCTGTTGTTAGTGTGGAATCTCAATCCTTCTGCACCCCCACTAAGCAGCCCTTTCAGCATGGTCGCCTGGTGACTCTCTTGCTTGATCACTGTACCCTGGTAATCCAGCAGGTTATGAAAGGAGGAGCAGAGGGAAAATAAAGGTGGGGGTGAGTTCAGTGTTGAAACCAGTTCCCTCAGAGGAGAGAAGAGCAGGGAACTGGTACACACAGCTTGGTCTGTGTTTGCTAGATGGTTTTTTCCCCTTTTTGATCAATAAATAGACCAGAGAGGCAGAAGTCCTCATCCAGGATCTGAATCCCCCTAAGGTCTATCAGATAGATGGGAAAGCATGCTCAGTCCCTTAATACAGGATGCAGGGTATCGGGCAAGTCAATTAAATTCAGTGTCTCAGTTTCTTCCTCTGCTTCCCCTACCCACTGTCAAACAAACAAACAAAAAAAGGAATGATACTTTTCATACACTGAGGCCACAGGAGGCAACAGAATTATAATGTCTGAAGTGACTTCAGGGACTTCACCTAAATTATGTGAACTCCCAGCTGAAGGAGGAATCCTCTCTCCCTCACCTCTGACTATTGGTCACCCAGATGCTCCTTTTAACACACTTATTGGTGCAAGGTGGAGCAAAGGAACTTAACCCAGAGCTCATACATTCTACTCTTGCCCAGCTCTGGGTTTTGCAAACTTATTTTCTCTACAGAGCCAAAAGCTCTCTTCGATAAGCTCCACTGAGGCGGGGAGGAGGTGCTCTTGGTGGTACTTAGATCCCGCATGGTTTATTACAGGAGCTGCCACTTTACTGGACATCGTCTGTTATCAAAAGCCCTGCCCTTCCAATACAACTCGCCAAGAAGTAATCCATCAAGTATAACTAGAGAAAGAGAGAGATGCACATATATATGCCATAAACACACACATAAAATATCTCAGGAGCGAAATGAAAGCATAAAATCAGCTAGCAGAAAGGGCCCAACTTAAACAGGGCATTAAGTGGTATTAATAGACTAGTTCTAAAAATGATCAGAAATTCCCAGTTGAATCAAAGATTGATATCAAAGGCTCAGAGATACCTCAAGGCCAGCATCTCCAGAGAGAATTGGAGCTGATTGGAACTCAAGCTCTATCTCTTCCCTGTGCACTTGAGTGAACACTTTAAATCTCCAAAGATTGAACTATAAAGAGAAATTAGTTCATTAATAATTCACAGACTTCAAGGAAAAAAAAAATGTCAAAACATACGCTCAGGAACAAAGCTGATTTTATTTTTCCCGTTTAGAATAGAGTGCTGTGTAGAGAAGTTGTAGTGCCAGGCTCAAAAATTGAACTTGGTCTCTTTTTTCCTTGTCTTCATGTGTTTAAAGAAATGTTTCTAATAAAATATATGTGAGCATTTCGTCTGATTTCCCTCTGCATACTTCAAGTTTTTCAAATCCTATGAGGTTTGTGGGGAGTGTCAACAGCAGAATACTTTATCCAGGACATGAATAATTTGAGATATTTTCATGGTGAAGTTATTAGCCAAGCATACTTAATTGGAGTTTGTGAATTCAAGGCAGTATACTCAAGAATGGGTATTAAAAAAGAGGGGTTAATAAAAATCTGGATTTAAAATGACTCAACTAAATCACTAAATAACCAAGTCACTCTTTGAGAGAAACCTCTTGTCAACATAAGGAGAGGAATACATTTTTCCAGGAATCTACTAGACTGAGATGTCCTGGAGGACAAGAATTCTACCTAATTTTTCTTGCCACCCCAGGGCTCACTTGCGAGCCATCTACTGAACTGTCTCAGTTTCCCCAATGTGGCTGAAAATAGGCTGGCATGAAGAAACACAGATGGGAACAATAAGAAGCACATCTGAACTCTTCCTGGACAGGTTAGCGCTCACGCATAGACTGGCCTTCACCCTCCTCAAAAGAAAAGCTCTGTGCTGGTAGAGGTGCATAGATGTTCACTGCAACCCACCCCCTCATGTCTCCACCAGGATATTGTTCCTACAGTTATCCCCTCTCTCTTTTGCAAAGTTTCTCCCTCCAGTGGATCACTGCCATCAGCTCTGAAACCATCTCTTACCATAACAAAATCTTTGACCTCAATACTCCTACACCTTTAACCAATTCTATCTGGCATCCCTGTAAAACAAAACCCATTTTTAAAATTTGTCTTACATTGCTATTTTATTTCCTAACATCTCATTCCTTCTTGAACCTATTCTAATCAAGTTCCTGTCTTTACTACTCTACTGAAACAAATAATTTGTCATTATCTGAAATTATATATTTGTTATTTGATTTGTTCATTATTTATCTTCTTTATTAAAATGTAGTCTCCATGAAAATAACTTAGTTTTGTTTATTATAGAACATTATTGTTCATGACTGTATCCTCAGCACAGGGTTGACACACAGTAGGTTCTCAAAAAATACTGTTTGTATGAACGAATGAGTAAAAAGAGATCATGTTCTTTTATAGGAAACCCACGTGTGATCCAAGCTATAGTCCCTTCGATGGTTAAACAGTATGTTGACACATAAAATTACCACCAGAGAAATCCCTCTATTAACAGTCATTTTTTGAGAAATGACTGCTGGAGAAATCTTTCTCTTCAGAAGTGGAAATTCAGGCTCAAAAAATCTCATCATAGAGGATAGTATAGGTATATGGTAGGCAGTTTAAAAAATGTTGAATTGATACCCTTGCAGCATTGACAATGACCCGATATACTGCTACAGCATTTTTTGCTAAGTAGTATAATTTGGTGCAAAGAGAATGCACTCTGGACCTTAGCCGAGTTGCTTCAAACGCAGCTAACTGAAGGAACAGCCCTGGGCTTTGTACTTTAGGGTGATGTCAAGACAGTTGTCTGTTCTCATCATGGATACACTTCTTAGGACCATCAGATTATTTGCTACTCTTTTTTGATAACAATTCTCTGAATCCAATTTTAATTCCTTATCTTTTTGCTTTAGGTCAGGGATGGCAAGTAAAATGTATCTCATATGCCAAATCCAACTGAGTCACTCATCAAATATTTAATTCAACAAATATTTATTGCATACCTACAAGCAAAAGGCACTGTTCTAGATGCAAGGAAGAAAACAGTGAACAAAACAGACAAAAACCCTGCCCTAAAGGGGTTTACATTCTAGTGGCTGGTGGTTGCTGGATTCTGTGATCTATTAATGAGGTCTGCCATGGGTCCAGAGACGGATGTAGCAGTACCAGTGCTAGCCCAGGATTTTCCACTCTGGTTTTAGATTTTGTCCATAATACTGACTTAGCTTTCTAACTCAAGCCATCTATCTCTAGAAATGACTTACCCTCCACTACGGGCTCAGCCATACTCTAGGCTACAAGCTTAAAAATGACCATTAATTAGAGGAAACTTTAAGGACACCACGTCAGTGGCTTTTTGTCAAGTCAGTATTTACTGCTAAGCTCAGCTTGACATTTTATTTGGTCCCGGTAATTGTTTCCTTACTTAATTCTTTGTGATTAGAGCGTGACCTTATATCTCAAAGCTTTCTTTTTACCTACCTCTCAGCTCCCATCTTGGTTCCCCTATTTGTCCTATTATTCATTCGTTCATGTAAGAAATACTTACACAGTGGTTACTATATGACAGGAACTGTTCTTAGTACCCAGAAGGCAGTGCCAAACAGAACAGAAACACCTCCCTGTTCTCAAAGAAATTTATATTCTAGAAGATAGAAATAAACAGGCAAATTTAAAAGATGATTCCAGATAACTTATGCGACTAGGGTAGTAATAGGGTAATTTACATAGACTGATTAGGGGAACATGATCTTAGAAGATAATATTAAAAATGAAACCTGAAGGATGAAAAGAAGTCAAACACAGGAAGGTGGGACACCTGGTACAGTAAGTCCGAATGTCCTGAGGCAGAAACCAACTTGGCCTGTTCCAAAATCATTATTGACTGGAGTACAACGCATGAGGGGAAAGTAGTGAGAGATGGTGTGGAAAGGCAGGCAGGAACAGATCAGGGAAGTTTCTAGAAATAGTAAGAATGGAGTTTGCCTACCTGTCTGGAATTTTTGCTCATTTCCTACTGTCAGACTTTCCAGGTACCACCATCAGCTAGCTCCCAAAATATCTACCCAGTGGCACCTGGGATCAGACATTTCCCATGACAATAGTTCGGTACTGAGACCTCTCAGTGTCTCCTGCCACATCCTTGTGAGTCTGGTCAGGAGCCTGTGCCGCGCACGCTCTGGTGTAACCCAGGTCCAGCGATACTCTGGTACAGATTCCACTGCTCAAAGCTGCCTTTGCCACCTCACTTTTATCCAGATTTCCAGATTTCAACAGATTAAAACCATCAGGTGGAAGGAAAGGGGATGCTTAAGGAGGATTTGTTTCTGACAATCACCTGAAGCACTTCGTGACAAGGCAGCCTCAGTTATAAAGTGGTCCCAAAGCACAGGCCCCAGGGGCAGTGCTACAGCAAGGCACTAATTACTCTTTCTGAGAAATTGCCTTATTTCAAAGACTTAGAGCCCAGGGGCATTGACTATCAAAACTCAGCTTAAAAACGCTTCTTAACAGGGACAGCTTATTCAGTGACTTAAGGGCCCTGAGCTAGATCCCTGCCCCCAAATTATCCTCACCACCTGTCATTTGGTCTGATACTCTATTGTTACAGTCAGTCTTTTGGTTCTTAAAGATTTTCCAGTTTAGTAAATAAAAATATTGTCAAAAGAGTCAACACTTTAAGCCATTATTAATTTTGCGTTAGTTTCTCTCTTGCTTCAAATTGTCTTATGAAGCTACCTACTCTACCTCTTCAATTCCTGCTCTCATTTGAACTTCTGATATCCTATTCCTCTAGTCCTTTTTAACTTATAGTGTTGCCAATACCTGGTGCTGTATGTTTAAATACTATTCCCAAAGTACAGGGGGGAAAATCTAAGCTATGAATTCCATTCTTTAGCTCTTTGGTGGGATCTAGCCGAATCCAGACTGGCAGAGTTTAATTTCAATATCGACATCACATGGCAAAACTGAAGATGAAAACAAAGAGGCAAATGAAGGAATTTTCAGAGAGTACCAAGGATTGTTAAACAAAGCTACTCAGTTTCTCTAATATGATGGGTGGGTTAGAATCATAAATAGCAAGCCAGATACAGATACTTTATATCTCATATATAGTAACTCAAAAGGTTGCTTTCAACATTGACTTCAATGCAGAAGGTTGGAAGATCTGTCATAGTACCATATAGGACGAAATCTTTAGAAGAGCGTTTTTTGTGTTGGTATTCACTGGGGGAGTGACCTGGAAGGAGTGTATCATGAGGATATGGTTCCTAAAGGGCTCCAAAGTTGCCATAACACTAGAGGAAGAACGATATAAGTATATTAATACAGAGATGGGAAGAATGTAAGTCCCATTCTTTGAGGTAGTTGACTCATAGAGTGGCTCTTAAAACAATGGTATGATACATAATTCCCACACGAAAACTGATTCTGGTTTTTCTGAATTAAAAAAAAAGAAAAAGAAAAAAGCATGAAGGTAAAAGAAGATGTGAGGAAAACATGCAAAACAGAAGTCTGTGCAGATGATGACAAGATTATGAAGGCCTCCTCAGCAGCTAAAAGGTCAGATATTTATGAATTTTTTTACATATTAAAAATTGATAGCAGCATGACCTCATTAAAGAGCTAATATTAGTAGAAAAGGATAGGTCAGTGTCAAAAACAATGCCTGATTGCCAGCCCAAGGTATCTGGCTTAGTCAACTTTTGTCAACCTCAACAAAACACGAGCACAGGCAGGATACAGGCTGTCATTCCCAATTAACACAACCTCTGGTTTGTCCATGCTCAGTGTCAAGAAATTATGACACATCCCTGAAGAGACAGCCATTAGATACCAGTGTCCCATTCACCCCTGTCTCACATACAACCCAATCTGATCACTTATTAATGTCACTATCTGGGTTTTGGTCACATTTTTCACATTTCTTTCTTTTTTTCATGTAATGCCAGAATGACCACCCTTGCAAGCAAACCAGGGAGATGATGCACTACTTCGTTTCCCTAACCAAATGGCATAATGTTAGCCAGAGGAAAAGAAAACACACCAAAAAGCATGCATTCTCTGGTGATCCGCAAACACGATCCTGGCCCCAAACGAACACCTGGAGTGGCCAAAAGGCAAGGATAAGCATGGCTTTCCATATGGACCTGTGTTGACTCCCAAAGAACTCTGCCCACTGAAATCCCATGTCCTCTGGAAAGCAAGTGTTCAGCAGTGGGATATACAGGGCACATGGCAGATGCCTGCCCCCCAAGACAATTATTTATCTCTCTTATAAACAAGCTAAGGCAGAAGTGGTCCCAGAACTGCCCATATGAAGAACGTCAGGCACTGAAATGAAGCTTGTCTTCTGACAAGCTCCTCTTTTTCTATTTTTTATCTCTTTAGCAACCAGAGGCTGGATCAATTCCCAAAGTTCACTGCAATTTTCAGAGTTTATAGGCATTCCATGGTTCCTAAGGAACAGAGCATAAAAATCTGGTGGAGTGAACCAAACTAATAAAATTGAGAATGCAAAATACCCCCCCTTTACACTGTTTCTAGCACATGGGGGTTTTCCAGGTCCATTAACACAAGAGTGTTATCATTTTTTACCAGAGGTCAGTGTTAAAAGTCCCCTTGCTGCTCCAGACCTACAGGCAGAAATTTGAAAGATGGGGAGATTTGGCTTGGCTCGTCCTATTTAATTTGCATGATGCCTGGATCTGTCAGGTTCTGAAGAAAGATACAGCCCAGGAGATTTGGGAACTTCCTAATATGACTCAAGTTGGCAGCCCACACACTTGGCTTCCACTGATTACAGCTTCAGTTTCTGACCCCCAGGAGGCCAAACCAGCAAGAAGGAAATGTGTATAGTAAATGTTGAGACCTAGGTCCATAATGAAAGTGCCCTCCTTTCATTACGCTTGTTCCTATCTTCTGGCAAAGTCCACTCTTTAGAGCCAAGGTCTTCCCTATGGCATGGAATTGAAGAGAAATATCAAAAACTCACATCAACCCAAATGCCCACAACAGAATTGTCTAAAACAACGTGGTCTCCATAAGACTGAGTATTAACTAGCAGCCCCTATAAATCAGGTTTTGGGATATTATTTAATTACATGAGGAAATATTCAAAATGCTAAGTTAGAAAGTGGGATTCAATACGGGAATTTATAGTACAGTCACCAAAAGTGTAAAATGGTTATGTGTATATGGTGAGATTTAATTTTAAATTTAATTTTCTCATATTTTTTACATGAGATGGGATGATAACTGTTAATGTGTGTGTGGCAGGGTAACTCCATCCCTTCATCCCTCCTTGTTCTCTGAAAAAGAACTGAAGCTGTTTAGACAGATTCTCTCTAGAAAATGTCCTCAGAGCCACAGAAGATGAACTTCCCTCCTGTGGTGGGAGAAGCAAGGGGACTGGGAAGGCAATGGGCGGAGCCAGCATCAGTGGGATGAGAGTGTTCTGTTGTGGAGGGAGGGAAGGAGGGAGAGAGAGAGAAGGAAGAAGAGGGAGAGAAAGGGAGAAAAAAGGAAGCGGGAGGAAAAGAAAGAAGAGAGAGGGAGAGAGGGAGGAAGAAGGAGAGAGCGAGAGAGAAAGAGAAATGGAGACCCTCGACATTTTCTGGTACTAGAGAAGAAATGTGAATAAGAGATTTAAATAAGAGCTCACATGTTGTAAGGTCTTCAGTGTCTTTCCATGTTTGATAGAAATGTGGGTGAAGATGGTTACTTCCGGCTGGACCACCCATGCCTCTTTAAATACAGCTCTGCTCTGTAGGAGGGGATATCACAACTACATAAGAATGACATACATCTTCAAAAATTTCTGTAATGCCTAAGTTTTGCTCTTATACTCAGTAAAAACAAATAAATCAATCAATAAAACTGGCTCTTCCCAATAATTTATTTGGTTACTGAACTATGGCTACTCTCTTTGGCTATGACAAGTCACAATGTGTCTTTATGCTTAAGCCACAAGACAAAATAATAATTAGTTATTTTTTGAATTGTTTAACTCAATAAATACTTACTAAACATCATCTCTGTGCTAGACACAGTGGAATATACTTAAGATACAGTACTCAGCAAACCAGCCATAGCCCCTGACGTTAAGAGGGGTCAGAAAGGAAGAAAGAGGCTAAAAGAGCATCTCGAGGATCACCTGAGCAGGGCTCCAAACCAGCCCTGGATAACGCAAATCGTCTCCCCAAATATTCCTTGAAAAGGAAGAGACAAAGCCAAGTATAAAGTCAATACTTAGTTAAGAATCATTATGAGGGACTTCCCTGGTAGCACAGTGGCTAAGAATCCACCTGCCAGTGCAGGGGACAGCGGTTCGATCCCTGGTCCGGGAAGATCCCACATGCCGCGGAGCAACTAAGCCCGTGAGCCACAACTACTGAGCCTGCGCTCTAGAGCATGCGAGCCACAACTACTGAGCCTATGTGCCACTACTACTGAAGCCCGTGCACATAGAGCCTGTGCTCCACAACAAGAGAAGCCACCACAGTGAGAAGCCCGCACACTGCAATGAAAAGTAGCCCCCGCTCTCCACAATGAGAGGAAGTCTGCGTGCAGCAACAAAGACCCAACGCAGCCAAACATAAATAAATTTAAGAAAAAAAAAGAATCATTATGAATCAGTGTTAGTCTGGAGCCAGTGGCAGTGAAAAAAAAAAAAAATCGAAAGTTCAGGACAGTTCTCTTAGAAGGAAAAAGTTCTTGTTATTCATTATAATGCACTTCCAGAAAGCGAAGGCTTTGTGAGGTGAATTGGAGGTGGGGAAAGAATCCTACCCTTCCAGGCTACGTAATTTGGAGGCTGTTCAAATCCTCTCACCCTTTTTTTTTTTTTTTTTAGGTTCTACTATTGCTTTTATTTTATATATTTTTAAACATCTTTAATGGAGTATAATTGCTTTACAATGGTGTGTTAGTTTCTGCTTTATAACAAGGTGAATCAGCTATACATATTTGTTACAGAGGAGCAGTCGCCCAGAGTTTGTCAGTAACAGCTCAGCATATGCAGAAAATCAATCCCAAACAAAGTTCAAAGAAATCCTTTCAAAGCTCTGTTCGAGGTGACAAATGGTTGCTAATGAGCGATGGAGGCCCTCTCCTCACTTTACTGACAGGTGAAAGGATAGCTGACTGTTGAAGGACCACCTGCTCACTCCTGGCCCAATTAAAACCTCCAACTGTTTGCAGTAGCATGAGATTCACATTAATTGATTCCCCTTCTTAATCTGCTCCAGAAAAATCTGATGCGGGAGGAAACTCTGAGGAATGATCATAAAATAAACTGACATGGATTGTTGCAACATTTCCATAGCCTTAAGCTGCCAATGACTCCTCCTCCTTTGTCATCAACCACAGTCCTCCCTAGTTGTCTTTGAACTGTGCCCTCTACCACCTACCTACCCACCTTTTACAGAGACATGCCAGAGTTTGATTCAATTCCTGCCAGAGCTTTCTAGCCTAATGGATGTGGGTCATCTAGTACACCTGATCTGATTGGGGCTTGTTGCTCCTACAGAGGACCCAAGTTCTTTCCCCAGTTATAAAATCATGGCCATGAAATTGACTGTGAATTTCTCAGATATTCTTCCACTGGATTTGAGCTGACCTCCTTAACTTGGATGAGAACATTTCCTTGTGTTTTGTGTTTATAGAACTCCACATCTGGGTCTGGATGGAATTTGTTATCATTTTTGAAATTGTATTTAAAAGTGAAGTTGGCTTTGCATCTCCATATTTTTCTCCCTTACGGTGGACTTTTTCTTGATTGTTGGAAACAACTGCTTATATCCACTGAAAGGCATATGCAAGAATATTCACAACAGGTTCATTTATGATAGTCCAAAAATGCAAATATCCTGAATATCTAGCAATAATAGAATGCATAAATAAATTGTGGCATATTCACATAATGGATTATTATACAGCAATGGAAAAAGAATGACCCTCTGGTTCTTGCAAAAACACAGAGGAACCTCAGGGACATAGTGTTGAATGAAAGCATCCAGATAGGCGAGTAATTACCTGGGGGAACCCACTGGGAGGAGGCATGAAGAAACCATACTAAAGTACTGGGAATTTTCTATATCTTGATCTGCATCTGGTTACTAGAGGGTAAACATATATAAAACTTCATTGAGCTGTAGCTAAGGTTTGTATGCTTTACTAAATGTAATGCACCTTAAGAAATGCAACAATCAATCAAATTTTGCTGTTCCACAGTTTATTTGGGCCTGGATGGAGATGGGGGAATCCACTAAAACAATCCTGTTTGAGGACAACTTGCTTTAGCTGGCATATGTAGTGGGATTCTTCAGTAGAGTATTAGTAATGATAACAATGACAATAAACTGTGTGTTTTAATAGTCTTTACAGTATAAGAGTGATGGAAAACAGCAGGTAAACATTTGTTCATCTTTATTGCCATACACACACACACACACACACACACACACACACACATATCTTCAGCAAGACTGAAGGGCTTGGGCTTCCCCGGTGGTGCAGTGGTTGAGAGTCCGCCTGCCGATGCAGTGGACACGGGTTCGTGCCCCGGTCTGGGAAGATCCCACATGCGATGGAACGGCTGGGCCCGTGAGCCATGGCCGCTGAGCCTGCGCATCCGGAGCCTGTGCTCCACAACGGGAGAGGCCACAACAGTGAGAGACCCATGTACCACACACAAGAAAAAAAGACTGAAGGGTTTGTGGTAGGCTGAATAATGGTCCCCCAAAGTTATCCACTTCCTAATCTCTGGAACCTGTGAATGTTACTTTATATAGCAAAAAGGACATTTAGATGTGATTAAGGATCATGAGACGAGGGGATTATCCTGGACTATCTGGGTGGGCCGAAGGTAATCACAAGAGTCTATGAGAAGGATGCAGAAGAAGATTTGGGTACAAGAGAGGAGAAAGCAATGTGACCACAGAAGCAGAGACTGGGATAATACAGCCAATAGAAGAGGCAAGGAACAGACTCTCCCTGAAGCTGCTAGACAGTTGACCCGGATGACACCTTACTTTACCTTCATTAACACTCATTTTTTCACTTCTTCCCTTTAGAACTATAAGAGAATAAACTTGTATTGTTTTAAGCCACTAAGTTTATGGTAATTTGTTATAGCTTCGACAGGAAACTGATAGGGGGCTCAAGATCACAGTGCCTATATCGCTACTTGCCCTTCAATCCTTTAACTTCAAATTCTAACTTCTGCAGTATCCATCACACCAGGCACTTGACACAAAGCAAGCCAGAATCCAAAGGCCCAGAGTTGTAGCAACAAGGCATGGGATCAGCCGGGGCAGGAGGCACAGTAGACTCCGCCCAAGGCATCCTCAGGCTCCCTTTTTGGGCATAACTAGGACCTTCCAGGTAAGAGTCGGTAAAACATTCTTGCTACTAAAACCCAGCTTGCAAGCAGTGAAAGAAACTGCGAAAAGAGCTGCCAGAATACTTTGAGTGTCATTCCTAGATGGGTCTAGAAACCTCCTGGGCAGGAAAGCCACATATTTTTAATGAGTTATGTCTATGGCATACAACTCAAACCCCAAAGTAAATTTTCCAACTGTGGCTTGAGTTATCTGGTTTGGCCACCTATGGAGATCCAATTTTCCGGTGGATTGTCAAGTCTCCCAGACACTTTGTGGTAATTAGAATATTTTATTCATTCATTCACTCACTCATTTAGTACTTACTGAGCTGTTCCTCTGTGCCAGGTAAACAGGAAGTACAGGAGAATCAGAAAAACTGAGTCCCTGCCCTCAGGAACTGCTTGCAGTCTGCTGAGAGGTTTCTAGAGACTGTAGTTGAGGGGGTGAAAAATGAAGGACCAGCAATTTGGGAGGAACTGCTCCTCTAAAGTTGACATTTCTCACTACAATATTGGATAACACTAAAAAGTCAGTGTATTGAGGGTAACAGCTCAGTCCTGTGCTCTGTTTGTTCACTGGTAATTGTGACAAATTAAGTGCTGAATCATATGTAATGAAGAGGGAAGGAGGGAGGAAGGTAGGGAAGGAGAGAGAGAGGGAGGGAGGGAGAGAAAAAGAAAAGCGGGGCGGGGGAAAGCTGTTCGTTGGGCCACCACCACCAACACTACTGTCATACTGGTCTTCTATTTTCATACTGTTCTCCTACCAATCTGTGATCTCCTTGAGATTGTGGGTCCCATTTTATTCAATTTTGTAACCGCCACACACAGCACAAAACAGCACTTCATAAAAATAATTTTGGATCAATGAACAATTCACGAAACACTGTGAGACAATTTCAAAACTGAGCAGCCATTCAACCCGCTTGACCTTCTCGTAGCCCCTCAGCACCCTCCACCCCCCACTTTACCAAGTACTGCATCACCCTGGGATTAGGGAATAAGTGAATATTAGTTCTTTTTTAAATTTTTTTCGGCTGCGTTGGGTCTTCGTTGCTGTGCACGGGCTTTCTCTAGTTGCGGCGAGCAGGGGCTACTCTTTGTTGCGGTTCGCGGGCTTCTCATCGCGGTGGCTTCTCTTGTTGCGGAGCGCTGGCTCTAGGCGCGCGGGCTTCAGTAGTTGTGGTGCATTGGCTTAGTTGCTCTGCGGCATGTGGGATCTTCCCGGACCAGGGCTTGAACCCGCATCCCCTGCATTGGCAGGCGGATTCTTAACCACTGTGCCACCAGGGAACTCCCTGAATATTAGTTCTTTAGATCAGCAGAAAAATGTGTCCTGTGGCCAAAGCAGATAGGGTATAAAATTTAAAAAAACGATGTCTGAGGGTAAGCTCACCCCAGGTAAGTACAGTATCACTTGGCCATTTTAAATTGCCAGGATAAATATTTATGGAGGAGGGGGTCAGATTAAAAAAAAATTAGAAGGTAGTGACAAAATCTGTTTCTTGCTAGTTTCAGAAAAGAGAAAAGCAGCCCTGATCTCTATGACTCCCTGCATCATTTAAAAGAATTAATCATTTCACACCAGACGGAGACCAACAGTGAAGTTCGATGAGGGAAGTCTGGAAACCTGAGGAAAACAAGGTTTTCCAGCTGCCACTGCGCTTCTGAGCTTCTCAGAGGAGCTCTCAGCTCCGATGATCTGTTTCACATCTCCTCATGTGTGATTTTCCAGGCTCTTCACTGTGAACTGGGGACTGACTGGGAGGTGCAACTTTCCCATCACTTTCTCCTCTCAGGAGAAATTGGAAATATGTCCTTTCTCTAAGCTGCCTGAAAATTTCTCTAGATGGAAGATTAACTGTGTCACTGCTGCGGTGGATGTTCATGGATGAGCGGCAGGCGTGCTCCTCTTCCCTGCCTGAGCTCTTCTGTTATCCAACAGTGAAGGACTCGGGTGGGGCTGGGGGTAGGGGTTGGCTGGCAGGCTGTTATCTGCCTTGGTTGGCCCCCAAGAGCTATATTCCCGGCCAGTACCCTCTCAGAGTCAATGAGTCAGGGCCAGGCCCTGTAGCAACCCGGGTAATGTAAATAGGTGTTTGGCCTTCAGGTAGTGTGGGAATCATTCCTGCAGGTTTGCATTTTCCATCATTAAAAACTTCGTAAGAATATTGGCCAAGATATAAAACAAAGCCACAACTGTTTCTCTAGCCCAAAGATGAGAATGGTCACCTGCATTTGCCTGAAAGAGGAGCCAGGACTGCCCTAAGCAAGCTCTGCGAAGCATAATATTTTCTTCGCAATAACCATACTGGCTCCAATAGCTTCCCTTCACCCCTATGGCTTCCAACCTCCATCAAAGCCAATCGTGACAGTCAACTTTCATCCTTCGTCTTTGAACATGCTTCGTCTGGTACCCACAGGTTCAGTCCCTCATTTCTTCAGGCCTCTGCTCAAATTGCCCTTTATCTGCAGCCTCTCTGGTTATCCTATCTAAAAGAGCACCCCTCTCACTTTCTGGTTCTCTTATCTAGCTTCCTTTTCCTTCACAGCACTTAGCACCACCTGACACATATGTTTATTTGTTCACTGTCTGTTTTCTCCCCCTAGAATATAACCTCCATGAATGTAGGGACTTAGGTTTCTTTAGGAAACTTCTGCATGTATCCCAGCAGGTAGAACAGTCCTTGGGGTATAGCTGATGCTCAATGTATTTTGTTGAATGAGTGAAAATGTGGCCCTGCCAGACCAAGTTTCTTCCTTTTACAAGGAACTTGTGTTGAGAGCCAGGTTGTCCTACAAACACCAATATCAAAAAGATGGAAATGGACCTGAAATGCACTGAGCTTCTTAATAACCCATTTTAAACCTAGCACCCATGAACTTAAGCCCCGTTAATCTTTCACACAATCATTCCTTGACATTTACACATTGGCCAGAATGTGCCAGCAGTAGGCTTGGTGCCAGTATGGGAACGATGATGAACAGAACAGACACTGTCCCTGCCTTAAGGGGGCTGAGAGTCTGGCAGGAAAGACAGAAATTGAAACAAGTCATAGCAACTAACCCTCCTGAGGGTTATGGTGGGGAAATACAGGGAGCCACAGGAACACAATGCCTAAGGCCTAACATGCTCTGAGGCCTATCCTCTTTTAAGAAATCATAAAATAACTGTCCTTTCTAAGAACAAACAAGCAATCAAGCAATTCTCTGGGAACACCACATATATAGTGCTCAATTCAAATACAACCATAATGCTTTATGATAGCCCTTGAGAAGTGTTTTATAGTCAAGAGTGTCAGGATTAATAGCAGGCCAGTTTTGAGGAAAGAAAGATGGAAATGCTGTTTCTCTCACTACTACCATGTACTAAACATCAACTAGTCTCTCTTTCTCTCTCTTCTTTCTCTTAACCTCATTCTCCACATATGCCCACATTTGTATATACAAGTATAGGCTTGCTTGTTCAAAGTTATAGAGCTGGTGAGTGGCTACCGTGAGATTCAAAGCCAGTCATAAACGGCTCTTCAGAGCAGGTCCTTCTAAACTCTTCCAATTCCATTCCCTAGGCTTGTGCTTTTGCTGTCAATATGGTAGGTCCCCTATCGGTAGCTGCCAGTATCTAGCCTTAAGGATTCTGTACACAGTGAATATTGATTATAATCCTTATGTGCTGATAATGTGTTGGTCTTACAGGAAAAAAGTCTCTGCCAGTCAAACTGAGACAAGGAGGAGGTCAAACGTGTGTCCATGTAGGGATAACCACGGCCTCTGGTCCTGGCAGAAAGTAGGGCTGAATATCAGAATATCCGGGACACTTTGTGGGGTTTCCTCTGGTGACTGGGGTGGAGAATGAAAAATAACAATTGACTCTTTCGGAGACTCCATCACTGGCTTTCTGGGTGACCTGGACAAATCACTTAATGTCACACACTTCCCTTTCTTCATTGGTAAGATGAGGCGGAAATAATACTCAGCAGCCCCACACAGGGGCAAAGATTCATATAAAAGTCAAGCTCCTAAAATGAAGTGACACAGGCATGAACACAGGATTTTTTATTACTACAGACAGAAGTTCATGGAGGGAAATGAAAAAGGGGAGGGCCTTTAAATTTTCTGTGACAGAATTCAGCTGCCTTCCAACATCACTGCCAGGCAAAATCTTGTACTTTATCCACTTCCCCCCAAAAGTGAATAATCAGAGGGCTCCACCTGCAATGTCTCTTTCATCCCATCTTTGCATTTGCCATGTAAAGAGTTCACCATGGGAAAACAGAAACTAATAATAATGGCAATGATAATAATAATAAACCCTACATTTTGTAAAGCACTATGCAGGCTACAAGTACTTTCATACATATCAATAATGTGAACATCGCAATAACACTCAGTGATGGATAATTGGTCTCCCCATTTTACAGATGAGAAACTGAGGCTCAGAGAACTAGAAACTTGACCTAATGGCAGAGATAAGACTCAAAACCAGTTATTCTGACTCTTCATTCAGTGATCTTTCTATACACTGGACTAGTCAATGATGACAAGCCACATGACTTGTTAAACGCATTAGCCCCCAAATAGTCCAAGTTGTGAAATGGTCACCTTGAGAACAAAACCATTCCTACACAGTCCTATTACTCAATTGGTTTTCATTTCCAAAGACTACATGGTTTCTTTTATTTTCATAAAACTCCAGGATGCCTATTGCCAGCACATTCACTTGAGTTTCTCTCCTTGCCAGTTGGGCTTGGAATTGAAAGCCATGTTCTTGGTATTATTTTCCAAAAATGAAGTTAACAGAATCTGACTGTCAGAGCCTTGGCTCTCTTTTCATTACTTTTGGATGAAAGAAAAACATTTGAACAAGGGTAACGGAAGGGCCTGGCATAAGCTTGGGGCCTGAAATTCAGGAAATGATGGACTAGCCATTCACAGATATCAGCAGTCAGTGCATTCAAAATCACACTGAGGATCTATGTGGACTATAGATCCAGAAATCAGCCCCTGAACCCGTTTTCTGCACGGGTACTCCACTGGAGTCCTTTCTAAACAGATTGTCCCACATCACCAGAATAACATATGTGCAGCTGTAACAATTTTGGTATTCACACGGCATGCTTACTTTTATTTGTTTGGATATCGAGAGGATTTTCAGGAGGTTGTGGGAAGCAATCAGAAGAAGTATCATTTTTGCAGGCATATGATTCCTTTTAGAACCCCCAAGCACACCAGCTCTCCATAAGCCATCACCCTGCTACTCAGAGCTCCCAAAGCCAATACTTTAACTGTGCAATGACAAATGATAATGTAATGATAAGCTGAGACACCCCCAAATTGTCTTGACTCCTGAATTACCAAAGAAGAATCCAACTATTGTCATTCCTATAGAAAGATTTACTGTGCCCCATCCTTTGCATTGTCCATCCACTCGTAATGCACATGTTAACTTTCTACTTACCCCTTGTGGGCCGGCTTCCTGGGTGTGCAACTTGTGCAAGTCACACTGGGCCCCAGACCTAGAAGGCTCCCGCCTTTTGTTTAATACTCTGCTGTGGCTGTCTTGAAAGCCTTAACAATTTTTGAACAAAGGGCTCTGTACTTTCATTTGCACTGGGCCCTGCACATCATGAAACTGGTCCTGATCCCAAGAATGTAAGCTTCAATGTAAGCTGAGATTCTTCTCTGTTTTGTTCATAGATAGCATCTAGAATGGTGCTTGGCACAATTCTTAATAAATATTTGTTGAATGAATGAGTGAGTGAATGAATGAACACCAATATACTCAATTAATGAGCATCTCCCAGTCCCAGGCCAAGCCAGGGAACCAAAATGCTCTTATTTATCATTTTTGTACCCTGAGTTCTGAGTCCAAACATTCCAAAATTAGGTTATAGGCCTAAATAATTGTTTAAGGAAGGACAGCTGGCAGGAAAGGGAGAAAGAGGAGGCCCAAAGAGAGATACAGCCAAGCCTACTGAGAGACACTGCGCAAAGACATTGAGAGAAGTGGCCTGGTGTGCTCCTGGGCCAGGGAGCAGGGGAGCAGGCAAGTCCTGCCTCCCAAACCACCAGGGGGGATTTTCCTTAACACAAACCAGACTGCAGGCAGAGTTGTCTGACTTGCAACCTCAGGCCTACTCCATGTCCCCAGGGTCTTATAGGAGGACAGCCGCCCAGCTGTAGGCCCAGACACACCCCAGGCCTGTCAATGGATTTCCTCGGCTGCTAATCCTAGTCTTTGAGCTCCAACAGTGAGACTGTGGATGCAGAAGCTACCCTCCGGAATTGTGCAGACCCTGTTAGTAAAGACTAAGAGAAGAGAGAAAAGTTGGGACCTGAGTAAGTCCATTCCACCCAGAGCTGCCTTGTGGAAGTGGAGGTGATTGGGGAATGGGTAGATACATGTTAGCCCTGTTCACACAGAGAACACAAGACTGCACTCGTCCAGTTCAGTGGAGGGTTTAACATGGTCAACACCATTTTTCATAGATTTAATTGATCAGCTTTAGTCTTTGTGGATTTAATTGCCATGTCAATACACCGTCATTAATTTTCTGTTTGAGGACGTCAAGGTAACAAACAGATCTCTCTTCATGAAGCCTTTCATGATTAATCCTAGAGAAAGGGGAATACTGAGAAACAACCCATTTAGGCAATGGGTTGTTCTCTTGAGTCTCTATTTATTGCCCTCATTATTTATTGAAAAAATAAGTTACAGGCAAAAAATCAAGTTATCTGAGGTCTTTGGGGAAAGTGAACGACTTGGGTCGTAAGGAAAGACAAACAAGAAAAGTAAAGCCAGCGAATAGTAGTTCTCTGGATCACTTGGAGAAAAAGCACAAAATGAGAAAGAGGAGGAAAAAAATTCTGCACAATGTCCAAATTTCAGGCACTGCCAAAGTTTGCAAAATATGGCTGATTCACTTTGTTGTACAACAGAAACTAACACAGCATTGTGAAGCAATTATACTCCAATAAAGATGTATTAAAAAAAAGAAATGCTTTATGATTTAACAGCAAAGGAGGATGTTTTGTTGGCACGCCTAGCGTAACAAACACTTTTCTCTCCACTTAACAGCACTCTCCTGGCTTCATCTTGTGAAGATGATAATTTGGATGTTTTGAATTATAGCAGTAATACTAAAGGCACTCTAGGCCCACCCAAATTCCAAGTGTCGAACGTGGTGTCAGGGCTCAGTAAGAATGCAGCGAGATTATGGCAGGCAACTGTTGCTTTTAGGATATGGCACGGTTTGCTGCAGTCGTGAGTGAGCAGAGCTTTCTGTAGGACTGCACCCCTGTTAGTAGCCCTTTTGCCAGGGCAAGGCCAAGACAAGGATCTCTCAGCTGAGAAGTCCAGGGCTTTGGACCATGAGCAAGACCCAGAGGGAAGAACGTGAGTCTGAGCATCTGGAGGCCTTGGATCTACTCCTTGCTCTGCCACTAACGAGCCCAGCGACCTTGGGTAACGCTCCCACCCTCTCTGGGCCTCCTTCCTTCATCAGTACCACCTTTGACTTTGAGAGCTACAAAGACCCTTAGAGATCATTCAGGCTTATATTCCCCAAACTGTGTCCATTCACATTCTGCCTGACTGATTTATGCCTTTTCCATGTCCTCCTTTTATTATTATTCACTTTCATAAATCTAATCTTTAAAAAAAAAAGTGTCAGTTACAATATACAAAAGGTAACTGTAAAAATGTACTTGATAAAAGCAAAGCCATAGTACTAAATTCGAACCAGATAAGTGTTGCCTGTCTAGGAAGACAAGAGCAAACAAAAATAATCAGATGCAATATTTATTGAGACCTTAGTATGTCCCAGGCCTTGTTCTGAGTGCTTTACGTAAAATTTTTTATTTAATCTTTACAACTCTATGACTTAGCACCTATTATCACCCTCTTACCCTCACTGGGAAGATGAGACAATTGAGGCAGAGAGAGAGAGACTCGAGACCTGTTCTCTCTGTTAAAGGCTGTGTGAGTGTGCAAACCAGCACAAATCTAAGACTTTCTCCTTGACATAATCAGAAGGATTAAAAGAGACTTTCAAAAGGAATAACTTTTTCAGTATTCAGCCTTATCTGACGCCGTGAGTTTGTGCCACCCACTTAAAATCGCCCTGTATGCCTTAGGCAACAGATATCCCATAACTCTGGTAGAGACTGATCTAGTCATAGAATAATTTGAGAAGTGCAAGGTTTTCCCATAGCCACACTCTTGGGGGCCTTTGTGGTATTGATTCCATTACTTCCACCACTTGTATTGTCCTTTTTCCTCTTGTCTGCCTGAATGATTCCTACTGGTACTTCAAGCAGCACCTCACCATGAACCCTCCTGACCCCCAAGGCCCCTGAGGTCCGTAGGTCACGCCCTCCTTGGTGCCTCCATTGTAACTACACACATTTCAGTTACAGGAGAGGCACTGCCTTACTTTTGATGACCTCTACTTTTGACCCAATTGGTTCTTTGAAATAGAGGGTAAAGCTTGTTCTAAGTAAGCCCATAAATCTATAAAAATTCCAAACTTCATATGAATAAGTGAATTAAAAAAATGATTTTCGTAAGAATGCATTGCTTAAGAGTAAAACACTGAACACAAATGCTTCATTCTGAAAGTGCTTTGGGGGGACTGTTTCATCAAGGGTTAGACTTGATGAGGCTTCTTACAATAAAGTCCCGTGAGCTGGATTGGACATGCTCTCTTTTCCTGGTTACTCTCCTTGGAGTAAACATAGGTGCTGTTTGCTGCCGTGACCTGAGTGGTATTCACAACTATGGTCACCAGTCTCAAAACCCTAGGTTTCCATATGTACTAAGGACTCTGAACGCATTTGAAGGTGTCGGGGACAAACAGCTTCTTGGTGGCACGGCCCCATGTTACTCTTCCTCAGCTGCTGAGACTGCTTCCGTCTCCTCCCCTCCGCTCCAACTCCTGCCTCCTCCTCACTGTCCCTTGATGTCTCACTTCAACCAGAGTGCCCTGAATTGCCTTAGACCCTGACTACCATTAATTGACGAAAAACTATGTCTTTTGCAACCACGGAACAACCCCAAACACAAGTTTTAGTTGTTTCTGAGGGGGTACTATTTAGGGTAAAAAGGGTCATGAAAGCAGAGCTCACAAGTTAAGCGACTGTAGGTCCAGGATCACCTGTAATTTGTTTACATATCTTTCTCTCTGACTAGATTAGAAGAGCTCCTTGAAAGCAGGGACTCTGTCACATTATTTTGTGCAAACCAAAGTGTTTCAAGCATTATAGACAAATAGATCGACTGAGTTATTCAATTCATGAATTACGAGCCCAGTAAAAGGTCAAAATGTGACCAACAGTGGGAACCCATGATCATGTAGCCTCCACCTGAATACTCTGAAACAGAGAGACAGAGAAAGGGAGAGAGAGAAGGAGAGGCAGATTTAATGAGGTTTCTCAATCCCATTTGGATTAGTCTAGCCCTTAGAAAGTCCTTCCTTACATTGAATTGAAATCTTTCTCCCTGTGATTTCCACTAGCTGTTCCTAGTTCCACGCAATAAACTAGCATAGCAAGAGTTGAGTCCTCTTAAGCGGAAGAGCTTCTGTATGTTAGGAGACAGTGCTCATTTTGGGCCCTTTCATCCATCCAAACAGCATCACTCATGTCTCCGGATCTTAGGATTCCCAGATTTCTTGCCATCCCGGTAGAAGTGAGGCTAATCCAGGTTCTGGACATAGTCCACCTGCATTCAGATCCAGGCTCCACAGCTTACTTTTGGTGTGCTGAGCCTCAGTGTCCTCATCTGTAGATTGGAAATGATTATAATAACAGTACCTGATGCGCCTATTGTGGGAACTAAACCAGATAACACACACAACATGCACAATAGAGCGACAAGCGTTCAACAAGCACTCAAAAATGTTAGCTATTAATACTCCAGGTGGCAACAGACCAGAAAGGCCAGCCCCAAGGGAGCCCATAGCTCCCTCAGAATAGAATCGTTTCTGTTAATAAAGCCTCACTGTGTTCAGTTTTAGAGCTGCCACATCCTTTGATAGCTCACCTTGGACTTGTGGTCAATCAAAATCTTAAGATCTTTTTCTTTTTTTTACTTAAACTGCTGTCAAACCTGCTTTCCCATGTCTTATACTTTAAAAATCAGTTTTATGAAACTAAAAGCAGGACCATATATTTATCCTTATTAAGTTTTCTGCAAATCCGTTTGGCCTACCATTCTAACATGTCAAGACAAGTTTAAGTCTTAATTCTGTCATCTGACCTATTAGTCACCCTTCCCAGCCCTGTGTCATCTCCGGATGTGATAAGTATCTCTTTTCTCCATCGAGCTCACCGTTAAAATTCTGAACAACCTCAGGGCTAAGGACAGAGTCCTGTGGTACTGCTGACATTCTTTGGGCAGCAGGCCAACATTCCCATTTTATGAATGAGAAAAGTAAGATTCGGAAGCCCATCATCATACAATACAGTCGGCTGACTGTTTCCCAAAGCATGTACCTTCCAACGATTCCCTGAGAGACTTTCCATGACAGTGGGTTTCCATGGCTAAATAAGTTTGGGAAATCATGCATACTCTGTTTCCTCTTGGAGATTTGCAGTGTTCAACAGCATAGTACAGATTTTGTGAAGTACTACAGTAAAGAATCCCATTAAGCTTGTTTAGCTCAGAATTTCCCAAACAAATTTGACCACCAAATCCTAGTTTCATGTAATAACTCTTAACATCTCATAGAACCAGTGCCCCATAGTCAGCTATGAGCAGACACACCTAGGGCACAAGATCAGTGCCTCTCACCTGTCATAAAAGTTAAGTCCTAAGATCCCCGGGTTCAGAGTTTTGTGACTTCCAAATGAAAACTAAGAAGGGAAAGAGCTTTGGAAAAGAAGAGATTAAAAAATGAGGGCTTCCCTGGTGGCGCAGTGGTTGAGAGTCCGCCTGCAGATGCAGGGGACACGGGGGGACACGGGTTCGTGCCCCGGTCCAGGAAGATCCCACATGCCACGGAGCGGCTGGGCCCGTGAGCCATGGCTGCTGAGCCTGCGCGTTCAGAGCCTGTGCTCCACAACGGGAGAGGCCACAACAGTGAGAGGCCCGCGTACCGCAAAAAAAAAAAAAAAAAGAGAATGTACTGTCAATCCCAATCTTCCACTTTATCTCTCCCCCTCCCTTCAGATTGACACATACACACCATTATATATAAAATAGATAACTAATAAGAACCTACTGTATAGCACAGGGAACTCTACTCAATACTCTGTAATGGCCTATGCAGGAAAAGAATCTAAAAATGAATGGATATATGTATTTGTATAACGGATTCACTTTGCTGTACAGCTGAAACTAACACAACATTGTAAATCAATTATACCCCAATAAATATTTTTTAAAATGGGAAAGTAGGAAGCTTTCCCCTGGCCTCCAAAGCAGCAGCGAAAAGTGGAGTCCAGAGTCGAATGTTCCTTGAAGATCCCTACCCCCTGCCCTGCCTCCTGCCCTTACCCCTCACAGCCTTCCCCCATGCTCTGTCTTGAGACCATCAGTACTAGTCTCATTATGCTTTTATCATGTCAGTCATCCCAAGAAACCAGGGACTCCCAGGGGGCTTAATCACCAGTTTTCAAGAAGACACCCCTGATTTAAAATTGCAGTTTCTCCATCCAGTATCCCTTCCCTTCCCCTGGTTTATTTATTTTTTTCCATAGCATCTACCTCCATCTGACATAAATATATATTTCGTTTATTTGTTTCTTGTATTTGTTTGTTGTGTGTATCCCTCTACTAGAGAATAAGCTCCATGCTGGCAGGAATATTTATTTTGTTCACTGCTTTATACTCAGCACTCTGAATAGTGTGTAGCTGATAGTTGGTGCTCCATAAATATGAAAATACCATTCAGCTCAAGCCAGGGGGCCTAAATGAATTATAGCCTCACAAAGGGCAAGGATCACATCTTGAGTTCGCTTTGACTTATTTATGATGTGATACCATCTGCTGAGTGGGTCTTTATTACACTAGAAATGAATATGATTACTCAGATAGATATCAATATACAAGGAGAGGCTATTAGTCTCAGAAACCACATTCCCTCTCCTCTGGTGACCTCATCCACCAGGCCCTACATGGGCACAACTCATAAATCCACACCACCACACTGACCCTCCTCCAGGCCACAGCCTACCTTTCCTGTGGTTTACTGGACATTTCTACCACGCTAAGCAGCTCACTCTGTAGGCCCAGAGCCAGAAACAGTATCTCCCCCCTGCCAAAAATGAGTAAAGAAATGAAAACAAAAAAACCAACCTTCTCCAACTCTATTACTTTGGCATCAATTTATGTTGGTGGCACAAAAAAATAATAATTATGAAAACTGATAAAAGCCATGAATTTTTTTTTTTTACTTCTTCTTCCTTACTGTCTCTATATCTGAAACGTCTCTGCCAGCTCTTCCCTCTGCCCTTTCCCACCCTAGTATTAGATTTTCATGACCTTTTGCCTAGCAACTGAAATATTCCCCTCAATCACTTTGGTCCCTCATTTCCTATGTCTTTCATATCCATTAATGGGTTATAAATCATCAAGTATATCACGACCAGCATTTTAAGAACAGAACAGGAAAAAATCAGACTGCATTACATGCAACATAAAAATTGTTTGTAAAAGTTTTGTTAAATGTGTAGTTTTATGCCCTGAACTATTATGTAAATAAATCTCTTATAATAGTTTGAAAGTCACTGCCCTAATCTAATGTATTCCAAAGCAGAGATTTAGTTATGTCTAAACTGTCTAAACTTTTCAGTGACTCCAAAGTACCCTCCAGATTCAGTCCAAACAAATGTATCCACCATTCAATGGTATCCAAACTCAGTCTCTCATCTCCCTTTGTAGCTTATTTTCCAGAACTCCTACATTCGTACCTGGAATACTCATCATGATGGACCACTCATTATTTCTCAAACATGCCCTGAGATTTCTACTGCCATAATTTTTTATATGTTCTTTCTTCTAGAGCAGTGAGTCTCAACCAGGAGGGGGGCGGTGGCGACTTTGCTCGCCGGGGGTTTCTGGCAATGTCTGGAGACATTTTTGGTTTTCACAACTGGAGAGGGGCAGAGGTGCTCCTGACATCTAGTGGGTAGAGCCCAGAGATTCTGCTCAACATCCTACCACACAAGGGACAGACCCACAACAAAGAATGATCCTTCCCAAATGTCAGCAGTGCTGAGGTTGAGAAAGCCTGGTCTAGAGCAGCAGATTGCAAATGGTGGCACGCATCTGTCAGTTGAAGGACTTAGAGAACTCAGAGTGCTGGGCCTCGTCCCCAGAGCTTCTGGTTACATAGATCTGGGATGGGGCCCAAGAATGTGCATTTCTACCAAGTTCCTCAGTGAGGCGGAAGCTGCTGATCAGGGACCACAGGACCACTGTCTAGACTAAGACGACCTCTGCTTTCACCAGGGCTTACTATTACCTAAATAAGGCTTTTGAGGCTTAGATCAAGTGCCATCTCCTTCACAGAGCCTTTCCTGAAATCAGCTCATGCTTAGTTAGACTCCTCAAATAGTTGATTTTTCTCTCAACCTCTCTCTTCCACTTATCCCGACTCTCACTTGGGCTTTCTTTCCCCCATGCTTCACCCAGCCCCGCACAGCAGGTGCTTCCTAGGCCAAGAGTTACACTCACTTTCTCTCTCTGGCTTCTCCAGAGCACTTTGGGCAATCTCCCTGCCTGAACAAATTCCATCATCCAAACACAACCATGGCACGCATCTCCCCAGCCAGCTCTCGGCAAACCTCTTTTTGTCTGCTCCCACTCCACACTGGGGACTATCAAAGTGTTAAGGAAAGTGTTGCAGCATGAAAGGATATATAGCCTTTTTCAGGCACCTGTGTGGGAAACTGAGTAACCAAGGGACAAAATGAGCGTAGTGACAAAACAACAATAAAAAGGGTAGGGGGGTCACCTATAAAGGAAGTGAGTGCACCGTGACCTAATTTTTTGTTCTTCACTATTTTGCCCAGAATCAGCACTGTCTACCACCTTCATGCTGTGCAGTGATAAAGGACACAAAGAACAAAAAGAGAGATAAGCCCCAGCTGTACTCTTAGCATACCTTAGAGACTGACGTGCACCAGGCATGAAATAACTGCATTCTGAATGTGGCCCTTTAACTAGTCAATTTCCTGTACCGTTACAACTCCACTGTAGGTTATTTTCACTAGGATCCTCGTTGTATGAATTTTTAAAAATGCAACGTGCTTTAATCATATCATCAAAACACATGACGTTTAAACATTCTCTTCTCTCCAAAAGAAGTATCCTTACCATAGTTATTTCAAATCCCTTCTTAGCCAGGAAAAGACTGGTCACACTCTAAATTAAGTGTCAAGAGCAAGAATTTAATTTAAACCTAATAAGACAGTTATTATATGTTAAATACCATATGGTTATTAAAAACATATTTATTGAGGTTTAACAAGTATGTCAAGACAGTACTCCATAAACAGCAGGGATTGCTAACAGGATGCAGTTATAGATTCTTACATCAGGCAATGTATCTTGTGAATAGATACACTTTATATGAGACCATTAAAAATGATAATAAAGAATCTCTGAGGGCCTCTATCTGGGAGGGCAAGAGGGACAGTGAATTTGTGTACCGCTTGCTCACCCCTGGAGACCTAGGATCAGTTCCTGTGTGAGATGGGCATGAAAAATGAGCTTGGGGGTCTTCCCTTCACCCTCATTTGTGCTCCGTGCAAAGCCAACTGTACCATTTGGCATGATTGATGAGGGCCATTTAGGGGAGCTCACTGGGGTGGGGGAAAAGAAGAGTTTGTAGGAGTCACTTGGAATAAGTCAAAGGGAAAGGACTCATGGGGAATTGGGCCAGGTTTCTGATGCTAACCAATTCTCATTATGTTTAAAAGCTTTAAAATGTGTGTGTGTGTGTGTGTGTGCGCGCGCCCATGTGTACATTCATGCAGTCACACATACCTAATATCCTGTATTCGGTGCAGAGAGTTGATAATCACCCCCAAAGGAGTGTTTGAAAACATTGCTCATCTACGTCACGTACCAAGTGTGGTGTCCTCTAAACTTGCCGTGTTGCTGAAAAGAACATTGGGCTGAAAGGAAGGAGCCTTCTCACCTACCGCCAGTTCCCCTCCTGCTGAAAAGGCAGGGATCCGCCAAAGCCTGTGTTTACTCCCAGTGTGCCGACGCTATGGCAATGGCCCTGACACGACAGTGCCCATTCAGCAGCATGACTTCACAGGAGGGTCAGGCCAGGGGACTTCAGATGGGCCATGAGTAAGAACCGGCAAAAACTCATATGCTTAACGGCTAGCAAACATGTCAAAGGAAATTATTCATAAATATTTGAAGAGCAAAGAGGTCCGAGTTCTGAGCGGGCAGCTGTTGGTCTCCAGGTTTTCCTCAGTGTATCAGCCCCCTTTTTAGAGAGTCAACGTTCTGCCCTGAGTGAGATTTCCAATCCCAAGCCCCAGACTTCCCTCAATTGCTTGGCACACAAAAGGTTCCTGGATGCCTCGGTGTAGTTATGAAGCTATGCAGCAACCAGCCAGGTCTCTAGCTGGTGACCTAGAAAAGGTACTTGTGTGGAATATTCAGCTGTCTTTAGAGCCATCCTTCCACTCCTCTCTGAGGTTGTTTGTGTGTGTGTGTGTGCGGGTGCGCGTGTGCACGCATGCATGTGTGTGGGGGGGAAGAGAATATAATCATCACATCAGCACAGTGAACAGGCCCAACTGCATGAGGATAATGATGTTTTACAGTTTTGCTAAACACAAGAAAGTATTTTCTCAGACCATTTAATTGAAACAACATCATGGGTTATACCTTCATTGTAATAAAACTCCACTGTGTGTCCAAGTACCAGGGGATTTATTAACTTGCTCTGAGCTCTGAGAATCAGCAGGCAGGGTCAGATGCAGCTAGTGATGATGACATCATCGGCTTTGGCAGCTCTTTTCAACTGGTGTTGAGTGAGGTAATGTCCCCCAAATTAAAACTGACAGCAAGATTAATGATGATAGATTCATTGACTTTTTTTCATGATTTAAATTGGTGTTCTGTTTCTTCCATTCTGGACGGCCAAGAGAGCTTCGCGCCATTAGCTTAGCACATCAGCAAAGCCAGATAACAGGAGCCCCTTCTCCCTGCCACCTGGGGACAGGCTGGGACTTCAGGGCTACAGGGGATTTAGAGATGGGGCCAGAGGGAGACACACCCTCACATCTTTCACAGAGGTTAGGACACTGAGATACACTGCCTTTTTACAGACCAGCATGTACATGCATCCCATTCGTTACTTTGGGGCAAGAAAGGTCATGTGCTCTGTGCGGGGTTGCTGTGTACAAGGACTACCTCATCGAATCTTGCCCCACTGAGTCGAGTTTGTAATCCCTTGAAGTGGAGCTGGGCTGATCTTGCCCTTTGTACTTTGCATAACAAAAAGATTTGCTGAGGATGTTAAGAGCATGCAGAAAATTCTGAGGCAGAAGACCGGAAAATGTTTCAGATGCATGGAAAAGCTCCATTTTATCAGCCATTTTAGAGACTCTAGTATCATGCAAACAACTATCATCTTAATTAATTACTCTACCCCCACTTTACTGTAAACTTAAGGGCAGAGATTAACTGTTTTCATCTTTGTAATTTCAACAACATCACAGCAACATATAGCAGGCACTAAAAGTATTTATTGAATGTGTGTTACTTAAGAAGACCTTAATGACCTCTCATAAGGAACTGAGTCTCCTAACTGGGTTTGTGGAGCATACTTTCAAGTAATGAAAACACTCTTCTTTGAAAACATGGTCAAATTTGTCACAGTCACTAGTCTACGTGGATATGTCTCACTAGTCTGAAATAATACGGTTTATTGTGTTAAAAAAAGAAAAAAAAAGAATGAAAGAAAAAAAAATTTTAAAGCCAAAATGCTATATGATGATACAATAAACAGCCATACTGCAGAATGGCAAAATGGGAGAAAGTTCTCAGAGTAAGTCTCATTGTGAGTGTGATATTTGCTTCAAAAGTGAAATCCGGGCTTCCCTGGTGGAACAGTGGTTGAGAGGCCGTCTGCCGACGCAGGGGACACGGGTTCATGCCCCGGTCCGCAAAGATCCCACATGCCACGGAGCAGCTGGGCCCATGAGCCATGGCCGCTGGGCCTGCGGGTCCGGAGCCTGTGCTCCGCAACGGGAGAGGCCGCAACAGTGAGAGGCCCGCGTACCGCAAAAAAAAAAAAAAAAAAAAAAAGGGAAATCCATCTGTTGGTTCAGTGGTTATTTCACAATGAGATTTAGGGTTGACCCTGTTGGAAGTGAGAGTGGCAGTTGGGAAGGTAATGTACTTGTGTCTTGAAAGAGGGGCTCTTTCTGGGAAGTCGTATTTCTAAGTAGAACACTCACAATCTCCAAAGTCAGGGGACATCGCTAGTCCCTGCCCCACCCCTAACTAGCTGAGACATTTATTTAGCAAGTCCCTTCCCCTGGAGGGGGATTTCCGTTTCCCCGTTGGTAAGGTGAGTGATTGGAGTTGACAGGCACTAAGGCCCTTTGCAGGCCAGGCATTCTCTGATGCTAGGGGTTTAACTGCTCTTGGGAGGGGCATACCCAGACAGATCAAGTGGACTAGACTAAATCCATACTCCAGATGTTCAAAGTCAGGGTTTTCTTCCCCCCTGAAGTTTACGGTACTGGTTGGGATAAGGGAGTAGGTTTCCCTGCCCTCTGTTCTTTTGGCAACTTGGGCTCAAACATTTTGTTTCTAAGCAGGTTCCAACACTTTCCCAAGGCCCTCGCAGCCTGTCACCCACATTTTTTTTTTTGCCATATTTCTCCATTATTTCTTTCTCTCTCCTCCCAAGCACACTCTTCTCTTCACAAAGAACAGCAAGTTGTGGATGAAGGGTTTGGAGGGGCTGTTAGGTTTCATTAATGAGAAGTATAGGAGATGAGACCCCATTAATGTCCCATTTATCTCCACTAATGGCATTTCTTTTTGGAAAAGATGACTATATGGACACTTTTGGAGTGTTTATCCAACTCTCAATGGTTCCCTTGACTAGGCACTGCCCCCAGATCCACAGGGTCAGGCTGGGGCCCCAGTAGCCAAGCCCACACTAGATGATGCCTACCTTTCTGGACATGGTTGACAGAACACAGTGGACACCTGAGCTGTACTGGGAAGTTGGAAAATCTTCATTGTTAGGAGGCTGGACTTCTCCCCACTCTGCAATGCAGTGTTTGGTCCTTTACACCAGAGATGCTTAACCTGGCTGCCCCTTAGAATCACCCAACGAGAATTCTAAACACAAAAGCCTGAACTCCTACTCCAGCAATCCTGATCCAATTAGTCTGGTGGGAGGGAAGAAGCACTGGGATATTTTTTGGAAGCTCTGTAAGTGATGTTAATATGCATCCAGGGTCAGGAGCTACCTCCCTAAGTTGAAACTCTAGACTGTTAGTTTGAAATCTTCCATGATGGTGATACAAGCCTGAATGTTAAAGGGCAGTGGTAGAACCAGAAGTGAGATTCTGTCTCTCTTTTTGCAGGTCCCTGAGTTCCAGAGAGGGTCGGTGACAGCTGTGTGCCCTGTAGGAGACCAAAAGGCCCAGGGAAAGTCACACCATGAGATGCTGTCTCTGCCCCCACTATGTGCAGCCACCTTCTCTCCATTGAGTCCTACATCCCTGACCAAAATCAGAAAGTGGTCTCTTTTTACCAGTTCATAAACCTACCAGCACTGCATTCATTAGTTACACAGAAATGCTAATGAGCGATTACTATTTTTCGTCCAATGGTACAGAACACAAGATGACCCTGATCAGAGGTACGAACAAGGAGAAGATGGTTGAATGCCTCTGCATGACTCCTGAAACCACAATTTTAGTTGGAGTCCCATGAAGCTAGCTCCCTGTCCTAGTCTAGGAATAAAGACTCAGCCTGCCCCCAGCAAATCGAGGGTGACCAACCATCCAGATTTGTGTGAGACTGTCCTGTCTTTAGCACTAAAATCCCTTGTGCTAGGAAACCCTGCAGTCCTGGAAAAACTGAGATAGTTGGTCCAGCTTGTAAAGGACTGACCACAGATGACTCTTGTCAAAGTTAGAAATATTTCTCCAATGGACATGACTGCCCATCTCTGTCAATGCTGAGCATGCCTGTCATGACCCCTGTTTCTAAACCTCTGAGAAACGAGGGGTGGCGTTGTGGGGGGGGGGCGCTAATCAACCCATTCTGAAGCAGAATGTTTTACATCCAAATCTTCCCATGTAGCTCAGATAACAGAATTTATTCCTAAAACTACCCAGTCCAACTCAAGCCATTCAGGGCTTCTCTCCAGTTGATTTAGAAGTAGGATCTAGAGAGGCTGTAGTTCATCCCTTCCAACAACTGGGGTGTAACATGCACACTTGGGAGCTGTTGGTAGCCAGGTCCTGAGGAGGCGACTGTTGAAGAGAGGCGGCCAGTCTGCAGTGAGAGGAGGGTAAAAAGGCACCCAGGCAGAATCAGAGTAAAGAGAAAGAAAAAGAAGTCTGCTTGGAGTTCTGGATGGGTCTCTATATTCTGCTTCCAGGCCCTTTCTGATCCCCATCAGCGCTCCTGTTCTTTGGCTTCATAAGATCCCCTCCACCCTCTTGTATCTTTCAGTTGCAAGGACAGAAGAATTCCATCCAACTGATAAAGCAGGGAGAGAGTTTATTGTTTCACATTAGTGAACAATTTGGGGTTATACAGCTTCAGGCACCACTTGCTCCAGGCCTCAAGCAATGCAACGGTTTCTTTTTCTCCATTGCTTCCTCCCAGCTGTCTGGCAGACTCACCCCTCATACTCACAAGATGGCTCCCAGAATCTCCCCACACTATATTCTGCTAGGCTTATTCTCAGTGAGACCCTTTTTCAGGATTGCCAGTAGAAGTTTGAACGCTTCTCAATGGCTCAAATTGGCCATCCTAAGCCAATACCCAGGGTCTGGGGAAATGTGAGGCACTCCTGGCAGTCCTGAATCACACAGCCAGGCTGCTGCCAGAGCGAAAGCCAAGCCAGCTCTGCTGAAGTCCATGGATTGAGGTGGGGAAGAGGTGATTGCCCAGAGGGCTTTAATATATGGTTTAATATATATACAAGGTGGATAGATAGTAAGGATCGAAAATCATAAGAAGTGTCCTCTACTCTTATTTAAATACCCCCCATTTTTGTCCTAAGCTAAGGAAGACTAAGTTTGTTACAACTAAAAAGAATTCTAACAATTATAATAATACAGCCCACAGTTACAACACAACATTCCAGAAATCTTCTGCTTCCCTACAGTTTCACATGGTCCTTTCACAGAAGCAGACACCAGGCCCTCAGCCATATCGGTATTTTGCCACTCATTTGCAAAAAGTTTTGCTGTTTATTTGAACTTCTAAATATGGCCAAAATGACAATATTATGAAAATATTTTTTTTATAAAGTCCTTGTTCCTTAAACAGAAAAGCCACATGTTTGTCCAGAATATTGATCAGGCTTCTCTAGTACCAGCCAAAACCTAGAAGTCTGAGGCTTTTTGAGAAGAACTACTTAATTAATAACACTAATCACAATACAAAGCATTAGCAACATGGAAAAATGATCTCTTTGATACTGTAAACCTCAAAGGTTGTGTTTGTTTTGTTTGCATTCATAAGCAAACCAAGTCTATCTTTCGGGCTCTGTTTTCACTGGGTTTTGTCTGAGAAGAAACAATGAGTACTCACAAACCAAACCATAGAAATAAGAAAGCATCAAAGAGGAGCAAAAATTAGGTCCTTCCTTCCTCTGTCAATCATACATCCCTGGATATTATGACTCTCCATTCTCTACAGAAATTTGGACTTTGAGTCCCGCACTCTGACTCCAAGGACAATTCCCAGAGTGACCTTCCCCCTGCACCCTCTGGCCTCAGCATGAACTCTCCTTTCCAGCAGCACGCAGTTACCTATCCTGACACCTGTTCTGTGGTTCCCCCACTCTGTGCCTTTTTTTTTTCACTTTACTTTTTTTGGTATGTCATTCTCCATCTTTGTTAATAATAGCCATCCTCCGTGGCTCAACTCAAACACCTCTCTGCTACCCTTAGGATCTAGTTTACAATCAATTCATCCTTCTACTTAAAAGTCTTTAATGGCTTCCCATAGCACTGAGGGAAGGGTCTGCGGATTCTTTGGTTAAACCTACCAGGCCCTAAATGATCTGCCCTGCTGTCTTCCCATCTCATCTCAAGCCATATGTTCCAGCTTCCCTGGATCCTCTTTACTTTCCAGGATTTCCCTAGCCTTTTCTAGTCACAGATTCTTTTCCCCGTGTTTGGAATGTTCTTTCCTTGCTTGTTCTCAAAGCTGTCTCCTCAGTTGTTAGGTCTCAGCTGAAATGTTACTTCTTCAGAGATCTTTCCCTGCCTACCTAGGGCTATCCATCTGTCCTACCCTTGTACTGTTTCTGCCTACTATAGCAATGTGTTTCCTGTCTTCACAGGCCTTTTCCTTCTTTCTTTTTTTTCTTTTGACTTTTACGGTAGTATAGTTGATTTATATTGTTGTGTTAGTTGCAGGTGTACAGCAAAGTGAATCAGTTATACATATACATATATCCACTCTTTTTTAGACTCTATTCCCATGTAGGACATTACTAAGGATTGAGTATAGTTCCTTGAACTATACAGTAGGGTCCTTATTATTTAACTGTTTTATATATAGTAGTATGTATATGTCAATCCCAATCTCCCAATTTATCCCTCCCCACCTTACCCCCGGTCATAGGCCTTTTCTGATTGTATGTGTGCATATATATATTATATATATATATATATATATATATATATATTATATATATATATACATACATATAATATATATATTTGTTTATTTGTTTAATGCTAATCTTTCCCACAAAATATAATTTGCAAGAGGTCAGGGACTTAATTTATTTCATTCCTACAACTCTAGACTTGGCATTCAGCATGATACCTCCACACTGGAGGAGATGGTCAATAAATATTCACTGAACAAGTGAGTGTATCACTCCTTCTTCTACACACTTATAACACAGTTGGGACTGCTTAGCATGATAGAGTTTATATTAGTTGTGCATCTCATCCTAGATGACAAGATTTTGAGAGAATGATCATGAATAAATGAGATAGCACTTGCAAAGCACCAGGCCCAGTGTAGGTCCTCAATCAGCTGCTACTGTCATAGGGCTGAACATCACAGATTTCAGAGTGGTCTTGAGTTCTCACGATGCTCCATCACTTCCCATCTCTGTAACCTTGGCTGAGTTTGCTCAACCCCTCCGGGCCTAAATCTCCTCATTTGTAAATTGTTAATAATAATACCTACTTTACAGGATGGTTGTAAGAATGATATAAGTGCAATGTTTGGGAAGTAAAAATTGTTCAATCAGTGGTGGCTATTATTACTTTACTGAGAAAGAGACAAGCCACCTCAGACATCCAGGAGCTGGTCTAGCTCTGTCAGCCAGGCCATGATGTTCTCCTATGCAACATAAGCCATTTCACAGAGAATCAACATCAGACAAGACCACTCTGTGACCACAGTGGATCAAGACAAAAATAAGACCACTCCATAATTATGTCTGAATATAGAAAAAACATGAACAGCATCCAAACCAGAAAAATAACCAAACTGCCCTCTTTCCTGGCTGATACAAGTGACTGTTACTTCTTAACAAGTTACAGCCTTAGCATCGTCTGGTGTTCCCTACTTCTATATAAGATTCATTTAGCTATTCAACTATAGTCTCTCCTTCTAAATAAGACTTCTTTATATACGCAATCATAGGATTCTCCCTACTTTCTCATAGCATCCATCCAGAGCAAAACCCTGCTCTTTTAAACCCTCTCCCAAATCTCCTAACACAAGTCCAAATCCTGTAATAAGTTCTTTCTAATGCCCTCTTACTGAGACGACCCATTGTTCCTCATGGTGTGTGTTCTCCCTCACTGCAATGAGTAATAAACTCAACTTGTCCAACTACAAATGTGTTCTTAGTGGTCCTTGGCTGAAGGACATTGATAATAGTAATAACAATTATAATAGCAACCATTTATTGATCATTTACCAAACACCAGGGCCTCTTCCAAGCAATTTACATGTGTTAACTTACTCAATCCCTAAACCAAATTTGGGGTGTAGGCATGATTATTAGCACTGTAATATCTGAGGGAACTTAGCTTTGGAGAGATTAAAAAATTTGCTGAAGTCAGACAGCTAATGAGTAATGGAGCTGGTATAGAAGCCAGTGCAGTCTAACCCTTATGCACCACTTCTTACTAAGCCCTCCTGGGGAATCTATCACTGTGCCTTGAAAAGTGACAGTACTTCAAGTTTATGAAGATTATGAAGTCACCACAATGTGTAAGGCATGGAGAACCCAACATGTGAGTTCCTTTAATAGGTTTCATTGACAACGTACTGAATGTCAATATGGAGGCTGCAAAGAAGAATAAATCATAGTCCCTGACCTCAAGGAACTTACAAGCTCATTGAGGAGACAAGACTTAAGCATGCAAAAATTTAAATAACAATACAAGCTGCAATATGAGAAACACATTAAGACAGAAGAATGCATGATTCAGTGTTAAATGAGGTATGCAGATGGTACTGGAGAGAGCATGCTGTGGGCTGCCGGTTCAACCCACATACTCTAACTCAACTCAAAACCACAGACAGGAAATCAGCTAGGGGGCTGCTTTGTTAGTAAGAGAAGAAAAAAAACAACAACAAACAATGAAGCTTTAATGGAAAGAGAGCTATTAAAATTATACTTGCAGGATATAAAGCTGAATGACTTTTAAATTTTCCTTTCTGGTAATTCATTGTTGAGGAATTATCAAGCAGTCTCTGAAAGGGTATGCCTTTTGGGTATTTCCAATGGACCCCATATCAGGAATGTTCTGGAAGAGTACAATACCAAGTTCACTTCTATTCAGGAGAAGTGAGTCCTGGACCGACCCTATCTGGCCTCTCTGCTATGAGTTACACTTGGGTTTGTGTCATTGCCCTCTGGTGTAATAGAAAAACATTATTGGCAACTCCAGATACAATATCCCAGAAGGATACTCAGCCACCAAGAGCCACACTAAGACGTGGGTTATTTCTGTAAGGGATAAGCAAGCTCTTGTAGTGGAATCTTCTAGCACTTTTAGACCTAGAAGAAAGAGAGCTCAAGTACTTCTCTTGAGTAACTCAGTAAGTGTGTGTGAGCAAGGACTTTGATATAAACTTGGGCAATGACATTGGCAAGTTATGCGACCCCTTATCTGCAAGAAGAATCTAGTAACGGGACCCAATTCATGGGGTGACTATGGGCTTACATATCATAGTGCTATCAAAGGGCTTAAAGTGTCCAACGTACATTCTCCAAATGTATTAGTAAACAATATTATTGTCATTATTCTCCATACTAATACTGTCCAAGGGACTTGAAAAGGTACAAAAGAAGCATGAGATACAGTCTTCCTGGATACTCCTAAAGACTCTGAATTGGGGATTTACACTTCCCGATTTGGTCAAGTCATTCAATTATATTATTTCGCCACAATCCTATCTTGCATAAGCTAAGGAACTTAACTATTTGAGTTTGATTCACAGCTCCACTACTTACTTAGGACTGTGGCAGTTTCCTTAAACTGTTTCTGACTCAGTTTCTTTACAGAAACAATGAGAGTAATAAGAATTCCTACTGCTTAGGATGGTTGTGGGAGTAAAAGAAATAATGTATACAGAACCCTGAGAACATTGTCTGGGACTCACTAGCTTTCAGTGAGCGCTATTGTTTATCATCATCATCATCATCATCATCATCATCATCATCATCATCATTACTATCATCACCATTTTCACCATTAGGAATATTCTAGACTTTCCTCCTACCTCAGGGGATTCAAGCTCAATGATCTCCAACATGTCCCAGGCAGCCAAACTTTTTAGGCCTTTATTTTAGAACAAGTCATCTTCTGTTGGCAAAGACAAAGCTTTTGATCCCACTCAAAGTGCCAGGGAATATTACACATTGTGGGCATAGTACACCTTGCTAGCTACTCCCATATCATAACAAACGGCCTACATTTGCAGGTTTGCTGGCTGAGGTCAAGAGTCTAGTCCTTAGGGAGAAGGAGAAGAAGAAGAAGAAGAAAAAATAGGAGGAGAAGGGGGAAGGGGGAGGAGAGGAGAGGGGAGGAAAGAGGGAAGAGATGGAGGGAGAGAAAGAAGAAGAGGAGAAGCAAGTATGGCAAGCTACCAGTGCCTGTTAGGGTTGAAATCATAGTTGAGTCCTGGCTGAGGGATTCGGGCAAATTACTGGACCTCACTTTTCACACCCAGAAGCAGTGCTAGTGCCTCTTTCCTAAGGATGATATGAGCATCACAAGAGAGACTACATGCATTAACATAGTGCTTGGCACATATTATAGCCTGAGAAACCTGTAGGTGTATGATCATTACACATGTGAAATAACTGACCGGAGACCACAGCAGGATAGCATGAAATCAGCTAAGAGGTTTCACATTATTCTTTTACTCTTTCTTTTTCTAAAAATTTAACCTTGAGTTCAGACTGCAGGGGAGAGCACAGCTGTGTTCTGTTTTCAGGTTTGAGTGTGAAGACCACACAAGTGCAGTGGAAAAGGCTTTGGACAGAGTCAAGAGACTTGGACTCTAGTGCTGGCACCAACTGCATTCACCTCTGGGGCTGGGTCCTAGTCTCTGCAACTGTGAAATAGATGTGGGGGATGAAGATTGGACTAGATCATACGTAAAGTTTCCTCCAGCTATAATTCTCCAGGACTCTAATCCCTTAAACCAGTACTTCACGAAGAGTAGCTTACATCGATTAGAATTACTGAGTTTCTAGTGAAAAATGTATATTTCTAAATTTCCATCTGGGTTTATAGGAATCAGAATCCTGGAGTTGGAATCAGAAAGTTAAAGCCAGGAACTGTATATATGTATATATATGGTTGACCCTTGAGAAACACGGGGATTAGGAGAATCCACCCCCTCGCAGTAGAAAATCCAAAATCCGTATGTAATTTTATAGTGGGCCCTCTGTACCTGTGTTTCTGCATCCACAGAATTAAGCAACTGCAGACTATGTATTACTGTAGTACATATTTACTGAAACAAATCCACAGATAAGCTGACCTAGGTGGTTCAAAACCATGTTGTTCAAGGGTCAACTCTGTGTGTGTGTGTGTATGTGTGTGTGTGTGTGTATGTGTGTGTGTGTGTGTGTGTGTGTGTTGGAAATAAGAAAAGGGAAATGGTAAATGGGAGGGAAGCCCACGTCTGCTCAGGTAGATCACTGTAAACTGAAGAACATGTAGAACATGCTGGGCACTTAACCCATTAAGATTACTGAAGATGCCAAGTGGAAATATTTATAAGTACTTTTTAACATAGTCTATAAAATAGGAGGTTGATTCAAACATAAATTACCTACCACATCATTCTTTAACCTCTAAATCTTTCCCTAATGGCTTGAAAGGCAGCTTATTAAAGCAAAGTGAGTGTTTAAGTACTACATATATACCGGCTTATAAACATCTAGAGAAGCAGAAGTTACCAGAAGTGACAGGTTTGCTAATAAAAAAAAAGCAAACAAAAAAAATTTAAGGGATTTTTAGTCTGGGGGGAAAAGGCTTAAATATCTTGGGAGGTGTGATTTCTCTCTCCTCGTCTTTGTCCTGCCTTCTGGGTTGGCTCCGCTCTCTGGATGAATCTTCCCATGTGGTAGCAAGATGGCAGCCTGAAGCCTCAAGGATGCATCATAATCTGTTAGTAACCCTAAAGGGAAGACCAAGTGCCTCTCTAGGAGCTTCTGGGAACTTGGGTAAAGCTCTCACTGGACTAGCTTGAGTCACGTGAATGCCCCAGAGCCGATAACTGTGGCCTGAGGATTGGCATTTGCTGACTGGCAGCTTATGTCACATGCCCGCCCCTGGATCTGGGGAGCAGGATTCACCACACTTAGAACACATAGACTGAGAATGGAATAGCATTGGTTTCCCCAAGCAAAATTAGGGTGATATTACAAGAAAAAGGAACTTACACTGATCAGGAAAAACAACAGATGTCCCTTGCAAAAATCTTAAAGTAGCAAATATTTTTTAAGGGGTGAATACCCGTTTTTTTAACTACATGACAAATTTTGCTTTGCCTAGTATATTTTATTTTCTGTGTGTGTGCATGTTTTCTTTTTGTTATACGTATGATCTTGTATATACTTGTCACACAAACAGTGTCTTAACGGTCATGGAAAATTAGATGACAAATACTGGTGGAAAAAATGAGCAAAGTTTTGATCAGTGTTTAATTTGCTAAAAGAACAGCTCCACCTAAGATTCTTTCTGCTTATTGCCAGCAGTGACAAAAGAGTTGGAGATACCGCAAATGTATTTCTGAGAAACTTCTGCAGCTGTTGCAAAACTGGGACTGAAAGCTCATGGAATGCATTTTCTATGACTCTTTAGAATCTCTTTGAGAGAAATCTTTGAATTTTCTCACCTCTGAATTCTCATTACCCAATATAATGGTTAACACATAGTGGGTACTCAATAAATATTTACTGAATGAATATTTATATGAATGAATCAATGAATGGTTTCATTTTTAGAATTGGATTTTAGTCAGAAACATATTTTCTAAGTTACTTAACGTATGGAGTTATTTTATGGAACAGGATGTTCATTACATTAGTTTTTGCCCTTCTTCATCATTTACAAAGGAATAAGCCAAATTTTGGTATTTAACAAAATAAATTGACCAGGAAATGGTAGAATATTTTTATTCACAAACTGAATTTTATATGATTTCCAGATGCTAAAAAGTCTGGCACTATTCAATATTGCCTACAATGTAGGAGGGCAAAGATAATGAAAAGCAAAACTAGAGGGTAAGGGTACTTTGACTTTAATGAGCTATTTATTGTATAAAAAACTGATTTAAAGTTTGTCCATTAAGTAAAATCTCTCAAGACAGATATAGAGAGACACAGCACTAAATTGAGAGAATTTCAGAAAAAGTTTTAGTTTTTATATATTTCAAGAGCTATATCTTGTTCCTCCAAATTCTAGAGGGAGGAAACTGAACTCAATATCAAACAGCTTTTCTAACCAGGGTGTCTCAAATTACATCAAAGTTTGAAAGGAGGAGTCATGAAATATACAAACTCTTCTCAAAATTATTAATAGTTGCTTTTATTTTAAAAAGGAAGCCTAGGCCATGAGCCACTAAGCTTTGAAATCAAACCAAGAATGACAGGTGTTCCAGTTATTTATTGATGCATAACAAACTATCCCAAAACCGAGTGGCATAAAGCAACCACCATCTAGTATGCTCACAAATATTATGCGTCAGGAATTCAGACAAGGCACACTGAGGATGTCTCATCCTTGCCTCATGATGTCTGGGGTCTCAGCTGGGATCATTCAAATAGCTAGGGGTGACTAGAACAGCTGTGGGCTGGAATTGTCTGGAGGCTTCCCCTCTCATATGTCAGGGCCTAGGCTGGCATGACTTGAAGGCTGATCTCAGCCAAGACTGTTGACCGGAGAACCTACACATGGCCTCTCCATGTGCCTTGGGCTTCCTCATACCATGGCAGCTTCAAGGTAGTCAAACTTCTTACATGGAAGGTGAGAGTTCTAAGAATGAGTGCTCCAGTGAGCACAGTGGAGGCTAGGCCATGAGACTTTTTATGACTCATCCTCAGAAATTACACCGCATTACTTCTGTTATATGTACTCTGTTGATCAAGTCACAAGCTCACCCAGATCCAAAAGTTAACATAGTCCCACCTGATGGGAGGAACGTCAGAATTTTCAGCCATGCTTTGAAATCTCCACAGCACAGAACTAAGAGTAGACATGTGTGGCATGCTGGCTTTTAGATTTCTTACCGATTTTCAAGTAGAAACTTTGAATAAATATTTGGACAGAGACATAAAACTTAGAATTTAGGAGATCTAGGTTTCAGTTCAAAAATGACAGAGGGACACGTAAGGAGGGTGAGGTTGACTCTGTGAAACAGCTGAAGAGGCAGCGTATATGTTATTCATCTAATAGAGGTTTCAGAGAGCATAGTGGGAAGGGCTGGGAAAGAAAAGAGAAGAGGGATGTTTGGCCAGGCATAAAGCATGGAGCAAGAGTACCTAAGAGGACAGATGACAGAGGAGGTGGCCTCACATCTGGAGGTGGCCAAAGATTACAAGGGATGTAGGACATGTTGGGTCTAGCTGGCTGCAAGTTTCCCAGGTAAGAAGTCACCACATCCTCTAGCAGCCAGTGGCAGGTAGCAGGGGATTGGGGAGAGGGGTTGTGATAGCAAAGGAAACACTCTTTGTTTCTATGTGTTATCCTCAACCTGCATAAATCACTCATCAGTGGGTGCAGAAGACCTTTCTTGGTCCTTTGTTGGTTGTCTCCTTGTATATGAGTTCCTCTTTTCCCTATTCCAACAGCTCCAGTTTCCCAGGGGAACCAACACCACCTTGATTTCCAGCACTGGAAGGTGGGATAAAGGCTAAGCCAATCAGAGAAACCTAGCGGCCTGGTTACAGTAATTAGCTCAGGTGTAAACACACAACCTAAACTGGTCTAAAAACAGCAGTTCTCTAGATTTTGCTGAGAATATTGGGACAAAAATACATTCTCATGACTGCAGTGTGTGACTAAAGAAACAGGTAAGCCAGAAGCTGCTGCAAGCCATCTTTTTAATATGAAAGAACACAGTCTTAGAATAATATGTCACAGTGGAAGGCAGACCACAAAGAGAGAGAAATAAGACTCGATTGACATTGTTTGAGCTGTTGGATCAACCCTCATCTGAAATAAATCCTTACCCTGGATTTTTCATATACATGAACCAATAAGGTCCCCTTACTATTCAGCTTAAATTGAGTCAATATTTTGTTATTTTCAAAAAAAATGTTTGAAATACAATATAGAGAGATTCTAATTTCTGGTAGTATTTAATTGATTATTACAGATGTAGAAGACAGACTCTGGGCTAGAGGCCTTGGGCATGCAGGATCCTGAGAGTGGTGCATTAGACCCTTTGTGTTGGTTTGCTTAGACTACTATCTCATAGTCCAAGTAGAATTCTTAGAATACTATTTGTATGACCATAATTAGGTATCAAATACATTTGGATGATGCTTTCTTTTAAGAAAGACCAATAAGTCCTTAAAATTAGTGATTTGGTGGAGACAGCCTCAATCACCTTGTTGCCATCATGAGCTATGCTTTCTCCTTGGAGTCATATTCCAGACAAAGCTGATATTGAGCCACTGACATTTATGAACTTATTCCTCTGACATTTATAAACTTATTGCTTTTTGACATTTCTAAACTAATTGCTTACAAATGTGTTAATTTATTAGTTAACAGGAATCCACGGTTCAATGAAATAGAAAAATTTAACATCAAGGCTGACATCATTACGCATAACCTATTTCCTCCATAAAGTAGAAGGTGTATTCAGGGAGAATACCAATTAGTATTAAAAAACTATTTAGTGGGCCACCAAACATTCTTTTCAGGAAAGAGAGGGCAGCATAAGCACTAGTTCTAACTTTCAGTGAGTTTAGTATGATAAGCTGTTTTACTGGACCAGGGGTCATCAGATTTGGTCTGTGAGCTCTTTTGGTAAATAAAGTTTTATTGAAACACAGCCATGCTCATTCATTTACAAATGTCTATGGCTTCTTTCATGCAACAACAGCAGAGTTGAGTAGTTATGAAAGAGAGTAAATGGCCTGCAAAGTCCAAAACATTTACTACCTGTCTCTTCACAGAAAAATCTTGTGTATCCCTAAGATTAAACTCTGAGTGCCTTGAAGGTAGAACTATATGATTTTCATCTTTACATAAGAATCCCTACTGTACACTGGATACTTGCTATGTGTCAATCACTGTTACCATGCTTATTTTAAATCCTAAACAACTTTATGAGGTTATATGTTCTTACTTTGGTTCTATAGAACTAAGAAAGGTAAACAATTTTCTTGAAGACACACAGCCTATAAGTCCCAGACCTATGAGTCACACCAAGATCTGCCTGTTTGACCCAAAATTCATGCTTTTAACCATTGCACATCCTATACTGCCTCTCCATCCCTCTACATGGTTCCAGTTTCATAAAAGGTACTCATACTTGATGTTGAATTGAAATGGAATCAGAATTCTTTTAAAAAGATATTTCTTACTTTATTTGAGCCTTAATAGATCATTTACCTGCCAGGGTGCTTTCCTAAATGAACTGGCCTGAATGGCCTGAAGAAAACCGACAGGAAGGAAGAGTTTAATTTTCCCCTTTTCACATAGACTTTCTCTTCAGTTTTAGTCTCCAACAGGAAGCATTAACAAATCAATGAACTTGACAAGAAAGAAGAAATAAACTGAATTGTTGTTACTTGGATGATGTACTTGATTTATGAAAGAGAGGATGGAAAGGCCCACCATCACTTCAAATGGGATAACTTCCAGTTTTCTTGCTGCCCTTGTGCTGGGGTTATCTGAACCAACTGAAAATGCTCTATTGCTCAAGGTTCTATACAGGTGAAGACCTTGTTATGTTTCTAATGACTGATCAACAGCTGCAATGCTTTTCACCTGTTCTTATCCAGCATATAGACTGTTGGTGCATGTGGATTGCTATATTATGGATTGCAATTACTCCTCTCTCTTCCCACTTTTCTCGTTCTAGGCCTTTTCAAATGTGATCTTTATAGATAAAACTACTGCCTCCACCACAGACAAAATGCAAAGATAGAGGGTTGCCCAATAACGATGGGGAGGACACCGCCTCATATAATATAATCAACAAAGATAATTGTTACTATGGAAAGAATGAAACAACAAAGTTTTCTCTGCCAGAGAATATTTTAGATTATATCTTGCTTATTATTATAGAATAGTATTGTTCTTTAGAAAAATATAAAGCTCTGGGCTGAAGGCCTCAAAACCTCTAATGAAATTTTTCAGTGGAAACCACCACTCCATGTGCACCACAGTCCCATTTCCAAAGGAAACCTTGTTGTGCCAG
Source organism: Mesoplodon bidens (assembly GCF_964165515.1). NCBI lineage: Eukaryota > Metazoa > Chordata > Mammalia > Artiodactyla > Ziphiidae > Mesoplodon > Mesoplodon bidens. The sequence goes on along the minus strand of NC_138160.1, from coordinate 136,512,810 downwards.
AAGCCAGAGTTGTTTTCTGTTATTAAGTATGCAGTAATATTACCAAGGTGCCTTGGAGAGTTGGGGGTGCCGCTGGAGGAACGTTATGGGAAGGAGAAGGGAAAGACAGTTGCAGAGGTTTCATGTCTCTGGGTGTCTTGGTGTTACTGTCAATCTCTGCCTAGTCCCAGCTAGCATGTTTGTTCTTTATACTTATTTTTTGTCCAAAGGCAGAAGTTAGCACTAGTGGCTGCAAAGTTTTTAGTTCCCCAAACAAAGCTTATTTCAGACATTAATCTTAGAAACAATTTTCTTCAGCTGTCATTGTTCTCTTCTGGACAATTTCAAATAAGCGTAGCTGAGCTTTTCTCATCCATTTTTGGGAAATAAAAACATTTTTCTTCTATGGCAAAAGTTCCAGAAATTACAGTTTAGTTATCACATAACTAAAATGCCCCATCTTCTGTAGGTCTTCTCTAATAAGTTTAGTCAGCCTTGATCTCTTCTCTTTCCAGATGACCCAGATCATTTACTTCTTACATCTTTACTTCTCAAACTATTGTTCTTGGATCACCAGCATCAGAAATACCTGGAGGAGTATGTTGCAGTAGCAATTGCTAGACCTTATCTTAGTCGACCTGCATCCGAATATCTGGGGTGAAGTTCAGACATTTCTAACAAGTTCCCAGGTAATTCTTCTACTCACTGAAGATGGAGAATGATAGTTGTATTGCATCTCTGTAGACGATGGATGATTCCCAGATTAGCCCTTTACATGTCTTATCAGCTAAAACGGTGCAGTCAAGTTGTGTCCAGCATAAGGGCAACTGGCCAAAGGGAAGGGGGATAAAATCAAGATTTGCACCCTGGAACAAGGCTGTACCCACCAGAGAAAGAGGTGTTTTTTTCCCTAAGTTCCACAAATGTCCCCTGTGCTCACTGGTTGCCCACAAGGCCACATCTGCTGGGAAGGGGCATATTTCTCTAATTTACACAAGGGCACTGTGTGGGCTGGCAGTACCCTACTTGTAGGTCTATCTATAAGGCTCATGGGACAGCATCATGGGATAAGTTCTTTGTCTCCCCTCCCATGGTACCTCACATGCCATTAAAACTTAGTATTTATAGAATCAAAACGAAAATGCTAATATATTAACACTAAGGGAAATAAAGACAGTTTTATCACTCAAACAACAATAGTCCCCTTCATTTTCACTCCTCCCCTGAATTCAGCAAAATCAGCAAAATTTTCCATTGCAGACCACAAATTGAACATACAGTCTGTGTGGGGGGCAAAATGAAACTCTTCTCTTCCTTCCTAGTGGAAATAAAATTCTTTGGCAGTAATTCTTGGATTGTTTTCTTTGGAAATTGCATTCATGTGATTTTTCAAGATGTTTCCCGGGCTTTGTTGAAATTTGATCCATTTAACAAGAAACACATAACTCAATTCATGTTAAAATTCTCAGGGTTACTTAAGAATAATTATGAGTTGTCCATGTGTGCTAGAAAAACAGTCCAGACTTCCTTAAGAATGGGAAGATTATTTGTCTCTCTGGGGTAATGTTTCTCCCGGTTAAGCATGCCCAATGCGAGAGTTTGCTCAAGAGGTGGCCCCAAATTTTTCACTGAAAAGCAGCAGGCAGGTTTCACTCATTTCACCCTAAAGCTGTTCTCAGAGGTGATTTATGATGTATGAACCAAGACTGTCTATGAACTTCTATAGAGGTGACAACAACGTCTCACACACCTAAAGAGAACGAGACTTGGGCCAAACTCTGAGATGTAATGGTTGGATTTGGCTTAAAACACACATTTCCTGAGCTTCCTTTGTTGGGTAACCTTTCTTTCACTTGCGCCCTTCTCTTTAGTAAACCCTCTAAGCCACAGCTAAATCAAACAAAGCCCCACAAATCTCCCTTGCACTCATGCAACTCCCCTAACACAGAAATGGATCTTCCTGAGATTTCACAGACACCTGGGCAGCAAAGGCAAAGTAAAGGGAGGAATGGGATCCCAGTCCAGAGACTTGCCAGCCTGTCCTTTTGCCAACGTTCAAAGAGAGGGCTGATCCCTATTCATCCCTTTCTCAGTTGAGCCTCTTCTTTTTGGCTGCAAGTAACAGAAACCCATTGACTATAAACATACAGGAGTGTCTCACAGAAGCCGAAATCCTCAGGAAGAACTCGAACTGGGACTTAGAGGCCACTGAGGACACAGTGGTATCTCCCCACCACCTGTCACCCTTGTTTCTCCCACTCCATGCACTCTGTCCCTCTGTCCCTGATCTCCACCGTGAGCACAGCATTCTTCGGTTTAAATTTCCCGTTTTAAGAGACCAACCCAGACTTGCTTTTCTTCATCCCAATTCCAAATTCTGGAGGATGGGAAGCGAACTGGCTCATTTGGGATCCGTTAACTTTTCTGGTCTAATTGTTTACGGCAAGGAACAGAGTCAGGCTGAACCAACATGAGTTCAGAAAGGTTATTCCTGTGTCCTTCTGGATTGTGGCGAGGAATGTCCCAGAGAAAGCAAACCACAGAAAATCTAAAAAGGATCCTCTGGAGTCTTTTCACCTGTGATCCTACAAACAAAAGAGAGCTTTATTCCATCTACCCATTCACAGCAGAATCTGTTCTGCAACAATACTGACTAACAATAATCCTTCAGCCCTGCCTAAATACTCCCAGGGATGGAAAGTTCCCCCTCCTGAGGCAGCCAGTATTGTTAAAATTTCTTTCTTAGGTTATAGGAGAAATTCTTCCAGCAATGCCCACACATAGATACTAGTTTTAACTATTTAAGCAGCATGCGCTCTAACTTTGCAGTGAAATATATACATAGACATAGACATATACATTGGCTTCCTTTCTAATTAAAGAGCTTGAATAAAGATTAGTAAGAGGGAGGATGGTATGAGAGAGAGAGATTAGGCTCTGGTGAGGATAGATTGCCAATTTTCAAGAAACTACCAACTAGCTGTGCAACCTTCAACAAGCGATTGAAGGTCTATTTCCTAAACTATAAAATGGGCATAGTGTCATCAAAATAAAATAAAATAAAGTGTGTAGAGCATTCAGCTGACTGTCTGGCAGAGACTTGAAGCTTAACTTGTCTTTGCTGCCACTTTATTTTAGCATTAGTTACTTACATAAATACCATGAAATCACATACTTTCTAAGCCTTGTATCATTCTGTAACTGATATTTCTCCATTTAACCAGACAGATTTTCCTCAAAGGGCCTTATTCATGCCAATGGGTAAGGGTAAGAATGACAGTCCCAGAGTGTTCTTTTCTACAGTCTGGAACTTGTTTCTGGTGAGGGGGCTGGAGCAACATCCGCAGACTGCCTGTCAAAGGGGTGGATGCCATTCTATTTGTTATTCAAGCATGAAGCTGAAGGCTTCTTGCTCAAGCTGTAGAGATGGGGATTGAGTCGAGGGCTTTCTGCATGTGCAGTTTACAGAGTTGAAATACAGAAGCTGACATTTCTATGACTTTCATAATCTTTTAAGTTAGTAGCCAGAGTCGAGGTGCACTGAGTCCACTGCCACCTCCTGGGTTTAGCGTAAGGTATGGTGAGAGAGGGGAAAGGAGCTGAAGCGATTGGAACTACCTGAGGATGGATTTGCTATACTTTTGCCCTGAGGAGCTGAGGACAGCCCCAGGATGTCGGGCTACCTAATGCCTGGGAACAGCAGTACTGTTCAGACTGCAGGTACCTTCAAAACAAGGGATACTAAGGAAGCAGTGAGGTAACACCTGTGTAGAAGGACTATCACTTTATTTCCTCCTTCCTGCAAATAGTTTGCCTTATCTTTTGGGCAGCAGAGCAAAATAAAATCGATGGGCATCTTGAGCAGGACTTCTTCCATATTCTGGAGTCACTGAGGGTTCAGGAACCAAGCCTGGACCATGTGCACAATATTGATGGTCCCCATAATACTTGCTGGTTAGCCAGCACTCGCCAGACCTACCCTGAAATCCTGCTGCTGCCCAGTGATTTGATTAAAAAAAGAAAGGAAGAGGGGATGGAGGATGTCACATGTTCATCTTGACTATTTACTGAACACAATCTCTGTGAAGCACCATCTCTAATGCAACAAACATTTACTAAGCACCTACTATGCTCTCTGTATGTGACACAAGTGCCATTATGCAGGAAGACAGAATGTACCCAAGGGTACGAAGAGTGTAGAATGTACCTAGATTTTACCTGGGGTCAGGAAGAGCTAGCAAAGTTTCTCAGAAATGGTGATATGTGAGGTGTACCTTAAACAATGGTATATGTTTCCAAGAATAAGTACTGCATGACAGATATCCAGGGTGTAATGCTGAGTGAAAGTGTGTATATATACATATATATATATATATATATATATGTATATATACACACACATACACACTTTTATATATAAATATATATGTGTGTATAGTGTATATATATATATCTTTAATAGCAAAACCTGAATGATCACAAAAAGCAAACATAAATACAAATTTAAGACAGATACTGTTTAACCTTTTCCATTTGTCTTCCATTTACACCTACTACACTTATCTGCATTATTATGTGATTAGAAAAAAACAAGAAGAAGTATACTAATATGTTGATCTGGGTAGTAAATTATGATGAATTTTTTACCTCTTTATATTCTGTTATAGCTTTCAAGATAACAGACCAAAAATAATAAACCTTTATGTAATTTAAAAAAATAGTCTCTCACCTGTATAGTCAAGTGACTTTAGAGAAGAGTGAGAAGAGCACTGAATGGGGAAAAGATAATATTTTCAGCAAATGGTGCTGGGAAAACTGGATATTTATATGCAAAAGAATGAAGTTGGACCCTTACCTCACACCATATACAAAAATTCACTCAAAATGGATCAAAGACCTAAACATAAGATTCACAACTGTAAAACTCTTGGATGAAAGTATAAAAGGAAATCTTTATGACATTGGATTTGTCAGTGATTACTTGGATATGAAACCAAAAGCACAGACAACAAAAGAAAAAAAGATAAATTGGACTTCATCAAAATTAAAAATGTTTTACATCAGAGGACACTATCAAGACTCTAAAAAGACAATCCTTAGAATAGGAGAGAATATTTGCAACTCCTATATCTGATAACACATTAATACCCAGAATATAAAAAGAACTCCTACAACTCAACAACAACAAAATCAACAACCCAATTCAAAAACAGACACACAGAATGTGGCATATACATACAATGGACTATTATTCAGCCATTAAAATGAATGAAATTCTGATACATGCTACAAAATGGATGAACTTTGAAAGCACTGTGCTAAGTAAAATAAGCCAGACACAAAAGGGCAACTACTGTATGGTTCTGCTCATATGAGGTACCTAAAATAGGCTCACTCTTTTTTTTTTTTTTTTTTTTTTTGCGGTACGTGGGCCTCTCACTGTTGTGGCCTCTCCTGTTGCAGAGCACAGGCTCTGGACGCACAGGCTCAGCGGCCATGGCTCACGGGCCCGGCCGCTCCATGGCATGTGGGATCTTCCCAGACCGGGGCACGAACCCGTGTCCCCTGCATCGGCAGGTGGACTCTCAACCACTGTGCCACCAGGGAAGCCCTAAAATAGGCACACTCTTGAAGAGAGAAAGTATAATAATAGAAGCTACCAAGGACTGGGGAAAGGGGAAGTGGAAGTTATTGTTCAATAGGTACAGAGTTTATATTTGGGATAATATGAAAGTTCTGGAAATAGACAGTGGTGATGGCTACAAGAAAAAAAAAAAAGATACTTCCAGAGGAAGGGAAGAGCACTCCAGGCACAGGAAAAGGAATATGCAAAGCCATGGAGGAATGAATTCCCTCATGTTTGAGAAGTCCAGTGAGGCTGCATTATTGGTTGTGCTGGGTAGAAAGGCTCATGTCTAGCCTGATTGGGAAGGGCCTTGAGCACCAGTCAAAGAGAAAAAACTTGAAAATATACAGTGCTTCTAGGTCCACCTTTACATGCCATGTTGTATTAGGGTTCTCCAGAGAAACAAAACCAGTAAGATATATATGTATATGTTTGTATACATCCATTTTATATATATATATATATATATATATATATACACACACACACATACATGGAGAGAGAGAGATAGAGAGAGAGAGAGAGGGAGGGACATGGAGGGAGAGACAGAGAAAGACAGATATTTATTATAAAGGAACTGGCTCACACAATTATGGGGGAGGCAAGTTCCAAGATCTGGAGGAGGATGGGTCAGTAAGCTGGAGGCTCAGGAAAGCCATGTGACCAGAAAGAGAGGAACCAGAATAGTTGTGAATAGCCCTAAATACTTTCACTGAATGTTCTGTACCCAATTTCTCTGTAGGTGTGGGGTTTTCCCCCACCACCAAGCAATTCTCTAACACCAGCTAGGTGTTCTACAATTCGACTCAGAACTGAACACTATCTACCCAGAGATAGCATCAGATCCCATAGGTTAAGGTTTCAGTTCCACAAGACTGCCTTCTGCTTCAGATGCCAGTGACAAGTTCAGGCTTGTATCTGTACTTCTGATCCACTGGCTATAAATCAGACGCTCCCACACCTCTCTCTCTCCCCCTGGGTTTGATTAATTTTCTAGAGTGGCTCAAAGAACTCAGGAAATCCATTTACTCAGTTTATTATAAAAGGATATAACTCAGGAACATCCATATGGAAGAGATGCATGGGGCAAGGTGTGGGGGAGGGGCACAGAGCTTCCATGCCCTCTCCAGGCATGCCACTGTCTCAGCAGCTCCATATGTTCATCAACCTAGAAGCTCTCCAAACCCAGTCCTTTCCAGTTTTTATGATGGTTTTATTATATACATAGGCATAATTAAGTCATTGGCCATTGGCCATTAGCCAATGGATTCCTCCAGCCCCTCTCCCCTCCTGGAACTCAGGGGGGTGGGACTAAAAGTTCCAACCCTCTAATGGCTTGGTTGCTTCTCCTGGCAACCAGGCCCCACCCTTAGTTGCTTTCCAAAAGTCACCTCATTAACATAACAAAAGACACCTTTGCTCCTCTAATCGCTTAGGAAATTCCAAGGGTTTTAGGAGCTCTTTGTTAGAAATGGGAATGAAGACCAAATATGTATTCCTTACTATAAATCACAATATCACAGCCACCTATGTTAATAAATCTATTACACACCAAGCAAAATTCTCCAAACAGAGCAGCTGACCACAAGTAAGAAAAAAAAGTCAGAGCCACATAGCTTAACAGAAACCTGACCAATGAGAAAGAAACATTAAGCAACATTAGGGACCTTTCTGGAACAGGTACCATGTCTTTTTCCTTAGCATTTCTACAACATGATTTATAACAAAGAAGAATGAGAAACCACAGCCTTGATCATGGAGCTTTTTTCTCAGAACTGTGCCTTGTGTGGCTGCCTATGGCAGTGGTGGTTCCAAATCTTCTGTATAGGAGGCGCCTGGAAATATAGACCTAATTAAGAGGAAAGCTGTGAGATTTGTCTTAAGGGTGGGTTTGCTTAGCAAGTTTGCTGTTTTTACTTAGAATGCATGTTTATTTGGAGTGGCTTAGGGTAGAGGGACTGCTGATGAATACCACAGGGAGATAAAAACCCCTCCAAGACCCCTCCTTGCACTGTCACTGGTCTGTGGCCACTGAAGGGAATCAGATGAATGTTGGGGCTCTGTCTCTTTAGACCAGAAGATATAAGCCAGTAGCCTATTGGGGTGGCCAACTATCTTGGTTTGCCTGGAACTGTGTGATTTTCCAAGATGACCTCTGACACTAAAACGGAGGCAGTCCCAAGCAAACCGAGATATTTTACTTTGTCATTAGGTGTTTTATTTCTTTTAAAGTTTGATTAAGTTAAGATCATTTAAAAATCAGTTTTCCTAAAAACATCCAGGTACATGTGTGTTTGTTCCTTGCGTTTTGGGGTTTCTTTTGTTTTTCTGTTTTGTTTAACAATTCAGAAGACCTGGCCACTCCGAGGCCTGTATTCCCTCAGGGCAGAAATTAACCAGGGCCAAGTGGTGGCAGCTGCCCCTTTAAGACAAAGCATGCGCCCTCCCTGTCTTCACAGCCCCCATCCAGATGCTTTCATTCATTTATATTACCTGTCCAGACTTTTGAGTCATGAGGCTGCACATCAGAAATACCTGAGTGGCCTATATCATCCCAGTACTTTGGTTGTACCTCAGACCAACTACATAAGAATCTCTGGGCATGGGACCCTGGTATATATGTAAAATATAAAGAACAGAAAATTCACATTTTAACTGTCTTAAGTGTACAATTCCGTGATGTTAGGTACATTGACACTGTTGTACAACTATCATCAACATCCATATGCAGAACTTTTTTATCATTCCAAACATAAACTCTGTACCCATTAAGCAATAACTCTCCATTCATCCCTCCCCACATCCTTTGGTAACCACTGTTCTTTCTACTTTCTGTCTTTATGAATTTGCCTATTCTAGGTAGCTCACGTAAGTGGAATCATACATTTATCCTTTTGTGTCTGGCTTGTTTCACTAAGCACAAGGTTTTCAAGGTTCACCCGTGTTGTAGCACGCGTTAAAGCTAAACAATATTCCATTGTATGTATAGAAGATTACATTTTATTTACCCATTCATCCATTGATGGGCATTTATTACCACATTTGGGCTATTGTGAATAATGCTGCTATGGACATTACTGTTCAAGTATCAGTTCAAGTCTCTGCTTTCAGTTCTTTTGCGTATGAGTGGAATTGCTGGATCATATGGTAATTTTATGTTTAATAGTATCTCTATTTTTAAAGCCCCTCAGGTGATTCCAGTGTGGAGACAAGGTTGTGAACTTCTGTCTTAGAGCTTGTAACCTCTGAAGAATCTGTACCTCCTCATTCCAAAGGTGGGGGCCGCGGGGGGCGGGGGTCAAGCAGCACGTGGGCTGCTGAATGGATTTAGTCACAAAACAGGAGCTTAAGGACAATGTTAAGAGTACAGAGAAAGTCTTTCTACCTTTTCCCTCAAGCCTTTGAAAAGAATTCTCTGCAGCCCTTTATTGAACATTTCTATCAGCCTTCCAGGAGAGCAACTGTCAAAGAATATTTTAAATTTCATTATATGTACAGCTCTAAAATATTAACTCAATCTGTAGAATTTTATAAAAATGTACTGGATTGGAAAATGACACAAAAATAATATCCACTGGTTTTCTTTTATAATATCATCCAACTGAAGTGACACAATTTGGAGTAGCGTAGTTATTAAAATGCAGCTGCGTGCTGGCATGAGTGTCACTTATATTTAAAAGCAAAGTAATTTTACATTTGCTCTCTTATTTGTTGTCCTGGTGATACCAGGAGATCTGTGGATTCAGTGACTTCATCATATGGTCTTGTTCCTTCTACCATACCACTTTAAATGAAGACTGGAAGCTTTTCGAATCCTTTTTTCCCAGGGGAATTTATGAAATGTCAAAATGGTCACATCAGCCACTTGGATTAGCCTGGGAATGAAGACTTAATTTAGTCATGGGAATAGAACAGGGATATTTCCTTGAAGTTCTTTCACCCTCCTGGTCTTTCTCCTCTGAAAACATTCCATTATGCTGTATCATTGTCCAAATAGGAACACGTACAACTGAACTCAATTTATCAGAGATATCATTTAGGGCTCTTCATTTTCCAAGTGGTAGGAAACCCAATTTAAGTGCTTAAACACTGAAGGGAAGGGCTTCCCTGGTGGCACAGTGGTTGAGAGTCCGCCTGCCGATGCAGGGGACACGGGTTCGTGCCCAGGTCTGGGAAGATCCTACATGCCGCGGAGCGGCTGGGCCTGTGAGCCATGGCCGCTGGGCCTGCGCGTCCGGAGCCTGTGCTCCGCAACGGGAGAGGCCACAACAGTGAGAGGCCCGCATACCAAAAAAAAAAAAAAAAACACTGAAGGGAGGTAACGAGTTCATGTAATCTAACAGCTGTCCGGTGGGCTTCAGATGAAACTCGATCCAAAACTTCAAACAATGTCACCAAGTTTTCACTTCCCTCTGTCTCTCTGTCCTAGAAGGCACAGCGTCGGCTTCATTCTCAGGTGGCTAAACTGCAGGTCTGAACTCTCCCTTTATGCTAGCAAAAGACCTGCCATAGTTCTGCTTCTTCCATCCTTACACCACACTGTCCTGGGGGAGTCATGAGTGTCTCCTCTGGTAAAGCTAGCAGAGGCACCAATTTCATCCAAAAAACATGGCTGACAATGGAAAGGAGGTGTTTTCCCATATGACAGTCAACATTGTTTTTAGGAAATGGGAAGAATCCATTCTGAGCAGCAAACAGCATGTGTCTACTATACCAGGAGTGTTCTGACCAATGCAGAGCAGAGTATGACTCTTACTTCCCCTGTTCTAGAGCAGAGTTATCCAACAGAACTTTCTGCAATGACGGAAATATTCTATTCAATGCTGTCTAATACCGCAGTCACCTAACCACATTTGACTACTGAACACTTGAAATGTGGCTGATGTGACTGAGGCACTGGGTTTTTTATATTATTTAAATTAAACTTAATTTAAATAGTCACAAGTGGCTAAGGGCTGCCATAGTGTGCAGTGCAGTTCTAAAAACTTAACTTCCATTAAAGCAACTGAAGATCACATTTCTTTTTTTGGCAGGCACATAATATTATTTATAGTACATAATGGAGCTTATTATCAACAAAATTCCAGAACTTTTTTTTTCTGTTTATGAGGCCACTGAGTCATGTCTTTGCCATTCTGTACATTTGTAATTAATTATTTAGACCTAAGTTCAACAGTTTACATTTACTCCAGATTGAATTATCAGGGTATCCCCATCCTTAAAGAAATTGTTTATCCTGACTTTTTATCCATGATATTACTTAGTCTACCAACCTTATGTTGGTCTCTATGATGAAGCTGATCTATCCTAGAGGAGGTTTGGGCTTGCTTGCTTGCCTGTTTGTTTGTTTGTTTTTAAACTTGCAGATTAGAAATGGCCTTTAAGAATCTATGACACTTCTGCAATTACATGTAGATTGGTGTGTGCTTCTGTTTATGTTTTTTCTCTTTCTTTTTTCTTTATCTGTAGGAAAAGAGTCCAATACCCTCATTATATTTTCAAACCTTAAAACTCAATAATTAATCATTTGTATCTCTGCACAAATTATTAAGCCAAGGCAGAAACCTGTGGCCTACTGTTAAAAATGGCCCTCTGGTTTAACAACAGTGTTTGCCCCAAGCCTGTCTCTGGCTATTAGCTACCCTGCTCTGTGCCATAACTTCAGCCAACCATGAGGCAAAGCCACAAAAATCAGAAATTAAGTTTTGACTTCCTTCAAAATCTTCCAACTGTTATTCACTCTCTAGAGCCCTTAGGTAGGTGTTTTTGTATTTTCTCCACATTTTATAGTTTATGTGTAATGATATTCTTAAATATCATTATATATATTATTATCTTACCTTATTCATTCTTATATACACAGATAGCATTTATTTAACCAGACCTACATTAATGAACATTTAGAACTTCACCTTTTTTTTTTTTTTTCTTTTGGCCAGTCAATCTTTACTGCTGTGAACTTACTATCCTAATTTGTGCCTTTCTGCGCATAAGTCCAAGGAGACAGTGAGTAGTGGAAGTGTGGCTTATAGAGTGTGTACATTAAGGTTATAATATATGGTAGCTGAAAGTCTGGAGACATTATTTTATCACAAATTATATCATTGTATCAACAAACTATTTTGTATGTATTAATATACATAATAAATGCCCAAAATATATCACATGAATCAAATGTGCTAAAATGTTTTCAGACACGGCAGGCACCTCCAGACACTACCAAAATGTCTATGAGTGTTAAATACTTTATATATAAGTAACCAAGGGAACGCTGAATTTTTTTTCTCTAGAAGGTTTGAAGAAGAGGCAATTCTAATTATCTGCAGTAGGTTAAAGATGGCCACTAAAAGCTACAGGGCCACAGAAACTAGAGGCAGATGGGCAATACCAAGTACGCTTGGCTATATTGGTGCCCTAGCTCTCATCTTAAAATGGGGCTCAGAATAGGAGCAAGAAAGTTTGCATAAATGAAAAGGAGCCTGATCTCAACTGTCCACCGCCTAATGTATGCCAGCCCTGCTCTAAACAAACAGCAGACTTTTCAAAGAGCAAATGTTAAGGATTATTAAACCTTCGTTTTTTAATTTCCATTTTGATTCACAAATCACAGGAGGCTATGATCTTATTTTATGATTCCTTTTTTCCCATGCAGCTAAAATGAGCAACCTGACATTTATTAGCTGGTAAAGGTAGTTTTTCTATATGGCGTTAAATATTCTTTTTCATGATGGTGTTTTACTTTACAAATGGCAAATAGATCATGATGTGACCTGTGTAGAAATGTTTTCAAAGGAGGTTTGAGAATTCTGAAAAATTCTCCTTATTGTGTAATGGGTTGAAATCCCACTATCATGTCTGACACACTCTTTGCTGGCATCACTCACTGTACTTATAAGAGAAAGTTAAGTGAACATGGAAAAAGACTTGGTGCTTCCATCTCGTATTCAGCAAAGTTAATTTTCTTATGAATTCTAAGAACACAAAGATCCGTTGCTATGACTTTTTCATACATTTTTTCAATCAGGTGTTCATTTATGAAATACTTACTGAACATCCATGTTGTGCTAAGTGTCAGTCTAAACCCTGTGGGGAATACAAACATGAAATATCCTACACCACCTTACAGCAGGGTCCCACTTAGTTTCTTGCCCAGTATGGTTTCAAATGCTACGCTCTTTATGTAGGTTAAAGTGAAGGTATCGATATTTTAAAAGAAATACAGTTTGTACCCTCATGGAGTTTACAGTCTAGTAGAGAACGTAAATGTGAACCAAAAAATTACAAGTGTGTGAATTCACAGTGAACTGAAAGTTCTAACCTTGCTTTTTAACTTACAATCAGCTGAATTATTCTCTCCCTCTCCACCAGACAGCCAACATCCAATATAAATGAGTTCCTTGCTTTTCAATTCCTCCCTTCATTTCATTCTTTCTCCTACCTTATTTCATTCTCCCTTCCACGTAATATTTATTTATGGGGTGTCTCCCACGTGCACAGCGCTGTGTTAGAGCAGGAAGTGTCGATGTAAATAAGACACATGGTGAGAGAGGAGCTATGTCCACTGGTGCTCTTCTCATAGCATCTGATGGTCCAAAGGCAGGTTTTCCCCTCATAGCTCCCACATGTAATCATGCATTTTCCTTCTCTCATCAGTCCTAAGAATGCCCAGGGCTGTAAATCAGAAGGTTGTCCCATGGCAAACAATTTACTGAGATTTGGGAATAGCTGGACAGTATTTCCCATGGAATGAAGGCAGGCTAAATGGCCAAAGTTTACTGAAGCTCTTCATACATTGCTTAAGACTAGAATTCAGAGTCAACTGCCTGGGGCTGCTTTCACTCCATCCTTCCATCCAAGAACCACAGAGATGAAGTAAATTAGCCACAGGAATAGGGATTTCTTCCAGGCTGGAGATATTACAATCCTTTTCTGAATATAAGAGTTGGCTTAAAAAGGGAGCATTCACTACTGAGGGGATAACCATGAAGAGGTCTTGTGGTTATAATAGTTTTATGATTATTTTGGATCTCTGTAAAGACTCCTGTGTTTGAGTAACTGATTCCCCACTGGAGAGAATCACACAAACATTCCTTAACATTAGTCTGTGGCTTTGTTAGACAAAATTCAAAGAGCTCTGTGTCCATTCCAGTCCCCAGTCATACCCCAAATCTGTCATTCACATGACTGTGGATTCTTTCAGAATTAGACTCTGGGTCTTCTGTATTTTTAAAAAATTACATATGCTAAAATAGTCTGGGGGAAGTCTATACTATGTGTTGAAAATAAGATATTTAGGGAGGGTGGGAGGGAGGGAGATGCAAGAGGGAAGAGATATGGGGATATATGTATATGTATAACTGATTCACTTTGTTATAAAGCAGAAACTAACACACCGTTGTAAAGCAATTATACTCTAATAAAGATGTGAAAAAAAAAGATTTTTAAGTCAGATTGCTATCCTCCAAAAACATATAGATAAGGAGGTGATATTTGTTCATTAAAATGCACATATACATATATATACATACCTCCATACCTACACATACATACATATATGAAGAAACAAACAAGTTGGAAAATATTTACCCTTTTCTTCTATCATCTATCAGTTGATGAGGACATACTGTCTAAGCACCTACATCTTGGGGGAAGTCTACCCTACATGTTGAAAAGAAAAGATGTTTAAGTCAGATCGCAGTTTACCAAAAGCCTTTAGATGAAGATATATATATATGCATATATATATGAACATTCATAGCAGCTTTACTTTGGTACTAGAATGAAAACACCAGGTTTCCATTTGTAGGAGAATAGAAAAAGTGTGATATAATTATAAAATGGAGTGCTCCTCAGCAATTTAAAGGCATGAACCACTGCTACACATAGCCACATGGATAAATTGCCAAAACATTTTTTCTGAGCAAAAGAATTCAGATACAAAAGAATACATATTGATTGGTTCCACTGAAGTTCTAGGACAGGAAAAGCTAATCTATGATTATAACTCAGAAGAGGATGTGCTTCTGGGGTGACCGGATGGTAGGAGGATTTAACTTGGATAAAGCACAATGCAGCTTTCTGGAATGATGGAAATATTCTGTATCTTGATAGTGATATGGTTTACATCAATGAATTCATGTGTTAAAACTGATCAAATTACATACCTCAGTGTATACTTCATTTCACTGTATGATTATTATACCTCAAAGATGTTTATATAAAAGAAAAATTATATAAAATATTTTAAAAATAAAAACATAGATACCCAATGTCACTTATGCATAAAAACCACAAAAATCTATATATTTCTACTGATACAAATATGTCTATGTGTATAATTTAAAGCAATATTTTGACTTAAAAGAATCTGACTTAGTAGCTTAGCTGTTCCTGACTCAGCACTAATAATAACTAACAGTAGCATTATATCGTTTATATTTTATGACAGCCTTTATAAAGTGCCTTATTTTATTTGCCCAATTTGACACATAAAGCCACTGAATATTCGAGAGTAACAGGACTTGCCCAGGGACATATCACTGTTGAGCAGTAAAGCTGGAACTTGAACGTGTGTCCATGTTTCTCCAGAATTTGAACCTTTAACTACTGCATTACACTTCTCTCCACAGAAAGGCCACAGGCATTCTCTAGGGATCCCTGGGTCTGTCTAGGACCTCAGACAAGCTCTCCAGGCACTTTCCCTGTCCTCCATCCTTGCTTTCTTCTAGGCCTTCCAGTAGCTATCCTATCACTTTATACCTGGTTCTAGCCTTCCTACCCAGCTCTTTCAGACAGATGCTTCATTTAGAATATCTCCTTGGCTTTTGCCTTTCATTTTATGTTTAGATATTGCCTTTTAGCTCCAACTTGGCTAAACATTCTGCAGCCCTCAGGCTCATCCTTCTCCACCAATGCAAAACACCCTGGCCCTCAGGACACTCACCTAAGTCTAGAACCCTGCACCCAGATTTTCCAGGAGGGGACTCTAGATAATTTCTCTCACCTTGTAAATGAAACCTTATCCAGAGTGGAAACACTGAACAAGTCTCCTTGCTGAATTTGTTTAATGAGACTAGACATCTACTTCCTTTCTACCAAGAAACTCTAAATTATTTTTTAAGCAATGGGATGGAGATAATTTTACTATTCACAGCACAAAATTCAAACGTGCTGGCTCTAAGGAAAAGCAGTCTTTATCAGAGTTTTAAACATCTGACTTGCAGATTCTGAAAATTCAACCACTTTATGTTTTCCAAAATTCAAAAATTATTTCGAAAGCTAAGGCTAGATCTGGCAAGAAAGCAAGAGAAATAAGTAATAGGTTAGAATGTAAAACAAACAACCTTTCAGCAAGCTATGCCTTTTAACCCCGGGAAATACTCTGGTGCCTTGGAGAACACAGGTCAATGTATCGGTCTTCCACTTTATTAAATTATTAGTATTAAAAAATAACTCTGAGCAAGCAACAAAACACAGCACAGTGTTTTCTACAAATAAAATTTAATTTGCTATCTCAAGAGCTGCTGGCTTTTATCGCTGAAGATTGGAGCATGGTATTTTCAGGCAGAAAGTTTTTTTATTTTTTTATCTAGTTTGGAGGAAACAGGGCCAACATCAGTTCCAAATATTTTATTTCAAACATAAAGCACAGAACCAATACTAATAAACAACAGGCTCTTATGCCAACATTGGTGCATGTTTCTGTTATTGCATTATATTCCATAAGAGTTATTGTGCATAATTAAATAGAAAAAAACCCCTTGAACTTGGAATTATAAAACCGTCACCACAAACCAACAATTCCACTTGATGTGTATTAAGTCATTAAATTTATTAGAAAAAAAAGGAGGTGGGGAATATTTTTTTTTTCCTTGTAAATCATTAAAAAGGCATGAGGGTTGAAAGCGTAGCAAACGGCCCATACGTTTGCCTAGGGAACTACTGCAGAAGAAGGCACTGCAATTCAGAACAGAAAATGAGGTTTTCTTGAAACTAGAATGGCCTATTATTAAAATGACAACCCCAAGCGCTATTAGGAAGAAAGGACTTATAATGTAAATGTTGGTCCCCGAGTCCTGGATAAAGAACGTTTGGGGTGTGGGGAGGCTGGCCATGGTCTAAAGACTCCCACAGTTGAACAGTTCATGAGAATGGGCTGCCCTGGGGTCTGTGAAAGGCAAGATCCAGAAAACACATGATAAGTTGGCACCTGGCTTCCGGACAAGGGTCAGCCCAGTGTGCACCACAACCACACCAATAGCTGAGACAATGGTTTTGCAACCAGTTATTTCGGCATAAGAAATTATGTCAGTCTAGTCATTTGAAGGATTATCACAACTCATGTCACAATCCAGTCTGTGTCAGCACCGTGAGTTTTCTCTGAAAAGCTTTTTCTTAATGTGTTATAACTGGGAAGCATTAATGAAATGGGCAGGAGTAGAGAGAAAGGGATTAAAGTTGCCAGGGACAGATACCCATTCAAACTGGCTTAGATAAAAACACATCCTTACTGAAGGGAAAGTCAAGGGCATCCAAAGATTGGACCCTGAGTTAGTTAGACCACTTAGGAACCTGTATTGGAAAGTGGGGTATAGAGGCTCCTCCATCGGCCTCATGGAGTTACATTGAACCGTCTGGGAGAAGGGGTTATAAGGAAATAGAGTACATTTCTATTTTCTCCGGTACTAGCTGGATATCTGCTCTGTTTTTCTTAATCCATGTCAGCTCTTTTTTTACTGATGGCTTTGTTGCTCCTTACTAATTTAGGTTTGTGTGTGGTGTTCAATGCCACGACCCAATGCTGACCCCAGCTTTACAAGACATCCCATCTAACTGACTGCATCTTTCTCTTCTGGTACTTTTTTTTTTTTTTTTTTTTTTAATTAAAGGGAACTTCTTGGCTTAGTCAGGTCATAGATTTACTCCTGGTCCAATCAGTAGTGGCCAGAATTGGTAAGCTTCCCAATCACCAGGGTGGGAACAGAGTCTCTGAGAAGGGGATGAGGACACAGCAAACAAAATAACTAGACCATCCACAATCATACAACTATATGCTTAGCCCTTGAGTAGTCAGGAATTGAGCCCACAGAAACTATATGCTATCACAGGATTATATATGTATATCTCCTAAATGATTTCTGTAGTTCTCCAATTCTAATTTTTTCACACTGTAATACTTTTCAAACTGAGATGTAGACTGCAATCAACCTATACATTTAATACAGTGTTTTTTTTCCCCTTCACATAATAGCTGCTATTAAATTGATGATGTGTCATAAGTTCAAGTTTCTCCAAAAACTGAGGAAACATGAAAAGCGTGATTCTACCGGCTCATAGTTCTGTTAAAAGCTAAAAATCAAATCTCTTTGTATAAAATTACTATTAAGCACCATCTTCCTAACTGCTCTGTTTTTGTCTCACTTTCGTTTGAAAGATGACAATTTCATCATTTCAACAGGTAATTCCCCAATCCCATCATGTTACCCTGTCCTCTGATATCATGCGTAAATCATCTCTCCCTGGATTAACTCATTATTTCAATTAAAGCCCTTGATATATGTCAGAGACATGCCCTTATTTGTGACAGAGCCATAAAAATGTGTTGCTTTAATTTCTTCAATAAATCAGTTTTTCTATTCCATTCCCTTAATTATGTGCTGTTTTTCTCTGGAATCACTCCAATGTCTAGGATTTTTTTTTTTCTTCACCTAGAAGTGTTTCCAAAATTTAAATAAGGGATGCCAATATTGCCTGACCACCCTACCCTTCCTCTTTTGTGATGCTGCCTTACAAGCAGTTCTGAGTGAGGACTTCCACCTTGCCAGATAATTCAACAAAAAACTAAACTACATTCATCCACCATGATTCCTCACAGGGCATTTGTCCAACAGTCAAGACAGGCCATTGGGGATTATTTTCACACAGAGAACTAATCTTTCACCTTCTCTTCCGATGGAATTTCCTCTTACTATTTTCTAATTTGGGAGTTATTCATTGAGCCTGGAAGTTAGCAGCAGATGCTATATGCTGGCATCATCAGGAAGTGGCAGGATGTGATAGAAAGACCACTCTCCCTCAACCCAGTTTTAGTTCAGGTTGTGACATGGACAGAACACCTGGCTTCAGGAAAGGAGTTGACATCTCTGGCCTAGTAAATGGCTAAGAAGGTGAGCAGGACTAGGTGATTCCTAAGACTCCTTCAGCTCTAACATCCCAGAGGATCGTTTCTTAATAATCCAGTTAATATTTTTCTGAGTTCTCACAGGCTTAAAATCATACCAAGTCCTGGGCCCATACCTGTAATACCTCACCAACCCTGCATTCATTAAAAATAGTCTGCACCTGTCAGGAAGATACCATCCAGGCTCTTCCAAAGTCCCACCCCCTACCAGATGTGCATGCACGCGCACACGCACACACACATATACATCTTACTTTGGAAGAGAACCTTTAGGGAGTCCTGTCCTATCGGAGTTCAGCTCCTTATCTTTATTCCCTGACAGATACACACACAAAAAGAAATGATGTCCCCATCCTTCACTGTGATGAAGAGTGCACACTGCCTTCCCCTCTGATAACCTAAAGAAGGAACGATTTATCTGGAATGATTTATGCTGTTTTCCAACAGTCTGATTATAAAGCTGGTTAATACAACATAAACTTGCCTAATAGACCATGGCCTGCCCTTCAAACTCCTCTTTGTGTTTTTGTTTTAGGACATCCTTTCTTTAGGCCCCATCCCCTTGATATGCAACAGCCATACCTGGACTGAATTGTCATCATGATGTGACCTCGCCCTGGTTTTGAAATTTGGAACCCTATTTATCTGGATTCTGGGTTCATTTCAGATCACAATGCCGCTAGTTAAATGAAGAAATCACTGCCAAAATTAAGTAGACGTGATACCAAGTCCTTTAAGCTCCTAAGAGGCAATCTCTCATGACCTGCTGAGTCATACAGTGTTTGTTATATGCAGATTACTGGAGAAATCCCTAATTGGCCTTTTGTCAATAGTTATTTTTGCAAGGTCTTCATTACTTTCTAATTGACCAAATTTATTTTCTTCATTTATCTCATTAAAGACAGGTTTAGAAGTAACCTCAATTATGTAGCTTTTCTAATGGCATTCTTCTTCCAGGCATGCCCTCATTTCTAAATAGGCATTTATTCTACCCTCAGTGTCTGTCTGTCCACCTATCTATCTATCTATCTACCTATTTATCTATCTAATCTATCTATGTAGGTCTAATTGACTTTGAAAAGTCACCAGTAGTTGGATGTCTAGATTTACAGCCTTTGGTGTGAACAACGTTGCTCTCAGTAGCATCTCCCCATCCCCAAGTACAATATGCACTGAATGACTTGCCTGGGTTAGCAGGAACCCCAGCCCCTCCATTTCCTGACCATTCTACGATGAAGTCGTTGTTCATCTGTCTTGCCCAGTGAAGCCAGAACTCTGATGTGTCTTCCTAAACCTAAAGAACTCCCCCACTGCTGCAAAGAGCTGGTTGTTCCAGAATGAACTATACCCCATGAGGCTCCAGGTTCTCTGTCCTTGCCAATGCAAGTGCAATAGGTCTTCAATGCTACGTTTGGTTTGTTCCATGGCAAAACTGCTCTGGGGACCCG
The DNA here is from genome assembly GCF_964165515.1 of Mesoplodon bidens. Lineage (NCBI taxonomy): Eukaryota > Metazoa > Chordata > Mammalia > Artiodactyla > Ziphiidae > Mesoplodon > Mesoplodon bidens. The sequence continues at coordinate 136,492,577 of NC_138160.1, read as the reverse complement.
AATTACAGTTTGTAATTTACAGTTTGTAATACAATATAGTTTGTATCTGTGCGTGTGTATGTGTTTTAATTCACTGAAAAAGCTGCCTCCCAAGGCTCAGTGCTGCACCCAGAAGATCTGAATCAGAGCAGGTTCCAGGGTCTTCTGCCTCTTGGGCAAAGAAGAACCATCCCCTTCTTTGTAACAAGGGGCTAAAGTCCTAGATCCATGTATTTCAAACCTCAGAATTGTTTATTTCAGGAGTTTTGAGGCCTCTCCTCTACCCAGTGAGCTGGCCAAAGCCACTCAGGCTACTCCAACAGATCCAGACAGTTTAGGATTTTAGGAAAAAGGAGGAGGGGCTCAGTCTTGACTCTCTCAGAAGGTTCCTGGGCTCCTATGTAAATGTCCCCCCACCCCACTCTTCCTTTGCCCTTGAGCAGCCATAGTGTCTTTAGTCAGGTACCTCAGTACACCCTCTAAATGTTCTCCACAGACATTAAAGCATTTGCTAATGTCTTCTTTCAGCATTTCCCTCTGCGGCTCTATCCACACCTGGTTGACCACTTTAACTGTCTGCTTGGCTGGCAAACTTGGCCCACCAAACACAGTGAGGATGTGGGTGTCTTTCATTGAATAAACTGCTTTTACTGTTTTTTATTGGCTTGACCAGTCAAGCAGATGAAAAGAAGTTACATGTGCTTTTAAAAAATTAAACCATTTTTGGCACTTTGACCAGTGGTTTGATGAAATCTAACTGATTTTTACTTGACTTCGACACAAGTTAAAGCTTAAAATTTCTTTCACTTATGGGCCTCCTCTCCTTGCTAAGTGTAACCCACAGGACTAGTCCAGCTAGTAATGACTCTCCATTTGTCAGTTTTCTCATGAGCTACTTGGGCATAAAATCTGATGCTCCCTCCTCACGGCTTGAGATCAAGGCCTTTGAATACAGTTGGACACAGGGGTCCTTATCCTGGCTTTGCCCCTCACTAGCTACATGATCTCTGGCAAATTACTTCACCTTCTTTGTGCCTTAACATTCAACTGTGAAATAGGTACATTAAGAGAATCTGCTTGATAGAACTGTTGTGAGGAATCAAGTAGATAATGCATGAAGTATCACAGTAAACAATAAATGGTAATGACAGCTAAGTTTATAGAGCATTTTCTGTGAATCAAGCCCTGTGCTAAGAGCCTCTAAGATTATCATACTCTTTGCTATCTATTATTTGTCCAAGTTATTTAAATTCCACAAATATTTGGTCATGACTCTGTAATGAGGGCTTTTGTGGACCCAAGGATTAGCAAGATAACATCGATGATCAATTGGTTTATATTCTTGAAAAAAGGACTAAGACAAAGACACAAAAAAAGCATGCTCCAGAGAGATCTACAGGGACTTCCCTTGTGGCTCAGTGGTTAAGAATCCACCTTCCAATGCAGGGGACACAGGTTTGAGCCCTGGTCCGGGAAGATCCCACATGCCACGGAGCAACTAAACCCATGCACCACAACTACTGAGCCTGCGCTCTAGAGCTCACGAGTCACAACTACTGAGCCCGTGTGCCACAACTACTGAAGCCCACACTCCTAGAGCCCATGTTCCCGGGACAAGAGAAGCCACCACAATGAGAAGCTCATGCATTGCAATGAAGAGTAGCCCCCGCTTGCCACAACTAGACAAAGCCCACACACAGCAACGAAGACCCAACACAGCCAAATAAATAAATTAAAAAAAAAAAAAGAGAGATCTACAAAGTGTTAGGAGGGCACATAACAAGGGGAGATGACTCCTCTAGGGGCACAGGTGATATTAAGAGGCCTTCTTGAAGGAAGAAGTATTTAATGACGGGTTTGTTTAAACAGGCAATAGTAAAAATAAGAAGAAATGAGCAATAATGACAGCAGCTAGCACTTGTAGAGTGTGTCTTGCATGTCAGACACTGTGATAAGCAGATGACTTACAGTCTCACTTAACCGACCCCATGAATTAGGTGTTATTTATCACACACACACCCCCATTTTATTCACAAGGCTGAGGAAAGTTAAATAACTTTCCCAAGAATACATATCTCGTAAGGTGGAATCAGGATTTGGATCCAGAGCCTGTGTCCCTATGAAGAGACTGCTTTCTGGTAGTAGGGAAGGAGGTGACCGCACAGCTGGCAGGACGAGTTCACACACACATAAAAGAGGGGTCTGCAACCGTGTTCAAGGAACACTGGGTACTTGCACTGGGCTACAGGAGTGACGAGAGAAGGGCAAGAGTAGGAGATAAGGAGGAGAACGTCAGTTGAAGTGCCCCGCAGAGAGACGGCCGTTAGGTACATCGCAAGGGCAGGAAGTCACACCGTCAGAGATGTGCTTGAGGAAGGCTAATTTGGAAAGGGACTTCACTAAGGCTGAACTGACAACATGTGGTGACTGGTTGGGTTCAGGGAGGTGAAGGTGAGGCAGGAGCTGAAAACAATTCCCAACTTTTTCACTGGGACATAATGCGGGGGAAAGTATGTCGATCACGATGGCGTCAATCGCATGTAAGACTTTGCCTTTCACTCCTGCTCTTCCCAAAGTGCTTAAATGTGAGGATTCACTCTCCTTTTCTCTCACTGAAGAGTGTTAAGATTCCTCAGAGAATCTCTCTATGGAACTGGGGAAGGGGAGACGCTTTCCCACGTCCTTTCAGGAAATCACACATCCACGCAGCTTCCCTAACCACAAGCATAGCACACATTATGGTGACTGGATCCTTGCCAGGAAGGGAGATAGAAATAAGATAGAAATGCTAGGGACCAGAAATTGAAATCTCTCCTTGTCACTTCTAATTTACATCACTGTAGGCCAAGTCACTGATTTCTGTGCACAAAATGATCTAATTTAATCCCATTAACCACTCCATGAGGCAAGCAGGGTTCATCCCATTTTATAGAGTCAGTAAACTGAGGTTCAGAGAAATTAAGTAATTTACCAGTGATAAAGCTGGAGTTCAAGCTCAAAAGTGTGGGAGTGATCAGTTCATTGAAATCTCAAAAAAAGTAACATTCATTTCTTGCTAGTCATCAGAATCTCTCTTTTAAGTATTCTGAAATATCATATACACCTTCTTGGGTGAGCTTCCTTCCAGTTCTTCCTCACCTTTTAACACAGATGTTTCCAGAGCAATTTTCCCAAACACCTTAGGTTTTGCTGAAAGAGGCTCTTGCATAATTCCAACCCTGGCCAAACTCCCTTAATGGTGTTATTTCATACCATATGCATTGAGGTTGGCCTGAGTCAGCCATTTTTTTTCACTTGTGATTTTTTTCTCCCCCTGCCCCCTTCTTTTCCAGTCAATATTCATTTTAAATGCAAGAAGCCAGCCTCCTTTTCAGCTGACAAGCTGGTTGTTCACACGTCTTTCAGGTGCATAACTGACAAGTGCCTACTTAGGTGTGGGGCTGACTCTAAACATTCAAGAAAGAAATATTCAAGAGAGAAAAGGCAGAGGAAGCCAGCAATTTGCTGAGCAAAGAATGTGGTGATCATCAGAGCCCAAGTGATCCTCAAATGCTATTGTGAAAAAGCCTCTTGATTAGGAAAGGTGAGAATGGCAGCCTTCAAGCCTCCCATCTCCAGCCCCTGTGTGCTCTTTCCTGGTTGTTTCCTGGAGTGCAAAGAATCTGCTCACCAGGGGCAACAAGAGCCCCTCTTCCAGATACACTTCATTCAGCCCGAATCCTACTGCTCCTCATCCCTCCTAGGGGATTTAGTAACTCCTTCTTTCTGGGAAAATTGCCTGCCTGGTGGTATTTCAACACTGGCTGCACACTTGAATTACCTGGGACCTCTGAAAAATGCCAATATCTTAGCCCCACTCAAGCCCAGTTAAATTAGTGTCCATGGAGGTGGGTCCTGGGCAGTGCATTCTTCAGGCAGTATGCTAGTCTGGAACTTTGTAGAATAGCCCTCAGTTTAGATGTGTCTGATGTTTTCCTCATGGTTGGACTGCCATTATGGGTTTGAAGAGGAAGACCACAGAGGCAAAGTACCCTTGTCATCACAGGATAGTGCCATTCTCACCACAGCTTTGGGCTTTGCTTTTGAGAATAACTATGCTAAACTGTAGCTTGAGAGTCAGATGGCCTGACCGCACATGGACCCACTACCTACGCCCATATGATCTCTGGCAAGTCCATTTCTCTATGTCTCAGATGCTTCATTTGTAAGCTGGAGTAACAATCCACCTGACTTATACATTTATAACATTTAGAATGATGTTGGTAAATATTAAAGAAATGATAACCATTCTTATTACTTATCATTATTAATCATGATCTTGGGCAAATTTCTCCCATGTTTCCTTAAACATGCTATATAGGAGTTGAACTAGATGATATTTAAGGTGCCTTTAAATTATAATATTCTTGGATTCTGGACAAACATTAAGTTGGTTTGCAATTGAAAAAAATAAGTGGACTCATCAATGTATGTTGACTTACAAATCCCCATTCTAATTCTCTAATTACCTTTGTAACTGAAAGCTGAATTAGCAATTATGCCAATATTAGTTAAGTTCCTCTACATCTCAGAATCAGCTACAATGTATAGGAAAACACTGGACATAGAATGAGAAGATATGAGTTAAATTAGGGATGGGAATTGATATTATTAGTTGATAAGTTAGGACACAGTTGTGTTTCAGTACTAAAGATGGGTTTGCCTTGACCCAGCCAAGCAACCTTGAATGGGTCCTATCAGGACCACCATGGTGTGGAGGGCTGGGTTAGGTGTATGATCTGGGGTGGTGGAGATGAGCAAGGTGTGGCAGAGCAGCGTGGGAAAAAGAATCATCTTGAGAAGCACTTGGCAGTCCCCATCTAGCAGGTGTGAATTGGCTAGCATAGCTCCAGGCTTCTCCCTAAAGTGTGCCTGGCAGTTCAGTTGCAGGATTAACTTGAGATTCCTCACCTGTAAAGTGAGTGTAATAATTCCCAGCTCTCGGACTACTGAGCAACTTTAATGGGACTACCCATTTAGAAAAGCTTTGCAAGCATGACAAAACGTTCTTCAGATGTATTATTATTTGTGAACAGCTAGGATGGAAAACAGTGAGCAGTGAGTGGATGGGCTTATATTTGTACAAGGGCACATATTTCTTCCCATCTACAAAGCTCAATGATGTGGCTCAATGGACAAGCATGGCAGAGACAAGCCTTGCTTTCTATCATGTTGAGGAGGTTTCCCCTCTTATAAATCTTGAGGCCACTGGGGTAAACTTTAGACCAACTCAGTCAAACAAAAGATACATAGGAGTCTAGATTCAGCAAAGTTGGGAACTAACAGCAAATTTGCTTCTCTCAGATAAGAGCCTCTCTTAGTTAACATTTTAAATTTTAGTGGGTCAATAATTTAAGAGCCCAGTTTGCTTGGGTTGTGGGGCTTTTTTCTTCCTCTTATGAAGAATACTTTTGCAAGGGTAAAAGCACTGAGCAGGGCATTCCTGCAAAATTCTTTAGGAAGGGGAGGGGACGTTAGTCTGTCTCAACATGTCTACTCTTCTGTTGAACCACCAAAGGCTAGTTCCTGATTTTTATTTTAATACTAGTCTTATGAGATTCAGGGTGATGAATCTGATCCCAAAATCTGAGAAACGTGGCTTGAAACTGGGACTATCACAGAAAATAGAGGTAGAATGCAAAAAAAGAGGTTTTGCTGTTCAATTATTGTCCAGGTTAGTGCATTCAGACTGTGTCTAAAATGAACCAATGTAGTCACTTAGAAGGTGTAAATGTCAATAAGCTCTTTCTTTCATGTAGAGCAGAGGTTCGCTAACTACAGCCCATGAGCAAAACCCAGTCCCTGCCTGTCTTTGTAAATAAAAGTTTTATTGGAACAGAGCCATGCTTATTCGTTTACTTGTTGTCTAGGGCTGCTTTTGCACTACAACAACAAAGCTGACACAGACTCCACGTCTCTCAAACTCTGAAATATTGGATTAGCCAAAAAGTTCGCTGGGGTTTTTCCGTAAGATCTTACGGAATATACACTCTCTGACCTTTTACAGAAAAAGTTTGCCAATTCAAGACCTGCCATAATCTTAGGTGTTTCATAGGCAGTTTTATTTTAATACTTATGTTTTTATTTTAGTATCTATTAGAAAAAGATAAAACTGCCAAATCTGTGTTTTTGCAGATTTTTGTTGTTGCTGAAGATAAACTAAAGAAGATATAAAAGAAAAACTTTGAGTTAATTTAAGGAAAATACTAAAATACAAAAAGAAAATACAACGGTATGCAAAATTCTGATATTTGAGAAACACAGACTCACTGGGCACCAAAATTTTGATTTCTTTATTTCTCTGGTTCTAAGAAATCCTGGCCTAAGAGAAGCTTTTTAACACGTATACTTTTTTTTTTATTATTTTTTATTTTATTTTTTTCTTTTTGCGGTATGCGGGCCTCTCACTGTTGTGGCCTCTCCCGTTGCGGAGCACAGGCTCCGGATGCGCAGGCCCAGCGGCCATGGCTCACGGGCCCAGCCGCTCCGCGGCATATGGGATCCTCCCAGACCGGGGCACGAACCCGTATCCCCTGCATCGGCAGGCGGACTCTCAACCACTGCGCCACCAGGGAGGCCCATTTTTAATTTATTCTCTATTTGAGTCTTAAAAAAGTTTGCAGCAGAAATTAACCAGGTAACAATAATGACTTTCCACTCATACATATGAAGAAAGGCTACAGATGAACCTTTTTTTTCTTTAACATCTTTATTGGAGTATAATTGCTTTACAATGTTGTGTTAGTTCCTGCTGTATAACAAAGTGAATCAGCTACATGCATATGTATATCCCCATATCCCCTCCCTCTTGCGTCTCCCTCCCACCATCCTTATCCCACCCCTCTAGGTGGTCGCAGCACCAAGCTGATCTCCCTGTGCTATGCAGCTGCTTCCCACTAGCTATCTATTTTACATTTGATAGTGTATATATGTCCATGCCACTCTCTTACTTCATCCCAGCTTACCCTTCCCCCTCCCTGTGTCCTCAAGTCCATTCTCTACGTCTGTGTCTTTATTCCTGTACTGCCCCTAGGTTCATCAGAACCAATTTTTTTTTTTTTTAGATTCCATATATATGTATTTGGAATACGGTATTTGTTTTTCTCTTTCTGACTTACTTCAGTCTGTATGACAGAATCTAGGTCCATGCATGTCACTACAAATAACTCAATTTCGTTTATTTTTATGGCTGAGTAATATTCCATTGTATATATGTACCACATCTTCTTTATCCATTACTCTGTTGATGGACATTTAGGTTGCTTCCATGTCCTGGCTATTGTAAATAGTGCTGCAGTGAACCTTGTGGTACATGACTCTTTTTGAATTATGGTTTTCTCTGGGTATATGCCCAGTAGTGGGATTGCTGGGTCATATGGTAGTTCTAGTTTTAGATTTTTAAGGAACATCCATACTGTTCTCCATAGTGGATGTATCAGTTTACATTCCCACCAACAGTGCAAGAGGGTTCCCTTTTCTCCACACCCTCTCCAGCATTTATTGTTTGTAGATTTTTTGATGATGGCCATTCTGACCAGTGTGAGGTGATACCTCATTGTAATTTTGATTTGCATTTCTCTAGTGATTTGTGATGTTGAGCATCTTTTCATGTGTTTGTTGGCAATCTATATATCTTCTTTGAAGAAATGTCTATTTAGGTCTTCTGCCCATTTTCGGATTGGGTTGTTTTTTTGATATTGAGCTGCATGAGCTGCTTGTATATTTTGGACATTAATCCTTTGTCAGTTGCTTCATTTGCAAATATTTTCTCCCATTCTGAGGGTTGTCTTTTCATCTTTTTTATGGTTTCCTTTGCTGTGCAAAAGCTGTTAGGTTTCATGAAGTCCCATTTGTTTATCCTTGTTTTTATTTACATTTCTCTAGGAGGTGGGTCCAAAAGGATCTTACTGTGATTTATGTCATAGAGTGTTCTGCTTATGTTTTCCTCTAAGAGCTTTACAGTGTCTGGCCTTACATTTAGGTCTTTAATCCATTTGGAGTTTATTTTTCTGTATGGTGTTAGGAAGTGTACTAATTTCATTCATTTACATGTAGCTCTCCAGTTCTCTCAGAACCACTTATTGAAGAGGCTGTCTTTTCTCCACTGTATATTCTTGCCTCCTTTATCAAAGATAAAGTGACCATATGTGCGTTGGTTTTTCTCTGGGCTTTCTATCCTGTTCCATTGATCTATCTTTCTGTTTTTGTGCCAGTACCACACTGTCTTGATTACTGTAGCTTTGTAGTATAGTCTAAACTGAGGGAGCCTGATTCCTCCATCTCAATTTTTCTTTCTCAAGATTGCTTTTGCTATTCGGGGTATTTTGTGCTTCCATACAAATTGTGAAATTTTTTGTTCTAGTTCTGTGAAAAATGCAACTGGTAGTTTGATAGGGATTGCACTGAATCTGTAGATTGCTTTGGGTAGTATAGTCATTTCCACAATGTTGATTCTTCCAATCCAAGAACACGGTATATCTCTCCATCTGTTTGTATCGTCTTTAATTTCTTTCATCAGTGTCTTACAGTGTTCTGCATACAGGTCTTTTGTCTCCTTAGGTAGGTTTATTCCTAGGTATTTATTCCTTTTGTTGAAATGGTAAATGGGGGTGTTTCCTTAATCTCTCTTTCAGATTTCTCATCATTAGTGTATAGGAATGCCAGAGATTTCTGTGCATTAATTTTTTATCCTGCTACTTTACCAAATTCATTGATTAGCTCTAGTAGTTTTCTGGTAGCATCTTTAGGATTCTCTGTGTATAGTATCATGTCATCTGCAAACAGTCACAGTTTTACTTCTTCTTTTCTGATTTGGATTCCTTTTAATTTTCTTTCTTCTCTGATTGCTGTGGCTAAAACTTCCAAAACTATGATGAATAATAGCGGTGAGAGTGGACAACCTTGTCTTGTTCCTGATCTTAGAGGAAATGTTTTCAGCTTTTCACCACTGAGAATGATGTTAGCTGTGGGTTTGTTGTATATGGCCTTTATTATGTTGAGGTAGGTTCCCTGTATGCCTACTTTCTGGAGAGTTTTTATCATAAATTGATGTTTAATTTTTTCAAAAGCTTTTTCTGCATCTGCATAGAGATGGAAGATGCAACTGTGCCCAAACCTACCTCAAGCACAGAACTCTTATCTCATGGAGCATTTTGGGAAATGCCACTTTTAAGGATGTAGAGGAAAGTGGACATAATCAGCTGGGCATCAATATGATTCTGAGTCTAGAATTTATTTCATTTTGGCATTTTAAAAAAATTCCTTCCCTTTTGGGTATATTATCAGCCTAATGGGAAACAAATTTCATGATAGCAGATGGTGCAACTTCCAAATATGAAAGGAGTTGTGTGCAGAGAATGCTTTGGAACTTTGGAAACCAGTTTGTGCTAAAATTTTTAGGAGATTAATTAAAAATAAATACCAAAATCCTTTAAAATGTGCATTATCTGTTAGTAAGCAATTCTGCTTTTACAAATTTGTCTTTTGGAAAAATCAGCGACATGTGCATAAGGGAATACCTGTAGAGTGAATTATAATACCCAAAATTTGGAAACAATTTAAATGTTCAATAATAGAAGACTGTTGGGAGGTTTTAAATATATTAGAATATTAAGTAGACAATAAAAATCATATTACAAAAGAGTACTTATTGACATAGGAAATTGTGCATGATAAATAACTAAGAGGAAAAATACTATTAAAAGGTATTCACAATATCTTACTTTTATAAAACTGTACAAGTGAATAAACATGTACAGTGAAGAATACTAAAAAGACTTACAGGAAGTATAAACAGTGGGATTATTTGAGCTGTTGGAATTATGGGTAAAGTTTCTCTTC